>NC_089841.1:222769381-223969381 GCF_035609145.1 Eleutherodactylus coqui
TGGTTCAGCGCTTTCTGAAAAGCTACCCACACTTGTCATACCTGCTCGGAAAGGTGCGCCGGGTCAGCGCACATTTCCGCAACTCCAAGACGGACGCTGCCACCCTGCAACATCAGTTTAATCTGCCAGTGCACCGACTGCTGTGCGACGTGCCAACACGGTGGAACTCTACGCTCCACATGTTGGCCAGACTCTATGAGCAGCGTAGAGCTATAGTGGAATACCAACTCCAACATGGGCGGCGTAGTGGGAGTCAGCCTCCTCAATTCTTTACAGAAGAGTGGGCCTGGTTGGCAGACATTTGCCAGGTTCTTGGAAACTTTGAGGAGTCTACCCAGATGGTGAGCGGGGATGCTGCAATCATTAGCGTCACCATTCCTCTGCTATGCCTCTTGAGAAGTTCCCTGCAAAGCATAAAGGCAGACGCTTTGCACTCGGAAACGGAGGTGTGGGAAGACAGTATGTCGCTGGATAGTCAGAGCACCCTCATGTCTATATCTCAGCGCGTTGAGGTGGAGGAGGAGGGGGAGGAGCTTGAGGAGGAGGGGGAAGAGACAGCTTGGCCCACTGATGAGGGTACACATGCTGCTTGCCTGTCATCCTTTCAGCGTGTATGGCCGGAGGAGGAGGAGGATCCTGAAAGTGATCTTCCTAGTGAGGACAGCCATGTGTTGCGTACAGGTACCCTGGCACACATGGCTGACTTCATGTTAGGATGCCTTTCTCGTGACCCTCGCATTACACGCATTCTGGCCACTACGGATTACTGGCTGTACACACTGCTCGACCCACGGTATAAGGAGAACCTTTCCACTCTCATTCCCGAAGAGAAAAGGGGTTCGAGAATGATGCTATACCACAGGGCGCTGGTGGACAAACTGATGGTAAACTTCCCAGCCGACAGCGCTAGTGGCAGAAGGCGCAGTTCCGAGGGCCAGGTAGCAGGGGAGGCGCAGAGATCAGGCAGCATGTACAGCGCAGGCAGGGGAACATTCTCCAAGGCCTTTGCCAGCTTTATGGCTCCCCAGCAAGACTGTGTCACTGCTCCCCAGTCAAGGCTGAATTGGCGGGAGCACTGTAAAAGGATGGTGAGGGAGTACGTAGCCGATCGCACGACCGTCCTCGGTGACGCCTCTGCCCCCCACAACTACTGGGTGTCGAAGCTGGACACGTGGCCTGAACTCGCGCTGTATGCCCTGGAGGTGCTTGCTTGTCCTGCAGCTAGCGTCTTGTCAGAGAGGGTGTTTAGTGCGGCTGGGGGAATCATCACGGATAGGCGTACCCGCCTGTCAACCGACAGTGCCGACAGGCTTACACTCATCAAGATGAACAAAGCCTGGATTTCCCCAAACTTCTCTTCTTCACCAGCGGACAGCAGCGATACCTAAGCAATACGTAGGCTGCACCCGCGGATGGAAGCATCGTTCTCTATCACCATCCAAAACGTGGACCTTTTAGCTTCATCAATCTGTGTATAATATTCCTCCTCCTCCTCCTGCTCCTCCTCCTGAAACCTCACGTAATCACGCCGAACGGGCAATTTTTCTTAGGCCCACAAGGCTCAGTCATATAATTTTTGTAAACAATTTTTATACGTTTCAATGCTCATTAAAGCGTTGAAACTTGCACCTGAACCAATTTTTATTTTAACTGGTCTGCCTCCAGGCCTAGTTACCAATTAAGCCACATTAACCAAAGCGATTAATGGGTTTCACCTGCCCTTTTGGTTGGGCATGGGCAATTTTTCTGAGGTACATTAGTACTGTTGGTACACCAATTTTTTGGGGCCCTCGCCTACAGTGTAATCCAATTAATTTTTGGCCCACCTGCATTACAGCTGACGTTACATCAGCTGTGCTGGGCACTGCAATGGGATATATTTATGTACCGCCGGTGGGTTCCAGGGAGCCACCCATGCTGTCGGTCCACACGGAGTTGTAACTACATGTGTCCACTTCTAAAGAACCCCAGTCTGACTGGGGCATGCAGTGTGGGCCGAAGCCCACCTGCATTAAACATGACATTACCTCAGCTGTGATGGGCAATGCTATGGGATATATTTATGTGCCGCCGGTGGCTTCCTGGCACCCACCCATGCTGTCAGTCCACAGGGACTTCACAATAGGGAGTTGTACCTGCCTGTCTCTATGAATTAAAAAGCCCGGTCAGGTTGGGGCATGCAGTGTGGGCAGAAGCCCACCTGCATTTAATCTGACGTTAGCTCTGCTGTCCAGGGCACTGCAATGGGATACATTTATGTACAGCAGGTGGGTTCCAGGGAGCCACCCATGCTGTGGGTGCACACGGAATTCCCATTGCGGAGTTGGGGATTCCCAGTTGTACCTGCCTGTGACTATTTATAAAAAAACGCGGTCTGACTGGGGCATGCAGACACCTTGACAGAATGAATAGTGTGTGGCACATAGGTTCCCCATTGCTATGCCCACGTGTGCAGCTCCTGATGGCGGTGGCACAGGATTATATTTCTCATTGCTTCTGTACAGCATTGTGGGCTATCGCCCCGCCCCTTTTAAAGAGGGTCGCTACCTAGCCGTGCCAACCCTCTGCAGTGTGTGCCTGTGGTTCCTCCTCATGGCAGACGCACTTATAAATAGACATGAGGGTGGCGTGGCATGAGGGCAGCTGAAGGCTGTGCAGGGACAATTTGGTGTGCGCTGTGGACACTGGGTCGTGCAGGGGGGGGGGGGGGGTTGGGCAGCATGTAACCCAGGAGAAGTGGCAGCGGAGTGTCATGCAGGCAGTGATTGTGCTTTGTTGGAGGTAGTGTGGTGCTTAGCTAAGGTATACATTGCTAATGAGGGCTTTTCACAAGTAAAAGTTGTTGGGAGGGGGGGGCACTCTTGCCGCTATTGTGGCTTAATAGTGGGACCTGGGAACTTGAGATGCAGCCCAACATGTAGCCCCTCGCCTGCCCTATCCGTTGCTGTGTCGTTCCCATCACTTTCTTGAATTGCCCAGATTTTCACAAATGGAAACCTTAGCGAGCATCGGCGATATACAAAAATGCTCGAGTCGCCCATTGACTTCAATGGGGTTCGTTACTCGAAACGAACCCTCGAGCATCTCGATAATTTCGTCCCGAGTAACGAGCACCCGAGCATTTTGGTGCTCGCTCATCTGTAGTAATTAACTGTGGCTATTAACTGTACATACTCAGATTGGGTCACTGTTAGCAGTAGGGTACCACAGGGTTCAGTATTGGGCTATCTTCTCAATATATGTGGCCTTAATCCCGGAATGCACAATTAAATATTTTTTTTAGGGGATATAAACTGTGTAACAGTATACTGTCCTCTTTTGTGTTAAGACTTTACAAAGACAGTAGATCTGGAGGAGTTCAGCAGAGAAGTGGTCAATGAGATTTAACACTGATAAATGCAAGGTTATGCACTTATTTAAGTAAAATCAATGCCAAGATTTCTTACTAAGTAGAAAACCACTCGGTAAAACTGACATGGAAAAAGACTTGGGGATTTTAGTTGATGGTACAATAAACATAACTGGAGCAACCAGTTTCAGGCGGCTGTTGCCAAGGCAAATAAGATCATAGGGTGCATGAAAAAGAGCATAGATGCACATGATGAGATTGTTGTCCTTTTTTATAAATCACTAGAAAGACCACACAAAGAATAAGTTGCAAAGTTTTAAGCACCAGAACCCAAGAAAAAGATAATACACAGCTTTAGTTGGTTCAAAGGTGGGCAACAAATATAATTAATGATATAGGTGGACTACAGAGCCCACAGAGATTATGAAAATCAAAGTAATTTAGTTTTAAAAAAGAAAGTGTTGTCTGGTGGGGGGTGATCTATTAACGATGTATAGATATAGCAAAGACCAATATAGAGATCTCTCTCACTATTTATGTCCAAAGATTGTGGCTGTAACAAAGGAACGTCCTATATGACTAGAGGAGAGAAGCTTTCTACACCAACATAGAATGGGGTTCTTTACTGTAAGAGTAGTGAGACTATGAAATTCTCTGCCTGAGGATGTGGTGTTGGTAAACTTAGCAAAAGAATTCAAAAGGGTCTATTACTTTTTATGCTTTTGTTGAGTGTAATAATATTACAAATTATATGTACCAGATTACTGGAGATATAGTTTTTTGAGAGATTTATTTTATTCGCCATATTTAGAGCTAGGAAGTAATTTTCTGCCTAAAATTAGGGAAATTGGCTCCTGTACTTAATGATAATGTCATCTTCTTAATAAACATTGTGGGATAGTAAACTGAACTGGATACATTTTTGTCATTTTACATACTGTGTCGGAATCTGTGTTTTGTAGAAACTAAGTATTTTAAAGGTTGTAAGAGATGAGCGAGTGTACTTGCTAAGGCAAATCACTTGAACGAGTATTGCCATTTTTGAGTACATGCCCTCTCGTCCCAAAAGATTCGGGGGGGGGGGCGGCAGGGGTAGCGGGGAGGAACGCGGGAGTGGGAGGGCTCTCTCTCCTCCCTCCCCCCCCCCCCCGGCTCCCCCATGCTCACCCCCGCCGGCCCCGAATCTTTTGGAACGGGTGGGCATGTACTTAAAAATGGCACTACTCGTTCAAGTAATTTGCCTTAGCGAGTACGCTCGCTCATCTCTAGTTATAAGCATTATGATACAATATTTTGCAGTAAATAATATTAATATAAGTATTACTCTTAACTATTGACAAAAAGTGTGTATTTTTTCTCTATTTTGACTGTTAAATGGGTTGTGCAACCTTAAACTAGAAATGGCCTATCCTCAGGATTGGCCATCAGTAGTAGATCAGCAGGGGTCCATGGCCCAAGACCCCGCAGATCAGCCATTTGCTGGACAGTTGTGCTTGTGTAATTACCTGATGTGTCCAGGAAGTAGATATCTCTGTTCACAGGACCTGATGCTATAGGCAAGATTGACTTTAATGGGAACACTGATTGTTATACTAAGCCAGGCCATTCCAGTCGGAACAGAGCTGAATGCCTTCTGCACACATCATTTCCAGACCATAATGCACCAGCCCAATGAACTGCTGATTGGCGCAACTCACAGATGGTAGAAACCCTCTGATTTACTATTTATGGCTTATTTTGTGGATGCTTCAATTAAATAATGGAGATCATAGAAACTCATTGGCTACATTCACACGGGCATATTTTCAGTCCATATTGCTTGCATGTTTTTTCCGCCCAAAATACAGCATAAACGGCATTGATTTGAGTGGCGTATTTAGATGTGTATTTTCTATGTGCATATTTTACATGTGTAAGAAAAAAATTGCAGCATGCCTTATTTTGGTCTGTAACACGGAACAAGATTGCCCATTAAAGTCAATGATATTGTGTAAACATGCAGCAAATACACAGTTACGTACATATTCATTGCATTTTTATGTGTTGGCAGCAGAAAGTAAGTAAAAAGATAGTGACATCAATTGGGCCTTCTTGCAGTTTTTTTTTGAAGTTGTGAGAAATGCAGTGAATATGGATGCAACACACATGCAAAAAATGCATCTGCACCAAAATTGCATAAGGACTGTATTTCACCGAAGTTGCTCATGCGGATGAGGCTTTTCTCTGATCTTTGCCACTAGAGTAGGTCTGTGATTGTGTATTGCACAAGTTTCTCTGTTTCTTGTCATGCAAGTGCCACACCATCAATGTACTGCAATGGTATGGCTTGCTATGCTTTCCTGCTTGCACTGACAATTTGGGTGTGGGACATCGATGCGTCACAAAGGATCTACAATAGAGTATTGTACTGTAGCTCACATCTATCTGCACCCAATGTCATGGTCACGCATGCATAACATATGAGTCCAGTACACGTTGTCTTTCACCTAGTCTATAACAAAGATGTACGATAGTCTTCAAGAAGGAGGAAAACAATTCTTATTTAAGTATGCTTGCAATATTTTCTTTGTGATGCATTACATATTTTCTTTATTTTATTATTAGCTAGCAAGCAAAGAGATTGTGAATCATTTTGGAGATAAATGAATTTTCTCTTGATAGAATGGGGTGCTATCCTTCATAATTATATTTGACACAGTGTTCAATACACTCAGCCATTTGAAGAGAAGAACAGAATGTAATATATATATAAAATTATTAAAGTCAAGTTAACTGTGGTAGTAAAGAATAAAACATCTATTATTCAAGCCAGTGTGAAAGTTCCAAAATAAAATCAAAAAATATTTCTATACTATAAACATGATTGTTGGTAACTACAAAATGTGCATTTCAAAATGATAGCTATTAATCCATAGCAGACCATAAGGGCAACCACAATGCAACCTTTTAAAAATAGAAAAATTGATTTATGGTTTAATGCTAGAGTAATGCATAAAATAATCCCTTGAACATGTGGTTTGTTTCACAGTAGCTATGCTAAGTGCAAATATGTTCACGGCTGTAATACAAATATATGCCTTGGAATTTAAATAATACAGTAATATTATTGCCTTCTTTATAACAAATGGATTGTTAGAGGTGGCATATTGATAGTTTAAAAATTAATATTCTAATTTAATGGAAGATAGTTTTGCATAGTTAGTATCAATATAGCACATATATTGGCAAGATGATGCCTGGTAATTGCCCTTAATCACTTTGACCATAATTATATCTCATTGTGCCTTAACAGACTAGGAGATCAGATGACATTTTGTGGATCTGATTCATTAATTAATGCATAAGAAGTAGAGATGAGCGAGCACCAAAATGCTCGAGTGCTCGTTACTCGAGACGAACTTTTCGCAATGCTTGAGAGTTCGTTTCGAGTAACGAACCCCATTGAAGTCAATGGGTGACTCGAGCATTTTTGCATATCGCCGATGCTCGCTAAGGTTTTTATTTGTGAAAATCTGGGAAATTCAAGAAAGTGATGGGAACGACACAGAAACGGATAGGGCAGGCGAGGGGCTACATGTTGGGCTGCATCTCAAGTTCCCAGGTCCCACTATTAAGCCACAATAGTGGCAAGAGTGAGACCCCCCCCCCCCCACTGTCAGCATAAAGATCGTTCTCCTCTGCCACAGCTGTAACAGCTGTGGAAGAGAGGAACGATGTTAGCCCATTGAATTCAATGGAGCCGGCAATACAGCCGGGTCCATTTAAAGCAATGGGCTGCCGGCGATCGCGGAATGAATTGTCGGGAAGGGCTTAAATATATAAGCCCTACCATGCAATTCATCCAGAAATGTGTAAAAATGAAAAAAATATATATACTCACCTTGTCCCGGCAGACGAAGTTCAGCCGCGGCTGGCTGCAGTTCTCCTGAACTGCTCTCTGTAGTATTCAGCAGCCGGGGATTTAAAATCCCCGCCTGCTGAATAAGCTGCCTCTGATTGGTCACAGCCTGACCAATCAGAAGCAGCTCTCACTCACACCCATTCATGAATTCATGAATGGGTGAGTGAGTGCTGCCTCTGATTGGCTCAGCGCAGGGCCAATCAGGGGCAGCTCTCAGCTGTCATTTTAACAAAAAGTTTTAGTGCTACAATGCGTTTCAAAATTGTGTAAAAATTAGAGATGAGCGAACACCAAAATGTTCGGGTGTTCGTTATCCGGAACGAACTTACCGCGATGTCCGGGTGTTCGTTTCGAATAACGAACCCCATTGAAGTCAATGGGCGACCAGAGCATTTTTGTATTTCGCCGATGCTCGCTAAGGTTTTCATGTGTGAAAATCTGGGCAATTCAAGAAAGTGATGGGAATGACACAGTGACGGATAGGGCAGGCGAGGGGCTACATGGTGGGCTGCATCTCAAGTTCACAGGTCCCACTATTAAGCCACAATAGCGGCAAGAGTGCCCCCCCCCCCACACTGTCAGCATAAAGATCGTTCTCCTCTGCCACAGCTGTAACAGCTGTAGCAGAGAAGAACGATGTTTGCCCATTGAATTCAATGGAGCGGCAATACAGCATGTTCCACTGAATGCAATGGGCTGCCAGCGATCGCAGGATGAATGGTCGGAAAGGGGTTAAATATATAACCCCTTTCCTGCAATTCATCCAGAAATGTGTTACACTTAAAATATATACCGGCGTATAAGGCGACGGGGCGTATAAGACGACCCCCCAACTGTCACCTTATACGCCGGTAATACAGTGGAGCAAAGAATAAAAAGCATTACTTACGTTTTTAGATGATCTGCGGCGCTCCTGCAGGCTGTCACTCCCTCCTAATCCACGGCAGACAAGCTTTCTCTATGAAAGGCTTTAAATCCCTGCCTCCAGAAAGACACGTGCCTTCAGCCAATCACAGCCAATGACAATGATGTCATTGAATGGCTGTGATTGGCTGTGTTTCTGGAGGCGGGGATTTCAAGCCTTGAAATCCCCGCCTCCAGAAACACAGCCAATCACAGCCATTCAATGACATCATTGTCATTGGCTGTGATTGGCTGAAGGCACGTGTCTTTCTGGAGGCAGGGATTTAAAGCCTTTCGTGGAGAAAGGAATACTTTGCCGTGGATTAGGAGGGAGTGACAGCCTGCAGGAGCGCCGCAGATCATCTAAAAACGTAAGTAATGATTTTTATTCTTTGCTCCACTGTATTACCGGCGTATAAGGTGACAGTTGGGGGGTCGTCTTATACGCCCCGTCGCCTTATACGCCGGTATATATTTTTAGTGTAACACATTTCTGGATGAATTGCAGGAAAGGGGTTATATATTTAAGCCCTCTCCGACCATTCATCCTGCGATCGCCGGCAGCCCATTGCATTCAGTGGAACCTGCTGTATTGCTGGCTCCATTGAATTCAATGGGCAAACATCGTTCTTCTCTGCTACAGCTGTTACAGCTGTGCCAGAGAAGAAGGATTTGTCTTCTATATGTTCTCAATGGGGTCAGCGCTGCTGCCGCTGGCCCCATTGAGCGCATATAGAATGCATCCATAGCGAACCGCGGGAGGGACAGACTTTTATATCAGGCGGACACCTTATCTCCCCAGCCACTCACTGCAGGGGGGTGGTATAGGGCTTAAACATTGCAGGGGGAAGTTGTAATGCCTTCCCTGTCTTTATATTGGCCAAAAAAAAGCGCTAACGTCTCAGGGAAGAAAGTTAAAGTAACCCGGACACCGCATGGTGTTCGTTACGGATAACGAACATACCGAACACCCTAATATTCGCACGAATATCAAGCTCGGAAGAACACGTTCGCTCATCTCTAGTAAAAATGTGTATTTGCAACAATTCAGCTGTTCCATCTTTACAGCAAGTAGACAGATACATGAGTCTCCATAGTTAGGCTGGATTCACACGGGCATCTGCATTTTTATGTTTGCCCGCCGGCGACGTAAAAACACGTAAACTGGCACACAAATCTAATGTTTGTGCGCCCGTTCAGATGGCCCTGGCCCAGTGCATATACGACGAGGCTGCCATGTCGTTGGGTGGGAGGAGACAGTTTTGTTCTGCTAATCTGTCTTCCCCCTTCCCTCCCCCTCTCTGCCCCTTGTCGCAACCAGTGATGGGAGGGGGTGGGACAGGGGTGGGGCTTAGCTCCACCCCCACCATACCCCTCCAATTGGAAAGAGTAGGCAACAAGTGGAGAGGAGCAGGCAAGGGGGTGGGAGTTTAGCAGTCATGCTACTAAACTCCCTCCCACCTCCCGTCTCCAGCAGCTGTCATAGGCTCACATTGGAGTCTATGCAGCCAGTGGTGGCGTAAAAGTGCCCAGTCGAAATGCATCTTCGCCGGGCGCTTTTACGCTGCTGAAATACACCGATGTACACTGATGCATTGTAAACTAATCAGGGGGGCAGTGTATATCGTCCGGGCATGAAAACCTGACCAATATACACCCGTGTGAATCCAGCCGTAGACTAACAAACCCTGTGTGCAATCGGGTCCAACATGGTTTTCAGTATGAGGCTTTATTCACACGAGTGTAGGTACGTACATATTTACCCTATTTATTTAATTATTCAGATGGTCTGGCATTTTACGTGGGCAAATAGCTGCATATATACGCTTTTGTGAATAAAGTCTAATAGAGGCATCACTATATGAAAAAAAAATGTTTCTACAGCAAAATAGATATACATATATCATCTCTTAAAGTCGACCAATTTTGATCTTTCATCATGTCTTTTTATGCATATACCTTTACGATACTTATGTATATGTGCTATCTTTGGGCATTGCTATTTGATGCTAGACTGTTTTGATATGAATACGCCTCGCATCCACGGAAAATTTGCCCGTTGGAAAACGCCATATTGCACTCGTCCGTGTGACGTTAGCCCTAAGGTGAGCCCAGGGAGGACAGTAAACCTCCCTTGAAGTTGCTAAGTACTGATGCAGCAGCACTTGCACAAACTGTGTTAGAGCACTACTGGGTCAGGGAGGTATTTGCATAGTGCACATAGCCATTTAAAGTGAATGGCAGCAGTTGTATTCCAGAAATAGTGTAGCTGTGCTATAAGACCATAAAAGTAGATCACTAGACTTCCAGTTTGGCGCTGATACATCTGTCAGAAGTAGACAAGAACTAAACTTTGATTTGCAAGCTAATTTTTTTCTGACAGGCCAGAATTTGCCGGTGTGACGATTCAAGCTGAAATACTTTACAACAGATTCATATTTACACATTAATTATCTTTGGGATCCAGCTCCATAATGGGAAATTTGCCTAACAGCGAAAAGTTGGCAAAGCGAACTTTCACATAAATCGCTTATCTAATTAGAAGTTCTTTTAACAGGCAAAAGCTATTATAATGATATTTTTAGATTATTTTGTTATTTATAGTGATATCGACAAGTTTTAGTTGAGACAGGTTTGGATTCTGTATTGGTAGTCTCTTTTGAGCTGAAATCACACATGCAGCTTTTGATGCAATTTTTGTCAATTATTGATGCATTTTTTAGGTTAAAGACAGGAGGGGATACAAAAAAGGTGACGTAAAAGCATAGCGCACACACTTGTTTTCTTCTATTTTGTATATACTAAATCTTGCATTATAGTAGATTTTTGACAAAGTTTTTTTTTTTTTTTTTTTATCAAGTTGACCTCCAGAGCCTGCAATGCTGTAGTTTTGTGAGGGGGGAAGTTACCAGATAGCACAATTTCAAGTTACATGCAGCGACTGTTTATGGATAGCTAAGTCTGAAGACCTAACAAGACTTATATGTTGGCTTCAGGGCTTGTATGTATGAAAAATAGAACAAGTAGAATAATATGATAGTTGAAGTAATAAAATATTTTGATAATAATGGTTATCCTCAGGGCTTATTCACACAAGTGTATATTGGCTGCGTTTTCACTGCCGGCCGATATACGCGACCATCTGATGCATTGCATTCCAATGCATGAGTTCATATGGCCAATTTTCCAGTGCGTAAAAATGGCCGGCCCGAAAAGATAGTGCATACGATGTACATTCCGGATGGCCATTTTTACGCCGTCCGGAAAAGATAGTTCAAGAACTATCTTCCGGCCGGAAAACAGTGGCTGGTCCTATAGACTCCTATGGGAGCTGCCAAAAAAGGTGTGTGGAAGGAAGTTTAGCTGAGGTTCTGCTAAACTCTCTCCCTCTTCCCTCCTCTTCTCCGCCGCTTGCCGGTTGCCAGCAAGGGGCGGGGACGGGAGATTAGCACACTAGCTCCTGCCCGGTTCAACCCCCTTCCATTGCCAAGGGCCAGCAAGGGGCAGAGATGGGGTGGGAGTTTAACATACTAGCTCCCACCCTGTCCTACCCCCTCCCCTTAGCGACAGCTAAGAGGGGGAGGCAGTTCAGCAGAGCTAAACTCTCTCCCCCTGCCCAATGGTATTCCGGGTGCAGCGTATACTCGCCGCACCTGGCCGTCTGTATGGGCGCATAAACGGGAGATGCAGCCGTGACTTGGTTGTGGCTGCCTCTCGTTTATGGAATTTTAGGCCATGCTGTAGCTGTCATGCAGTCGACCGAAAATTGCAGTGGTCATGTAAAGGAGTCATCAGGGCCAATATCTAAATTGTAATGTTTATAAATCATATAGTGGCGTGTTGTTGAAAATAAGAGTAATTTTTAAAAATATGTTCTTTTTGAGTATTGAAGAAACAATGAAGAAATGCTTGATTTATTAGTCTACAATACTATATGGCTAGTTTAATCGGCAAAAAAACCCCTAGTCAGGTTTTATCACTGCTCGGGACACATCATGGGGTTGATGAAAAGTCCAACTGAGCCTCCCACTATTTAACATTGTTTCCTTGTAGTAGTCCAGCTGATGCAGCCATTAAAGAGATTTCGCCACAAAAATAAGTTATCCCTTTCTACAGGATATGGGATAGCTTGCTAATTAGTAGGGGTCTAATGGCTGGGACTCCCACTGATCCTGAGAACAGTGCTTTAAGAAATCTCTGAATAAAGGGAGGTTCATGATGCTTCTCCATTCATTTCAATGGAAACAGAAATATCTGAGCGCTTGAACTCAGCTATCTCAGTGGTACCATTAAAATTAAAGAAGTGCACATTTGTGTCCACCTTTTCATGGATGTCTGGAGCCCCATTGTTGGGACCGGTGGGGGGCCAATGGTCAAAACCCCACTAAACTGCAAGTTATCCCCTATCCTGCAGATGGGGAATAGCCTAAAGGTGCATTTAGACACAAAGATGATCGCTCAAAAGATGGATCTTGAGTGGTCATTTTGCATAAAACTACTTGGTACTAATGCCTATTAGTACCAATTAGTAGCATGTGAGCGCTGGGAGCTGTATTCAGGGAACACTCCACCTGCTGTTCTCTGACTAAATTTCCTTTGTTCTGTTGTGGGGCTGACAGCTGAGACAATGTAATCAGCTGTAATCAGCTGTAATCAGCGCTCCCCAGGCAAAACACCTCGTGCGGTCCTGCTTATCAGCTGTTCTGCCGAATGATGGATTTCAACTGAAATCCATCGTTTGGCAAAAAGTGAAAGATGGGCATATTTATAAGCAATGATTATCATTCAAAAGATGGCTTTTGAGTGAATGTTGAGTGATAATCGTTGTGTCTAAATGGGCATTTACTCTGTGGTTAAAACTCCTTTAATTGTGACTGATCAGAATAACAATGGAAGCAACAGTTTTGACAATTTGTCGTATGGCTAGTTACAATACTTACACTTGCCTAAGCTCATCTGGTGCAGCATTGTTGTGATGTATCATAGATGGTTAAGTAGTTTGTTTTGTGGTCTATGCATTACATATACTTTTTTATCAGTGCATTTCAGGAGCCACAGATTTATTTTTTATTGACACACTAGTCTGAGAGCTTAGTTTTTGCAAAAAATAGCTTGTCTTAATGGCTACTGCATAATATCAAAACATTTTTTGAGGCAGGGTTGGAAAAAAACCCAAATTTGATATTGTTCTTTAAATTTTGATTTAGAGGTAGGTAGATAGAATATCCTACTTTTGCACAATAAAAACACTAGTTTGACACTTATTTGTCTTTTATCCAGTATGAAAATCTATGACATTCTGATGACTTTTTATTCCATTTCTGAAGCGAAATTTAAAAAAAAAACTGCAATTCTGGCATTTGGTTTTAGTTTTTATCTTTCTTTTGATGTTCACAACAATATGAGTGACATGTTAAGTTATTTTTCTGGGTCAGTATGATTATGTTAATACTAACTGATATAACTTTTTAACATTTTACTACTTTTGCACAATAAATACAATTTTAAAAAATCATGTCACCATATTCAAAGACTTAACATCTTTGTTTCCACCAATTGAACTGTGAGGGTTTTTTTCTTATGCATGACAAGCTGTATTTTTATTCGCACATTTGATGTTTTTTTTTTAATCCATTTTTACGAAGTGGCAAATGCAACATTAGAATTTTATGGTTTCATTTCTCATGGCATTGAGTGTGTTAATAACATAACTTTTAGGGTTCATTTCTCATGGCATTGAGTGTGTTAATAACATAACTTTTAAGTTTGGATGATTACTAATTCAGCAATACTAATTGTTGTAAATATAATGGGAGAAACGGTGTTTACATTTATATAGCACTTGTGTAATCATAATATATTCTCTTGATCAGAACTTCCTTTCAACCTTTTGATTTTTCCTCTGTTCCTCTCCCATGACCTAAGACCATTGTTTATCTAATACCTTCCATCCTGTTTTGATATTGCAATGACCATTCCAGTAAATATCCATAAGGAAATTTCTCTGTAATTTCCCTAAAAATCTCTTAGAATTTGGTCATATGATTAACTTTGTAATCATTGGCATTAGGCCAATTTGTGAAGTATGACATACCATATTTTGTATTGTATGTTATCTAGAGATGAGCGAACGTACTCGTCCGAGCTTGATACTCGTTCGAGTATTAGCGTGTTCGAGATGCTCGTTACTCGTAACGAGTACCATGCGGTGTTCGGGTTACTTTCACTTTCATCTCTGAGACGTTAGCGCGCTTTTCTGGCCAATTGAAAGACAGAGAAGGCATTACAAATTCCCCCTGCGACGTTCAAGCCCTATACCACCCCCCTGCAGTGAGTGGCTGGCGAGATCAGGTGTCACCCGAGTATAAAAATCGGCCCCACCCGCGGCTCGCCACAGATGCGTTCTGACATAGAGGAGGAAAAGTGCTATCTTGTTGGAGCTGCTATACGGAGAGTGTTAGGAGTATTTTAGGCTTCAAGAACCCCAACGGTCCTTCTTAGGGCCACATCTAACCGTGTGCAGTACTGTGGAGGCTGCTTTTTGCAGTGCTGCACATTTTTTTTTTTGGGGTATATCGGGCGTGCAGAGCATTGCGCCCTGCAGTAATACTCCAGGGCCAGAAGCGCTTAGGCAGGGACAGAAGACATATTGATTGAATATAGGCAGTGGGCCTTTGCAAAAAAATTTGGGGAAAAAAATCTATCTGGGCTGCCTGTAACTGTCCTCAGTGTTCTGGGTCTGTGCTGGGTGCAGTAGTTCTCCAAATTCATACGCAGCCAGCTAAGTGTTACAGCAGGCTTGCGCAAAATTATTTCCTGGCTCTGTCTGGGCTGTGAAATCACTGCTGTATTGCAGTTCACAGTGCAACACTCTGCAGTTCTGTGACATACCCCAGGGCCAGAAGCGCTTAGGCAGGGACAGAAGACATATTGATTGAATATAGGCAGTGGGCCTTTGCAAAAAAATTTGGGGAAAAAAATCTATCTGGGCTGCCTGTGACTGTCCTCAGTGTTCTGGGTCTGTGCTGGGTGCAGTAGTTCTCCAAATTCATACGCAGCCAGCTAAGTGTTACAGCAGGCTTGCGCAAAATTATTTCCTGGCGTTCCGTAAGCGAAGTCAGCCTCCAACCACAGGCCAATAAGCGGCACATTTAATTACAGCGTTCTGTTTCTGCACTACTGGTAATACACCATGCCGAGGGGTAGGGGTAGGCCTAGAGGACGTGGACGCGGGCGAGGACGTGGAGGCCCAAGTCAGGGTGTGGGCACAGGCCGAGCCAGTGCGGTGGCCAGGGGTAGAGGCAGGGCCAGATCGAATAATCCACCAACTGTTTCCCAAAGCGCCCCCTCGCGCCATGCCACGCTGCAGAGGTAAAGGTGCTCTACGGTGTGGCAGTTTTTCACAGAGACGCCTGACGACCGTCGAACAGTGGTGTGCAACCTTTGTCGTGCCAAGATCAACTGGGGAGGCACCACCACCAGCATGCGCAGGCATATGATGGCCAAGCACCCCACAAGGTAGGACGAAGGCCGTTCACCGCCTCCGGTTTGCACCACAGCCTCTCCCCCTGTGCCCCAACCTGCCACTGAGATCCAACCCCCCTCTGAGGACACAGGCAGTACCGTCTCCTGGCCTGCACCCACACCCTCACCTCCGCTGTCCTCGGCCCCATCCAGCAATGTCTCTCAGCGCAGCGTCCAGACGTCGCTAGCACCACTGTTTGAGCGCGAGCGCAAGTACGCCGCCACGCACCCGCACGCTCAAGCGTTAAACGTGCACATTGCCAAATTGATCAGCCTGGAGATGCTGCCGTATAGGCTTGTGGAAACGGAGGCTTTCAAAAGCATGATGGCGGCGGCGGCCCCGCGCTACTCGGTTCCCAGTCGCCACTACTTTTCCCGATGTGCCGTCCCAGCCCTGCACGACCACGTCTCCCGCAACATTGTACGCGCCCTCACCAACGCGGTTACTGCCAAGGTCCACTTAAGAACAGACACGTGGACAAGCACAGGCGGGCAGGGCGACTATATCTCCCTGACGGCACATTGGGTGAATTTAGTGCAGGCTGGGACAAAGTCAGAGCCTGGGACCGCTCACGTCCTACCCACCCCCCGAATTGCGTGCCCCAGCTCGTTGGTGGTATCTGCGGCGGTGTATGCTTCCTCCACTAAACCACCCTCCTCCTCCTCCTACGCAACCTCTGTCTCGCAATCAAGATGTGTCAGCAGCAGCACGTCGCCAGCAGTCGGTGTCGCGCGGCATGGCAGCACAGCGGTGGGCAAGCGTCAGCAGGCCGTGCTGAAACTACTCAGCTTAGGAGAGAAGAGTCAGACAGCCCCCGAACTGCTGCAGGGTCTGACAGAGCAGACCGACCGCTGGCTTGCGCCGCTGAGCCTCCAACCGGGCATGGTCGTGTGTGACAACGGCCGTAACCTGGTGGCGGCTCTGCAGCTCGGCAGCCTCACGCACGTGCCATGCCTGGCCCATGTCTTTAATTTGGTGGTTCAGCGCTTTCTGAAAAGCTACCCACACTTGTCATACCTGCTCGGAAAGGTGCGCCAGCTCTGCGAACATTTCCGCAACTCCAAGACAGACGCTGCCACCCTGCGGACCCTGCAACATCGGTTTCATCTGCCAGTGCACCGATTGCTGTGCGACGTGCCCAGTGGAACTCTACGCTCCACATGTTGGCCAGGCTCTATGAGCAGCGTAGAGCTATTGCGGAATACCAACTCCAACATGGGCGGCGTAGTGGGAGTCAGCCTCCTCAATTATTTACAGAAGAGTGGGCCTGGTTGGCAGCCATCTGCCAGGTCCTTGGAAACTTTGAGGAGTCTACCCAGATGCTGAGCGGGGATGCTGCAATCATTAGCGTCACCATTCTTCTGCTATGCCTCTTGAGAAGTTCCCTGCAAAGCATAAAGGCAGACGCTTTGCAATCGGAAACGGAGGCGGGGGAAGACAGTATGTCGCTGGATAGTCAGAGCACCCTCATGTCTATATCTCAGCGCGTTGATGAGGAGGGGGAGGAGCATGAGGAGGAGGGGGAAGAGACAGCTTGGCCCAGTGCTGAAGGTACAGATTCTGCTTGCCTGTCATCCTTTCAGCGTGTATGGCCAGAGGAGGAGGAGGAGGAGGAGAAGGAGGGGGAGGAGCATGAGGAGGAGGGGGAAGAGACAGCTTGGCCCACTGCTGAGGGTACAGATGCTGCTTGCCTGTCATCCTTTCAGCGTGTATGGCCAGAGGAGGAGGAGGAGGAGGAGGAGGAGGATCCTGAAAGTGATCTTCCGAGTGAGGACAGCCATGTGTTGCGTACAGGTACCCTGGCACACATGGCTGACTTCATGTTAGGATGCCTTTCTCGTGACCCTCGCGTTACACGCATTCTGGCCACTACGGATTACTGGGTGTACACACTGCTCGACCCACGGTATAAGGAGAGCATTTCCACTCTCATTCCCGAAGAGGAAAGGGGTTCGAGAATGATGCTATACCACAGGGCGCTGGTGGACAAACTGATGGTAAACTTCCCATCCGGCAGCGCTAGTGGCCGAAGGCGCATTTCCGCGGCCCAGGTAGCAGGGGAGGCGCAGAGATCAGGCAGCATGTACAGCGCAGGCAGGGGAACATTATCCAAGGCCTTTGCCAACTTTATGGCTCCCCAGCAAGACTGTGTCACCGGTCCCCAGTCAAGGCTGAGTTGGCGGGAGCACTGTAAAAGGATGGTGAGGGAGTACGTAGCCGATCGCACGAACGTCCTCGGTGACGCCTCTGCCCCCTACAACTACTGGGTGTCGAAGCTGGACACGTGGCCTGAACTCGCGCTGTATGCCCTGGAGGTGCTTGCTTGTCCTGCGGCTAGCGTCTTGTCAGAGACTGTGTTTAGTGTGGCTGGGGTAATCATCACGGATAAGCGTACCCACCTGTCAACCGACAGTGCCGACAGGCTTACACTCATCAAGATGAACAAAGCCTGGATTTCCCCAGACTTCGCTTCTCCACCAGCGGACAGCAGCGATACCTAAACAATACGTAGGCTGCACCCGCGGATGGAAGCATCGTTCTCTATCACCATCCAAAACGGGGACCTTTTTGCTTCATCAATCTGTGTATAATATTCCTCCTCCTCCTCCTGCTCCTCCTCCTGAAACCTCACATAATCACGCCGAACGGGCAATTTTTCTTAGGCCCACAAGGCTCAGTCATATAATTTTTCTAAACAATTTTTATACGTTTCAATGCTCATCAAAGCGTTGAAACTTTCACCTCAACCAATTTTTATTTTTACTGGGCTGCCTCCAGGCCTAGTTACCAATTAAGCCACATTAACCAAAGCGATTAATGGGTTTCACCTGCCCTCTTGGTTGGGCATGGGCAATTTTTCTCAGGTACATTAGTACTGTTGGTACACCAATTTTTGGGGGCCCTCGCCTACAGTGTAATCCAATTAATTTTTAGCCCACCTGCATTACAGCTGACGTTACATCAGCTGTGTTGGGCACTGCAATGGGATATATTTATGTACCGCCGGTGGGTTCCAGGGAGCCACCCATGCTGTGGGTCCACAGGGAGTTGTAACTGCATGTGTCCACTTCTAAAGAACCCCAGTCTGACTGGGGCATGCAGTGTGGGCCGAAGCCCACCTGCATTAAACATGACATTATTACCTCAGCTGTGATGGGCAATGCAATGGGATATATTTATGTACCGCCGGTGGGTTCCAGGGAGCCACCCATGCTGTGGGTCCACAGGGAGTTGTAACTGCATCTGTCCACTTCTAAAGAACCCCAGTCTGACTGGGGCATGCAGTGTGGGCCGAAGCCCACCTGCATTAAACATGACATTATTACCTCAGCTGTGATGGGCAATGCAATGGGATATATTTATGTACCGCCGGTGGCTTCCTGGCACCCACCCATGCTGTGGGTCCCCAGGGAGTTGTAACTGCATCTGTCCACTTCTAAAGAACCCCAGTCTGACTGGGGCATGCAGTGTGGGCCGAAGCCCACCTGCATTTAATCTGACGTTAGCTCTGCTGTCCAGGGCACTGCAATGGGATACATTTATGTACAGTCGGTGGGTTCCAGGGAGCCACCCATGCTGTGGGTGCACACGGAATTCCCATTGCGGAGTTGTACCTGCCTGTGACTATTTATAAAAAACCGCGGTCTGACTGGGGCATGCAGACACCTTGACAGAATGAATAGTGTGTGGCACATAGGTTCCCCATTGCTATGCCCACGTGTGCAGCTCCAGATGGAGGTGGCACAGGATTGGATTTCTCATTGCTTATGTACAGCATTGTGGACTATCGCCCCGCCCCTTTTAAAGAGGGTCGCTGCCTAGCCGTGCCAACCCTCTGCAGTGTGTGCCTGCGGTTCCTCTGGCAGACGCACTTATAAATAGACATGAGGGTGGCGTGGCATGAGGGCAGCTGAAGGCTGGGCAGGGACAGTTTGGTGTGCGCTGTGGACACTGGGGCTTTGGGGAGGGGGGGGGGGGGTTGGTCAGCATGTAACCCAGGAGAACTGGCAGCGGAGTGTCATGCAGGCAGTGATTGTGCTTTGTTGGAGGTAGTGTGGTGCTTAGCTAAGGTATGCATTGCTAATGAGGGCTTCTCAGAAGTAAAAGTTGTTAAGAGGGGGGGGCACTCTTGCCGCTATTGTGGCTTACTAGTGGGACCTGGGAACTTGAGATGCAGCCCAACATGTAGCCCCTCGCCTGCCCTATCCGTTGCTGTGTCGTTCCCATCACTTTCTTGAATTGCCCAGATTTTCACAAACGAAAACCTTAGCGAGCATCGGCGATATAGAAAAATGCTCGGGTCGCCCATTGACTTCAATGGGATTCATTATTCGAAACGAACCCTCGAGCATCGGGAAAAGTTCGTCACGAGTAACGAGCACCCGAGCATTTTGGTGCTCGCTCATCTCTAATGTTATCCTTCACTTTATATAACTTTCAATATATTGAATGAACAAGTCAACTATAGAGCAAGCAATAATCTTTGGTGTCCCCTTTTTGATTTATTCCCAACTTATCATTTCCATAGATGGCAAACACAAAGGCTATTAGGTCTCTAGATAGCATAGTAGCTTATCAGTACCTTGAGATCGTGTTGTGGGGGAGTCCATGCTCCACCCCAAAATGTCTTACTGAGGTCTTATTCTTGTTGCTAGATAGCTTGCTTCTTCATCTCTCTAAAAGGAGATATTTTAGGCCTCGTTTAGATGAGCGTGTTTTTAGCGCTGCTTAGCAGAACTCAAAACACGCTTCTATGGAAACCAATATGTTTCTATTAAAGCATTCACATGCGCGATATGTGTAGGCCACAAAGAATTGCAGTTACAGAATTTTCCCATTTTGTATAGGCCCACTGGCCTGAGTACAGTTCCAAAACAATGGATGCATGACTCATAAAAATTACGCCAATAGCCATATAGTTCATGATTGTAGTGGTACTTTTTTATGGTCTGTTCTGAGGCCCACATATTGTAGTTAGCAGATGGTTTCTCAACTTGCAGCCCCACCTTTGTTTGGCCTGTATGACCTGTCTCAGTGCTGGTAGTGATAAGCTTACTCTAGTGATAAGGGCACTATATAACTGATAAATGTACTAAATTAATCAAAGCTTTATCTTTGTGCACAGGACAACTGATAACATGGACACTGTTCAGCAAGAGGAGGAGCAGGAGGAGGGAGACATGTCTGTTCTGGGGATCTCACCGGCAACATCAGCTGATGTACACGCAGAGGTGACAGACGAGGGCCACCTAGCGACATCTCCAGCACTACCACCACCTGGAAAAGGGGCAGGCCAAAAGCTTCAGCCCAGGAAGAGCCTACAGAGATGCAGCAGTGAGTATTGAGCTCTGCAGCAGAAATACCTACAGGATATGGCAGAAAGCTTTGATCAGCATCTAGTGCGGGTCCTCTGGCATCTACCGGAGAATCTACAACTCATCATCCAGAACTACATACTGTTTGTGCTGGAGGTAGCATTACCACCATCCTCCCCATACAAACTGCATTACCTGATAGACCAGTACAGATTTTCTTGATACTGACAATCCCAGTAACAACTCACTCCACCAACTTAACACCAAGCTTGCCATGGCTATTTGTCTTATGGCCATGGCTACCATGACAACCCAACCGGTGAGTACGCTAACCCAATGGCCCAGCAGTTGCCCTGGCCCATAACTCTGATACTGGGCCCTAGTAATCACAGCAGTAACATGCCAATGCATTCGCAAAAACAAGCTGGCAGGGAGTTTGGCCTTTTTGGCTCACCCAGCAGTGATCCTGGGACCCGGTATTGGAATTTGTAAAAAAAAAACAAAAAATACTATTTAAATTAATAAAAATACATTTTGCTGAAGTTTTTTTTTTACAAAAAGTTTTAGTTTCATACATTTATTTTTGTTAATAAAAATTGTTAATGTTCAACGACTGGGTGTTTAGTGTCATTCTTAACATTTTTATCTTTCTGCACTTCTCATATGTTAAGTTGTGCCAACATAAAGTATTGAGTGCTAAACTGAACTCTGCTAGATTAGTCTGTACCTTTAGCTACGCACCCAGCCTGTATCCACCACCACTGATGTATCACAGGGTCCCAATTCAATTGACGCTCTCTCCACAATACTGTCTGGACATCACCGAGGTTTTCCAAGCTGCTGTGCAGTTTCTAAACTTTATCAAGATCCTGGATGGCAAGCACATCACATGAAGAAGCTGCCACACTAAGGGTCCCAATATTACAATTATAAACAGTACTTTCCCATAGTTCTGTTGGCCGTAACTACTGGTTTGTACTTGTGGATATCAGGTTAACATGCTGTACATATACAGATATACATGCAGAAATGTGTACATATCCGTCACCATATGCAATTCACTTCAGTGGTCATATGCTGGTCATACACTGTGGATATATGCTCGAGTAATACAATATGGTCATGTGAGCCTGGCCTAAGAAAGTAAGTATTTTTTAAAGTACTTAGGCCTGTTTTTTGTAAGGCTCACACTTGATATGCCAGCTTTCCTCTTTAATCCTGAGGTTGATAATGAATGTTAGTGATATGTGAAATATTGTACCAGTCGAATCCTCTATTAATTTGTGAAAATGGCTGTAAAAACATGATTGAGACGTTTGTTGAAATGTCGTTGTTGCTCTTCACTTTACACATATTTAGATGAGCAGATTTACTAACAAATGATTATTATGCATATTGTGTCTTTCTCAGGTGAATACATAGAAACAAAAAACATAATGTATTTTATCAGTCTAAAATTGAAATGGTGAATAAAGTCCAAAAATCTCTTGGATATCTAAACAGCCAGGGCATTTCTTGGCAGAAATGGCTCTCGCCATTAGATCATTTTCTAGGTACAAAACCATAAAATTTGAGAATATTGTAATTGTATGATAGGCTAAAAAGTAAATGTTGCCAGGTTGATTTTCGGATTTAAATTCTGTAAGAAAACCAGAGATTCTGAAGAAATATATATTCAGACACACTTGGCCTTACTGCCTAGTCCTTATCAATAATTCATGCCCTCTGAGATATCCTGCCAAAGCTGTGTCTTTAACCTAAAATGTACAACTCAATTGATTTACAAAAATACTTAGTGAGCATCAAGAAACATTACCATGAATTTTTATATTTGTGTTTGCTAAATTTATAGAATTTATGTAATTTCAAAGATGTGATTTCAAATTTAGAAATTGGTAAATTTTGATTTGGAAAGTCCTTGTGCTGAAACAAGCTAATTTAACTTAAAAAATCAAAAATAATTATGCAACATACTAAATTCTAAAATGAACCCATTGCATATTAATGTGCTGTCACTTAAAATGCAGGAAAACAGCAGTGACTATACTTTATGTGCTGTATATGGAATGGTGTTTTGTCTCAAGAATATGTAACTATTCAATAAATATTTGGTTGTTAGTGTACCATAGATAGTATTTTCAAGCTAATGAACCACATATCTAAAAATTCTTCAATCACTAGACAAAATATGGTTTATGATTTTCATATATGCAAAAATAACTGTACATTTTTATAAAAGGCAAAAAATGAGTAAACGTATGTAGAGCTTAATATGACTATTTTTATTAAAAAAAAGTGAAATTTCTATGAATACAAATTTTAGCGTTAAAATATTCAGCGATATGCTTAAAGTTGGAAATTTGTAACTTCTTGTATTGATGGTTTTCCCATTAACGTCATTCAAAAATAATGCAAGTATAAGGATTGCATCATGGTGCTTTTCTCCCTGGCACTAGTGCAAATGTAGCAGCAGTCAAGCAATGTGTTACTCCTATACCTGTGCTAAACATAATATATTTATAAGGCTATGTTCACATGTACTGGAACTACTGCAAATTCTCCACAGAGGAAATGGCTGTCGAAAATCTGCAACATTTTACAGTACAAATGGTGAGGATTAGGTTTCAAGAATTCTCATTCACACGCAATGGAAAAAATCTCCGAAGTGATCTGACTTGTGGTATGGATTTTAAAGCCACAGTTTGCCAATTTATGTTGCATATTTTAAATGCGGATTTCACCTCTGAAAATGAGGGGGTGAAATCTGCGTCAAAACGCATCAAAATCTGCATCAACATCCATGTATTGGGTATGGATTTTGATGTTGATTTTGGTGCAGATTTTGAAGCAAATGCACGCCAAAATCCTCAATGTGTGGACATAGCCTTAAAGTGTGCATAGTGGACAGGGGCCTACTTCTAACTCAGCAGCTCCCCAGATGCATGGTACGACCCACCATATTTCCTTGCACTTTACTCATTGCTTTGAGATCTTTTCTATCACATAGTTTGTGGTAGACAGCAAAACAAACACCAGTAATCCAACACTTCCAGCCATATCCCATTTATGATTTACCCCTAGCATTCTCCCCCAAAAATATACTCCGTGCTCAGCTTATATATCATCATTATCAATCACTCCATCTGTGTACAAGACGCAGGCACTTGGATTTAACATGCAAGTTCCCTGGCACTGAACATATTAAGCGACCATTCTGAGAAGTAATCATTCCCAGAAGAGGCACTATAATAAGCATATAACAATATCTAAGCACAAAAGCATTTTTTTAATTACTCCAATGAAAAAGTTATACAAGGCTATTGAGCCTGCTTGTCACAGCTATACCTCAATAGAAAACACTCCAAGTAGTACAGCAACAGAAAATGGGCCAGCATGAATTTATAATAAAATATCCATCTACTGAATTAAGGTGATATTGTCTGGTTCATCTGCTATGTGAATGATCTTATCTTGTCTTCTGGCATGATTTTACAAGGGCAGTGTAAGTCCAAGTTCAGACTTCAAAGAAATTTACTGCATGGACCTTCAAGCTAATAATATTAAAATATAACTTTTATTATAAATAACTAAAAGTGAAAAGGAAGAATGAAACACACATATATTGGATCGAGTAAGGAACAGTAATTTAAGAACAAATGCCACTCATATGTAATGACCAACTAAGTTTGAGTCAAACAATTAGGCTCAACTTGTACAAATCATTGGTCTTGGAACATGACTTAATAGTCCAAGTTTGTTAGTCGTGTGTCATATTGTTAGAGAAACTGACACGCGTAAGATATTTAGACGAAAAAAAGCATAAGCCTACGCGTTTCCCCCACCTAGTGAGTTCTTCAGGGGTTCCAATAAGCTATTCCCAGTAATATACTGGGTAGTGGCTGAAAAGATGGTTCTTAATAAAACCTCGAAAGTATCCAAGACAGATGGAGGTTTCATTAAGAACCATCTTTTCAGCCACTACCCAGTATATTACTGGGAATAGCGTATTGGAACCCCTGAAGAACCCACTAGGTGGGGGAAACGCGTAGGGTTACGCTTTTTTTCGTCTAAATATCTTACGCGTGTCAGTTTCTCCAACAATATGACACACGACTAACAAACTTGGACTATTAAGTCATGTTCCAAGACCAATGATTTGTACAAGTTGAGCCTAATTGTTTGACTCAAACTTAGTTGGTCATTACATACGAGTGGCATTTGTCTTCTGGCATGACAACCATGCTAGACTGTGGATTTCATTAATTCAAATAACTGCAATATTTGTTTGGAATCATAGCTGCATAGTATTCCTGGATTTGATGCTTCAATCTTGTTTAATTATATGCAGAACTATTTCTTCCACCCATCGCAAGCCCATCTCTGGTAATGGTATACTGAAGGCTGCTTCATGTCACGCTGTTCAAATGATCAAAGGAGTGCCAGTAGGTGAGTTACCTTGAGCAAAGAGTTTGCAGTACAAATGGATGAGGTAGGTAATGTAGTCAAATGGAAAGCCGGGAGTCTATCAGGAGGTCTTTTCACAATAGCAGAGGAGCAGGCAGAAGTCGAGCTTGATCAGTCAATGCTGTGGAGCAGAATAATCATGCATTGGATCTGTGGCAGGGTCAGGCTTTTATAGGAAGTCCCAATTAGTATTGGGGTTGGGCCGAGACAGGAAGTGAACATAACAGGAATAAAGAATGCTATGATTAGCTGAGGAGCTGGATAGCTCACTGGGTAGAGAAACTGCCTGGAGCACAGGAGTTTCCAGGTTCAAGTCCCAACAATTACTTTAAAATGACGGATCAGTTTTAGTCACTATGTGTAATGCAACATATATTATTTCCACCCATCTTCCAAAATTGTGGCAGGTTTAAACCTTGAAGGAAGTATTAGTTCAGTGATGCACGTTTTCCACAAAAAATCTTACATTACAGTCTCTTCTGCTTTCCAGTCTGGTTATGCATGGAACCACTGTTCATAACCGATTAAACTGCAAAGGTTTATCTTATTATGGCTGTAAGTAATGTAGTTGCCAGTTCTCAGTCAAAATGCGTCTTCTAGGGATACTTTAAACCAGTGTTCCCCAACTCCATTCCTCAGGGACCGCCAACAGGTCATGTTTTCTCTATTTCCTCAGTATTGCACAGGTGATGTAATTATTGTCGGTGCCTCAGACATTGCCACAGGTGTTCTTACCATAGGATATCCTGAAAACATGACCTGTTGGTGGTCCCCGAGGACTGGAGTTGGGGACCCCTGCTTTAAACTATGCTACATATACCATTAGACAGTTTAACTGCAATTCCATTTATGTTGTATACCCATAGTGATCACACATTTTGAACTTTCTTATATTGGGTATAGTGGGTACTTGGAAATTAAAAGCTACGATTACAGAACATCTTCGTGATTCCACAGATGCTCTTGCATGGAACCCCTCTAATTTTACCTGTTATTTTAATGATGTTCATCAGGGCAATTTGACTTGGCTTTTGTGCTATGATATCGAACAGGTTAATAGACTGGAGGAGAGCATTATTAAATTGGGAGATATTCTGGATCTTCAGATTAAATACCTCATATCCAAATGATTTAAACTATCGTACTAACCTGATTCTACACTACTGACATAGTATATCTTTTTAGTAATATTTAGTTTTTATTTGTGTTGGAATTTTTTTGCTTTTACACAGGTATCACTAATTGTCATATGGAGAGAGAGTCTTTAAGGTTGGACACGTACCTTTTTTTGCAATGTGTTGTATGTGGTCATGGATAATGGTATGGAACCCGAAATGCGTAGATCGTAATCTTCATTTGTTTGCAGCTCTTTTCATGTACTACTATGTAATCTGATGTCATTAAGCTTTTATGCTATATCTGATAAAGGATGGATTTTTTATTATGAATTTGTGCTGGATCCTCATCTTCTGTTGCTAAAGTGTTTTATACTATATAAAAGATAAAAAATTAACCTCTTGGAAGTGATTGTTATTTTTAGCCCTTTTTGATGAAATATCCTTAACTACAGGGGGACATACAACTTCAGTCAATATGATGGAGCTGATCTGCATCCGATAAACCTACATGACTTACTGCTAAGTCTAAAACATATATTGCCTTAACTGAGCACTTTGTAACAAATGTTCAGAAATGCAGAGAAAGTAAACCAGATGTCTCTTCCAGCTGGCTTTCCCATCCAGAAGCCAGACAATTACTATACAGCTGCAGACTCTGCAACACCATCTATAAGTGGTATTGTAGAGTTATATGCCAACTGGCCTGATGTGTATCGTTTTCAGATACTCAAGGAGTGGTAAACAAGGCCCTAACAGCACTCTGCAAAATATGGTACAGAGAATATTAGACGTTAGAGGTGGTTATTGGATTTTTCTGCTGGCATGTACTTTATGCCTCCTCTTGTACTTCGAACAGTAATGGTAGACATACAATACCATTATTTCTTGCCTCAGTCAGCCTAGTGAAAATCACTGGTAGTGATGCCTCACAACTACAAGATCGAACAGTGAGACAACATGACCTACAGTAAGAGAAAGACCTTTCCCAACATTATCTGTTGCATATTGTTCTCTGTGCAACTCAACACTTAACATACTGGACAACCTAAATCAGCAGCAGTGCAGAGTTTTTAAGAATTATCTCATGCAATACCACAGGGAACATTTTCAATATATTTAATTTGATGTAAAAAAAATCAAATGAACTTAAAGAAAATGGTCATAAACTTACCAATCTACTAATGCAAAAGGGCAGGTAAATGCACATCCCTCAACATGTAGACAGCTGCTGTATGAGGAGCAATTACATAGTTGAAGGTACTAATGACCAATCACTCACACACCCTCATAACATTGAAGGGGCGGTTGCTTACTACTTATACTTGCCCATAGATAAAGCATATACAGGGTGTCAGGGCCACATAGTATGTGTAGTGCACCATGCAGACCTACAATCTATTAGTGATGCCCTATTTCAATCCAACGGACTGCCCCTCACTGGCATCGGCACCCTGGTCTCCCCCCAGCATTCAAAGACACTGCATGTTACTGATATGTATCAATAAATACCGATAAATATGAGAGATTGGTTAAAAGTTTGGCCAAAATAGACAATCTCATAAGCCTGCGTCAAGGGTTCTCATTTTATAGTTTGACTGCACTCTATGCAGCTGTTAAAGGACCAGTTCAACAATGCATAAAGTATGAAGGGCTGTAAAAGGATGGTGATTGCCTTCATCAATAAGAGGATGAGAGGATGTCTTCACTTGCACTACAATGAGTGGATATTGTGCAATAATGATCCTCTGTCCTCCTGCACTGTTAGCTTTGGTAAATATTTACCAATTTGTTCGTAGCTTAAAGTAATGAATGCGGGGCATGTCCTGGCTGATGGCGGAGTGAGTCGCATCCAGAGCAAGCTCCCGCGCCCACTACCCGGTCGACAGCTCTGAGGCACCGAGCAGCAACCAAAAAGCACCCACAGACGCATTAGAATGCAGAGGAGGTAGCCGCGAACCTCCGGACCGGCGACGAGCAGCAAAAAAGGCGCCCTGGAGCGTTTTCTCGGCGCCCCGGCAGAAGCACCGGAAAAATCCAAGATGGCGCCCGCTCTCGCGAGAGCGGGAGCGCCGGGGCCTGAGACCGCAGCGCCGGCCCCGGCCCCTGCAGGAGACAAGCAGCAGCAGCACAGCAAGCCCTCACCAGGGGGAGAAAACAGAAGCAGGCCGCCGGGAGGCAGAGAAAAGGAGCAGGAAAGCCACAGGAGCGAAGCAGAGTCAGAGGGGGAAGCTCCACCGACCACCCCCCCAGGCAGGGGATGCGTGAGTAGTGCGGGCAGCAGCCCAAGCATCCCACATAGTGCACTCTCTCCCCTAGCCCCAGCCCACATGGAGGGGGAGAACCAAAACCCAAAAACATGGTCTCAGGCCCTGCAGACCCCTGAATCCCACACTACAGGCACCACTCCAAAAAAAGGGGTGCGAACCCCCCCCCCCCAGCAGCAGAGGGAGAGGAGGTGTGGAAAAGTTGCATTATGGCAATACCCACACGGTCAAAGCTGGATTGTCTTTTTAAGAGGCTGGAAGCCTCCAATAAACAAGTTATGGAACAAATGCACGCAGACATGCAGCACCTGGGCCATAGAATCTTGCAGGTTGAGGAGACACAGGAAAGCACGGCAGCCATTTAAGAAACACATAGAGAAGCTATACAGGCACAAGCCGACCAGATAACAAGCATTATTATGCACATTGACGACCTGGAAAACAGGAACCGCAGGAATAACTTAAGAATACGCGGCCTGCCAGAAGAAATAGAAGGGCAACATCTAGAAGCATGGGCACAATCATTTTTCCAGCAGTTAATAGACTACCCAGCAGAGTGCCATATCGAAAACGACTGCATTCATAGAGCCCTGGGCCCCAAGCCAACGGACCCCAATAGACCGAGAGACATTATTTGCAGGATCCACTTTTTCAAAATAAAGGTTGTTATTCTCCGTAAAGCCAGAGAAAAAGGGGACTTAAATTACAAAGGCAAACTGATCATGCTTCTGCAGAACCTGGCTAGACATACCCTACGCTTAAGAGGGGCCTTAAGACCGATTCTAACAGCCCTGAAAAACCAAGGAATTCCATATAGGTGGGGTTTCCCCTTTTCTCTAATGGCCAGGAAAGACGGGAAGATGTCCACGTTCCGCTCCCTAGGGGATTTACCAAACTTCCTAGGCACACTGAACCTGCCAATGATAGCATCACCAGAGTGGCCCGAAACACCGACAGTAGTAGCGCCCACTGCCCAAGAACAGTGGCAAACCATCCCAACAAGATCACGTCGAGAAAGGCGTACACCAGCAGATGACACCACCTGACTTAAGATCCTCAGACCTTACTGAAACAACCCCAACCACGGGAGTCACAAGAAGTGGCTGCTTCCTAGTTGACTAACTTTCCACACGTGCTACGGTTCAGCATTTACAGCAGCAAAGCTCTTCTCCCTTTTGTTTAATCTTGTGCCACTCTTTAAGTAGTGGCCCAGGGGGAGGAGGGGACACGACGGGGCCGGTGGCGGGGAAGAAGGAGGAACGAACAACGGACTTGGGATATCACGGGGTTCGCCCCCCCCTCCACCCGCCCCCATCAGGATAACAACATGATAGCCTAAGTACCACCGAGCCTCCCCAATGCAAGCCCGTGGAGCAAGAAACTGTTTAGTTCTCGTTAAAATGTTGTTGCAGTTAGAGATGATGTAAACATTAACATAGGTGCCTTAAGAGTTAGCAAACAAGGCCCGGAGCAGAGGCCTATTGCATATTAAAAACTACCACGCCTGGGGTGGGACGCGGGAGAGTGCGGCTCACACAGCCGTCCCTCCATGCCTCACATCCTAGGTGACCAAATGCACTCAGTGCACATACTGGCAAATGTTAGGCCAGTAGCTCACCTACTCTATAAGTGCAGCGGCCTAATGCTGCACAGGGGCCGCCTTGTGGCCCCCCTCTTTTCCCCATACCCCCATCTTTTACTTTTTCCTCTCTCTGTCGTCTCTTACCCTACCTCCAAACATCCACCTAATTCTTCAGACCGACTTGTAAGAAAAGCCATTCAATCCAAAACTAGATGGCGGACCTAAAATTCTGCTCGTATAACACGAGGGGCCTGAATAAACCGGCCAAGAGAGGGCAAATCCTTGACCACTTGCATAAGGAAAAAACAATGATAGTCCTCCTACAGGAAACTCACTTTCAGGATGCGAAAATCCTCAAATGCAAGCACCGACATTATACCACATGGTTCCACAGCCCACATCCAACTAAAAAAGCGGGTGGTACCTCAATCGCTATCCATAAAAGTCTACTTCACAAACTTATATCCTCAAAGGTAGACGAAAACGGGAGATTCGTATTCATAAAGATACTGGTTCATAATGAAGTCTTAACGGTGGCAAATGTTTACTTTCCTAACCAGGGTCAGCAGCAGTTCGGCATCCGGATGTTGGGGGCATTGGCGAAATTCGCAGACGGATCCAATACCATCCTGGGAGGCGATTTTAACTTCAGCATGGACCCAGTACGAGATTCATCCGGGGGTAAGTCGGGGACTTCCCCAACATCCACGCGCAAACTCAGAACAAAGTTAGCAAACCTCGGACTGATAGATATGTGGAGGACACTACATCCAGGGGAGAAAGACTATAGCTACCGCTCAGGTGCACACAATAGCTATCACAGATTAGATTATCTGTACATTTTGCACGGGTTACTAGACAGATCCCCCTCCCCAACCATGGGTTCGTTCATATGGTCGGACCATGCTCCAGTCTGGGGCTCCCTGGGGACAGGCAGAAGGGACAGTGCGTCATTCAGTTGGCATCTGAACGACAACCTACTGGATGACGCAGCCTGTAAGCAGGAGGTACAACAAACCATAGACGAATTTAGAACTAATCACGAAACAGATCCCACTCCAACCCCTATTAAATGGGAGGCCCTCAAGTGCATTTTACGGGGAATATTCATAGCACATGGAGCAAGACTTAAGAAAATTAGAATGGCCAAGCTCGAGGAACTAATGGCGGACCTCAATAAATTAGAGACCACTAACAAGTCACTGCCGACAGATAACATCGCCTCAGAAATATCCTCTAAGCAGTTGGAAATACTCCGCATACTAGACCAAGCATCTCTCTGCCAGCGTGACAAATCAAAAGGGTGGTTCTACTAATTTGGGAATAAGTGCGGAAAGGGACTAGCAAGAGCCCTTAACCCTAGGACACAGCAGTCGTACGTATTCGCAATTAACAAACCAGGAGAGGGGTTGGTTCACCATAATACCGGCATACTAGAAAGTTTCCAAACGTTCTATCAGGATCTATATAGCCTAGAGGAGAGACAGGGAGAACAGGGGCAGGAACTGATAACCGAGAGGAACACATACATAGCAAAGCATACTGCTAATCAGATTCAGGATTCCGACAAACAGGCCCTTGAAGGCGACTTTACGCCACAGGAATTGAAGGAGGCAGTAAGATCACTAAAGATAGGTAAGAGCCCAGGCCCAGATGGCTTCACACCCCGCTTCTTTAAAGTATTTTACGACCAACTGGCCTCCATGATGTTAGAAGCCTTTAATGCCATCTCCAGGGACTGCCCCTTCCCGAAACAGGCCCTACAGGAAGTAATCAGGTCCTGCCCAAACCCGGGAAAGACCCTGCCCAATGTGGAAGCTATAGGCCGATTTCGTTGTTAAACATCGACATGAAATTATTCTCTAAAATGCTCGCGGGCCGCCTCCAGCCCCATATCCCCAACCTGATACACGGGGACCAGGTGGGATTCGTCCCCGGCAGGGAAGCCACAGATAATACAATAAGGCTGGGTTCACACAGGGCGGTTTTGCCGCGGCAGATCCGCCCGCGGTAAAACCGCCTGAGGCCGCTAATCTTGGGATTAACCAGCCATGTGGACGAGATTTCTCAGAAACCTCGTCCACACGGGACGGCTAATCCGCTGCGGTAAATCCGGCCCTCGAGCAAATCGGGTTGGGCCCACGTTTCCTGGGATGGGTAATGGCACTATATGCCGTTCCCTCGGCCTGGATTAGAGTAAATGGAAGGCTATCACAACAACTACAGATTAAAAACGGCATGCGTCAGGGGTGTCCACTGTCCCGTTATTTATACATCATTGTTATGGAGACCCTGGCAAGTGCCCTACGGGCAAGCGAGAGCATTAAGGGAGTACAGCTGAATAATGATGAGCAGAAAACAGCCTTATATGCTGATGATCTGTTAATCTATATAACCAATCCTAGAATTGTCCTCCCAAACATAAAGGAATCCAACTATTCGGCCGACTCACAAATTTTAAGGTGAATTTGAGCAAGTCCGAGATCCTTAATATAAACATCCCAGAAGACGAAACAGAGGCAATAAGGTCCGCTTTCCCATTTACATGGAATAAAAACAGCATTAAATATCTAGGAATTACAAATCACACCCGATATAGCCGACCTGTTCCCGAAAAATTACAAGCCATTACTAACTAAACTAGAGGAGGACTTGGACAAATGGCGGACGGTACCCCTCTCCTGGTTCGGCAAAATGAGTACGATAAAAATGAACATACTACCTAGAATATTACATACCCTCCAAACCGTTCCGATACAACTACCGGGAGCATATCTAAACCGAATTAGGAAGGTGATGATGCGGTTTATATGGGGGGGCAGACAACCTTGACGCAATTGGAGGGCACTTACTAGCCCGCGGGATCGCGGAGGGATGGGAATCCCAAACATAGCACTATATTACAAGGCCACCCTATCTCGCTGCATCTTAGAACTAACACGTAAGAACCCCCAGAAGCGTTGGGTGAGAATGGAGCAGGATGCGGTACCATATAAAAGGACAGGGCCTGATATGGATACCGGGATATAAGGGTTTGAGAAGCATGGGACTGTCGCCCTTTGTGGAAAATATCTTGGTGACCTGGATAGGCCCAGCCACAAAAATAAAATTAATAGCGAGACCGGGCCCCCTGACACCCCTGGTAGGTAACGCAGGTAATCCCACTATTTTTCAAAGGCTCATCTCTTACAAAGATAATGACCGACATACGGCCAACAGAGATTCCCAGGGTGGGGGACATGCTGGGAACGGGGGGACTTAGGCCCCTGAGGGAGGTAATTGGAGATCGGGGGCCCCCGGCTGGAGCATGGTACCAGTACCTCCAATTAAGCCATTACATAAGATCCCTAGGGAGGCCCGAAGAGTTAAACATGCCCTTGACACCATTCGAGAAGCAGTTTATCCATAATCGGGAAAAAAATAAATAAATCTCAGAACTATATAAATTCCTGTTAGAAGAGGATACACGGGATAAAGGAAATTACTTAGAGAGGGCGTGGGAGCGAGAGCTGGGAGTCACATACACAGAGGAGACATGGAAGAAGGCCTACATACTGACTTTCAAAATAAACATCTCGAGTAAATTGCAAGAGCTAAATTACAAGGTCATCACGAGATGGTACAGGACCCCGGAGAGACTGGCCAGATTTTGCCCCCAATGTCCGGATGTCTGCTGGAGATGCCTATCTGAGAAAGGTACCTTTACTCACATATGGTGGACATGCATGTTGATAGGTCCTCTATGGCGAGAGTTGGGGGCTCTCCATGCGTGGGTCAGTGGCAACCAAACACACCTAACCCCGGAATTAGCACTATTATCCAAATTTCCCGGGTCGCTGACTCAGGCCAAAAGCTCACTATTGAGATTGTTCATACTAGCAGCGCGGCAGGTGATCCCTAGAAAATGGAAATCCACAGATCCGCCTTCTCGGACAATGTGACTAGAAGCATTAGATAACATCAGGCATCTAGAGGAGCTATATGCTAGAGATGAGATGAAATATAACAAATTCCTGGCTGTTTGGTACACCTGGAATCAACTCCGAGACTCACAGGAAGAGGCCGCATGGGTGGCAAATGGAACTACTCCACTTCCCCGACCACGTCCACAGCTGGTTGCCGCGCGCCCTCAGGATTGAGAGAGCTTCTACCTAAACTATTTAAACTAATAGAAACGGAACAGGTCGCCCCCCCCCCTCCCTCGTCCTAATCTTCCCTCATCTTCTTCCCCCTTCTTTTTTTCCCTTTTCTTGAAACCGTAGGTTATGCAGACATGCTTTCGGTATCTGTTCTATAGGTTAATAGTTTTGGAAGATTGTAATATATAATTAACAGCAATAATATCAACCCCGATGGCCAAAAAGGGGCTCACCGAGGGAATACGTATGCTAGAAGAGATTTAAAGTATAGAGCTCAACAATAATTTCATTGTAACAAATGTGATTTATTTTGATAAGAAAAGAAAGTTTTTACATATAATTAGAGATGAGCGAGCACCAAAATGCTCGGGTGCTCGTTACTCGGGACGAAATTATCGCGATGCTCGAGGGTTCGTTTCGAGTAACGAACCCCATTGAAGTCAATGGGCGACCCGAGCATTTTTGTATTTCGCCGATGCTCGCTAAGGTTTTCATGTGTGAAAATCTGGGCAATTCAAGAAAGTGATGGGAACGACACAGCAACAGATAGGGCAGGCGAGGGGATACATGTTGGGCTGCATCTCAAGTTCACAGGTCCCACTATTAAGCCACAATACCGGCAAGAGTGGGCCCCCCCCTCCCAACAACTTTTACTTCTGAAAAGCCCTAATTAGCAATGGATACCTTAGCTAAGCACCACACTACCTCCAACAAAGAACAATCACTGCCTGCATGACACTCCGCTGCCACTTCTCCTGGGTTACATGCTGCCAAACCCCCCCGCACGACCCAGTGTCCACAGCGCACACAAAAGTGTCCCTGCGCAGCCTTCAGCTGCCCTCATGCCACACCACCCTCATGTCTATTTATAAGTGCGTCTGCCATGACGAGGAACCGCAGGCACACACTGCAGAGGGTTGGCACGGCTAGGCAGCGACCCTCTTTAAAAGGGGCGGGGCGATAGCCCACAATGCTGTACAGAAGCAATGAGAAATAGAATCCTGTGCCACCGCCATCAGGAGCTGCACACGTGGGCATAGCAATGGGGAACCTATGTGCCACACACTATTCATTCTGTCAAGGTGTCTGCATGCCCCAGTCAGATCGCGGTTTTTAATTCATAGACACAGGCAGGTACAACTCCCTATTGTGAAGTCCCTGTGGACCCACAGCATGGGTGGGTGCCAGGAAGCCACCGGCGGTACATAAAAATATCCCATTGCATTGCCCAACACAGCTGAGGTAGCAATGTTGTGCTTAATGCAGGTGGGCTTCGGCCCACACTGCATGCCCCAGTCAGACTGGGGTTCTTTAGAAGTGGAAACAGATGCATTTATAATTCCCTGTGGACCCACAGCATGGGTGGCTCCCTGGAACCCACCGGCGGTACATAAAAATATCCCATTGCATTGCCCAACACAGCTGAGGTAGTAATGTCGTGCTTAATGCAGGTGGGTTTCGGCCCACACTGCATGCCCCAGTCAGACTGGGGTTCTTTAGAAGTGGACAGATGTAGTAACAACTCCCTGTGGACCCACAGCATGGGTGGGTGCCAAGAAGCCACCGGCGGTACATAAAAATATCCCATTGCATTGCCCAACACAGCTGAGGTAGTAATGTTGTGCTTAATGCAGGTGGGCTTCGGCCCACACTGCATGCCCCAGTCAGACTGGGGTTCTTTAGAAGTGGAAACAGATGCATTTATAATTCCCTGTGGACCCACAGCATGGGTGGCTCCCTGGAACCCACCGGCGGTACATACAAATACCCCATTGCATTGCCCAACACAGCTGAGGTAGTAATGTCGTGCTTAATGCAGGTGGGCTTCGGCCCACACTGCATGCCCCAGTCTGACTGGTAATATGTACCTTAACAGTAACCTCGTTGGTGGTAATGTGGTGGTGACTGCGGACCTGGTAGCGCGGTTTTATGTAGTTGGTTTTCGGAATGTGGCCAGGATTAAGTGGGCCGTGGCGGGGGGATGGTGGTGGTGCTCTCTTGTTGTGTCGTTAAAGGTGAAATTCTTGGACTGCCACCAGACGGACCAATGCAAAGGTATTTGCCAAGAATGTTTTCATTGTTGGAGGAGGAGGGGGATGTTTTAGAGGCACTATGTGTCCTCTACACGTGTCCGTGGTTATATGCACCTTAACAGTAACAGCGTTGGTGGGAAATGGCCTCGCCGCCATCATGTCTTTGGGAAGCCTCTGTTTCCACACCCCAGTGACATACCATTAGCAGCGGTATAGGCAGAGCCCAGAATTATTAACATTTCAGCAGTAGCAGTAGGGACAGGCCCCACTAACATATCACTAGCAGCAGTATAGAGGGAGCGGAGTCTTAGTTCCATTTCAGTAATAGTAGCACTCAAGACAGGCCCCAGTAACATTCCCATTGCAGCAGTTTACGGAGATAACAGTCTGTTTCACATTTCATTAGCTGCAGTATAGACAAGGCCCCAGTTACATTTATGTAGCTAAAGTGTAGGCCAATCCCACACACCTTTCTGTACCATGAGTGCAGGCGAAGAACATAGAAATTACTATGATTACACTGTAGGTGAGGGCCCAAAAAAATTGGTGTACCAACAGTAGTAATGTACCTCAGAAAAAATTGGCCATGCCCAACCAAGATGGCAGGTGAAACCCATTAATCGCTTTGGTTAATGTGGCTTAAGTGGTAACTAGGCCTGGAGGCAGCCCAGTTTAACGAAAAATTGGTTCAAGTTAAAGTTTCAACGCTTTTAAGAGCATTGAAACGTATAAAAATTGTTTAGAAAAATTATATGAGTGAGCCTTGTGGCCCTAAGAAAAATTGCCCGTTCTGCGTGATTAAGTGAGGTTTCAGGAGGAGGAGCAGGAGGAGGAGGAGGAATATTATACACAGATTGATGAAGCAGAAATGTCCCCGTTTTGGATGGTGAGAGAGAACGATGCTTCCATCCGCGGGTGCAGCCTACGTATTGCTTAGGTATCGCTGCTGTCCGCTGGTGGAGAAGAGAAGTCTGGGGAAATCCAGGCTTTGTTCATCTTGATGAGTGTAAGCCTGTCGGCACTGTCGGTTGACAGGTGGGTACGCTTATCCGTGATGATTCCCCCAGCCACACTAAACACACTCTCTGACAAGACGCTAGCCGCAGGACAAGCAAGCACCTCCAGGGCATACAGCGCGAGTTCAGGCCACGTGTCCAGCTTCAACACCCAGTAGTTGTAGGGGGCAGAGGAGTCACCGAGGACGGTGCTGCAATCGGCTACGTACTCCCTCACCATCCTTTTTGCAGTGCTCCCGCCAACTCAGCCTTGACTGGGGACCGGTGACACAGTCTTGCTGGGGAGCCATAAAGCTGGCAAAGGCCTTGGAGAATGTTCCCCTGCCTGCGGTGTACATGCTGCCTGATCTCTGCGCCTCCCCTGCTACCTGGCCCTCGGAACTGCGCCTTCTGCCACTAGCGCTGTCGGATGGGAAGTTTACCATCAGTTTGTCCACCAGCGCCCTGTGGTATAGCATCATTCTCGAACCCCTTTCCTCTTCGGGAATGAGAGTGCAAAGGCTCTCCTTATACCGTGGATCGAGCAGTGTGTACACCCAGTAATCCGTAGTGGCCAGAATGCGTGTAACGCGAGGGTCACGAGAAAGGCATCCTAACATGAAGTCAGCCATGTGTGCCAGGGTACCTGTACGCAACACATGGCTGTCCTCGCTCGGAAGATCACTTTCAGGATCCTCCTCCTCCTCCTCCTCTGGCCATACACGCTGAAAGGATGACAGGCAAGCAGCATCTGTCCCCTCAGCAGTGGGCCAAGCTGTCTCTTCCCCCTCCTCCTCATGTTCCTCCCCCTCCTCCTCAACGCGCTGAGATATAGACATGAGGTTGCTCTGACTATCCAGCGACATACTGTCTTCCCCCGCCTCCGTTTCTGATTCCAAAGCGTCTGCCTTTATGCTTTGCAGGGAACTTCTCAAGAGGCATAGCAGAGGAATGGTGACGCTAATGATTGCAGCATCCCCGCTCACCATCTGGGTAGACTCCTCAAATTTTCCAAGGACCTGGCAGATGGCTGCAAACCAGGCCCATTCTTCTGTAAATAATTGAGGAGGCTGACTCCCACTGCGCCGCGCAAGTTGGAGTTGGTATTCCACTATAGCTCTACGCTGCTCATAGAGTCTGGCCAACATGTGGAGCGTAGAGTTCCACTGTGTGGGCACGTCGCACAGCAGTCGGTGCACTGGCAGATTAAACCGATGTTGCAGGGTCCGCAGGGTGGCAGCGTGCGTGTGTGATTTGCGGAAATGTGCGCAGAGCTGGCGCACCTTTCCGAGCAGGTATGACAAGTGGGGGTAGCTTTTCAGAAAGCGCTGAACCACCAAATTAAACACATGGGCCAGGCATGGCACGTGCGTGAGGCTGCCGAGCTGCAGAGCCGCCACCAGGTTACGGCCGTTGTCACACATGACCATGCCCGGTTGGAGGCTCAGCGGCGCAAGCCAGCGGTCGGTCTGCTCTGTCAGACCCTGCAGCAGTTCGTGGGCCGTGTGCCTCTTATCTCCTAAGCTGAGTAGTTTCAGCACGGCCTGCTGTCGCTTGCCCACCGCTGTGCTGCCACGCCGCGTGACACCGACTGCTGGCGACGTGCTGCTGCTGACACATCTTGATTGCGAGACAGAGGTTGCATAGGAGGAGGAGGAGGGTGGTTTAGTGGAGGAAGCATACACCCCCGCAGATACCACCACCGAGCTGGGGCACGCAATTCGGGGGGTGGGTAGGACGTGAGCGGTCCCAGGCTCTGACTCTGTCCCAGCCTCCACTAAATTCACCCAATGTGCCGTCAGGGAGATATAGTGGCCCTGCCCGCCTGTGCTTGTCCACGTGTCTGTTGTTAAGTGGACCTTGGCAGTAACCGCGTTGGTGAGGGCGCGTACAATGTTGCGGGAGACGTGGTCGTGCAGGCCTGGGACGGCACATCGGGAAAAGTAGTGGCGACTGGGAACCGAGTAGCGCGGGGCCGCCGCCGCCATCATGCTTTTAAAAGCCTCCGTTTCCACAAGCCTATACGGCAGCATCTCTAGGCTGATCAATTTTGCAATGTGCACGTTTAACGCTTGAGCGTGCGGGTGCGTGGCGTCGTACTTGCGCTTGCGCTCAAACTGTGGCGCTAGCGATGTCTGGACGCTATGCTGAGAGACATTGCTGGATGGGGCCGAGGACAGCGGAGGTGAGGGTGTGGGTGCAGGCCAGGAGACGGTAGTGCCTGTGTCCTCAGAGGGGGGTTGGATCTCAGTGGCAGGTTGGGGCACAGGGGGAGAGGCAGTGGTGCAAACCGGAGGCGGTGAACGGGCATTGTCCCACCTTGTGGGGTGCTTGGCCATCATATGCCTGCGCATGCTGTTGGTGGTGCCTCCCCAGCTGATCTTGGCGCGACAAAGGTTGCACACCACTGTTCGTCGGTCGTTAGGCGTCTCTGTGAAAAACTGCCACACCGTAGAGCACCTTGACCTGTGCAGGGTGGCATGGCGCGAGGGGGCGCTTTGGGAAACAGTTGGTGGATTATTCGGTCTGGCCCTGCCTCTACCCCTGGCCACCGCACTGGCTCGGCCTGTGCCCACACCCTGACTTGGGCCTCCGCGTCCTCGCTCGCGTCCACGTCCTATAGGCCTACCCCTACCCCTCAGCATGGTGTATTACCAGTGATTTGATTTCCCAGGCAGGAAAGAAATTGGTGCAAGCCTGCTGTTAAACGTAGCTGGCTGCGTATGATTTCTGTTTACGTTCTGCACCCACCACACACGTACCCAGAACGCTGAGGACTGTCAGAGGCAGGCCAAATAGAATGTTTTCCTTTTTTTGTTAAAGAAAAGGCCCACTGCGTATATTCAATCAATAATATATGTCTTCTGGCCCTGCAAATGTGTCACAGAACTGCAGGGTTGCAGAGTTATTAACTACAGCAGAGCGGTGATTTTTCCCAGGCAGGAAATAAATTGGCGCAAGCCTGCTGTTAAACGTAGCTGGCTGCGTATGATTTCTGTTTACGTTCTGCACCCACCACACACGTACCCAGAACGCTGAGGACTGTCAGAGGCAGGCCAAATAGAATGTTTCCCTTTTTTTGGTAAAGAAAAGGCCCACTGACTATATTCAATCAATAATATATGTCTTCTGGCCCTGCCTACACAATTCTGTCCCTGTAGTATTACTGCAGGGCGCAATGCTCTGCACAGACGATTTAAAAAAAAAAAAAAATGCAACACTGCTAACAGCAGCCTGCACAGTACTGCACACGGTTAAATGTGGCCCTAAGAAGGACCGTTGGGGTTCTTGAAGCCTACACTCACTCATAACACTCTCCCTGCCTAACCACCACTTCTGTCCCTGTAGTATTACTGCAGGGCGCAATGCTCTGCACAGCCGATTTTGAAAAAAAAAAAAGGGCAACACTGCTAACAGCAGCCTCCACACGGATAGATGTGGCCCTAAGAAGGACCGTTGGGGTTCTTGAAGCCTACACTCACTACTAACACTCTCCCTACAGCAGCTCCGGCACCAGCAGCACTGTCCCTCAGCTAACTCACAAGGCATCTGAGGCGAGCCGCGGGAGGGGCCGACTTTTATACTCGGGTGACATCTGATCTCCCCAGCCACTCACAGCAGGGGGGTGGTATAGGGCTTGAATGTCACAGGGGGAAGTTGTAATGCCTTCCCTGTCTTTCAATTGGCCAGAAAAGCGCGCTAACCTCTCAGAGAGGAAACTGAAAGTAACCCGAACATCGCGTGGTACTCGTTAAGAGTAACGAGCATCCCGAACACGCTAATATTCGCCCGAGCATCAAGCTCGGACGAGTACGTTCGCTCATCTCTACATATAATGCAAAAATTAATAAAGACATCTTGAACCATAAAGTAATGAATGCATCAAAGTCATCAAAGACAGGTATGACTTTTAAACAGTGACTCCTTTGGCTCATTGATAAAAAAGAGGCTACTCTCTGCAGCATTATTACTATAGGGAGCAGGAAAAATGGTCAAGTGTAAGGATCCGGGTGACTTTGAATAGACAACAAGGTCATGGTCATGAGCAGAGTCTGACTTGTCTTGGCCAATCCCACAGAAAAGCTACTCTAGCAATAATTACTAAAACAATTAACCCTTTGCAATCCAATTTTGGCTTCAGGGTTTCCTAGGGGGTTTTCTCTTTCTACCATTATACAATAGCACCATCTGCTGGCTAGAGCCAGTACTGCAGTATGGGACATGCTGGAGAGGCCCCCAACAACAGAGCGCCCAGTAATATACAGAAAGAATACCCTGCTGGATGTCTTCCGACATCTGAGCTGTACAGCCTTTAATCAGAATGTCTTCAGACGTCAGACAGTGGATTGGAAAGGGTTAATGTCTATGATAGGAAGTTGTCAGAAAACATTGCTGTACAGCTTATTGTGTATAGTGCTGTATAGTAGAGTCTTTGACATAATTCTGGTACCCATTTGTGAGCATCATGCTTAGGTAGCATCCATTTGACTGTCACTCACTTTGGGTGTCCACGGAGGATAAGACAGGGTCCATAGATATAGTGGGTCATGCTTTGTCATTACTGAGTCTGGCTAGCAGCTGGATTACCAACCACAGGTATCCACCAAGAATCTAGAGAAATCTAGTAGAGTGATCTTTGGGAGATACAAAATCTGATATCTCGATAGTCATAATAGATTTTCTTCTACCTTTCACCTCAATTGATTTTCACTTGGGATGGTACCCCTGAGGTGACACCATTTCTGGTGACTGCCTTTCACTGAAGGGGCCTCTCCTAAGTGTAGCACCATTTTTTGTGTTAAGAATCCCTATTATATCTGGGTTCCCCTCTCGCCAAATCTGTATCTTTATCTGGCACTAATTAACAAATTCCTCTGGTTTTAATTTAAAAGCCCATTTAGACTGGTCGAATGTCAAGCAAACTATGCCTGACACTCATCCCAGCACATACTCGCTCCCGTGCTGCTGCACAGGAGCTAGTATCGCTGGCTCACAGCAGGGAGGCTGGAAGAGAGTTCTCTTCTCTTGTTCTTCTGTTCCTCTCCATTGACTTAACACAGCGGCCGTTCAGTACTGAATGGCTGCTATTTACACTAAGCGATCAATGATCAGCTCATCGTCCATCATTTATGCAGCATATTCGCTCAGTGTAAATAGCAGCCTTTCGGTACTGAACGGCCGCTATGTGAAGTCAATGGAGAGGGGCAGGGGAGTGAGTGGAGAGAAATCTCCTGCATCCTCCCCACCACCTGCTGGCCGCTCTGTGAGTGAGTCAGTGCTACTAGTTCCCGTGCAATTTGCACAGGAGCAAAGACACACAGGGACGAGTGTTGGGCATCATTTGCCTGACATTCGTCCCGTCTAAATGGAGCTTAAGTCAAACCTAGAGATGAGCGAGCACCAAAATGCTTGGGTGCTCGTTGCTCAAGTCGAACTTTCCGCAATGCTCGAGAGCTCGTTTTGAGTAACGAACCCCATTGAAGTCAATGGGCGACTCGAGCATTTTTGTATGGGACCGATGCTACGCATAGGTCATGACTTGTGAAACTCTGCAACACCTCAGAAAGTCATGGAAACACTACAGAACCGGATAGGGAAGGGCAGGGGCAGCATGCATGGCTGCATCTCAGGCTCCCAGGTCCCACTATTAAGCCAAAATAAGGGCAAGAGTCTGGCATCACCCCTTCCCCCTAACAATTTTTACTTCGCACACACCCTCATTAGCAAGGCACACTTTAGCTAAGCACCACACTACCTGCAACCAAGGACAATCACTGCCTGCGGGTCACACCGCTGTCTCTTCTCCTGGGTTACATGCTGGCATTGCTGTCCAACCCCCCGCACGACCCTGTGTCTACAGCGCACACAAAAGTGTCCCTGCACATCGCTCAGCTGCCCTCATGCCACACGCTCGCTTCATAGCTACACCACACTCATGTCTATTTATGAGCGCATACTAGATGAGGAGGAACTGGAGGCACACACTGCAGAGGGTTGGCAGGGCCAGGCAGCGACACTCTTTGAAAGTTTGGGCGATAGCCCACAATGCCGTTGAGAATTGATGATAAATTGACGTACGATCATTCCAATCCTGTGTCACCTCCGGCGCAAAATTGTCAGGAGCTGCAAACCTGGGCATAAAGGGAACTCAGGTGCCAGCACTTCTACACATCTCCACAATGCAGCAATACTCTGTGTGGGAAGCATGCGAGCGGGCCCAGGGTCAGGCTCAGTTCCAGCCTCTATCTTGTGTGACCCAAGGTGCCGCGAGTTGCATAGCAATGGGAAATCCATGTGTCCCCACGCAATTCATTCTGTGTAGGTGTTTGATAGCTCAACACCACAATGGAAAGTCTTTGAGTTCCTTGGGCTTGCCTATGCTGTCGGTGCACAAAGATGGTATTACACAAGAAGAAATCAGCGCCCAAGCATGGCAGAGTTTTACCCCACCAAGGACTGCGGCCCACATTTCAACCCTAGTCAGTCAGTGTATTTGTGCCAGACAGGTAAAACACCGCAATGGGAAGTCTTTGTGCACTCACAGCATAGGCGAGCCCAAGGAACACAAGGAAAGTATTAAACATGAAGCAATTACAGTGACCAAACATGGCAGACTTTCACTCCGCTGAGGACATAGGCCTCTGCAGTGAACGTCTCATTAATGCAGTAGCGCTCCTCTTGTTTGGCCCAAACCAGTGTCTCAGATAACTGTGGTAACGTGAGAGAAAATACATGTTGCCCAGTGCTAATCCCATGACCCCAAGCAGGAGGAGGAGGTAGCATTTCAAGGCCAAGAAACCATGACTAGGACCCGCTATAGTCTGTGTGGGAAGCACTGTGTGGGCTCGGTCCCAGCCTTCACCTTGTGTGACCCAAGGTGCCCTGAGTTACATACCAATGGATGTAACTCAGATCACAGATAGCTCAACACTGCAAGGGGAAGTCTTTGAGTTCCTTGGGCTCGCCTATGCTGTCAGTGCACAAAGATGGTATTACACAGGAAGTAATCAGAGTGCCCAACCATGGGAGAGTTTCACCCCGTCAAGGACCTTGGCCTTGGCCCACATTTCTGCCCTAGTCAGTCACTGTATTTGTGCCAGATAGGTAAAACACCGCAATGGGAAGACTTAGTGCACCCATAGTATAGACAGACCCCTGTAACATTTCTGTAGCAAAGGTATAAACAGACCCCAGTAACATTTCTGTAGCAGAAGTATAGGCAGACCCCTGTAACATTTCTGTAGCAGAAGTATAGGCAGACCCCTGTAACATTTCTGTAGCAGAAGTATAGGCAGACCCCTGTAACATTTCTGTGGTAAAAGTATAGGCAGACCCCAGTAACATTTTTGCAGCAAAGGTATAGGCGGACCCCAGTAACATTTCTGTAGTAAAATTATACACACGGACCCCAGTAACATTTCTGTAGTAAAAGTATTGGCAGACCCCAGTAACATTTCTGGAGCAGAAGTATAGGCAGACCTCTGTAACATTTCTGTAGCAGAAGTATAGGCAGACCCCTGTAACATTTCTGTAGTAAAAGTATAGGCAGACCCCAGTAACATTTCTGTAGCAAAGGTATAGGCGGACCCCAGTAACATTTCTGTAGTAAAATTATACACACGGACCCCAGTAACATTTCTGTAGTAAAAGTATTGGCAGACCCCAGTAACATTTCTGGAGCAAAGGTATAGGTGGACCCCAGTAACATTTCTGTAGTAAAAGTATAGACAGACCCCAGTAACATTTCTGGAGCAGGAGTATAGGCAGACCCCTGTAACATTTCTGTAGCAAGAGTATAGGCGAACCCCTGAAACATTGGTGTACCATGAGTGTAGGCGAAGGCCAGAAAAATTAGTTAGATAACAGTATAGGCGAGGGCAAGAAAAATTGGTGTACCAAGAGTACAAGTGTACCCCTGAAAAATTGCTCAACCGCAAGGGCAGGTGAAACCCAGAAACATTTTTTTTGAGATACAGCTCGCTGTTACTTAATTTGTAACAGGGCCTGGATGCAGCCTTGTGAAAAAAATTGGTATCTGTTAAAGTATCAATACTTTTGAAACTTTGAAAAATTGTAAAAAAATTATACGCAGAGCCTTTTGGGCCGCAGAAAAATTGGCAGTTCAGCGTGATGACATGCTGTTTTAGGAGGAGGAGGAGTAATAATATCCGAGAGTGATTGACAAAGCTAATTCCCCCTTTTTTCTGGTGATAGAGAATGCTTTATTCTCCAGTTGTAGCGAAAAGAATCTTTAGGTTCCGCTGCTCTCCGCCGGTGGAGAAGAGAAGTCTGGGGAAATCCAGCCTTTGTTCATCTTTATGAGTGTAAGCATGTCGGCACTGGCAGTTGACAGGCGGGTACGCTTATCCGTGATGATTCCCCCAGTTGCACTAAACACCCTCTCTGACAAGATGCTAACGGCAGAGCAAGCCAGCACCTCCAGGGTGTACAGCGCAAGTTTGTGCCACGTGTCCAGCTTTGAAACCCAATAGTTGTATGGAGCAGAGGCATCACGGAGGACGGTGGTACGATCGGCTACATACTCCCTCACCATCTTTTTACAGTGCTCCCTCCGACTCAGCCTTGAATGGGGAGTGGTGACATAGTCTTGCTGGGGAGCCATAAAGCTGGCAAAGGCTTGGAGAGTGTTTCCCTGCCTGCGCTGGACATGCTGTCTGATCCCCGCACCTCCCCTGCTAGCTAGCCCTAGGTACTGCATCTTCTGCCACTAGCGCTGTCAGATAGGAAGTTTAGCATCACTTTTTCCACCAGGGCCCTGTGGTATTGCATCACTTTCGTACCCCTTTCCTTTTGAGAATGAGAGTGGAAAGGTTCTCCTTATATCAAGGGTTGAGAAGGGTGTACACCCAGTAATCCGTGTTGGCCAGAATGTGTCTAACGTGAGGGTCATGAGAAAGGCAGCCTAACATGAAGTCAGCCATGTGTGCCAGGGTACCAGTACACAACACACTGCTGTCCTCACTAGGAAGAGGACTTTCAGGATCCTCCTGCTCCTCCTCCTCCTCTTCAACCCATACACACTGAACAGATGACAGGCAAGCAGCATGGGTACCCTCTGCAGTGTGCCCAGCTGTCTCTTCCCCCTCCTCCTCCTGCTCCTCCCCCTCCTCCTCCTCCAAAACGCGCTGAGCTATATACATGAGGGTGGTCTGGCTATCATGCGACATACTCTCTTCCCCCGTCTCTTGTTCCAACCGCAAAGCGTCGGCCTTTATGCTTTGCAGCTAACTTCTCAGCAGGCATAGCAGAGGAATGGTAGCGCTAATGATTGCTGCATTGCACTCACCATCTGGGTAGACTCCTCAAAGTTTCAGAGGACCTGGCAGATATCTGCCATCCATGCCCACTCCTCAGTAAAGAATTGGGGAAGCTGACCACCACTACGCCGCCCATGTTGCAGCTGGTATTCCACTATTGCTCTACGCTGCTCGTACAGCCTGGCCAACATGTGCAGCGTAGAATTCCAGTGTGTGGGCACGTCGCACAGCAGTCGGTGCTCTGGCAGCTGAAACCAATGTTGCAGGGTCCTCAGGGTGGCAGCGTACGTGGTGGACTTGCGGAAAGGTGCGCAGACAAGGCACACCTTGCCGAGCAGGTCAGACAAGTGCGGGTAGTTTTTCAGAAACTGCTGAACCACCAGATTGAAGACGTGGGCCAGGCATGGCATGTGTGTGAGGCTGCCGAGCTGCAGAGCCCTCACCAGGTTATGGCCGTTGTCACACACGACCATGCCCGGTTGGAAACTCAGCGGGAAAAGCCAGAGGTCGGTCTGCTTTGTCAGACCCTGCAACAGTTCGGGGGCCGTATGCATCTTGTCACCTAAGCTGATTAGTTTCAGCACGGCCTGCTGACGCTTGCCCATCGCTGTGCTCCCGCGCCGCGTGATACCGACTGCTGGCGACGTGCTCACACTTCTTAATTGAGAGGTTGCGTAGGAGGAGGAGGAGGAGGGGGAGGGTTTGGAGGAGGGGGAGGGTTTGGAGGAGGTGGCATAAAATGCAGCAGATACCAGTACCGAGGTAGGACCTGCTATTCTGGGTGTGGGTAGGATGTGAGCAGTCCCAGGCTCTGACTCGGTACTAGCCTCCACCAAATTCACCCAATTTGCTGGAGACGTGCTGGTGTAGGGCTGGGACGGCACACCGGGAAAAATAGTGGCGACTGGGGACCGTGTAGCGCCGGACCGCTGCTGCCATCATGCTTTTGAAAGTCTCGGTTTCCACAAGCCTGTACGGCAGCATCTCTAGGCTGATTAATTTGGCAATGTGCATGTTTAAAGCTTGTGCGTGCGGGTGGGTGGTGGCGTATTTGCGCTTTCACTCCAACGCTTGTGTTAGCGACAGCTGAACACTGCGCTAAGAGACATTCCTGGATGGAGTGGAGAACGGTGGAGGTGAGGGTGTGGGTGCAGGCTGGGTGGCGCACGTGCCTGTATCCTGGAAGGGGGATTGGATCTGTGTGGCAGGTTGGGGCACAGGGGAAGAGGCAGTGGTGTGACCTGGAGACGGTGAATAGCCTTCGTTCCATCTTGTGGGGTGCTTGGCCATCATATGCCTGCACATGCTGGTGGTGGTGAGGCTGGTTGTGGTGGCTCCCCGGCTGATCTTAGTGTGACTCAGCTTGCACACCACTGTTCGTCAGTCGTCCGCGCTCTCACTAAAAAAACATCCACACCTTTGAACACCTAGCCCTCTGCTTGGAGGCTTGCCGCTAGGGGGTGCTTTGGGAAACTATTGGGACATTCTTTACTCTGGCCCTGCCTCTACCCCTAGCCACTCTACTGCCTTTTCCAACCTGTCCTGCTGCTGCACTTGCCTCCCCCTCTGAAGCCCTGTCCTCAGTAGGTTTAGTGAACCAGGTGGGGTCAGTCACCTCATCGTCCAACTGCTCTTCCTCCGAATCCTCTGTGCGCTCCTCCCTCGGACTTACTGCCCTTACTACTACGTCACTGACAGACAACTGTGTCTCATCATCATCATCCTTACCCACAAAATGCTCTTGAGACAGTTGCCGGAAGTCCCCAGCCTCATCACTCAGACCCTGGGAACTTTCCAAAGGATGGGCATCGGTCACGACAAACTCCTCAGGTGAGAGAGGAACCAGTTTTTCCCACTCATGGCAGGGACCCGAGAACAGTTCCTGGGAGTCTGCCTGCTCATCAGAATATGTCATTTTCGTGGAGTGAGGAGGCTGGGAGGAAGGAGGAGCAGCAGCCAGAGGATTCAGAGTTGCAGTCCCTAGGCCGGGAGTAGTGGACTGCGTAGAAGATTGGGTGGTCGATACATTGCTGGATGCATTTTCTGCCATCCACGACAGGACCTGCTCACACTACTCTGTTTGCAATAAAGGTCTACCACGTGGACCCGTAAATTGTGATATGAAGCTGGGGACCCGAGAAACTTGCCTCTCTCCTAATCTTGCAGGAGCCGGCTGTGATTCACCACGACCAGGAACTCGGCCTGTGCCCACACCCTCACTTGGATGTCCGCGTCCACGTCCTCGACCCTTACCCCTACTCCTCATCATGGCGGATTAAGAATAGAGCAGGGCCCAAATAAATTACCACACTGTACAGCCCTGACAACTGTGGCTTAATTCACCGCACACAGAGACTTGTAGATAGCGGAGGCTCTATGCTGTGACTTGAAAGAATTAACCCGCTGTCTTGCGCTGATACTTAGGGGTAATTTACTGCTTGCAGAGATTTGTAGATAATAGAAGCTGTGTGGAGTGGGAGAAGACTAAAGCCAGTGGATAGTGCTGGTAACTGCGGCTATCTTAACCCCACCAAGGAAAGGCATTTGTGAGACACTCTGCACAGCAGCTGAAGTACTTTGCAGTGGCCCATGAAATATTACAGTACTGTTTAGCAGTGAGACCTCTGTCTAATGCACTGCAGACACAGAACGGTATAACTGAAATCGTTTGCAGATGTCAGAGAGTTATTTCACGGTGAGAGCTGGTTGAACGGCACTGCAGCCTGAGAACGCTATTACTGAAAGGCTGGGAACAGGCCTAGATGCGTAATAAAATGGATGCACTACAACTCCCAGCAAGCCACAACTATAATGCACACGGTCAGATGTAGCCCTAAGATCTAGCCCTATTGGCTAGAAAATGGCGCTAAACATGCGGGGAAGGAAATGCAATCGACTCGAGTACCGCGCGGTGTTCGTCTCGAGTAACGAGCATCTTGAGTACCCTAATATTCGAATGAGCATCAAGCTCGGACGAGTGTGCTCGCTCATCTCTAGTAATGTAATAAAAATTTTATTGTACATAATAATAATAATCTTCATTTATATAGCGCCAACATATTCCACAGCGCTTACAATACAGGGTAAATCCATATAATTTTCACAATTGACAGAGACTGACATCGACCGTTTGCATTTCAGGCCATTAAAGATCTGTAGTTATTAAAATATATTTACAATTTGAAACACAATAGAAAGAGCGAAGAATAGAAATTCATGAAACTGCAGATGTTCTCTCAAAAATCCCTTGATGAAATGTTTTTTTTTGGTTTTGGCAAAGGACTAATATGTGACCTGTGACTCAACTCTGTATTTTGACATAAACAGAATATCAGATATTGAATGTAAATGTTTTCTCCATCTGTCATTGGATCTTTGGAGGAGTAAAAGTTAATGGAAAGTTCAAATGCATGCCTCCCATTATGAAACAATCAAATAGTTTAACAATTATCATAGGACTTTGTTTATTTTATCTAAAACTCTTTTGGCCTAGGCATATGTTGCATAGTAACTAATCTTCAGCAAGTTAAAGAGGCACACATTACACTTAAGTTCTACAGGCCCCAGCACAAATTTTGATCCTGAAGCACCTTCCTAGCTTGTTTCCTTGACGTGCAGGCCCCAGTGATGATGCTGGGGTCAAGAAAGATATATGTCCCTCTAAAAAGAAGATACAAATAATATTATATATGTATATATACCCTTGTGACTCTATACAGTATTAGTATCCCCATTGTGACCCCCATACAGTAACAGTACCCTCCTTTGTGCCTATCTACAGTAAAAAAAAAGTCCCTATTGTACCTCAAACAGTAGTAGCACACCAATTGTAAAAGTGGCCAATTGTTCCCTTGCATGTAATAGTGCCCTTACTATATCTCCATGCACTATTAGTGCCGCCACTGTGCCCCCAAACAATAACAGTGCTTGCAATGACATACACAATAACCCGCTGTCTTGCGCTGATACTTAGGGGTAATTTACTGCTTGCAGAGATTTGTAGATAATAGAAGCTGTGTGGAGTGGGAGAAGACTAAAGCCAGTGGATAGTGCTGGTAACTGCGGCTATCTTAACCCCACCAAGGAAAGGCATTTGTGAGACACTCTGCACAGCAGCTGAAATACTTTGCAGTGGCCCCAGTAATATTACAGTACTGTTTAGCAGTGAGACCTCTGTCTAATGCACTGCAGACACAGAACGGTATAACTGAAATCGTTTGCAGATGTCAGAGAGTTATTTCACGGTGAGAGCTGGTTGAACGGCACTGCAGCCTGAGAACGCTATTACTGAAAGGCTGGGAACAGGCCTAGATGCGTAATAAAATGGATGCACTACAACTCCCAGCAAGCCACAACTATAATGCACACGGTCAGATGTAGCCCTAAGAAGGAGCTTTGGGGTTTTTGCACAGAGGATCAGGACTGTATAGTGTATAACTTTCCCTATAGAACTGGCTGTGTCCCTACACTCTGTGTCTTATTCACTGCAGACACTGAACGGTATAAATGAGGTCGTTCGCAGTAGGCTAGGAAATGTTTGAGTGCAGTTTCACGGTGAGAGCTGGTTGTACGGCACTGCAGGCTGAGAACGCTATTACTGAAAGGCTGGGAACAGGCCTAGATGCGTAATACAAAAATGAATGCACTACAACTCCCAGCAAGCCACAACTATAATGCACACGGTCAGTTGTAGCCCTAAGAAGGACCGTTAGAGTTCTTGAAGACAGGATCCTACTCTAACACTTTCCCTATATCAGCAGCAGCAGTTTCCCTATATGCTGTATAATAGACTGCAGACTGAGAACGCTATAACTGAAATGGCCTATACAGCCCGAGATGAAAAAAAAAAAAATGGTGCACTCCTGCTCCCAGCCAGCCACAACAGTAATGCACACTATGAAGAGTGAGTAGCCCTAAGAAGGACCATTGGGGTTCTTGAAGACTGGATCCTACTCTAACACTTTCCCAATATCAGCAGCAGCACTTTCCCTAACCTCTGCCAGCATGCGTCTGAGGCGAGCCGCAGGCGGGACCACTTTAAGTACTCGGCGGTCACCTGATCGGCCCAGCCACTCACTACTGTGGGGGGGTGGGATAGGGCTGGCACAGCAGGAAGTGGTAATGCCTTCCCTACATGCCTATTGGCTAGAAAATGGCGCTAAACATGCGGGGAAGGAAATGCAATTGACTCGAGTACCGCGTGGTGTTCGTCTCGAGTAACGAGCATCTTGAGTACCCTAATATTCGAATGAGCATCAAGCTCGGACGAGTGTGCTCGCTCATCTCTAGTAATGTAATAAAAATTTTATTGTACATAATAATAATAATAATAATCTTTATTTATATAGCGCCAACATATTCCACAGCGCTTACAATACAGGGTAAATCCATATAATTTCCACAATTGACAGAGACTGACATTGACAGTTTGCATTTCAGGCCATTAAAGATCTGTAGTTATTAAAATATATTTACAATTTGAAACACAATAGAAAGAGCGAAGAATAGAAATTCATGAAACTGCAGATGTTCTCTCAAAAATCCCTTGATGAAATGTTTTTTTTTGGTTTTGGCAAAGGACTAATATGTGACCTGTGACTCAACTCTGTATTTTGACATAAAAAGAATATCAGATATTGAATGTAAATGTTTTCTCCATCTGCAACTGTCATTGGATCTTTGGAGGAGTAAAAGTTAATGGAAAGTTCAAATGCATGCCTCCCATTATGAAACAATCAAATAGTTTAACAATTATCATAGGACTTTGTTTATTTTATCATTTTTGGCCTAGGCATATGTTGCATAGTAACTAATCTTCAGCAAGTTAAAGAGGCACACATTACACTTAAGTTCTACAGGCCCCAGCACACATTTTGATCCTGAAGCACCTTCCTAGCTTGTTTCCTTGACGTGCAGGCCCCAGTGATGATGCTGGGGTCAAGAAAGATATATGTCCCTCTAAAAAGAAGATACAAATAATATTATATATGTATATATACCCTTGTGACTCTATACAGTATTAGTATCCCCATTGTGACCCCCATACAGTAACAGTACCCTCCTTTGTGCCTATCTACAGTAAAAAAAAGTCCCTATTGTACCTCGAACAGTAGTAGCACACCAATTGTAATAGTGCCCAATTGTTCCCTTGCATGTAATAGTGCCCTCACTATATCTCCATGCACTATTAGTGCCTCCACTGTGCCCCCAAACAATAACAGTGCTTGCAATGACATACACAATAACACTCAATGACTAATGCAGCATCCCCCTCCCCCCCCCAAAAAAAAAAAATATATATATATGTAATTTTTTATATATAAAACAGCTGCATCAGTAAATCTACTTCAACTCCACTGAGGGCCTACTACCAACCCAGGTGCAGCCTGATGTGCCTAGTCAGTCATCAAAAGCTCTCTTTGCATGCTATTACAGGCTGGTCCTGTGCTAACTGCTAACTCCAGATCCAGGCACAATATTTAAATTAGTAGAATCTTCATCTGAACTAGCAGAGTCCACCCAGAGTAGCTGCTATTCAATCCCCTTAGACATTGGACAGATACAGTCATGTGTGAAAGAAAGGATTAGGCCTAACTACTGGAAGAAATGTTCTCAGTAGTCATCAGTCAAATAGAGTCCTGACTAGCAAACAGTACCCTCAGACCAGATAGATGCCCATTTCTATGCAAGAACTTGCAAGCCCTCCCACCATCATTACGCTGTAATGGATGCTTACCGTAGACCTTCTTAATAATCATCCATTCTCCTATGCTATCCAGTCATATTAGCAAAGTAGAAATGAGCAAAATTGTGAAAGACGAGCGCTGAAAAGTCCCAGAAACAACTAAACTATTAAAAAACAATCTGAACTGTATAAATACCACTGAATTCCCAAACGTCTGGCATTACGGTTCTCATAATGTGAGTGCCGATACTAAGAGAATGGCAGGTGATGTTGCAGTGGTCAATTTATTTCCTGTGATGTCAGCTATTACAGCAGATAAAAGAACTAGAGCAGGGCTGCAGCACTGGATCCTGGCAGCGGTGGTGAGGTAAGTACTGCGCAGATTATTATTTTACTACAGGCAGCTCTTTTAAGGGATGTTATCCAGTAACCAGACAACCTTTTTGACATGAAATTGGAAAGGGGCAAAAATGTGAATCATGGACCTTTGCCTTCATTCTTCCCACAAACCTATATTTGCCAGTGAGATAACAGTAGGACACATTCCACTCTGCTTTGATTGCAGTAGAAGGTCAGGAATTGTAAGTCCCACATCCTTAAATAAGTCCTCCTCACTCAGCTGTAAGGCCACTTTCACATGGGTGACAAAATCATGCAATTTTCCTGCAATTTGACAGTGCTGCAAATCGCATGTATGTGAAGCCCATGCTTTCCAATGGGTTCTTTTAACATCAAGCAATGTTTTGTAGGCTGCCACGATGTGAGAAAAAAAAAATTGTGACATGCTCTATACAGCTTCAATTTGCGATGTTTTGTAGCTCATGTTTCCCAATGGAGCCTTGCTATGTGTTGCATTGCATGAAAATGCAGTTTTCGTGCGATGCAACTTTTACTGTAGGAAGTCCTACTGTTTGAGCCCTAAAATAAATCCTAGCTCCATTAGAAAAAACATTACCTAAGAGGCGTTGTCAGCATCGCCACACTTCTCCTCCGCAGCTCCGGCACTTGTTTTCAGACAGCACTTCCTGAGATTTTCACACAGGGATATCGCTGTTGCCCATGTAAAAGAGGCCTTACCCAAACAAATGTGCAAAATGTGCGTAACCGAAGCTCCATGCTTTTTTTTTTTTACATGTGCCTAAAACAGTGTGTGCAGGCCTTCAATGGGCAAAGTTTTAGATGGCCTTTCACTGGAGCAGCTGTGCTTGTAGAAGTGCAGCTGCTCCACCAAGGTCCCCTCATGACTGAACACTGTGACAGCACTGTCAGAGTATTCAGTGATGATGGGACTGCAGCTGGGATGAAAAAAATTCCCTGTCACAGCTGTGGCAGAGGACCGCGATGCTAATCCCATTGCTTTCAATTGCTGTATTGAATGACAGCTGAGAGCTGCCTCTGATTGGTCGCAGTGCTCAGCCAATCAGAGGCAGCACTCACCCATTCATGAATTAATGAATAGGTGAGTGCTGTCTCTGATTGGCTGATCGCAGGGACCAATCAGAGGCAGCTCTCAGCTGTCATTCAATAGCTGAGAGCTGCCTCTGATTGGTCACAGTGCTCAGCCAATCAGAGGCAGCCCAGCCAGCAGGCGGGGATTTTAAATCCCCGCCAGCTGAATACTCCTCACAGCAGTGAAGGAGAAGAGCTGGCTGGACGTGGCTGAGACCCGGCAGCTGAAGAAAGGTAAGTATTTTTTTTTATCACCATTTTTTCTAGTCTTTCAGGGAAGGGCTTATATTTAGAGCCATTCCCTGAAAAACAATTACAGGATGCCAGCAGCTGGATCCCCTACCGCAGCTGTCATCTGAGAATTCTTTATTCCCCGCAGGGATAAAGAATTCATTTGCTGCATCTGTCACAGATGTGGCAGGTACAGCAGGGAATTCTTTTTCCTCATGGGGATGAAAAAAACATCTGCCGCATGCGGTAGACATTGCAGCGGTGGACAGGTAAGTTTTTTTTTAACACTAAAATTCTTGTTTTTTAGGGAAGAGCTTATATGTAAAGCTCTTCTCTGAAAAACAATTCAGGGGTGCCAGGAGCCGTGTCTCCATTGAAGGCAATGCACGGACGTGCATACACGCGTCTTTTTGCGCATATGTAGGTGCGCACCTAAGCACGCACCTATGTATGCACAAAAACACGCTCATGTGAAGCCACCCTAAGAACTGAAAGACAACTTTACTAGTTTTTGAGTCACTGTTTTTCACCAGTCTTAACATAATTCTGAGTAATATTTTTTTCTGTTAAATACTATTGAAGCAAATTTGGGTACTAAAAAAAAAATTGAAAAATAGAAGGAAATCAACATTTACATTCATCTTGATTAATATGATACCAGAGAAAAAAAATATATTAAGTCTTCCAATGTTAAACAGGTGATTTAATTTTAAGATTAAATAGTTTGGATTAGCGGTTAAAGAAGATGGGAATAATATAAAAAGGACAACATATTTTATATTTTCATTCAAACTCAGTAAACTGTCCCATAGAATGAAAAATGTAGGAACATAAGATGAAGTTATCAAATATGTTTTCCTTTTTATTTTTTATTTGGGTAAATAACTTCTCATGTCTGCGAGATGCGCCACACAAGAAAATCAATTCTTTATTTTATAGGTTTGAAGATGAAATATGAAAACATGAAGTCAGTTGAAGCTTATCTGTTCACAGTTTTCTTTAATGGTTAAATCCTGTCATTTTTTACCATGGTCAGTACTTAAAGATAAATGATTAAAAAGACGGCAGTGCAAGATCTGTGTTCCTATTAAGAAATATCTTGTCATGCTATCACATATCACAAGTTTTTCTATTAGATTTTGCATTTCGTAAATTTCTGAACATTAAGATTTAAATTAACAAAAACAAAAAAAGCAATTTCTAAAAAAAAAAAAAAAAAATATTAAAATAATATTGTCCAAAGTTGCTCAATATAAACATTCAAAGCTTATGTGCGAAAACCTATTTTCATTTATTTCTAAAAATTTTCAACAAAAATCTAAATCTTAGTCATTGAACAACATGTGCATAAAATATTTCACATTTTAGAGCACAAAAAAAAGTATAACCATGGATCACATGTACAACATATTCTCTGTACATCTTGAGTAGAGATGATAAAATTGACTTTATAGGTTTGAGATCCATAGTACATAATCCATTTTTTGGAGACTCAATAGACAAGAAAATTTTTAAAGATTTACCTATCTGCATAAACAGTAGAATTAATTTGCCAGTTTGAAGACCGGTAGTGAATTGGAGTGATATGTAAATTCTAATTTGAAAGGATTGAGATATTCTTAAAGTTAGGGTCAGGGGAGATGTGTGGATGTTTTTAGGGTCCCCAAAAGTCAGAAAGCAACCTTGGATGCCTCTGCAAATTTTCTGAAGCCAGAACTTGTGACTCCAGTACTCCCATATAGCTACATAGAAAAAAATGTTTCTAAAAACCACAGCTTGCAGAATGCAATAAAGATAAACCTAAAGAAAAATAATACCCAAGATGGTTGTACACATTAGATAGAAGTAGATTGATGGCTAAACAACTAGTGAGAGGAACAATTATTTGGATAATGACTGTACTGTTTTACAGATGCAGTCATAGATATCTTAGTCCTTATTTGCCATTACACTTACTCAAATTGCCCATTCAAGTTTAATGACACTGAGCAATGGACAAACAATGTTTCTGGAAACATTATTACAAAGAAAATTTTTTGTGAACAAAAAGTAAAACTTTTTGTTTAGCTCTTGTATAAAAATTTCAAACATGGCAGGCTGATTGTTAGATGCTGCCAGTCTATCATCAGTCGGCTAAAATGCTCATTCATTGTTATAATTTCACATGGTGACTGATTGTTGAAATTTGTCCATTTCCATCAGCTTGAGTCTAATGTGGATGGGCATCTTTAGTCCTAAAGGTCTAAAATAGGTAGTTCCTAGGGGGTTAAATTGACGCACTGTCAAAGAACATAGTGGCAGCTCAATCATTTATGCTTTTATCAGGGACAGCCAATCAGACTGTATATTAAAGAGCCATTTTTTTTTTTAGAACAAGCTAGTCCCCTGGCTCCTGACACTAGAGAAGGAATATAATGTGGCGTATTCAGACCCTGATGAGACAGGAAGCAAGGATGCCAAATTTACAGTGTTGTTTAATTAAACAAATGCATGTTACAAATCCCAATTATTGCTTTGGAATAGAGTTTAAATGGTGTCCAACAAGTGATTTCTGGTTGAAACCTTCAAATAATTATAGATGTAACAAAATTTAACCCAACGCTGGTAACTTTCTGAAACAGATTATCTTAACACAATAAAAAGTCACTGAAGTTATTAAACGGCTAGAAATGTTCTTTGCCATAGTTTGTTTTATGCTTCAAGTGTCACATTAACCCTTGTCATATCTGTACACACCCCAGGTCACTTGGATACATTTCACAAGATTCAGTAAGATAAATTTTTCTTCCTTTTAAGGTCACTGATGATCTTATTAACTCCTTAGAGACTGGCTTATTTTACACCTAATGAGCAAGCTATTTTCTTTTACTTTTCATATTGAAAAGGCCATCAATTTTTAATTTTTTTGTCAACATATCCATATGAGAACTTTTTTTTTACACTTACTTTATTTTTAACTAAACTTATTGGACATTTTACTACTGTTTTTTAGTCCCACAAAGGGACTTGATGCAATCAATGTGATTGTTCGATTGCTAGCACAGTACACTACATTACTTTTGTAATGCAATGTACAACGCTTGTGATGTCAGCCTATTAGATTCTGCCAGAGGCAGGGTCTAATAGACTGAATGACATGGAAAACACAGAGGCCATTGTCTGGCTTTCAGCTGTTAAGGAAACCAATCACCAGCTCACAATTACATCCCGCTGTCACCCGCTGAACTTCCACGATCACTATTGATAGTTTAGAAAAAAAGGTGTCTCTGCTCCCAGCTGTTGCAGCAAAAGTCCTGCTGTCAGACAGTTGTGAAGCTGAACTAATCCTGCTAGATTGAAGCAGGAACTGTACACTTGTGATGTATATATTTACGACAGTGAAACTTTAAAGCCAAGGACCAAGCACTGTATATGTATGTCACTTAGTCACTAAATGGTTACATTTGAGGGTGACAGAAATGTTGGAGATAATGTTACTGCAGTACTAATACTGTATATATGTTTTCTTGGAAAACTATTATTGTCATGTTAAATTCTAATAAACATGGACAAGAAGATGTTGATATTTTCATAATCCAGTCAATGTAAATAAGCAGTACTACAAAATTTGTGATTGAGTAAGAAAGTCAATAAAGTGGTTGGTTTTGAATCTTATATTATATTCAAATGATGACATAACCTAATTACAGCAGGAAAGCTTTCACTATGGGGAAAATTGTTGTTATTTCATTTGACAATCAAGTAATTAGCTTCTCCTCAGAATGCTTTACTGTATATTGCTAATTAAGCCATCCTTTGGAATTTAATTAAAAAATAAGGAGGCTTTTTTCAGAATGTTTTAGAAAATGGCTGGGAATATAGTGAAGCACAGTTGAATCAATTCACAAAATACATATCTTTACAGATTGTGCTTTAAAAGTAAAGAGGTTGTCTTAATTGTTAACATACATACATATATAATGGAAAACTGAAATCAGGAATAATTATCTGGGAATTCAAATAAAAAAATTATCCTACAGTTCAATTTAAATATACGTTAAATGCTTATTTATCTGAATAGAAGCTTTTATAATTCTTATATCCTGTAATTTGATTTCTTTTTATACCAATCCTAGTGGGTGTCAAGAGGATAAGTGATTAAATAGCTTGTCTGGGCTCTTTTTAACTGATGACCCAACATCTGGATATTCCATCAGTAGTTGATGGACAGGACTCCGCTGCTTGAGAACCCTGTCCATCAGCTGATTTTCCGGTCTACTGTCTGGTGCAGAAGGCTAAAATGTTGGCAGTGGACAGGGCTGGAAATGAGAGCACTGGTGTAACTCCTATTAAAATCAATGGGAGCACCATGCTGCTATTCCACTCACAATAGCACCATGGTGCTTCCATTGGTTTCAATGCGAGTGAAGCTGGCACTCCCACTTCCTCCCATGTCCGATAATGACAACATCCAGCCTGTGGGACGGATGATCAGCTGATGCATGAGGGTCCTGAGTGGCGGACCCCCATCCATTAACTACCGATGACCTATACAAAAGATAAGTCATCAGTTGCAGCCTTGCTAGGTAGTACCAATTAAACAAGAAAGTATTGGTAGCTTTAATACACCAAGACTACAAAGACAGTAGAAAACCTTGCGTTTTGCCAAGGTTTATCAGTACTATAATTTTCCTCCTGAGGTTGCTGCACATAAAATTGGTCAGCCTTTGCATGCCTTGTTATGGTCATAAAATTTCTGAAACACTTCATGCTACTAAATTTCTTAACGGTATTCACATTATATTTTCAATGTTGTAATTAGAGATGAGCAAAAAATATTTCTTTAATAGATGTTTTGCAGCTGAGCAAATTTCCTATTTGGGAACCATGCATATTACACAAAAGAGAATGAAATGCTGAAACATCTATACTTTAACCTCCATTATCTTATTAGTGGCAAGTACAGCTTAGTAATAGAAAACCTGCCTATCTGTGAAACTAAGAAGGATTTAGCTAACTTTTAGTTTTTATTCTCCTGTTCTAGAAGGATCAATGTAACTAGATTTGCAATAAAGCTGTCCATTATTTTTAAAGGTAAAGCATCATTTTTTTTCACCACAATTATCCAATTCCTGAAGCTTTAAAACACATATGCTGAATTTCATTTTTCTCATTCGTGTTGCACTATTTTGCAATATTACATGTTAACCATGTTTATTTGGACTGCAATCCGTTAACTGCCTGTTATGGTATGATTGGTCCTGGGTCATGTGTTCAAATGTTAAGTGTAGCAACACAAAGACTCCATCAAGGATAAAGTACAACACTATATTTGGGAGCTGATTTGTATACTTTGTAGTTGTTGTTGTGATGTAGTAGCAATGAATTCAGCACTGTCAGCCTAAGGCTTCTTTCCCACAAGCGCATATCAGCCGGCCGTTTTCATGGCCGGCTGATATAGGCTGTGATCTGATGCATTGGATTCCAATGCATCAGATCACATGGCCATATTCCTGAGACATAAAAGCGCCTGGCCAGGTGCCGGGCGTTTTTACGTCGGGCCCAAAAGATTGTCCTGGAACTATCTTCTGGGCCAGAATACATCGGCCACTGCATGGGCTCCTATGGCTGCTAAAGTCCCTCCCTCTGCTCCCCTTCCCGCTCGCTCTTTGCAATGGGAGGGGGCAGAGTGGGTGGAGAGCTAAGTGCCACCGCATCCTGCCTCCTCCCCTTACTTGCAGTGCACAAGTGGTGGGATATGGGGAAGCTAAGCTCTGCCTCCTCCCTGCCCCTGGTCCAGAGCCAGCAATTGGAGGAGGCGGGACAGGGCCTCACTTGGCTCCGCCAACGTCCAGACCTCTCCCATTGCAAAGAATGAGCAGGGAGGAGAGCAGAGGTGGGCCTGCGAGAGTGAGGGAGGGGAAAGGGGCTACGGCATGGTGACCTCAGCGTATATGGTAGATTTGTGCAGCCATTCATGAGCTTCTATGCCCCAGATGGTAGTGTATGTTGGCCGATATACGCTTATGGGAAAAAAGCCTAAGACTAACTGGAGTATCACAGTTATATACTCTATCCTGTGAGAATGCAGTTGTGTTCAGTGAATGCACAACTAAGCCAAAGACCATGAGATCCCATGCTTTAGGAAAACTGCCAAGTAGACTGAGTCATTGCGTGTAACCTGCTCCCCTGTGTTTTGTTCTATTTAGCCGAGTCTCCCATGAAAATAGTGGAAGTTAACTAATAAGCCAATTGCCTTGCAAAAGGTTGTAACTAGAGATGAGCGAACGTACTCGTTTCGAGTAATTACTCGATCGAGCACCGCGATTTTCGAGTACTTCCGTACTCGGGTGAAAAGATTCGGGGGGCGGGGGAGGCGTGGCGGAGCGGGTGGTAGCAGCAGGGAACAGGGGGGAGCCCTCTCTCTCCCCCTCTCCCCCCCACTCCCCGCTGCAACCCCCCACTCACCCACGGCGCCCCCCAAATCTTTTCGCCCGAGTACGGAGGTACTCGAAAATCGCGGCGCTCGGGCGAAAAAGGGGCGTGGCCAAGTAGGTTCGCTCATCTCTAGTTGTAACCATTAAGCTGTGCACTCTCACTGAAAGACTTTTAAAATTATTTATGACCAACAAGCTAAGCGCCTCCCTAGAGACACTGTACATGCTGAGTCTTACAACATTATTATAACGATTAAGCCCCTCTGCCTTCCATCAAGCCCTGCGCCTTATAAAGAAGCTTTAATCAACAAGCTTGTACCCATTATGACTGTAACCACTACGCTTTGCACTTACCATGGAACTCTTAAGTCCTGAATAATATTAGAGGCATTACGATCTCCGATGCCGGCCGCATACGTCACATCCGGAGCGCCGTATTGAGCGTGGTGATGGTTGATACGTCATCTCTCCTGGCCCATAACGGCGCCATGCACTGCAACCCACTCACACATGATGAATGATGCTTTGCAATAGGTATGTAATTTGTTTAGTCCTATTTATACCCTTGTTTGTTGATGTATTTGTATGCTTGAGAAAGGCGTGTATTACGCCGAAACGCGTCGCATGCATAAGGATCCCGCAAGTATTTTTATATCAAACTGATGAGGTTGCGACCTCTTTTCTTTTATTTGTATAAAATAAAAAAAGTGTTTTGTTTGTCTCTATTGGAAATATTAATTATTGAGACATGCATAATTGATCTGGTACATTAAGTAGCGCAGGTCTATAGTCTTTTTTCTGTAGTTTCTTTTAAGTTCCTGAAGGTGTCATCATTTGCTGTGTCGCTGTTGAGACACTGTTGACAAAGGCCAGTTGGCCAAAATGCGTTAAGCATTTTTGCATACAATGTTTGCAAGCAGATTTTTAAAATTAATTAATAAAGAAGAAAATGCTTTTTATGGTTGAAGCTGTCCTCCACCTTTTTTCTATGGCAGTAATACTAAGTCAGGCGCTTCCCATGCATCAAGTTGAATTGACCCTATGAATTATGTAGGGTGATATCCTGTAGGAGATGAGGTTGCTTCAAGTTGACTGGTGAACTTACTTGACTGCCGCAATAGCAAGGCTGGAAGCTTATTACATATTCTGCTGGGTGGTCCCCAAGTTCTGGATGATCTTTAAGCTCTGGTTGAAGGTGGAATACCTTTGTCACTCAAGCACTCATTAAGCCAATGGGATATCTAAGGGGTTTGATGTTAATGCTGCCATGTATCGCATCCCAAATCACAGTCAGGGGCGAAATTTACCTGTATACTAATACACAGATATACAAATGCAAATACAAACATCACTTCCTAGCAAAATGCAGACAGGCAGATTGCTATGTGGAGCAGTATTGCACAAGTGCAAGATACCGATGTGCAACTACTCACATGCCTACCATATAGTGGGAGGGGGGAAGTGGTTGCTTAGTATTACAGTTCCACATAGAAAATGCATACAAAGGTTGCTAAGTCTCATCTTTCTTGTGTAGTGCACGATGCAGGCTTACATCCTATTAATGACACCAAATATGATTAAGCCTGGTGGGTTGCCATGAATATCAAAGTGAGCCACACTGGACTAACACAACCGGCTCCCCCCAGCATCTAAAGCCAGACTGCTTATTGCAAAAAAAAAACAATGATAAATGCTAGAGATGAGCGAGCACCAAAATGCTCGGGTGCTCGTTACTCGAGTCGAACTTCCCGCGATGCTCGAGGGTTCATTTCGAGTAACGAACCCCATTGAAGTCAATAGCCGACCCAAGCATTTTTGTATGAGACCTATGCTCCGCTAAGGTTTTCATTTGTGAAAATCTGGGAAATTCAAGAAAGTGATTGGAACGACACAGAAACAGATAGGGCAGGCGAGGGGCTACATGTTGGGCTGCATCTCAAGTTCCCAGGTCCCACTATTAAACCACAATAGCGGCAAGAGTGGGCCCACCCCCCCAACAATTTTTACTTCTGAAAGACCCTCATTTGCAAGGCCTACCTTAGCTAAGCACCACACTACCTCCAACAAAATCACTGCCTGTATGACACTCCGCTGCCACTTCTCCTGGGTAACATGCTGCCCAACCGCCCATTTCAGTAATAGTAGCAGTCAAGACAGGCCCCTGTAACAATTCCAAAGCAGCAGTATAGGGGGAGCACAGTATTAGTTCCATTTCAGTAGTAGTTGCAGTCTAGACAGGCCCCAGTAACATATCACTAGCAGCAGTATAGGGAGAGCACAGTATTAGTTCCATTTCAGTAGTAGTAGCAGTCTAGACAGGCCCCCGTAACATATCACTAGCAGCAGTATAGGGGGAGCACAGTATTAGTTCCATTTCAGTAGTAGTAGCTGTCTAGACAGGCCCCCGTAACATATCACTAGCAGCAGTATAGGGGGAGCACAGTATTAGTTCCATTTCAGTAGTAGTAGCAGTCTAGACAAGCCCCAGTAACATATCACTAGCAGCAGTATAGGCGGAGCACAGTCTTAGTTCCATTTCAGTAATAGTAGCAGTCAAGACAGGCCCCAGTAACAATTCCGAAGCAGCAGTATAGGGGGAGCACAGTATTAGTTCCATCTCAGTAGTAGTAGCAGTCTGGACAGGCCCCAGTAACATATCACTAGCAGCAGTATAGGGGGAGCACAGTATTAGTTCCATTTCAGTAGTAGTAGCAGTCTAGACAGGCCCAGTAACATATCACTAGCAGCAGTATAGGGGGAGCACAGTATTAGTTCCAGTTCAGTAGTAGTAGCAGTCTAGACAGACCCCAGTAACATATCACTAGCAGCAGTATAGGGGGAGCACAGTATTAGTTCCATTTCAGTAGTAGTAGCAGTCTAGACAGGCCCCAGTAACATATCACTAGCAGCAGTATAGGGGGAGCACTGTATTAGTTCCATTTCAGTAGTAGTAGCAGTCTAGACAAGCCCCAGTAACATATCACTAGCAGCAGTATAGGGGGAGCACAGTATTAGTTCCATTTCAGTAGTAGTAGCAGTCTAGACAGGCCCCAGTAACATATCACTAGCAGCAGTATAGGGGGAGCACAGTATTAGTTCCATTTCAGTAGTAGTAGCAGTCTAGACAGGCCCCCGTAACATATCACTAGCAGCAGTATAGGGGGAGCACAGTATTAGTTCCATTTCAGTAGTAGTAGCAGTCTAGACAAGCCCCAGTAACATATCACTAGCAGCAGTATAGGCGGAGCACAGTCTTAGTTCCATTTCAGTAATAGTAGCAGTCTAGACAGGCCCCAGTAACAATTCCGAAGCAGCAGTATAGGGGGAGCACAGTATTAGTTCCATCTCAGTAGTAGTAGCAGTCTGGACAGGCCCCAGTAACATATCACTAGCAGCAGTATAGGGGGAGCACAGTATTAGTTCCATTTCAGTAGTAGTAGCAGTCTAGACAGGCCCCAGTAACATATCACTAGCAGCAGTATAGGGGGAGCACAGTATTAGTTCCATTTCAGTAGTAGTAGCAGTCTAGACAGACTCCAGTAACATATCACTAGCAGCAGTATAGGGGGAGCACAGTATTAGTTCCATTTCAGTAGTAGTAGCAGTCTAGACAGGCCCCCGTAACATATCACTAGCAGCAGTATAGGGGGAGCACAGTATTAGTTCCATTTCAGTAGTAGTAGCAGTCTAGACAAGCCCCAGGAACATATCACTAGCAGCAGTATAGGGGGAGCATAGTATTCGTTCCATTTCAGTAGTAGTAGCAGTCTAGACAGGCCCCAGTAACAAATCACTAGCAGCAGTATAGGGGGAGCACAGTATTAGTTCCATTTCAGTAGTAGTAGCAGTCTTGACAGGCCCCAGTAACATATCACTAGCAGCAGTATAGGGGGAGCACAGTATTAGTTCCATTTCAGTAGTAGTAGCAGTCTAGACAAGCCCCAGTAACATATCACTAGCAGCAGTATAGGGGGAGCACAGTATTAGTTCCATTTCAGTAGTAGTAGCAGTCTAGACAGGCCCCAGTAACATATCACTAGCAGCAGTATAGGGGGAGCACAGTATTAGTTCCATTTCAGTAGTAGTAGCAGTCTAGACAGGCCCCTGTAACATATCACTAGCAGCAGTATAGGGGGAGCACAGTATTAGTTCCATTTCAGTAGTAGTAGCAGTCTAGACAAGCCCCAGTAACATATCACTAGCAGCAGTATAGGCGGAGCACAGTCTTAGTTCCATTTCAGTAATAGTAGCAGTCAAGACAGGCCCCAGTAACAATTCCGAAGCAGCAGTATAGGGGGAGCACAGTATTAGTTCCATCTCAGTAGTAGTAGCAGTCTGGACAGGCCCCAGTAACATATCACTAGCAGCAGTATAGGGGGAGCACAGTATTCGTTCCATTTCAGTAGTAGTAGCAGTCTAGACAGGCCCCAGTAACAAATCACTAGCAGCAGTATAGGGGGAGCACAGTATTAGTTCCATTTCAGTAGTAGTAGTCTAGACAGACTCCAGTAACATATCACTAGCAGCAGTATAGGGGGAGCACAGTATTCGTTCCATTTCAGTAGTAGTAGCAGTCTAGACAGGCCCCAGTAACATATCACTAGCAGCAGTATAGGGGGAGCACAGTATTAGTTCCATTTCAGTAGTAGTAGCAGTCTAGACAGGCCCCAGTAACATATCACTAGCAGCAGTATAGGGGGAGCACAGTATTAGTTCCATTTCAGTAGTAGTAGCAGTCTAGACAGGCCCCAGTAACATATCACTAGCAGCAGTATAGGGGGAGCACAGTATTAGTTCCATTTCAGTAGTAGTAGCAGTCTAGACAGGCCCCAGTAACATATCACTAGCAGCAGTATAGGGGGAGCACAGTATTAGTTCCATTTCAGTAGTAGTAGCTGTCTAGACAGGCCCCAGTAGCATATCACTAGCAGCAGTATAGGGGGAGCACAGTATTAGTTCCATTTCAGTAGTAGTAGCAGTCTAGGCAGGCCCAAGTAACATATCACTAGCAGCAGTATAGGGGGAGCACAGTCTTAGTTTCATTTCAGTAGTAGTAGCAGTCAAGACAGGCCACGGTAACATTCCCGTTGCAGCAGTTTAGGGAGATACCAGTTTCTTTCACATTTCAGTAGTTGCAGTATAGACAAGGCCCCAGTTACATTTATCCAGCAAAAGTGTAGGCCAACCCCACACACCTTGCTGTACCATGAGTGCAGGCGAAGCCCATAAAAATTACGAGGATTACACTGTAGGCGAGGGCCCCAAAAAATTGGTGTACCAACAGTAGTAATGTACCTCAGAAAAATTGCCCATGCCCAACCAAGAGGGCAGGTGAAACCCATTAATCGCTTTGGTTACTGTGGCTTAATTTGTAACTAGGCCTGGAGGCAGCCCAGTTTAACGAAAAATTGTTTCAGGTGCAAGTTTTAACGCTTTAATGAGAATTGAAACGTATAAACATTGTTTACAAAAGTAATATGACTGAGCCTTGTGGGCCTAAGACAAATTGCCCGTTCGGCGTGATTACGTGAGGTTTCAGGAGGAGGAGCAGGAGGAGGAGGATGAATATAATACACAGATTGATGAAGCTAAAAGGTCCCCGTTTTTTATGGTAATAGAGAACGATGCTTCCATCCGCGGGTGCAGCCTACGTATTGTTTAGGTACCGCTGCTGTCCGCTAGTGGAGAAGAGAAGTCTGAGGAAATCCAGGCTTTGTTCATCTTTATGAGTGTAAGCCTGGCGGCACTGTCAGTTGACAGGCGGGTACGCTTATCCGTGATTCCCCCAGCCGCACTAAACACCCTCTCTGACAAGACGCTAGCCGCAGGGCAAGCAAGCACCTCCAGAGCATACAGCGCGAGTTCAGGCCACGTGTCCAGCTTCGACACCCAGTAGTTGTAGGAGGCAGAGGCGTCATGGAGGACGGTCGTGCGATCGGCTATGTACTCCCTCACCATCCTTTTACAGTGCTTCCGCCGACTCAGCCTTGACTGGGGAGCGGTGACACAGTCTTGCTGGGGAGCCACAAAGCTGGCAAAGGCCTTGGAGAGTGTTCCCCTGCCTGCGCTGTACATGCAGCCTGATCTCCGCGCCTCCCCTGCTACCTGGCCCTCGGAACTGCGCCTTCTGCCACTAGCGCTGTCGGATGGGAATTTTACCATCAGTTTGTCCACCAGGGTCCTGTGGTATAGCATCACTCTCGAACCCCTTTCCTCTTCGGGTATGAGAGTGGAAAGGTTCTCCTTATACCGTGGGTCGAGCAGTGTTTACACCCAGTAATCCGTAGTGGCCAGAATGCGTGTAACGCGAGGGTCACGAGAAAGGCATCCTAACATGAAGTCAGCCATGTGTGCCAGGGTACCTGTATGCAACACATGGCTGTCCTCACTAGGAAGATCACTTTCAGGATCCTCCTCCTCCTCCTCAGGCCATACACGCTTAAAGGATGACAGGCAAGCAGCATGGGTACCCTCAGCAGTTGGCCAAGCTGTCTTCCCCCTCCTCCTCATGCTCCTCCCCCTCCTCCTCCTCCTCAACGCGCTGAGATATAGACATGAGGGTGCTCTGACTATCCAGCGACATACTGTCTTCCCCCGCCTCCGTTTCCGAGCGCAAAGCGTCTGCCTTGATGCTTTGCAGGGAACTTCTCAAGAGGCATAGCAGAGGAATGGTGACGCTAATGATTGCAGCATCCCCGCTCACCATCTGGGTAGACTCCTCAAACTTTTCAAGGACCTGGCAGATGTCTGCCAACCAGGCCCACTCCACTGTAAAGAATTGAGGAGGCTGACTCCCAATACACCGCCCATGTTGGAGTTGGTATTCCACTATAGCTCTACGCTGCTCATAGAGCCTGGCCAACATGTGGAGCGTAGAGTTCCACCGTGTGGGCACGTCGCACAGCAGTCGGTGCACTGGCAGATTAAACCGATGTTGCAGGGTCCGCAGGGTGGCTTCGTCCATGTTGGACTTGCGGAAATGTGCGCTGACCCGGCGCACCTTTCCGAGCAGGTCTGACAAGCGTGGGTAGCTTTTCAGAAACCGCTGAACCACCAAATTAAAGACGTGGGCCAGGCATGGCACGTGCGTGAGGCTGCCGAGCTGCAGAGCCGCCACCAGGTTACGGCCGTTGTCACACACGACCATGCACGGTTGGAGGCTCAGCGGCGAAAGTCAGCGGTCGGTCTGCTCTTTCAGACCCTGCAGCAGTTCGTGGGCCGTGTGCCTCTTCTCTCCTAAGCTGAGTAGTTTCAGCACGGCCTGCTGACGCTTGCCCATCACTGTGCTGCCACGCCACGCGACACCGACTGCTGGCGACGTGCTGCTGCTGACACATCTTGATTGCAGAGAGAGAGGTTGCGTAGGAGGAGGAGGAGGAGGAGGAGGAGGAGGGTGGTTTAGTGGAGGAAGCATACACCGCCGCAGATACCAGCACCGAGCTGGGGCCCGCAATTCTGGGGGGTGGGTAGGATGTGAGCGGTCCCAGGCTCTGACTCGGTCCCAGCCTCCACTAAATTCACCCAATGTGCCGTCGGGGAGATATAGTGGCCCTGCCCGCCTGTGCTTGTCCACGTGTCCGTTGTTAAGTGGACCTTGGCAGTAACCGCGTTGGTGAGGGTGCCTACAATGTTGCGGGAGACGTGGTCGTGCAGGGCTGGGACGGCACATTGGGAAAAGCAGTGGCAACTAGGAACCGAGTAACGCGGGGCCGCCGCCGCCGCCATCATGTTTTTGAAAGCCTCCGTTTCCACAAGCCTATACGGCAGCATCTCTAGGCTGATCAATTTGGCTATGTGCACGTTTATCGCTTGAGCGTGCGGGTGCGTGGTGGCGTACTTGCGCTTGCGCTCAAATAGTTGCGCTGAGAGACATTGCTGGATGGGGCCGAGGACAGCGGAGGTTAGCGTGTGGGTGCAGGCCGGGAGACGGTCGTGCCTGTGTTCTGAGAGGGGGGTTGGATCTCAGTGGCAGGTTGGGGCACAGGGGGAGAGGCAGTGGTGCAAACCGGAGGCGGTGAACGGCCTTCGTCCCACCTTGTGGGGTGCTTGGCCATCATATGCCTGCGCATGCTGGTGGTGGTGAGGCTGGTGGTGGTGGCTCCCCGGCTCATCTTGGCGCGACAAACCTTGCACACCACAGTTCGTTGGTCGTCTGCACTCTCAGTGAAAAACTGCCAGACCTTTGAGCACCTCGGCCTCTGCAGGGTGGCATGGCGCGAGGGGGTGCTTTGGGAAACAGTTGGTGGATTATTCAGTCTGGCCCTGCATCTACCCCTGGCCACCGCACTGCCTCTTGCAACCTGCCCTGCTGCTGCACTTGCCTCCCCCTCTGAAGACCTGTCCTCAGTAGGCTTAGCAAACCAGGTGGGTTCAGTCACCTCATCGTCCAGCTGCTCTTATTCCGAATCCTCTGTGCGCTCCTCCTTCGGACTTACTGCCCTTACTACTACCTCACTGATAGACAACTGTGTCTCATCGTCATCGTCCTCCTCAGCCACTGAAAGCTCTTGAGACAGTTGCCGGAAGTCCCCAGCCTCATCCCCCGAACCCTGGGAACTTTCCAAAGGTTGGGCATCGGTCACGACAAACTCCTCCGGTGGGAGAGGAACCATTGCTGCCCAATCTGGGCAGGGGCCCGAGAACAGTTCCTGGGAGTCTGCCTGCTCCTCAGAATGTGTCATTTTCATGGAGTGAGGAGGCTGGGAGGAAGGAGGAGCAGCAGCCAGAGGATTCAGAGTTGCAGCTGTGGATGGCGTAGAAGACTGGGTGGTCGATAGATTGCTGGATGCACTTTCTTCCATCCACGACAGGACCTGCTCACACTGCTCAGTTTCTAATAAAGGTCTACCGCGAGATTGTGAGATAAATCTGGGGACGCCAGAAACTTGCCTCTCTCCTAATCCCGCAGCAGTCGGCTGCGATACACCTGGACCAGGAGCTCGGCCTGTGCCCACACCCTGACTTGGGCCTCCGCGTCCTCGCCCGCGTCCACGTCCTCTAGGCCTACCCCTACCCCTCAGCATTGTGTATTACGAGTAGAGCAGAAACAGAACGCTGTAATTAAATGTGCCGCTTATTGGCCTGTGGTTGGAGGCTGACTTTGCTTACGAAACGCACAGCAGAGCCAGGAAACAATTATGCGTAAGCCTGTAGTGAGACCTAGGTGCGTATGACTGAGCTACTGGAATTCACAGCGCAGAACCAGTCAAGTGGCCAAAGGCCAGTGGTAGGCCTTAAGTAGTTTGCTTCAATTTTTTAAAATGGTGAGTTGAAAAACCAGACAGACACCGTATGCAGCGTGTATATGTATACTCTTTCCCTCTGGCGGGATGACGGCGATCATGTAACGGACACAGCAGAGCCAGGAAACAATTATGCGCAAGCCTGCTGTAACGCTTAGCTGGGTAATAATGAGGACTACTACCCCCAGCAGACACGCAGTAAACTGTACACGGTCACAGGCTTGGCTGGGTAATAATGAGCGACTACTACCCCCAGCACACACGCAGTAAACTGAAGACGGTCACAGGCAGCCCAAATATAGTATTTTTTTCCAATTTTTGGGAAAAAGCCCACTGCCTATATAGCCTGTATTTGGATTTCCCTGTTGAAGGATGACTGTGGTTATTGAAAGCACAGTGCAGCCAGAAAAAATTATGCGCAAGGCTGGGTATTAATGAGCGACTACTACCCCCAGCAGACACGCAGTAAACTGAACACGGTCACAGGCAGCCCGAAGATTTTTTTTCCCAATTGTTTTGAAAAAGCCCACTGCCTCTTTAGCCAGTATATCTCTTTCCTTGTACCACTGTCCCTGCCTCACCAGTACTGCCCCTATACTCTGCCCCTATATAGTAAGATGACTGCAGACTGAGGACGCTATGGTCTGCACGCCCGATATGCAAAAAAAAAATTTGCAAAACTGCTAAAAGCAGCCTCAACAGTACTGCACACGGTCAGATGTGGCCCTAAGAAGGACCGTTGGGGTTCTTGAAGACGAAGATAACAGCCTAACACTCTCCCTATAGCAGCTACAGCAAGACGGCACTTTCCCTAATGTCTCTCAGCGTGCATCTGTGGCGAGCCGCAGCCCCAGTTTATATACTCGGGTGTCACCTGATCTCCACAGCCACTCACTGCAGGGGGGTGGGATAGGGCTGGAACTTCACAGGAGGAAGTTGTAATGCCTTCCCTGTCTTTATATTGGCCAGAAAAGGGCGCAAATTTCTCAGGGAAGAAAGTGAAAGTAACTCGAACACCGCGTGGTGCTCGTCTCGAGTAACGAGCATCTCGAGTACCCTAATACTCGAACGAGCATCAAGCTCGGACGAGTACGCACGCTCATCTCTTATAAATATGAGGCATTAGTTGATATTTTGGCCAAAATATATAAGCTTGCAAACCTGCAACAAGGTTCCTACACTTACATTTAAAACATATCACTGCAGTGCATAATAGAAGCAGCCACTCTCGACAATAGTATGCACTACACAAGAATCGGTGAGACTTGGCAACCTTTGTATGCAGTCTCTATGTGCAACTGTAATGCTAAGCAACCACTTCCCCCCTCCCAATATATGGTAGGCATGTGAGTAGTTGTTCATCGGTATCTTGCACTTGTGCAATACTCCTCCATATAGAAATCTGCCTGTCTGCATTCTGCTGGGAAGTGGTGTTTGTACCTACCCTTGTATATATTTGTATTAGTATATAGGTTAATGTGGCTGTGATATTTGGGTTGATTTTTCCCTTTGCAATGAAATATTTTATATGGCACTATGGGTTTGATAATCCCTGGGAGTGATTCCAAGTAGTCCATGTTGTTGGCTGTAACCTGTTGGTCCCAGAGACAAATGAAATATGCTGTAAACTGAGTAATATTTTGATTTGGGACATAAACTTTGACCCCTGATAAAACATGCACAGAAAGATGTTCTGTTGTAAGGGTTTAAAGAAAATGTCTAGTGTAATTTTAGTTGCATTAATTAGGTCTTAATATGTAGTAAATTAATCACTTTTGCATATTGTAGGTTTTTTTTAATACTTTCTGGGGTGGCCATATTGGACGCACATACTTCCTTCCTGTATTGCAGCACGTTGTGTGCTTTATGGCAGAGCTAATAATCAAACACACTTCATAGTGTCTACGATATGATGTAGTACACAACTCTTAGCTAGTATAGTAGACACAGTGTTATTATCCTCTGTTAGCCAGGCCTCCAGCAGTATAAGTGTAGAATTGAATTCAGCAAGAAGGAGTATAAATTCTTTCTTTATATTTCCCATCCTTTTTTAATCCACTTACAGCTTTCACTTAAAAGAACTCACAAAACTGTGTCTTTTTGTCTTTTGAGATAAAAAAAATTGTATGAAATCACCATAATAGAGATGCCATTATATTACCAACCTTCTAGCAATTCCTTTACTCCCAATCAATACTTCAACATTGACCTGAAGGCATTTTTAACTAATTGTGTGTCCTCCAGTGGTCAGTGTGAAAACTGCAATATTTAAATTGTTTTTATATGAATAGCAACATAAAAGAAAAAAGAAATCACCAACATTAAAAAGGTTTAAATTATGAAAACCTGATTTAAATAATATGTTGTTTTCTGATGACACATCCTCTATGAAAGCTCTGCTTTTTTTAGATTTATAGATATTACTTACCAAAAGTAAGTTAAGCTAGAAAATCATTACATCATCATAGCAATAACTAACTAAAACATTACAAAATCATACAGTAAATGAATACGTTTTAATATATGTAGTAATATATTCTATATACTGATAGTTGTGTGATAAATAAGTTTGAAGGAAAACTCATAAGTATACTTTTTCGTCAAGATATTCAAAGTCAGTTGACCTAATTTGACCGTGTTCATTGTTGCATTTAAAAAGAACCTTATGCTCTTCAAATAATAAATTAAACACATTTCTTTTGAACATCTCAAAGGATAGTTTCTTACTTATCTCAAAAACTAGCAAATACATGCGTATTCCTCAAAACAGATTAAAATGCAAGAATAATTTATAAAACAATGTTTGAGATGTAATTATTGTTCTCTACCTATTCTGTTCTTTCTCATTATTATGTTCCCTATACAGCGCGTTCTCTCCTCACAGAGCAATAGACGCTAATTTAAAAATGCTTTATTTTTAGCTGCTTAACTTATTTAATCAGGCATATCCGTGCAACAAATTATTACATTGTGTTCTGAATTTTGTTCATTACAGAATATAAGCCAATTTACAGTAATTATTGGGCTAAGCAATTGATATGTTCGATTTATGTAGACCTAGGTAATTTGTTGTTTCAGCATACAGTTCATCAATATACTGTTTTAGGTGCTTTGGGTACTTTAAAATCATCAATTTAAACTCTTGTTAGGTAAACTAAAACTATTAAGTTGTCAAAATTATTATTTTGAACAGATAGCAATACAAAAGTACACAATACATATGCCATTTACACAATTTCTTCTTAAATCAGGAACTTGATATATAAAAAGAATATTTAAGAACATGAAAATAGAAAGCCTCAAATAATATTTAGTGCCATCGACTCCCATAGTGCTTTTTGTAGCACAAAATTGGGATAACCATTTGTTACAATTACAAAAGACATCTGGAACAATAAAATAATACACTTGTTAATGAGATTTACTTTGGTAGGAGCGGTGCCTAAAGGCCGATTTACACACAGATATCTTTCAAATGATTGAAAGATCAGCAATCGTTTTGCATAAAAGTACCAATAGGCACTAATTGAGCTTCTGGGAGCTGTTAGAGAACTCAGCAGGAGGTCTGAGCTCTGTAATTAGCTGTATTCCGCAAAATTCAGCACCATGGACAGCAATCAGTGTGCAATCCTGCTTATCAGCTGTTCTGGGCCTGGGTGAGAACTGAGAACAGCTGTAACAATGTTATCAGATCTCAACTGGCGAACGCAGGTGTGTCCTGCTTATTAGCTGTTCTGTTGAAAGATGGTTTTCAAGCAGAACTGAAAACCATCTTTGGGCAGAAAACTGAAAGATGGGCACATTTAGACAAAGATTTTTTCTCAAAAGATGTCTTTTGAGCAAATTTTGAGCAATAATCATTGTGTGTAAATGGGGCTTAAGAGACAGAGAATAGATAGGAGATTTAAGGCAGCTGAGCGCCCTGATTTAATGCCCATTTACACGCAAAGATAATCTTTCAAATGACTGAAAGATTTTGCAATCTATTTGCATAAAGTGTTAATAGCCATTAACACTTTATCATCTTCATTTGCATGTAAAAGGGCCTTCAGAAGCTGTATGTAGAGCCCAGCATGTGATTAATCACTTGCCCTGCTGTGCACACAGCTGCATTGTTCTGCTCATGGCTGAGGGCAGATTACAATGTCCCCTGGAGTTAACAGCGTGCGGTCTATTGAGAGATACTTTATCTCTCACTAGCTGAATGATGGATTTTCAGTTCACCTTAAAATCATTGTTCAAGTGAAAAGTGCACGAAGTTTACATGTAACGATTGTCGCTCATTTTCGGTCCTTTGAACAAATTTTGAGTGATAATTGTTACATGTACATTGTCCTTTAAACTGTTCATACACCATGGGTGCACCCCTTATGTCTATTTAATTATTAGAAGTGACCAGCTTGTGAACACATAGCCCTTCTCCCCAGACAGCACTGTTTATGGTGAAGCATGTCAGGGCAGTTGTGTTGATTTTTTAACCACAGTGATTGCTCAGAGTTGTAGTACTTAGCTTGCTACAGACTAGAGCCATGCTCTTATATTTCTAGTTTGGGATACTAGTATCATACTAACTAAGTATGAATACACTACAGAATTTAACCATTCTATATGGAACTTGTTGGACACTTGAACTCCAGCATTCTTGGGCTTTTAAATCACATGCGAGTTTGTTAGTTTATTTTTTATATTGTTCTTAATAAAGATTTATGTTTTGTGCTAGTGCAGACATAATCTGGGCATTTCTTGCCTTGTAGGCATGTTTAGTGTAATCTCCTGGAGCCCTGACTCTTTAGGGGACCTTTTTTCTTTTCATTGTGCATTAAACTCTTCATTAGAAACACCTAAATCTTCACAGGGTGCTTCCCCATATGGAATTGAGACTGTAGCATAAAATAGAGTGAGAGAGTTTTCTGTGGTTCAATTTCAGTGTCAAGCCACATTACAATGGGAGAAACTTATAATGAGGTATGGTCATCGGTGCTAGACAATCCAGAGCCAGTATTTCAAGAACTGACAACATTGTTGGCTTTTCTTGTGCAATGGCAATGAGACTATGCCAAGAATGGTGTGGTCAAAGGAAAATATCCAGCAAATGCAAATCCTGTGGACATATACAACTCATCAATATAGGAGTCAAAGAAAGATGTCAAGAATTTTCTAATGAACAAGCAGTGCACAGTTAAGCACATTAAATGGAGCACCAGAGTTGTACTTGGTTGCAAGGGCACAAGATGTAATTTATTCGAACGGATGGTTTATAATAACAGACGATCTATTGTAGTGCTATTGCTGTGTAAGAGGACTAAATAACTAGACTTCAGATGATCTTGTGGTCAGTTTATGTGCTTGTTGAAAGAAAATGTGAGTTTTCAGTAAGTGTTTGAAGATTCTAAGAATTGTTGAACTTTAAATTATATAAATGGAAGGTTCCACAGGAGGCAGAAGAACCCAAGAATCCATCATCATGCACTCAGCAGAGCAAGGTGCACTGAACCTATAATGTGGTGCAGAAAGTTCCTATGCCTCAGATTAAATTGAAGGCATATAGAGGTAATGGATAGACTTCTATGGATGCCATATAACAGCTCTGTACAACTCAGAGTTTATATAGAGAAGTCATGTGCATGAGGCCTATGTTATTTAAACTACATCATTAATTCAAACAGGGCAAATATTGTAAAAGGAAATACAATTTGAATGCAATTATGACAACATTTCGACTAATACATAATTTACAGCAAGAGAGGGAATGTGTGTAACTTACAGTACCATTGATATATAACATCACATTCTAAGGAAGGCATGGTAAATATTGGAGACAAAGTAGAAGTAGATATAATTTGGCTTTTTACTCTTGTACTCACATTTCAGTAGCTAACTATAGTGAAAAAAGTAACAGAATTGTGCTAATTATCAACAATGTCCAGCTTCCTGTGTTATTGCTTCCTCATACTTTCATCACTCCTATTTCTAGCATCAAGCTCCTCTGTGTTCACGGACTTTCTGCTGTTTCTGACATGACACACTGGGCACACTATTATATTATTAGTATTATTATTATTAAGTAGCATATTCCCCAGTGCTTTACATTTCAGAAGATACATGCATAATGAAAACCAAGTATTACAATGTAAGAAACTGATTAAAAATTCAAATAAAATAATTGTGGGCTCTACTAGCAAGAGCTTACAATCTATGAAATAAGGGTGATACAAGTGGTAAAGCTACTTGTTTTGTTCAATGGTCCAGTCATCTTTTATGCTAAATAGGGTAGTATATATAAGCATGTATGAGCCAGTCACCAGCTAGTATGAGTGTATTCAGAGAGGTAGGAAGAAAATCAAGAGTGATTAGTATTCCTAAAGGCCCATTTACACGAGCCGATGATCGCTAAAAAAAAAAAAAAATGCTAATAGGCGATCGTTTTAGCAATAATTATTGCGTCTAAATGTACGCCCATCATGCATTGTTCATGCCCTGCTAGCTGATTGTTAAATTCAGTCCAACCTAAAAATCATCCTTCAGCCTTATGAGCAGTTCTCCACAGGTAGTGCTGATAGCATTGTTTCCCCATGGAGAACAAAGGAGCTGAAAGCAGATAAGAGCCCTCGGGCTATTAACTTCTTTCAGCCAAGGCTTCATTTGCACACTCAATTGCTCTTAAGTAGCTGAGTAGCTACTTAATAGTTTATGCAAAATGATCGCTCAAAGCTGTCACTCAAGCGGTCGTTTGAGCGATCCTTGAGCGATCATCAGCCTGTGTAAACCAGCCTTAAGGCCAACAGAGCGGTATATATTGAAGAATATACTAAAGAGTTGGTGATCTACAGTGTCAAGCAACACAGAAAGGTCCAGAAAAATCATGGAGGGTAGCTGCCATTAGGTTTAGCTGTCAGGAGATTATTTTAGACTTTACTAAAGACTGTTTCTGTAGGTTGATTAATCCAGATTGTAAGAGAGCAAGATATCAGTTAGCAGAGAGGTACAGTAGCTAATTAGTTGTGAGTAGACCAAGCACTCTAAAGTTTAGACATGAAAGGGAGATTTGAGACATTTTCTACATGTATATTGTTTCTTTACACCTCTTACGATGTATTAATAAGCCTTGCTAGTTTTCTCATAGAATATAATGGAATACCACACTTAACAAATCATGCAGCTTCTCAGGCATTTTGTCTATTCTTTCATTTAAGGTAAATTTTGTAAATATAGTAATTATAAAAAAAACTGTACCTGCAAACAATAGTTAACAATTCAATAAAAGCAAATTCCTATCAAGCTCTGAACATAATTAACAATACAGTAATTAAAAAATTTATATTTATTTCCATAAATACCAGTAGCTTTAATTTATATATCCGTAGATCTAGCCCTAACATAATTTTTGTAACTAAGACAAGGACATAGCTATAAAGTGTTCAGGTTTACAGTTGTACTGGGGTTTGAGGGAGCCCAAATGTTCATTGCTCACATCAGAACATACAAGCATTGTAAAAAAAAAAAAAAAAAAAGATAGTAGGTGGGGATCCTGTTTCAAATCTTGAATTTGGACTAAGGAGCTTTAACTTATTCCAACATTGTCACACACACACACACACACACACACACACACTAGTTGATCATTGTGATCGATAAAAATCGACTTGATTTGTAAAACAGAGGGAGTGTTTTTTTTCCCTTTGTTTGAATGTGGCTCAGTTGCTAGCACTCTTGCCTTTTAGTACTGCTGTCCAAGATTTACATCTCATCAAGGATAACATCTGCATGCACTGTGAAAAACTCCATCCAGATGTTGCTCCTGGTTATATTTGAACCTACAAGTTCAGCACTGCAAAGCAGTAATGCCTAAAACTGAGTCGTCACACTTGTCTATTCTACTCTGGATGAGCAATACAACAACAAGAATAAACACAAAGAGAACATAAAAACACCCAGATGTTGCCATTGGTCAGATTTAAACCTACCATTCCAGCTTTGCAATGCAGCAGTGCTACCACCTGAGTCACCACACCTGTGCTTTCTGCTCCAAAAGAGGACAGGAGGAATAAACACTGAGAGAAAATAAAAACAACATCTAGGTGTGGTGGCTTAGTTGTTAGCACTGCAGCTTTGCAGTCCTGGAGTCTATGGTTCACATCTGACCAAGGGTAACATCTGAGTTTTTTTATTCACACACACACACACACACACTTCTATTGAAGCCATTTTTTTCTACTCCCATTGATTATAATGGCAGTCAGAATTGGTTATCCTGATTCACAATAATTTTTATGAGATTGCACTGGGGGCTTCCAACCAGAATATTTCATTGACTTCTAAACCCTACACAACACCACTTTTTCCATTCAATATCTATGGTTTTGCTACATCCTATGCTTATTTCAATTCTACCAAGGTAAGAATCTAACATCTCATTAACAGCACTAATTTATTACTCAAAGGCTGATTTCATACAGAGTCCTTTTTGCATAAATATAACATTTTTGTGGTTTTTGTTGCAGTGGCAATTTTTTTTTTTCAAAACCAATTTTTATTGTGGTTTTCACAGAATATACAGGGGTAACAGACATCAACATCAACAATGAAAATAGAAAGCAATAAGGACAGTGCCCCTCTTACGAATATCCAAAATGAACTAAGCAATATGGTGAAGTAAAGATTAGAAACGACTTACCCGGTGTAGGTGGAGGGTGCTTCCCATAAGGGGAGAACCCTTCCACTCCACACCTCCAAGTCCTGGTCGGCACGTAGAATCAGAGGACGAGTGTCAACAGGATCCAATGAAGCAAAGAATGTACTCCTTCAATAACCCCCCGTGGAACCGGGGAGGAGCTTGCCCAAATTTGTTGTACCCCCCAAAAACAAGGGGATGCAACTCCTCAAAAGGAACACAAGTGGAAAGATGTACAAAAATATCTTAGGCGCTCTAAAGGACCATACATATTTAGATGTAAATGCAGGAATTTCCTGCTAGATTTATTTAAAGATAAATAAAACCGTGGCAAAAACAAAGTGCCAATAGCAAATTATGCAAATATGCAACGTCTTTCGTCGCCCCTATGGCGACTTTCTCAAGCATAAACATGAGCACTCACATGCAGCCATATATATGCAAAAACAAACACTTACATTAAAACACTGACCAATCCTGGTGCATTCATCTGTTACCTCTAGCGTGTCCTTGTGGAAATGCGCGCTGAGACTTGCCGCCCGGCACGGTCCGTAGGACTTCCGGGTTGCGGCCACCACGTGAGACGTCATGACGCCTAAAGCGTCATGACTACCATCCGGTGGATGTACGTAGGCTTTCCAACCCACGGGACTCCATCCGGAGGTATGATGCAATGACGTTTTAACGTCCTCCGACATGTGACCGCACCTAAGGTGTATAGGTTACTATGGTTACATCACCAGTGCTTAGTCACAAACGGGTTCTAAACATAGAAAACAAATCTCTATGTGGCCCACTCCTGCCAGTGGAGGGCCACATACTCTGATATAATCAAAACAGAAGATTTTTATAAACAAAATGAGATCCTAAGGAGATCTTTTATCCCCACAAACATGCTCCGGACTGCACATAACCAGGGAAAAGGGGGAACTTATGTCCATGAATGTTTGAAAACCCTGTAAGGATGCATTACTAAACCTATAAAACATCAAGGTTAAAATGAATATATGTACACATGGAAGATGATTATTACACATGTGTACACATGGATATACATATTTATACCAGGAATGCATACATAAAATTAAAAATGCATAAATATATATAGAAATATAAAAAATATACAACCACTTATGGCATAAAATGTCTCATACTATTGTTTTAAATAAAATTATTAAAATTTCTCTAGAACTTCATTTAAACCATGAGGAATAAGTGAACCCAATTTAAAAATCCAGAACATCTCCTTTATCCTCAGACAGTTGACTGATTTCACAGATATTTTCTCCAATGGAGTAACTTTTAACAATGAGGAGTCACAATTATGAGATAGACTGTAGTGTCTGGAGACACTATGTTTCATAAAACCTTTTCTAATATTACTTCTGTGTTGAGAAATTCTGGAACTGAGACAATTAGTAGTTCTTCCTACGTACCTCTTGCCGCAGGGGCATTCAAGTAGGTATATCACGTACCTAGACCTACACGTTAGATGTTGTTTTATAGGTATTTTCTCATTATCTTTACTTTTTATTTCTGTAGTGCCATGAGATATATGTATACAGCTTTTACACCGTTTTTTACCACACTTGAAGGCCCCTGTTTTCCCTTTTGGGTCAGGTTTATCCTCCATATATAATCTTTTTTCTTTTCTCGGACAAGATGGTGCCAGGAGATTTTTAAAGGTTTTATTTTTTCTAAAAATACATACTGGTTGCATACTCATACTTTTTAGAAAAAATAAAACCTTTAAAAATCTCCTGGCACCATCTTGTCCGAGAAAAGAAAAAAGATTATATATGGAGGATAAACCTGACCCAAAAGGGAAAACAGGGGCCTTCAAGTGTGGTAAAAAACGGTGTAAAAGCTGTATACATATATCTCATGGCACTACAGAAATAAAAAGTAAAGATAATGAGAAAATACCTATAAAACAACATCTAACGTGTAGGTCTAGGTACGTGATATACCTACTTGAATGCCCCTGCGGCAAGAGGTACGTAGGAAGAACTACTAATTGTCTCAGTTCCAGAATTTCTCAACACAGAAGTAATATTAGAAAAGGTTTTATGAAACATAGTGTCTCCAGACACTACAGTCTATCTCATAATTGTGACTCCTCATTGTTAAAAGTTACTCCATTGGAGAAAATATCTGTGAAATCAGTCAACTGTCTGAGGATAAAGGAGATGTTCTGGATTTTTAAATTGGGTTCACTTATTCCTCATGGTTTAAATGAAGTTCTAGAGAAATTTTAATAATTTTATTTAAAACAATAGTATGAGACATTTTATGCCATAAGTGGTTGTATATTTTTTATATTTCTATATATATTTATGCATTTTTAATTTTATGTATGCATTCCTGGTATAAATATGTATATCCATGTGTACACATGTGTAATAATCATCTTCCATGTGTACATATATTCATTTTAACCTTGATGTTTTATAGGTTTAGTAATGCATCCTTACAGGGTTTTCAAACATTCATGGACATAAGTTCCCCCTTTTCCCTGGTTATGTGCAGTCCGGAGCATGTTTGTGGGGATAAAAGATCTCCTTAGGATCTCATTTTGTTTATAAAAATCTTCTGTTTTGATTATATCAGAGTATGTGGCCCTCCACTGGCAGGAGTGGGCCACATAGAGATTTGTTTTCTATGTTTAGAACCCGTTCGTGACTAAGCACTGGTGATGTAACCATAGTAACCTATACACCTTAGGTGCGGTCACATGTCGGAGGACGTTAAAACGTCATTGCATCATACCTCCGGATGGAGTCCCGTGGGTTGGAAAGCCTACGTACATCCACCGGATGGTAGTCATGACGCTTTAGGCGTCATGACGTCTCACGTGGTGGCCGCAACCCGGAAGTCCTACTGTTAAGGACCGTTACACATGACCGGTCACATTAACCTTTCAAGCCTTGGGTTCCAAATTAGTTCATACCTGGATGCATCAGAGAGGCCAAAAACTATGATTTATAGTAATTAGCTCTCACAGATATGTAGAGATGAGCCGCGGCAAGTATATACAGCCCACTCTGCTTAAGGCGCGTACACACTGAATCTTTATTGACTGAGTATATTTCTTAATACAGGAAAGCAATACGTCATTAGTAGAGATGAGCGAACGTGAATGGGTGTGAGTGAGGGCTGGCCTCTGATTGGTCAGGCTGTGACCAATCAGAGGCATCTTATTCAGCAGGCGGGGATTTTAAATCCCCGGCTGCTGAATATTACTCACAGCTGTTCAGAGCAGTTCAGGAGAACTGCAGCCTGCCGCGCTGAACTCCGTCTGCCGGCACCAGGTGAGTATATATATATTTTTTATTTTTACACATTTCTGGATGAATTGCAGGGAAGGGCTTATATATTTAACCCCTTTCCGACAATTCATCCCGCGATCGCCGGCAGCCCATTGCATTCAGTGGAGTCGGCTGTATTGACGGCTCCATTGAATTCAATGGGCTAACATCGTTCTTCTCTGCCACAGCTGTTACAGCTGTGGCAGAGGAGAACGATCGTTATGCTGACAGTGCGGGGGGGGGGGGGTCTCACTCTTGCCGCTATTGTGGCTTAATAGTGGGACCTGTGAACTTGAGATGCAGCCCAACATGTAGCCCCTCGCCTGCCCTATCCGTTGCTGTGTCGTTCCCATCATTTTCTTGAATTGCCAAGATTTTCACACATGAAAACCTTAGCGAGCATCGGCGAAATACAAAAATGTTCCGGTCGCCCATTGACTTCAATGGGGTTCGTTATTCGAAACGAACACCCGAACATCGCGGGAAGTTCGTTTCGAATAACGCGAACCCGAACATTTTGGTGTTCGCTCATCTTTAGTCATTAGTCACGAGGTTAATCTTATTGGGTTAGAAAAAACATTAAAATCATGCATTGTTTAGTGAGAATATATTTATGTTCTCAAGCTTCAGCGTTATCTCGTCCTCCCTTGTATTCACTTTGTTATTCAGCTCGCTGTAGTACAGTCAATTCCCTTGTCCAAGTTTTTCTGAAAGTGTGGCAGGACTTTTTCCTGATAAGAACTGTTGTCCAGACTTGGTTCTCATGAAAAAGAACAGAGAGAGACACATCATTACACATTGTACCGAATATACTGCTCTAAAGCTATTTCTGCTTGAATAATTGTTTCACTACACACAAGCTTATTTACATCTTATAATGCTCCATTTTGTATCTAGCGGCCATTTTGAGACAGATTCTTCCATTTTATGAGCCTGTACTTTCTCAATTCCCCCTAGAAACTGTCTCAAAATAAACGATACCTTATAACTTCTACTGGGCGGGGTAAGGTTTGCTTTCCCTATCTCTAGTTTATGATCTATGCCCTACCTATCATTGTTGGTCAGCTGTCCAAGGGCTAATCCCTTCCCCGACAACTAATCCTAGCTAACTAAATGCGAAGACCTGATGGACACAGAAGGGATCTACAACATACATACTACTCTATTCTAATGGCTGGGAGACTAGAGTGGTCACCCCTGCTTCTGCTGAGACAGATCCATAAGGGGACAAATCGCTCTGTTGTATTATAGGCATATAGCCATCACCTGGGGTCTCTACATCTACGTATACGGGGGCGACAGGTACCATCTGATCTGTAAGCTTAGCACAGGAGCGTTTTATGCAGGGCACAATACAGACAGAAAGTAGCAAGAGTATGATAAGAGTAACCAGAATCCCTATTCCTATCTGCATCAAGAATTGTTTCCATTGTCCGGTCCATACAAACCACTCATCCCAGGGGTTAGTTATCCCAGAATTACGCTTCAGCTCTTCTGACAATGTGGCCAATTTCTTTATTGCGATAGTCACTTTACCTGTAGGGCCCTGTGTTATCTGGAATATACGTACAGCAAGTTTTCAACAATCATTTTACAAACACCACCTTTCTCGGCTAGCATCATATCCAGAGCCACTCGGTTCCGGAAAGCCATGGTGGCCGTGGGGCCCAACTGATCAGCAAGCCCCTAAAGTGCATCTCTTGTATAGCTCACGAACCCCTGCTGGTTGTAATATATATACAAACATTCTTATTGATGGTTACTATTCCAAACAGGGACTCAAATCCGGCCTTAACTTGATCCCTGGCTTTAAACTCATCTGGCACCCCCCCTTGGCACTCTGATTGCATCTATATATATATACACATGTGGATCAAACCTGCCACCTGGTTTCAGATTGTGACGCTCATCTGTAGGACCTGAGAGAGAAGCAGAGACCACAGAATGCGTTATTGACAATTCCTTGGAGAGACCTATGACAAAATTAACAAGAGAATCATTTCCCAAACATGGCTACTGTGGCATGTATCCTCCGGAAAAAAAGAAAAACTAATGGAAGACACTCAATTCAAGATTTGCCCGTTTCCCACTACTCCGTGGACGGTAGGGTGTGTGAAAAGCCTGGAATATACCCAAAGCAGACATGATGTATTGCATTATTTCACCTGTGACATTTGTACCTTTGTTTGACTCAATCACTTCCGGTACCCCATATCTGCGGATTACCTCATTCATGAGCTTCTGTGCGGTTACCTGCTTATTTACTTTGGTAACAGAGTAGGTCTCCAACCTGAAAAGAAATCAACAACAAGCACATATTCATGCTTCCCAACAAGTGGGAGCTGAATGTAGCCAATTTGCAATCCCTGAAATGGGTAGAGTGGTCTAGGCAAGCGTTATGTGGCAAATTTACTTCTGCCCTGTTGCTTACGGCAAAGATTATGCAAAATTGGACAAGTGATGATGCAGCAACTACAGGAAACCCAGGAGCCACCCGTCCTTGTTCAAGCGTCGACATCATTGCTGCTTTGAACGGGGTGCTGGATGAGGCAAGCATCGCCACCATGCTGAAGGAGGTGCTAGAAGGCCTGGAGTACCTGCATAAGAACGGCCAGATCCACAGGGATGTTAAGGCTGGAAACATCCTCCTGGGTGAAGACGGTTCCGTGCAGATCGCAGATTTCGGCGTCAGCGTGTTTCTAGCCACAGGAGGCGACATCACCAGGAATAAAGTCAGAAAGACCCTTGTGGGCACGCTATGCCGGACGGCACCGGAGGTGACGGAGCAGGCCAGAGGACACGACCTCAAGGCGGACTTCTGGACCCCCGGTAGGTGTGTCTTTCCGTGCATTCGCTGGGCCATCATGGGGCACAGGGACCGTGGTGGGCAAGTTCTGTTGACTGTTCACCATTCACCGTCCCATTTCTGCTGCTCCCCTATTTAGTCCATTTGTCTTTTTCTTCATTGCTGGCTTGTAACTGTAAAGTTTTTAGCATATCAAAGTCCAAGTTCATATCAAAGTAATTCAAAGTCCAAGGTTTATATCAAAGTCCAAAATTATTGTTAAATTCTTCTTTTCTTCTTTTCTTCGACGGCTTAAGGGCCGCTGCCTTTGCTGTGTGATCTGTGATGGCGTTGCCTCTTGTTTCTCTGCTGTAGGAATTGGTGTGAGCTTTCCACTTTGTCACCGCTGCACCATTCTTAATTGGCTGTCCTGCTGAGGTAACAAGCTGTCTGGCCTTCCATGTTAGGCCGTAGTCATGAGCTATGCCAAATGCATACCGGGAGTCAGTGTAAATGTTTGCCGTCTTACCTTCTACCACTCCACACGCCTCAGTGAGGGCCTGTAACTCCGCTTCCTGTCCTGGGACATGCGGAGGCATTCTGCTTTTAGGACATCTTGTTGCGTGATCACTGCATATCCAGCGTGGAGTCGTCAATTACCCTGGGTACCATCTACAAAACAACTCAGAATATGCATTATTAACAAGGGCTTTCAGTTAACATTTATTATGACCACCTGTTCTGGCAACATGATGGCTTCCATTAGTAAACTTACAGCTTTTCTATTCTTGATGGAGGAAACACAAAAGGCTTAGTGATACATTGAGGTAACTATTTGGGTCAGGAGTACATAAAAAAAGTAAATCATCAACATATTACAAGAGGGTGGTGCCCTCGGGAATTGGCCAGGCGTCTAATATCAGCTTCATGCATCTGGTGAACTGGTTTTGGGCTATTCTGTGCCCCTTATGGCAGCACTGTCCAACAGTACTGCTTTCCTCTGAAAATAAATGCAAACAAATACTGACAGTCTGGCTGGCCTTTTAAACTCTTTCTGTTAATGGGGAACAAAAGGGGTATTGGCTGGGAAGACACATTTCTTAAGGGCTTTAAGTTAACATAAAGAAGAGACAGTGTCTGCAATTGCATCTTCCTGGACATGTGCCAGGGGGTACTGACGGATCAAGGGGGCTAAGAGCTTGTTCCTCTGCGTACGTAAGAGTGAGGACAGGGAGAGGTGTCGCTTGGTTTGCTGCCATCCGACATAAGGTCGGGTGACTTTCAGACCCGGGGTGTATACAAGCCTCACCAGACGGGTGAAGTTTGATACAACATCCCAAGGGTCCCATCACGCAATTCTCAATACGCTTTCAGGACCTTCCAGCATAAGGAAGCGCGTGAGGTATCGTGACCCTTTAAACATTACCTCAAGCGGTTCAGTTTCCGCCAGCTGAATTGGCACTTCTGAACCCCTTGCACCGATTACCGCTAGACAATCAGGCTGGTATTCTATTTCAAATAGATCATAACTAGAGATGAGCGAACGTGTTCTTCCGAGCTTGATATTCGTGCGAATATTAGGGTGTTCGGGATGTTCGTTATTCGTAACGAACACCATGCGGTGTTCTGGTTACTTTCACTTCCTTCCCTGAGACGTTAGCGCGCTTTTCTGGCCAATTGAAAGACAGGGAAGGCATTACAACTTCCCCCTGTGACATTCAAGCCCTATACCACCCCCCTGCTGTGAGTGGCTGGGAAGATCAGGTGTCACCCGAACATAAAAGTCGGCCCCTCCCGCGGTTCGCCTCAGATGCCGTGTGAGTTAGATGAGGGACAGTGCTGTTTGTACCGGAGCTGCTGTAGGGAAAGAATTGGTAGTTAGTGTAGGCTTCAAGACCCCCCAAAGGTCCTTATTAGGGCCACTGATAGCTGTGTGTTGGCTGCTGTTAGCAGTGGCAATTTTTTTTCTTCTCAAAATCGGCTCTGCAGAGCGTTGCACCTGGCATTAGGGACAGAAGTGCTGCATAGGCAGGGAGAGTGTTAGGAGTGAGTGTAGCCTTCAAGAACCTCAACAGTCCTTTCTAGGGCCATATTTAACCGTGTGCAGTACTGTGCTGGCTGCTGTTAGCTGTGCTGCATTTTTTTTTGCTTCTCAAAATCGCCTCTGCAGACCATTGCACCCTCCATTGATACTGCAGGGAAAGAATTGTATAGGCAGGGCCACAACACAGTTATTATTCATTGAATATACGCAGTGCTGCCTTTTGGTGCAAAAAAACGGAAAATAATTCTATTTGTCCTGCCTCTGTCCGTCCTAACGCCGGTGGACACGTGTCGGCTGCGTGTGCAACCTGTAAAAATCAGACGCACCCAGCTACGTTTTACTCCTGGCTTTGCCATTTGCTTTCCTTAATTGGGAAAAAAAATACCTGCTCTGCCACAGTTAATAACTCTGCTACCCTCACGTTCTGTGACACATTAGCAGGAAAACAGCACAGTTATTAAACTTCTCATGTTCATAGAATATACGCAGTGCTGCCTTTTGGTGCAAAAAAACGGAAAATAATTCTATTTGTCCTGCCTCTGTCCGTCCTAACGCCGGTGGACACGTGTCGGCTGCGTGTGCAACCTGTAAAAATCAGACGCACCCAGCTACGTTTTACTCCTGGCTTTGCCATTTGCTTTCCTTAATTGGGAAAAAAAATACCTGCTCTGCCACAGTTAATAACTCTGCTACCCTCACGTTCTGTGACACATTAGCAGGAAAACAGCACAGTTATTAAACTTCTCATGTTCATAGAATATACGCAGTGCTGCCTTTTGGTGCAAAAAAACGGAAAATAATTCTATTTGTCCTGCCTCTGTCCGTCCTAACGCCGGTGGACACGTGTCGGCTGCGTGTGCAACCTGTAAAAATCAGACGCACCCAGCTACGTTTTACTCCTGGCTTTGCCATTTGCTTTCCTTAATTGGGAAAAAAAATACCTGCTCTGCCACAGTTAATAACTCTGCTACCCTCACGTTCTGTGACACATTAGCAGGAAAACAGCACAGTTATTAAACTTAGATTATTCATTCACTAGAGGCAGTGGGGCCTTTCGTTTTCAAAAAAGGGAAAAAATTATATTTGGCCTGCAGTCTTGCGCCAATTTATTTCCTGCCTGTGAAATCAAATCACTGGTAATACAGCATGCTGAGGGGTAGGGGTAGGCCTAGAGGACGTGGACGCGGCCGAGGACGCGGAGGGCCAAGTCAGGGTGTGGGCACAGGCCAAGCTCCTGATCCAGGTGTGTCACAGCCGACTGCTGCGCGATTAGGAGAGAGGCACGTTTCTGGCGTCCCCACATTCATCGCCCAATTAATGGGTCCACGCGGGAGACGGTTATTAGAAAATGAGCAGTGTGAGCAGGTCCTGTCCTGGATGGCAGAAAGTGCTTCGAGCAACCTATCGTCTACCAGCAGTTCTGCACCGTCCACTGCTGCCAATCCGAATCCTCTGTCTGCTGCTCCTCCTTCCTCCCAGCCTCCTCACTCCACTACAATAACACCTGCTCAGGAGCGGGAACACTCCCAGGAACTGTTCTCGGGCCCCTGCTTAGATTGGGCAGCAGCAGTCCCTCTCCCACCAGAGGAGTTTATCGTCACTGATGCCCAACCATTCGAAAGTTCCCGGGGTCCGGGGGAAGAGGCTGGGGACTTCCGCCAACTGTCTCAACAACTTTCTGTGGGTGAGGAGGACAATGACGATCAGACACAGTTGTCTTGCAGTGAGGTAGTAGTAAGGGCAGTAAGTCCGAGGGAGCCGCGCACAGAGGATTCGGAGGAAGAGCAGCAGGACGATGAGGTGACTGACCCCACCTGGTGTGCAACGCTTACTCAGGAGGACAGGTCTTCAGAGGGGGAGTCAAGGGCATCAGCAGGGCAGGTTGCAAGAGGCAGTGCGGTGGCCAGGGGTAGAGGCAGGGCCAGACCGAATAATCCACCAAGTGTTTCCCAAAGCGCCCCCTCGCGCCATGCCACCCTGCAGAGGCCGAGGTGCTCTAAGGTCTGGCAGTTTTTCACAGAGACGCCTGACGACCGACGAACAGTGGTGTGCAACCTTTGTCGCGCAAAGCTCAGCCGGGGAGCCAACACCAACAGCCTCACCACCACCACCATGCGCAGACATATGATGGCCAAGCACCCCGCAAGGTGGGACGAAGGCCGTTCAGCGCCTCCGGTTTGCACCCCTGCCTCTCCCCCTGTGCCCCAACCTGCCACTGAGATGCAACCCCCCTCTCAGGACACAGGCACTACCGTCTCCTGGCCTGCACCCACACCCTCACCTCCGCTGTCCTCGGCCCCATCCAGCAGTGTAGTTCAGCGCACCGTCCAGCCATCGCTTGCGCAACTGTTGGAGCGCAAGCGCAAGTACGCCGCCACGCACCCGCACGCTCAAACGTTAACCGTCCGCATAGCAAAATTCATCAGCCTTGAGATGCTGCCGTATAGGGTTGTGGAAACGGAGTCCTTCAAAAGTATCATGGAGGCGGCGGCCCCGCGCTACTCAGTTCCCAGTCGCCACTACTTTTCCCGATGTGCCGTCCCAGCCCTGCACGACCACGTCTCCCGCAACATTGTACGCGCCCTCACCAACGCGGTTACTGCCACGGTCCACTTAACTACGGACACGTGGACAAGCACAGGCGGGCAGGGCCACTACATCTCCCTGACGGCACATTGGGTGAATTTAGTGGAGGCTGGGACAGAGTCAGAGCCTGGGACCGCTCATGTCCTACCCACCCCCAGAATTGCGGGCCCCAGCTCGGTGGTGGTATCTGCGGAGGTGTATGCTTCCTCCACTAAAGCATCCTCCTCCTCCTCCTCCTCCTCTGTCTCGCAATCAAGATGTGTTAGCAGCAGCATGTCGCCAGCAGTCGGTGTCGCGCGGTGTGGCAGCACAGCGGTGGGCAAGCGTCAGCAGGCCGTGCTGAAACTACTCAGCTTAGGCGATAAGAGGCACACGGCCCACGAACTGCTGCAGGGTCTGACACAGCAGACCGACCGCTGGCTTGCGCCGCTGAGCCTCCAACCGGGCATGGTCGTGTGTGACAACGGCCGTAACCTGGTGGCGGCTCTGCAGCTCGGCAGCCTCACGCACGTGCCATGCCTGGCCCACGTCTTTAATTTGGTGGTTCAGCGCTTTCTGAAAAGCTACCCACGCTTGTCAGACCTGCTCGTAAAGGCGCGCCGGCTCTGCGCACATTTCCGCAAGTCCCACACGGACGCTGCCACCCTGCGCACCCTGCAACATCACTTTAAGCTGCCAGTGCACCGACTGCTGTGCGACGTGCCCACACGGTGGAACTCTACGCTCCACATGTTGGCCAGGCTCTATGAACAACGTAGAGCTATAGTCGAATACCAACTCCAACATGGGCGGCGCAGTGGGAGTCAGCCTCCTCAATTCCTTTCAGAAGAGTGGGCCTGGTTGGCAGACATCTGCCATGTCCTTGGTAATTTTGAGGAGTCTACCCAGGTGGTGAGCGGCGATGCTACAATCATTAGCGTCACCATTCCTCTGCTATGCATCTTGAGAAATTCCCTGCAAACCATAAAGGCAGCTGCTTTGCGCTCGGAAACGGGGGCGGGGGAAGACAGTATGCCGCTGGATAGTCAGGGCACCCTCCTGTCTATTTCTCAGCGCGTACAGGAGGAGGAGGAGGAGCATGAGGAGGATGAGGAGGAGGGGGAAGAGACAGCTTGGCCCGCTGCTGACGGTACACCGGCTGATTGCCTGTCATCCTTTCAGCGTGTATGGCCTGAGGAGGAGGAGGAGGAGGAGGAGGATCCTGAAAGTGATCTTCCTAGTGAAGACAGCCATGTGTTGCGTACAGGTACCCTGGCACACATGGCTGACTTCACGTTAGGATGCCTTTCTCGTGACCCTCGCGTTGCACGCATTCTGGCCACGACGGATTACTGGGTGTACACACTGCTCGATCCACGGTATAAGGAGAACCTGCCCACTCTGATTCCCGAAGAGGAAAGGGGTTCGAGAGTGTTGCTATACCACAGGACCCTTGCGGACAAGCTGATAGTAAAATTCCCAGCCGACAGCGCTAGTGGCAGAAGGCGCAGTACCGAGGGCAAGGTAGCAGGGGATGTGCGTAGATCGAGCAGCATGTACATCCCAGGCAGTGCAACAGTCTTTAAGGGCCTGGCCAGCTTTATGGCTCCCCACCAAGACTGTGTCACCGCTCCCCAGTCACGGCTGAGTCGGCGGGAGCACTGTAAAAGGATGGTGAGGGAGTACGTAGCGGATCGCACGACCATCCTTGGTGACGCCTCTGCCCCCTACAACTACTGGGTGTCGAAGCTGGACACGTGGCCTGAACTAGCGCTGTATGCCCTGGAGGTGCTTGCTTGTCCTGCGGCTAGCGTCTTGTCGGAGAGGGTGTTTAGTGCGGCTGGGGGAATCATCACAGATAAGCGTAGCCGCTTGTCAACCGACAGTGCCGACAGGCTAACACTCATCAAGATGAACAAAGGCTGGATTTCGCCAGACTTCTGTTCTCCACCAGCGGACAGCAGCGATACGTAAGCAATACGTAGGCTGCACCCGCGGATGGAAGCTACGTTCTCTCTCACCATCCAAAACGGGGACATTTCTGCTTCATCAATCTGTGTCTAATATTCCTCCTCCTCCTCCTGCTCCTCCTCCTGAAACCTCACGTAATCACGCTGAACGGGCAATTTTTCTTAGGGCCACAAGGCTCACTCAAATAATTTTTCTGAACAATTTTTATAAGTTTCAATGCGCTTAAAAGCGTTGGAACTTTAACTTGAACCAATTTTTCGTTACACTGGGCTGCCTCCAGGCCTAGTTACCACTTAAGCCACATTAACCAAAGCGATTAATGGGTTTCACCTGCCCTCTTGGCTGGCCATGGCCAATTTTTGGGATGTACATTAGTACTGTTGATACAGCAATTTTTGTGGGCCCTCGCCTACAGTGTAATCAAATTAATTTTTAGCCCACCTGCATTACAGCTGACGTTACCTCAGCTGTGTTAGGCAATGCAATGGGATATTTTTGTGTACCGCCGGTGGGTTCCAGGGAGCCACCCATGCTGTAGGTGCACACGGAGTTTTTAATACATGTGTCCACTTCTAAAGAACCCCAGTCTGACTGGGGCATGCAGTGTGGGCTGAAGCCCACCTGCATTAAGCACGACATTACTACCTCAGCTGTGTTGGGCAATGCAATGGGATATTTCTATGTACCGCCGGTGGGTTCCAGGGAGCCACCCATGCTGTAGGTGCACACGGAGTTTTTAATACATGTGTCCACTTCTAAAGAACCCCAGTCTGACTGGGGCATGCAGTGTGGGCCGAAGCCCACCTGTATTACGCACGACATTACTACCTCAGCTGTGTTGGGCAATGCAATGGGATATTTCTATGTACCGCCGGTGGCTTCCTGGCACCCACCTAGGCAGTGGGTGCACAGGGAGTTTAACCTACATGTGTCCACTTCTAAAGAACCCCAGTCTGACTGGGGCATGCAGTGTGGGCCGAAGCCCACCTGTATTACGCACGACATTACTACCTCAGCTGTGTTGGGCAATGCAATGGGATATTTCTATGTACCGCCGGTGGGTTCCAGGGAGCACCCATGCTGTAGGTGCACACGGGGTTTTTAATACATGTGTCCACTTCTAAAGAACCCCAGTCTGACTGGGGCATGCAGTGTGGGCCGAAGCCCACCTGTATTACGCACGACATTACTACCTCAGCTGTGTTGGGCAATGCAATGGGATATTTCTATGTACCGCCGGTGGCTTCCTGGCACCCACCCAGGCAGTGGGTCCACAGGGAGTTTAACCTACATGTGTCCACTTGTAAAGAACCCCGGTCAGACTGGGGCATGCAGTGTGGGCCGAAGCCCACCTGTATTACGCACGACATTACTACCTCAGCTATGTTGGGCAATGCAATGGGATATTTCTATGTACCGCCGGTGGCTTCCTGGCACCCACCCATGCTGTGGGTCCACAGGGAATTATAAATGCATCTGTTTCCACTTATAAAGAAACCCAGTCTGACTGGGGCATGCAGTGTGGGCTGAAACCCACCTGCATTAACCATTTCCAGTCCACTGTGTGACCTGTGAAGACATTAGGGTTTAAGGCTGTACAGCTCCGTTGTTGGTAGACGTCCGTCGGGGTTCTCTTACTGTATATTGCCAGCCTCTCTGCTGTCGGAGCCTATCCTACGTGTCAGCTCATGCAGTACTGGCTTTAGCCAGCATATAGCGCCGTTGTATAACGGCAGAAAAAGAGTAAGCCCCCTAGGAAAACCATATACAAATTGGATTGGAAAGGGTTAAGCACAACATTACTACCTCAGCTGTGTTGGGCAATGCAATGGGATATTTCTATGTACCGCCGGTGGCTTCCTGGCACCCACCCATGCTGTAGGTGCACACGGAGTTTTTACTACATCTGTACACTTATAAAGAACCCCAGTCAGACTGGGGCATGCAGTGTGGGCCGAAGCCCACCTGCATTAAGCACGACATTACTACCTCAGCTGTGTTGGGCAATGCAATGGGATATTTTTATGTACCGCCGGTGGGTTCCAGGGAGCCACCCATGCTGTGGGTCGACAGGGACTTCACAATAGGGAGTTGTACCTGCCTGTGTCTATGAATTAAAAAGCCCGGTCTGACTGGGGCATGCAGACACCTTGACAGAATGAATAGTGTGTGGCACATAGGTTCCCCATTGCTATGCCCACGTGTGCAGCTCCTGATGGCGGTGGCACAGGATTCTATTTCTCATTGCTTCTGTACAGCATTGTGGGCTATCGCTCCGCCACTTTTAAAGAGGGTTGCTGCCTAGCCGTGCCAACCTCTGCAGTGTGTGCCTGCGGTCCCTCGTCATGGCAGACGCAATTCTAAATAGACATGAGCGTGGTGTGGCATGAGGGCAGCTGAAGGCTGCCCAGGGACACTTTGGTGTGCGCTGTGGGGGGGAGGGGGGGCGGTTGGGCAGCATGTAACCCAGGAGAAGTGTCAGTGGAGTGTCATGCAGGCAGTGATTGTGCTTTGTTGGAGGTAGTGTGGTGCTTAGCAAAGGTATGCCATGCTAATGAGGGCTTTTCAGAAGTAAAAGTTGTTGGGAGGGGGGGGGCCCACTCTTGCCGGTATTGTGGCTTAATAGTGGGACCTGTGAACTTGAGATGCAGCCCAACATGTAGCCCCTCGCCTGCCCTATCCGTTGCTGTGTCGTTCCCATCACTTTCTTGAATTGCCCAGATTTTCACACATGAAAACCTTAGCGAGCATCGGCGAAATACAAAAATGCTCTGGTCGCCCATTGACTTCAATGGGGTTCGTTGTTCGAAACGAACCCTCGAACATCGCGGGAAGTTCGTTCCGAATAACGAACACCCGAACATTTTGGTGTTCGCTCATCTCTAATCATAACCTTATTGTAAAAAGGAAAAAGAAAAAAATTAAAAATTTAAAAATAGCTGACCTGCAATACCTAGATCACCTATATCTTCTCCCCCCCCCCCCTTTGAACTAGGGTACTTAATTGGGAGAGTAACCGAGTTCAAGGTAGTAGCAACAGTGAGAAGAATGACAAGAGCACATTGTAGCTGGATTTGACGGGCCAGAAATAAGTGCTTGGGTTGCACTTGCGTGTATATGCTCCGGATGTCATGGGGGGGGGGGGGGGGTTAGTTCAATACCAACTCCGAAGATTTGTTAACCATTGCCTGTACTGCTGCCACCGCACAAACACACGGGGGAGCTGCTTCAGAGGTGAGAGAGAAAAGAATAATTGAAAGACAGTCATAGAGTGGTTGCATAAGTAGGGAAACCGAGTGCATTCATGGTCGGCAGTATGAAACAAGGCCCAGAAAGGTGCAGGGTTTGGCAACGCATATAGGTACAGGTATGGCCGGGACAGCAGCCTTTTGTTCCTATGTCAGATGTCCAGTTCCTTGGCCTAAACAATGACCCAGGAGAACAACCTTAGTTTTGCAAAACTGGAGTTTGTCTTTAGAGGTTTTACAGACATTTTCTGCAAGAAAAATTAACAGTGAAATTGTGGCCTGTTGGCAGGCTTCCAGATCATCAGCACACAGCACCTACATGCGGTAGGTGGCAGACTGACACCTCATCAGCACACAGCACCTACATCACACAGCGCCGACAGCACACAGCGCCTACATGCGGTAGGTGCCTGGCTGACCCTTCAGCATCTTTTCTGGACTGGAAAAAGAGAGGTGTTTGTTGGAGCAGTTAGTTTACAAAACTCTTCTGAACCGGCACCTGAGGTCTCAACCCGTACTGATCCATCTGGTGAGAATTTGATGGATGCAGATAAGGCCTGTAAGATATCAGTGCCAATAACAGACATGAATATTCTACAAACATCTATCCACATTGAAAATTTACAGTCTGCATATGCAAAAGGGGGGGGGGGGAGAAAAACTTGTATCCCCAGTCAATATCTGCATCACACATCTTACATTTATCATAGTCTGAACATGGGTCATTAACTCTCATCCATCCATGCGGTCAAGTCTGTCTCTCTCATTCAAATGTTAGTAAGAGTTCATACAGGACGTAACGCGTATGATGCAACTGTCCTCATCTTGCAAACAAATGCATTCAATCACTCCCACCCCACTGTCTGTAATACCAGAGAAGTATACCACACTAATATTTCCCATAAAAGGAACACACATTTGGCAATTATGCACACGTCCAACCAATTACAGAACTGACATTTACACAAAGAACAGCAAAAACAGTAACATTCACTGGATTCATTTTGGGTTCTATTTTAGTCAAGTAAACTTAATTAATTGTCCAGTGTTCTCCGCTCTAACTCTCAAGGCCAAAGATTAGAGCGAAGAGAAAAACAAAGGGAAGGGGGGAGGACCTGCTCCGGCCTAGCTCCGGCTTCTAATAGATCAAGCTTTTTTAAACAATCTTGTTTTTATTTGAGCATAGAAAAAGAAATCATTTACAAACAGTGAGTAATTTCTTACACAAATGAAGCCATTGTAGGACGTAACTAACAAATCACAAATTATGAGTGTTACATGTTTGGTTAGCGATGTAATGTACCAGACTTGCTTTGAAAGATATGATGGTATAGGTTGGGTACATTCAATCAATAGGTGCTGTGTGAGCGGGAGGGAGCTACTTCCCCACTTCATTAGGGGTCTATTCAAATGTATAGACGTCGAGGCATGCGAGTGGGGAAGAAGCAATGGAAGATGCGGGTTAGTGAATCTGCTCAACCAGGGGCTCCTACCCGCTTCCGCTGCAGCGTCCCAGCTTTTTATTTGCGATCATTGGTAAGGAACTTAACAGGGGGAGGGGGGGAACCAAGTCGTCGAGAGAAAGGGAGAGGAGCGCCCGAGTGAATTTGTTGCTGCTAGATGCTCTTATACGTCACCCCGTTTAAGGCTACTTGGATAGAGCTATATTCTCTAGTTTTTTAGGTATGTATACCACGGTGACCAGAGTTTGAGGAATTCTTCCCTTGAGTTGGTGTCCCAAGCGGCCAATTCCTCAAATCTATAGATTTGTGAAATTTTGTCTTTCCACTGTGCTATCGTAGGTATATGATTCGATTTCCATAGTGGTGGGATGAGTAGTTTTGCTGCTGCAATTAGTATGGTGGGGAAGCAATTTTTTGATGGTGTAAATTGTTTTGAGGGTTTCCAGAGTAGGACTTCCTCGGGGGTAAATGTATATGTGGTATTACATATTTTGTTTATTTGGTTCGTGATGTTTTGCCAGAAGTGTTTAATTTGTGGACAGTGCCACCAAATGTGTACTAGGTTCCCTCTATCTGTGCCACATCTCCAACATCTGTCGGTTTGTGTAGGATTAAGTTTGGAGAGCGAGACCGGTGTCTTATACCATCGGGTTGTCAGTTTGAATGAGTTTTCTTGAATGCGGACACATTTTGAGAAGCCATGTGAATTTGTCAAGATTTTTTTAGTCTCTTCCCTGTCAAAGGTTGTCCCCAATTCTCCTTCCCAGACTCTAAGGAACCACGGTTTGTCGGGTGCGGCGTTCATAAGTAGGCCTTTGTATAGGTGTGTCATAAGTTTCTTTGGTCTCTCCGGGACAAAGAGGTATGCTTCGTACCAATACGGGTCTCGCAGTTCTCTCTGATATTTCTCCTGAAGTTTTTTGAGTGAGGAATAAATGCCTGTTATCTCTAGGAAGTTTAGAGAGTGGTTTGGTAAGAGCAGATCGATTTGTGAGGGGCTGTTTATTTTGGTTCCCTTAATGATGTCTTGGATTGTTAGAGAGTTTAGGTTAGCCCAAGTGTTGGTTATTTTAATTAGCTTGTTAGCTAAAATAGAGGGGACCAGTGATGCAGGAATCATTGGTGCTAGCTTGTGTTGATCTCCCGTTTCTGTTCTGATAGAATGCATTACCTTGATTGTGCCTCTTAGTGTCGGGCTGAGTGTTTGTTTTTTATAAGGCATTTTGTTGTTGGTCCAAAGAAGGAATTGACCGATTTGATCTATTAATGTTCTCTCTAGGTTTAAGGAGGGCGAGTCTAGTTTGCGTTCCACCAAGTCAAACCATCTAGCCATGTGGATCGCTTTGTAATAGGTAGATATATCTGGTAGGCCAAAACCTCCTTGTGGCTTCTTTTGTGTCAAGTATGAAAATGCTAGTCGCGGTTTTCGCTTGTTCCAAATAAATGTCCTGAACATTTTGTGAAGATTTGAGAAGAATTTGCAGGGGATCTCTATCGGGACTGTTTGTAGAACATAGAGGATATATGGTAGTATATAAGTTGATATCAGGTTTTTTCTGCCCAGCCATGACAGCAGGGGGGTGTTAATATTGTGTAGTTGGTTTTGTACTTTTTGGAGGAGGGGGGGGAAGTTTGCCTTATAGAGAAGGCGTGGGTCTGAAGTTATAATGATGCCTAAGTATTTGATGCTTGAAGTGGGCCATTTAAAGGGGAGTGTTTTTATGATCTGTTTGATCTTGTTGGTTGGAGCTGAAATGTTTAGAGCTTCTGATTTTTCATAATTAATTTTAAAATTTGAGATTTTACCAAATTGTTCAAAGATGTCTATGATTGCAGGGAAGGCCCTCTCGGGGTTGGTCATGAGCACCAAAAGGTCATCTGCGAAAGCAGCTGTGGTGTGTGTGAGGTTTCCTATACTTAACCCCTTAATATTGGGGTGTTGTCTGATTCGTTGAAGTAAGAATTCCATGACCAACACGAAGAGGGCGGGGGAGAGAGGGCAACCCTGCCTGGTCCCATTGGTGATGGCGAAAGGCCCCGACAGAGTACCGTTTATTTGGAGCCTGGCTGTGGGAGTTGAATACATGCTAAATATGGCCTCGATGAATTGATCTGGCAGGCCAAACTTCTGTAGTGCGACTCTCATAAAACTCCAGCTCACTCTGTCGAAGGCCTTTTCGGCGTCTGTTCCCAATAAGACCAGTGGGATTTTGTTAAGTTTGGCGTAGTGGATAGTATTAATAATGCGGGATGTGTTCATTTTTCCCTCTCGACCCAGTACAAACCCCACTTGGTCAGCATGTATTAATTTTGGAAGTAGAGGTGAGATACGTTGTGCTAACAATTTTGCCCAAATCTTGAGATCTGTGTTTAATAGGGAAATGGGCCTATAATTGCCGCAGTGTTCTGGGTCTTTCCCTTCTTTTGGTATCAGGGTGATAAATGCTTCCAAGGCTTGTTTGGGGAGTTGTCCACCTGTAAGAAGTGTATTGCATAGATTTGTCAGGTGTGGGATGAGTGTTTCGGAAAAGGTTTTATAGTATATGATTGGTAGGCCGTCCGGCCCTGGGCTTTTTCCATTGGGAATCGACTTGAGAATTTTTTCGACCTCTGGAGAGGTGACTGGGGATATTAGGCTAGCTTTATCTTCTTCAGTTAGGCTGGGTAGGGTGAGGGACTCTATAAATGCTTGAGTTATGCTATTAAGATTTTTATGTTCCCCTCTCTGTTCGTCACTAGGGAGGTTGTACAGATTTTTATAGAATTTTTCGAATTCCTTCGCGATGTTCGCAGTAGAATCTACAGTTTGGCCTGTTGTTGTTTTTATTTTGTGTATGAAGGTTTTTTCTTTTTGTTTCTTGATGAGGTTGGACATTGTTTTGGAACCTTTATCACCGTGCATATAGATTTTATATTTAGAATAGAGGAGGGTCTTTGCTGTTTTGATGTTTAGGGTGTTTTTGAGTTTGTCTCTGAGATTTTTTAGTTCTTGGAGTTTGTCATTGTTTAGTGAGTGCTTATGTACTTGTTCTAGGTTAGATATCTGTGTTAGCAAGGAATCTACCTCCCTCTCCCTTTGTTTCTTTACTCTCGTGCCTAGGGCTATTAATTCACCTCTGATGAAAGCCTTGTGGGCTTCCCATAGGATTGGTGTGGAGATGTCTGGGGTGTCGTTTAACTCAAAGAATTCTTTTAGCTTGTCTGATAGTGTTGTGCAGTGGAGTTTGTCGCTTAGTAGTGTGGGGTTCAGTCTCCAATTCCATTCTCTAATGGGAAGGTTGTGTATGGGAAGTGAGACTGAGACCGGTGCGTGATCAGAAATTGTGATTTGACCGATATCTGTGTCTCGAGCATTTATTATGTGTTTTCCAGACACAAGGAGATAATCTAACCTATGGTACGTTGTGTGTATGTGAGAGAAATATGTGTACCCTCTGTCTTCTGGGTGTAATAATCTCCATATATCGTGCAAGTTCAGGTCAGAGAGGGTAGCTTTAAGTCTGCGTATATGCTTGTTGGGAATTGACGGGGTGGTAGATGTGGTGTCCCTGGAGGGGTCCAAGACTAAATTAAAGTCTCCGCCTACGACTGTGAGTCCTTCTGCAAAATCTACGAATTTAGTTAATGTGCGTATGAGCCATGGGACCTGGTTGTGATTTGGGGCGTATAAGTTAGCAAGGGTTACTTTGTTGTTTGCTATTGTGCCTTTGAGGAATAGGTACCTACCGTATGGGTCTATTTTCTGGAGAGTGGGTGTAAAGGGAACTTTTTGTCCTATTGCAATGGTCACTCCTCTAGATGCGGATGTGTGTGTACTGTGGAACCATTGGTTATATGTATGTATGGGAAGTTTTGGTATGTGGTTTTGTTTTAAGTGGGTCTCCTGGAGAAATACTATTTCGGATTTCATTTTTTTTAGTAGTGTCAAAATTTGACTTCTTTTTTCGGGGGTGTTCATCCCTCTTACATTGAAGGATGTATATTTTATGTTAGCCATAATATATGTGTGTTAAGTTGCGTACAGATGGCATCTGTTCGTTGTTCTACTAACCTCGGGCGCTCCTTCTCGACGACCAAACAACAAGAACTATTAACGTAACCCATCACTTTGTGTGGCGGGTAATAAGGTCTGCCTAAACCCAGGTGTGGGTGGAGCCACCAAACAGTGGCCAAGCTCTTCACCGCAAGGACAAAGTCAGTTGCATAGAAGGCCAGGCCTAGGTGACAATTCCCACCTGCGTGTTTGGGGGGTGGCTGGACGCACTCCATTGATTCTAGCAGACCACCGAGACTTCGTATTAGAGAAAGTAGTGAGTCATCTTTGGGTGAGGTTTTGTCTTAAATATTGTGGTTTGTAGTGTCAGACAACTCCTATTTGTTGTTGAACCTAACTGAACTGAGTTGTATGTGAACAGCCTTTTTTTTAACAGAGACTAAAAAAAACAAAAAACAAAAACATTATAACAAGGATTAGCTAAATTCAGGGTAAGGCCTGTCCCAGTGGCCGGGGGTCCCGAATTCCCCACGTCCCTCTTCATGTGGTACTTCTGTGGGTTCGGGGGCCCGGGGTCAGAGGGAGGGACCTCCACGAATGAAAAACAGATATGGCATATTACCCATACACGCCTCCCTAGCCCTCCCCGCGAGCCAGCTGCTGGAAGCCGGCTATGACTCACAAGTCTCTGGTGTATTTGGAGTGGGGGGAGTGTCCCCGTCTCTTCCGCAGGAACCATAGAGTCCTCTATCCAGCTTCGATGGCTTGTTCTTCTCCTGCAAGGTTAGGAGAAGGAAGAGGATGGTAGGGAGAGAGAGATAAGGGGAGGGGGGGAGGTAGGCGTGGAGAGTCCGAGGCGTTGATCTCTGAGCTGGTGTGTAGATCGCCCTCTTGGAAAGAGAATGTTATAATTAATTATTTGTTAGAAGGTTGGGACTTCTTGGTTGATTTGAGTTTTGAGCTGATCTTCCAGTCCTCTGGTTTCGAGAGTAGAGGTGTCACTTGTTGGGCTTGCACTGGTAGCCAGGAGGGGATATCGATCGGCGAGATGTCTAATTTTTCCCATGCTTTGCCTAGGTCTTCTGGAGTTCGGATGGTAATTTGTTGCCCGTCGTTGAAGGTAGCTAAGCCAAATGGGAAGAGCCATTTCACTGGGAATTTTTTCGCTCTCAAGGCGTCTGTTAAAGGTTTCAATATGCGCCTTTTAGCCAATGTGCTTGGTGCTAAGTCCTGGAAGAGTAATATTTTATTGTTTTCAAATAGTATTTCTTGGGTCTCTCGTGCTTTTTGAAAGATATCTGCAGTGTCTACGTAGCTTAGTAGACCGCATATGACATCTCGCGGAGGGGCCGAAGCAGTAGGTCTGGGTCGCAGAGCTCTGTGAATTCGTTCGATAGTAATATTATCTGCCCTCTCTTCTCCCAGGAGAGAGCTAAATATTTGTAAGGCCGCTGATTTGAGAGCCTCTGGTGCGGTGGTCTCTGGAAGGCCTCTTATTCTGACATTTTTTCTTCTGCTCCTGTTCTCCTGGTCTTCCAGGAGAAGAAAGGCTTGGTTGAGATGGTCTTGTTGGGAGAGTAGGTTATTCTGTACTGCCTCGCTGTGGTGGATTAGTTCTAGTTGGGTGTTCTCCAAGTCATCTACCCTGCGGCCTATGTGTTTGACATCTGTTTTGATGTCGGCAAGTTCTTGTAAGACCGGGGAGAGAGCTTTGGTTAATATTTTTTTGATGAAGGAGCGAGAGATTGGGCCTCTGTCTTGTTCTTCGTCTTGGTCCGAGTGTGTTGAGCCACAGTCTCTGTCAGAATCGATCAGGTCTTGGTCGTTAGAGGCTTCTTGCGTGATTTTGGCTCTCTGCGCCGCAGGTGAAAGGTGTTTTTTCTTTAGGTATTTATCCATTTCTAGTTGATTTTTATTGTGTTTCGGTGTGCCTACTGCGTCTCTGCTTCTGTCTCTGTTGGTTTTAACCATTTTGAGGTTAGGTTGCGTGTTAGGTTCTGCTGAAGTCTCGGTGGTGTCTACGTGGTTGTTAGTTAAGCATAGTGTCCTTCTTGTATTTTTTTGTGGCAGAAATCATTTTCAGGCTCACAGGATTTGGAGAAGGAAGGGATTTTGTCTCCCTATGGCTTTTATATAGGTAGTTGCTGATGAGATTCAGATTTTGTGTGGATTCTCCTAGCTCCTGCTGATGTTTGGTTAGAGGTGAGTGGCGTCTTGTAGCTTCAGGAAGCTGTGTTATGTCCTGTTTGTTTGCTGGGATTACTGGGACAGCAAGGGTTAACACGCCTCCCTGATTCTGTGTGCAATTTACACCGTGATGTAGATTGTTTTGGGTGGTCTGAGACCTCAGGTTGCGGTGTTAGAGGCTTATGTGAGGTGAAGATAACACCCTCTTCAGCTCTGTTTAGACTCTCTTGCAAGGGAGGGGGTGGGTGCTGCTTTAGACCTCCGTTGGCACAGTCTCATGTGTCACCTGCAGCGTTTGTGAGTTCAGTAAGGGGGGGGCCGAGGGGGATGAGAGGAATATGATCTCTCTGCTAGCCCGTCTGCTCTGACTGTGGGCTAAATGAGCAGAGGAGGAGGGGGGGGAGACGGTAGCTCCGTGCTCTCTCCTGTAGGCTCGGTCCCGGTGTATGCAGTCCCCACGTGTCTCTTTACACCTGGTTGCCTCTCTCCGGTGTGGGGGCAAAGTCCCTGTGCTTAGATATCTCTGTGGGTGCAGGGATGAAGTGTCTGGAGTCACTGACAGAGGCACTCACCCGGCTCAAGTGTCTGCTGCTGATTCACTCGGCAGAGGGAGATGCTGTCCGAGCGGTCTGTGTCCAGCCGCAGCGCAGGAGATCAAGATAAGAAGATGGCAGGGGGGGGGGGGGGGAGAAGCTGAGGCGGGAATTGCTTTGTGCCGTAGCTGTGAGGCTATAAAAGTCCCAAATCTCCTACCAGGTCGCCTGGGGTCTTCCTGATGGTACGTAGACCGTCTTTTGTGTCCGTGGCTGTTAGTTTGCTTAAGTTTATAGCGATTTTTAGAAGGATTTGCTGGAGAGTTAAATGGGACACATCCTTCCAGCTCTGTAGCTAAGCCACCATAGATCAAGCTTTAACCCTCTATGTACTCCTATATATTTATATATCTATATATATTATCACATATTGACCCTCTCCTTCGTTCTGTAAGCTTTCCTACTGCCGTCTGCAATCCTAGCACCTATCGTGACCTTTCTTCTCAGCAGTATCTGACTTATGAGGAATGGACAACACGTACAGCAATGACACAGTGTTAGGACATTAAAACATACAGGACAGACAGCACGGTGGTTAATTGTCACATAATTGTCTGCAGACTCTGCATGAACTTGCTTCATGTCATAGGGGGACACAGACTAGAGGATTCCCTTTCTCCTCCATTTTTCCCCCTTGCAAAGTGAAAAAGATTTTTCCAGCAACAACTACATTCATGGGAAATTTTAAGCACAGACCTACTTGGGATGGGGGTGCTAAACACAGACTGCAGAACAGATAATCGGGAGAAGGCTATTTGCAGGTGGGATGAGGGGACTTGAATGTTTCTATGCAAAATTCAGAAACGGTACTCTTCATTGCAGTTCAAAGAATTGGTATGCTGGGTAAAAACATACATAGATGGGAGATCAGAGGCCAGCTCATTTCTGCTGCGAAGCTAAGATGACATCTGAGGGGGTAACTGAAGGTATTGTTGCAACAGATGCTAAAATGGCCGCTGGGCCATGGCTGGCACTGAAATGGCCACCGAAGGTGTGGCCTGACTGGGCGATGGTGACGGGAGGGTCCAGGAATACTACATACTAGACACGTATCAAGATATATCGACTGGTATTGGCCCCAATAACAACACGGTCATCTAGGGGCAGGACAAAAGGGAGAAAAACATCGTCCATGACACGGCCGGGGCGGTGCCCTCAGATGTTAAAGAAGGACTGCCTTTCTTTGTCTTCAACTTGAAACTGCAATTATCTTACTTCAACTTTACATTACTTATTGAATCTACATACTACCAACTGGGTATGCCTAGCCCTATGCTCAATGACACATTGGGAAGTATATCTCTAAGTGCCTGAGCCTTTTGCTCAGTGACTATACCAACAGTTTCACATAACTTCTTGACTTTCTTCACATACTCCTTCCCTCCTCTACATGACACCAAGTGGACAGGATCAAACAGACCACTGTCAGGTACCTTAATTTAAAGGGGTGGTCTCGCGAAAGCAAGTGGGTCTATACACTTCTGTATGGCCATATTAATGCACTTTGTAATATACATCGTGCATTAAATATGAGCCATACAGAAGTTATTCACTTACCTGCTCCGTTGCTAGCGTCCCCGTTGCCATGGTTCCGTCTAACTTCGGTGTCTTCTTGCTTTTTTAGACGCGCTTGCGCAGATGCATCTTCTCCCTTCGGCTGGTCTTGGAAGCATCGGCGTTTTGGCTCCGCCCCTTTTTCGCGTCATCGCGTAGCTCCGCCCCCGTCATGTGCCGATTCCAGCCAATCAGGAGGCTGGAACCGGCACACGTCATGGGGCGGAGCTACGCGATGATGCGTACAAGGGGGCGGAGCCAAAATGCCGATACTGCCGAGCGGAGCCGAAGGGAGAAGGGAGAAGACGGATCTGCGCAAGCGCGTCTAAAAAGGCAAGAAGACACCGAAATTAGACGGAACCATGGCGACGGGGACGCTAGCAACGGAGCAGGTAAGTGAATAACTTCTGTATGGCTCATATTTAATGCACGATGTATATTACAAAGTGCATTAATATGGCCATACAGAAGTGTATAGACCCACTTGCTTTCGCGAGACCACCCCTTTAAACATGTTCCGAAACTAAACTCTGAGCCGTCTCTCAACCGGGAGTCCAAAGCCGTATGCTCAATCACGTGATCGTACTTGTCACGTCCGATGCCATCTGCTCAATCACTCCCTGAGAAGTATGCTCAATAACCTAAACCTCGAAGCCGTCTCTCAACCGGGATCTGCAGTCCCTGAGAAGTATGCTCGATAAACTAAACCCTCGAAGCCGTCTCTCAACCGGGATCTGCAGTCCCTGAGAAGTATGCTTGATAATCCAATTTATAACGTCCTAAAAGATTCTGTCCCCTGGTGTCATAGACCACCCAAGACCTGAGGTAAACTTCTTTACCGATGACAACTATGATGTCAAACATCAAACATCCGACTGACCTAGGAGTCTGTCAATCAACTGAGCCAAAACAGACCAACGGCAGACATCATATGATAAATATGACACTTACCGGGCTGTGTGTGAGGTTGATCAGTCCTCTGGTTTGGCACAGTGGATATATGTCCTCCCAGTCCGATGTCGTCGTCCGATGAGTGACACAAGAGTCAAGGGTAAATCCTGCCGACTACGCCAACTGTTAAGGACCGTTACACATGACCGGTCACATTAACCTTTCAAGCCTTGGGTTCCAAATTAGTTCATACCTGGATGCATCAGAGAGGCCAAAAACTATGATTTATAGTAATTAGCTCTCACAGATATGTAGAGATGAGCCGCGGCAAGTATATACAGCCCACTCTGCTTAAGGCGCGTACACACTGAATCTTTATTGACTGAGTATATTTCTTAATACAGGAAAGCAATACGTCATTAGTCACGAGGTTAATCTTATTGGGTTAGAAAAAACATTAAAATCATGCATTGTTTAGTGAGAATATATTTATGTTCTCAAGCTTCAGCGTTATCTCGTCCTCCCTTATATTCACTTTGTTATTCAGCTCGCTGTAGTACAGTCAATTCCCTTGTCCAAGTTTTTCTGAAAGTGTGGGAGGACTTTTTCCTGATAAGAACTGTTGTCCAGACTTGGTTCTCATGAAAAAGAACAGAGAGAGACACATCATTACACATTGTACCGAATATACTGCTCTAAAGCTATTTCTGCTTGAATAATTGTTTCACTACACACAAGCTTATTTACATCTTATAATGCTCCATTTTGTATCTAGCGGCCATTTTGAGACAGATTCTTCCATTTTATGAGCCTGTACTTTCTCACTACGGACCGTGCCGGGCGGCAAGTCTCAGCGCGCATTTCCACAAGGACACGCTAGAGGTAACAGATGAATGCACCAGGATTGGTCAGTGTTTTAATGTAAGTGTCTGCTTTTACATATATATGGCTGTATGTGAGTGTTCATGTTTATGCTTGAGAAAGTCGCCATAGGGGCGACGAAACGCGTTGCATATTTGCATAATTTGCTATTGGCACTTTGTTTTTGCCACGGTTTTATTTATCTTTAAATAAATCTAACATCAACAATGACAGACCCTCAGAAGGACTAAAAGTCCAATGCGCAATGACGTTCCAAAGAAAATAGCACCGCTACATACGTAGTATTCTCAGCTTAGTAAGTCTATGCGAACACTAACTATTCGGATGACACAGATGGGAAACTTTATCGTCTCGCATCAGGTTGAACTAGACAGTCACCTTTTCCTGTCTGCACTAAATAAGAAGAGAAAAGAAAAGACATACACTAAAACTCACATTAAGGGGGGGGGAGGGAAGTAGTATAGAGAGCCTGCCGTAGCGGTGGTTTAGAAGGACCACGTCTCACACCTCCCACGTCGCCGCGGATCTCACCTCTCGCCAAGGAGCCCACGTCACAATGAATTTATCATAAGTGTTATTTGACCAGCTGTGCAGTTCCTCCAAGGAATATAAGTTGTCAACTCTCTCCCTCCATAGACCCAGCAATGGAGCCGTACTCTGAAGCCATAGACGGGGAATCAGGGATTTGGCTGTGTCTACTAGCAGAGCTACCAGTTTGTTCTTTTTTGGATGGAAATGTTTACTCGGCCTCCACAGAAAAACTAGGTCTGGGGTAAGGCGGATATTAGGCGCAATTTTTTCAATGATTTTTCCTACACCCGTCCAGAAGGGGACTATCACCGGGCAGTCCCACCAAATGTGCAAGTATGAGCCTGCCTCATTCTTGCATCTCCAACAGGATTCATGGGGAGAGAGCTTGTGTTCAGAAAGCCATTGTGGCGTCCGATACCATCTGACTAGTAATTTATAGTGAGCCTCTTGGGCTAATACACAGGGGGTGAGGCTGAAGGATGTATCGAGGATCGTCCTGGTCTCCTCCTCCGTGAGCCGGGTACCCAGTTCCCTCTCCCATGACGTAAGAAAAGCTGGTTTGTAGGGCTGGTACGGGGAAATAAAAGATTTGCGTATAAAAGAAATCTTTTTATGGGAGGTCTTGTTATCTGACCAGGTCCTCTCAAATATAGTGAGAGGTCTGGTCGACTTGTGCTCACTGAAAAATTCTTTAAAGAAACCCGATAATTGGGCCACCTCCAAGAAGGAGAAGGACTCCGTGGGGAGTAGTTTTTGGGGGATCGTCGAGGGGACCAGATGAGAGAGAGCTTGTAAGTTGTCTATGGAGAACGTCCCGAATTTGCTCCAGACTGGTGCCAAGGGCCGGTTTCCTTGCGGGTTCATTATTCTAGGTATAACATTTAGAGGAGAGATAGGCGAGGGAGTCGGCGCAAGCTCCATTCTGAGCTTATCCCAAACCTCGCAAGGACCTCTGAGGAGGGGGTTGAAAGTTTTGGCCCGATAGTGAGCGCTTGTGGGCAGCCATATGACCTCAGATAGGGGGAGATTGCTATAACCTACCACCAGTTTTGTGAGTAATTCGTCGTCCCCTAACCTGGAGAGGTCCCACCAGTAGCGGAGATGGAATGCGCAGTAATAATCGTAAAGGTTGGGGAGATCTACTCCCCCCTCCCTTCTCTTTTTAGTCATCAGACCATGCGCCAATCTCGGTCTCCTCTGTCTCCACACGAATGCCGAAAAGACCGCACGTATTAGTTTGAAAAATTTTGTGCGGAGGTGAATAGGGAGCATTCTGATCTTATAGAGTATGAGAGGGAGAATATATGTCTTTATGATGTTCTTTCTCCCTAACCAGGAGATGTAGGGAATGTCATATGATTTGAGAAGTTGTTTGTCCCGCGCAATGAGAGGGATGAAATTAGTGACGTACAGGTCTTCAGCTTTTTTGGTCAATTTAATCCCTAGGTATTCTAGATGGGATGATGACCAAGAGAAGGGGGAGTTACTTCTTAGATCGTCATATTGCTTTTGTGGAATGGAAATGTTCAGCGCCGTTGATTTCGCAAAATTAATCTTAAAATTCGAGAACGTACCAAATTCTTCGAGCAGCTCAGAGAGCCTGGGGAGACTCTTCTGGGGGTCCGTGACTAAAAAAGCTATATCGTCGGCGAATGCCGCCGACGAAATCTGCTGTTCTCCCATCCGCAGACTCTTAACCCCTGGGTCCTGCCTGACTTTCAGGAGGAGAGAATCAAATGATAGAATAAAAAGCGAGGGTGAAAGGGGGCATCCCTGCCGAGTGCCATTTCTTATGAGGAAGGGAGGGGAGAGGATCTCATTAATTTTTAGTCTTGCGTGCGGGCACATGTAAAGCGAGAAGATCGCTCGTGTAAACTGCACTGGGAGACCAAAGTAATACAGCACTCTCTCCATGTAGAGCCAGTCCACCCTCTCAAAAGCCTTTTCGGCATCTGTACCTACTAGGGCGAGGGGTATCCTATGGTGTTGGGCATACCTAGCTGCATGGAGGAGTCTGATGCAATTGTCTCTCCCCTCCCTCCCTCTAACGAAGCCCGCCTGTTCCGAGTTAATCAGTCCGGGCATAAACGGCTCCAATCTTTTTGCTAACAATTTGGCCCACAGCTTCATATCTAGGTTGATCAAAGATATGGGGCGATAACTGCCACACATTTCAGGGTCCTTATTATCCTTGAGAATTAGCGTGATATGGGCTTCCTGGGATTGCCGCGGCAGGGATGCCCCCCCCCCCCCAAGCAGGTCATTAAACAAAGTTGTCAGTCTTGGTTTTAATGTAGGGAGGAAGGCTTTATAATATTGTATCGGAAGACCGTCCGGTCCCGGGCTTTTATTGGGGGGGGGGCTCGAGGCTATCAATGCCTCCACTTCCTCCTGCGTGACTTGTGTCACCAGCAATGCAGCCTCTGCTGAGTCGACCCTGTGGGGGATTTGATCGCTCTGATTTGGTTTTTTGCCCTAGCCTTTTTAATCAACGTCGACATGAGCTTGCTGCCTCTATTACCCTGAGCATATATCCTGTGTCTGAAATGCAGCTATTTTTTGTTAAATTTAGAATTGAGTAAAAGTTTCAGGTCTGCTCTTGCCGCCGCAAGTTCAGCCATGTTTTGTTTCGCCTGAGAGAGTTTCACAGTCAACTCCAATCTGACAATCTGCGAAAGCCTCTCATCAATAGCTTTTTGATTCCTTTTCTTGATACGTGAGCCCAGGGCTATAAATAGGCCTCGCATATAAGCTTTGTGGGCTTCCCAAACCAGAGGTGACTCTGACCCCTCCGTTGAGTTGAGACAGAAATATTCTTCTAGGAGTTTTGTTAAGTACTCTCTGTCCTCTATTTGATCCAGGAGGGAAGTATTCAGTGACCATCTCCATTCCCTGGCTAATGGCTGAGGAAGGCGCAACGATGTCTGCACCGGGGCGTGATCGGAGATCGTCATTGTGTCAATGGTCGAACCGATCAGGGATGAAAGTAGGGAGGAGGAGACCAGGACGTAATCCAACCTCTGGAATGTGGAGTGCACAGAGGAGAAAAATGAAAAATCTTTCGTGGTAGGGTGTAGGGTGCGCCAAGTGTCTACCAAACCTAGTTCCTGAAGCCATTTGCCCAATTTTTTCAATTTACCTTGGGATATATGTGAGCGGCCCGAGGAGGAGTCTAAGGTGGGATTGAGAGTGACGTTTAGGTCTCCCGCTAAAATAATCTGACCCTCACTGAAGTGTTTTAAAGTCTCAAGCTGCTTGAGCAACCATGGAATCTGCTCTGTGTTTGGAGTATACAAGTTGGCTAGGGTTAGTTTTGTATTGTTCAGGGTGCCCTTAATGAACAGGACTCTGCCCTCGTCATCCCTAAACTGAGCCTCCTCGACAAAATTAATTGTTCTGTGAAGAAAAATGGAGACCCCTTTCGAGGCCGACAAGGGATGAGTGCAATGAAATGCCCTAGGGAATGACTTCCCTGGTAGGGAAAAGGATTTATCTCCTTTATAGTGGGTCTCCTGGAGGAAGAGAATTTTAGTGTCGTACCTCCTCAGTAGCAGCTCGAGGCTGTGGCGTTTGGAGGGCGAGTTAAGACCCCTGGCGTTGAAGGAGGTGAGACGCAGTCCATTCATGGCGAAATCTCTGTACTAAATATGAGAAAAAGCACAAGTGAGCAAACAATACAGAAATAGCAGTTGCAGAGAAAGAAGAGCCTCCGTTGGCACTCTCCCTCGCGGTACCCAGACTTGGTGGCAGGGGGTAAGGCGTGGGAAGGAGGGGAGGGTAAGACAGGTGGGGAAGAAAGATACAGGTAGGTGGTAATTGACACAAATCTAATAATCAAAGGAACAAAAAATTCACTGCAGCAGAGCTTCTGCTGGCAGAGAAAGCCTTGTTTGAGTGTGCCCCGGGGGGGGGGGGGGGGGGGAGTCCGTTGACTCCCTACCTAGGGCCCACTCTAGGGGCAGACTACTGAGATCCCACAGAGCAAACAGCCCTATCGGGAGGTCAGAGAATTAGTTACGGCCTGGACGATACAGGCACCCACTAGCCCTCTATAAGGAGAAAAAGAACATAGAACCAGAAAAACCGAGGGGCAAAAAGCCCTAAGTACTTGCATCAATAACGGTTAACATTCGACCGACAATACCATACTAATAGCACTCTTCTTATTCACCGGCCTGGGCAGCATGTTATAAAAAATCAAGTCCCGGACATGGAGAGTCAGGCAGGCGATAAAACGTCCGATCTTCCAGTTTCCCCGAAATGCTCCACGACGGCCCGAATCTCCGCAAATCTCCGGCCCTATAATGTAACATGCTGTAGGAGCAAAGGGTTAAAGAGAGAAAACTGGTACGGACAGTCTGCCGTAGGGCTATCCTCAGAGCCACTCATGGTTTGGCAACTAGAGGGAAGAGCCCGCCGACTTGTTGCAACACCTGGAGGCAGAACAGGAGAGATCGCTCTCCGGACTTAGAAATTCACGAGTCCTGCTTGGGCTTCTTCTTTTTCCCTTTAGGGGATTTTGCACTGCCCGCCAACAGCCAGTCTCCTGGATTCTCTAGAGGCTGAAACTGAGGGAGTTCCGGGAGTGGTTGCCAATTAGGAAGTTCGATTGGATCTATTTCCAGGAGGTTCCACAGCTTCTGCATCTCTTCTTGGGTGCGTATGTTAACCCTCTTGCCCTTGATGGTCGTACTGATGCCAAATGGGAATAACCATGCATATCCGATCTCCCGGGCTTTCAGGACTTCCAGCAATGGTCGCAGGGCTCGGCGCTTTGCTAGGGTAGAGGGCGCCAGGTCCTGGAAGATCGAAATAGGTGCCCCTTCAAACTTCAGATCCTTGTAGGTTCTGGCCGCTCTTAGAACCGCGACTGCATCAGGGAAAGCCAATAATTTACATATAACATCCCTGGGCGGTTCAGGGGGGCCCGACGGTGGTCTGAGGGCCCGGTGGATCCTTTCAATGCAGATGATGGACGATCTCTCCTCCCCCAATAAGGCGGCAAAAATAACTTTGGCAACTTTATCAAGGCATTCGTTTGCATAGGATTCGGGAATACCTTTAAAGCGAAGGTTATTGCGCCTGTTCCTGTTTTCCAAATCTTCTTGGAGCAGGAGAGTTCTATTTAAATACAGGTGCTGTTCCTTTAAGGCTTGTTCTATTTGCAGGGAGTGAGAAGTTATGGCCGCAGAAGAGGACTCAAGATCTTCCACCCTGTGCCCCAGTTGTTTGAATTCTTCCTTTATCTCTGCTAAGTCAGAGCTAATGGGGCGCAGGGCTTGTGAAATCAAGTTCTTCATAAAGCCCCTGGAGACAGACTCACCATCTTCCTCCTCCTCCGAGAGCTGCTCTTCTTCCTCCTCATGGCTGAGAGCGGGAGCGAGCGCTCGTGCCGGCGCCATCTTAGCCGGGGGCCGCGGAGAGCGAGCAGAACGATCCCTGAAGAATCCCCGCATGTCTGCCTGCATTTTGGTCGGGCGAGGAGTGCCCTGCAGGTCAGTGCTCTTCTCCTTGCCTGTCTTGCCCATCTCTCTGTCGGCTAGTCGTTGCTGTGAGGTGCCGTGGGTGCCCGTTGGTGGGAGAGCAGCTTTCAAGCAGCCATTGCGCTCGGCGTCCAGGCTCCGCCCCCCTTTCGCAGTGGCATTTTTTGAGACAAAAAACACTGAATCCAGATGCTTCTTGTAGTTCAAATGTGAAATTTGAAAAGCTCTAAAAAGAGGTTTGTATGGTGTTTTTTTTTTTGTCACTTTTGCTTTATCGTTTGAGTACATAGTGTTTTTTTCAAAATCTTAGCATGGTGTAGGTTTTGCCTTTTAAAAAAAAAACATTTTCTCATGTTTTTGTATAGGGAGAAAATCAACAAAGAAACACTTATGTGACTTAAAAACCACCACTGAAAATGAACATCAGAAAAAATGCACACATTGTGAAAAATTCAAAAACACTAGAAAATATACTGTTTCTGAAGAAAACCTAAAGTGAATTTGACACAAGTGTAATAGGAAGCATACATGTCTTTGATGCTGTTAGTTCGGGTTTTGTGCTATTGTATAGTTGACCAACCTCTTGGAAGAGAACTGAACATTTAAAAACAAAATGAAATACATTTATGCAAGTTTATGTAGCTGTGGCTATTTTGCAAAAGTACACATGCAAAAAATGTTCGACAGCACGGTGCAAGCAAGACATACTGTATGTCAACAATGTACATATGGATGTAGAACTGCTTTACTGCTATATTTATTATGTATATACATTTCTTAGTGCACATTTTGATCAAATTACGAGAGCCCATCTGCCAAGGGCAAGACGACCTCTTCAAATGGGTCCTTACATTAGCACACTCATTTCTCTTTTTGCTTAGGCTTCTAAAATGAACTCAGAGCAAGTAGGATCCAGCTATACTCTTCTCTCGTGAATATCAGCCTTTGTTAAATCGGGACAAGATCATGTCCGAAATGGATTAAAGGGGTTATCCAGAGATTTAAAAATTTCTTACCAGAATGTGCAGAGTCAGACCCACCACTTCTGGTTGTGTTCCAGCAAAAGGTCACATGGTATTGTGACCTCCATTGTCAATTATGTAATAAGAGAGCCACAGACTGTCAGCTCATTAAATTAATTAGGCAAGGCCCTACTTCTATCACTGCCTTAGGTTTATGGTAAGAAATTGAAATAACTTGATAACCCTTTTAAGCCAGAGCCCTTTGAACATGCCTCTATAGTATATATGCAGATTTATTAGAAGCCTCCATACAGGCTAGAAAGAATTTTGTACCTTTCAAGAGATTCCTCAGAAAGCACGAAGACTCAAACAAGTGGGGTTTCCCTACTGCCATTATTGATCCACTATGGAGGCAAATTTCACATTTTGAAGACCACCATAGTAGTTTCAATTTTGCTCAAAGCACTGGGTCTCCAAGTTCCAAATGGCCTCTTTTCTTTAAAATTTCTCCAGCTCCAGTATTGCAGGATTGGACAGGGAAGCAACACAGGTGTTGAAATGGATCAGTATTGAACATAAGTAGAAAGAAACTTTTGGTCTATTTTAACACAACCTTTCTCCATATATTACATAATGTTTTCCCAGTTCTGAAAACAGTCAGATACTACAAGCTCCTATTGTAGTCAATTCTTCACTATTTTTTGGGGGTTATTTTCCATGTAAGTCAACCTCTAAGAGAAAGGCAAAATCCTTATTTTTCAAAGTACAGACAAAAGCTTGCCTATGCTGCTCTAGGGAGCATTATTTTATTGTAAGATCTTCACTGTGAAGATAGCACTGACTTCTAGAGCGAGCATATCTTTTGCTCAAGAAAACCCATTTTTTTAGTCCAATCCACAAAATATTCACATAAACTCATGAATCCAAAATGTGATAATAGTTCAGTTTACTTGACCTGACCTCTCACTTAAATCTCGAGCCCCTTCCCTCTCATCCGGCACAGTTAATACAAACTCATTAACGCAAAACCCCATTTGTTACTAGTGCATTATGTCTACACCAGAGACTAGGGGTTAACAGGGCTTAGGTGGAGGTAACGCCCTGTTCACACTCCTAGCTGCCAATTGGATAATGCTCTTGGCTCCTGGCATGGCTGACTTGCCCATAGACAGCTGCGGCGTCTGACACACGGCCTGCTGACGAAGGTGGCATGTTTTCAGTGCCGGAAGACAGGCCCAGAACAACAGAGCAGTGGCTGAGACTGTCGGGGAGTCCTGTGAGAGGTGAGCCAGGAGCACAGAAGGGGATGCTGGCAGGGAGTGCACAGACACATGCAAGTGAGCCAGGGACTGTCACAGGTGGCCTGTTAGCAGCGATGGGAGCCCAGCGGAGATGACAGTTACAGCAGACATTATAAATGTAGTTCACCAACAGCAAAGTTTAAACCCTTTCTGGGGTCAGGCAAATTCATGCAAAGCCAAGTCTGAACCGAAAAGAACCTAAAGGTTCAAAATTACAAGTCCATACAAGATAATGACTGGCAGCACAGGCGGATATGCAGGTGCAAAAAGACTTCTTTATTCCCCCATCACATAGGTAGCGACGTTTCGGCCTATATGGCCTTCCTCATGCTAATACTAGTATTAGTTACAGCAGACATGGGAGGCCAGCAGACAGCAGGGTCCGAACAGTGACAGCAGTGTTGTCCGAAGGGAAATTGCAAGCGAAAGCGGGGTCTGAACCATGACATTAGCGGGGTCAGAAGGGACATTGGCAGTGGGACAATTACACCAGTGGGGTTGGGAAGGCAGAGGGACACTGAGATCAGCGGGGGGGGGGGGGGGGGAGATTTGGCAGTGGGACACTAACAGCAGCAGGGTCCGGAGGGGAGATGAGAGCTGAGACCCAGAAATGGCAGTGCAGCGGGGACAGCGAACTCTGACAACAGCAGGGTCGGCATAGAGCAGCAGGTTCGGTAGGGTAGATGGCAGTGAGACACTTACATCAGCGGAGCCGGAGGGGAGATGAAAGCGGACACCCAAAAATGGCAGGGTAGACAATCAGCAGCTGTGGGCATCACCTGGATGTCCCCTACATCTCAACCCAGCTCACCCATGTCTCCACCCCTAGCTTCCGGGGGAGACATAATGCAGCAGCACCCCCCCCCCCATTCAATAGGACACCACTAAGTGATTTACTGTATATTTACTTTTTAACAACATTTTTGATACTAGGGATATATTAATGCTTTCTCTCTGTTCTGCCCACAAGGTGTTTGTTAGAGGATCCCTAATATAAATTTATGGGATTTTACTTAGCTCTAACCTAGAAAAAACTTCCTCATGTTGATCAGATTCCATTTGCAAGACCAACCCCTCATGAACCCATGCTGATATTAAGTTTACTCTAATTCAGATTGAACACTGTACATATAGATATTGAATGCACTTAATATATATTGAAATACTGTATATTAAAAATGTTTATATCCTAATTTATTGTACTACATCCACATTGCATCTTGTGGCGAGCTTAAAATAGTATTTTTACTTTTACAAAGATATCTTATCTCTGAATAGTATATATCTTATTTTTGGATATTTGTTTTTAGATTTATTTACAAGTGTAAAAAGTCCATAACGTACATATCATAAGCAATTTGAAACAGAGATATGTTTCTCTGGAGTGAAAAGGTTACTATCTCAATTTCTAACTTTGTTTATGTTTTTGTGACACCTATTTGTTGTCTGTATTTCCTTGTCTGTGTTATATCTGTATTGGAAGTTGTGGTTTATTCATTTAAATTAGTCAAACATACTCAGGAAGATGAAACATTTCTCCATCATATATTGAGCAATAATCCACTGCTTCAAGGTCAGACATGACAAAACTCAGAGGTATTGCACGATTATCTTCACTATTGATCTTGTGTTTCAGAAACAACCCTGACCTTACAACATTTTTTCCCAGCACACCAAAAGAAGGTAACATATTTCTCAAAGGCAGACAGAAATTTAAACATCAATCTAGAGAACAAAATTAAATATGACTTCATAACTTTGTGAAGGTTTAATTAAAAAGAAAATCTAATATATTAATACAATTATTTATTAAAAACAATCTTGCAACATATTTATATATTTCCTGTTATGAAGACATTAAATGCTTTTCAGTGAGGGATATAATAGAGCATTAATACATCAGAGACATATTATGAAATATGCTTGGATAGCACTACAGTTTGCAAGAAAAGCAATAAATAGGGTGCAGAAAGCTCTATGAAAGTTCATAATTAAAGCTCATACAACACATTTGGGTAGATTTTGTCTTAAAAATGACATTAAAGATCAAGGGAAATTGGGATATTTGTCATTCTAATCTGTTCTATCAATCACTTAACATTTACTATTTGCAATATGCGCTGAAAGGTTACTTTATTAGAGACACCTGCCCTATCACCATTGGAGTTTTCCTTTATGGTAATTAAACATGTGACCCTGAAGTCCAGCATAAAATCAAGTGAGCTATTTTTCCATAAATCAATTTCAACATGAAACCCTATTAAAATAGGAACATTTAGCATTTTGATTAAGTTAGAAAAAGGTATTGTCATAGGTGTTAGGTGAGACAAGGCTGATATTTCAAAAACTCTCAACCTTGTTGGGCTTTCTTGTGCAATGCTGTTGAGAGTATACTGAGAATTGTGTGATCAAGGAAAAACATTCATCGAAAGAGGATCCTGTGGACATAAACAACTGGCCAGCTAAAGTGGTAACAGTAAGAATTGTTCTGATGAACAGGCAGTGCGCAGTCAAGCAAACTGCAGCCGAATACAATGCCAATGCTCCAATTAACGTGTCTGAATGCATAAAGGCCCGTTTACATGCAAAGATGATCGCTCAAAATTCATTTAAAAGATAGGGCCTATTCATAGTTTGATAGATGAACCCCATCTTAACAGGTCTTGACACTTAATCACTTATTTATTAGCCAACCCCATTATAAAATAATGCACCAAAAAAGTGATAAAGGGACTTTCCAGCTCTTCAAAACTCATGATCTATCCATAGGATAGGTCATTAATAGCTGATCACTGGCAGTTCTCCACCCAGGACTCTAGCCAATCAACTCTTCACCATGTAAGCGGTCAGTAAGTATGGAGCAGGAAGCAGATGGCTTTGTACATTGTGCAGGGGCTCAGTATGGTATTGCAGTTACAGATGTAGCTTTGGGCTAGACCCAAAACAGAGTATAGGGATTTACCTTGGTTTTACCCTTTAAATCTTATGCAGAGATCTGGGTTTCACTGCTGAAAATTCCCAGATCGCTAACTTAGGAATAGACTGTAATAAACAACTAGCCTGAAACTGAGCAGATAACACTAGGAAATGGTACCAAGATGGGAGGCTGAAATAGTAGTCAGATGGGCTGAGGTCAGGGGCTGTCAGGGCACAAATGGTAGACAAAACCAGAAACTAGCACGGTTAATAATAGGATATCAGGACAAATATTAATTGTATAGTACTAGTAGTATGTAAAATGGCTTATTGTGCCAAGAAAACCAATGAACTGGCAACAGGGTCATAGGTGCCCAAGGCTCATTTATTAACATTGAGAATTAAGGCTAACCCATCTGGTCTAATTCCACAGAATGTATATAGCACACATTGCTAAAAAACGTAACACTGTCTACGGCAGAAACGTGTTAGTGTAAACCATGCTTCTAACTGTGCTTCTCCCCCTCCTTCTAACTGTCACCCAGCTAGCTACTTGTTCATCCTGGACTCCCATACTAGTATCCACCTCCACATCTAACCTAGCAACTGTCTGCTCAGTTTGCGTAGCAAATCCATTCTAGGTTGCCAATGGATCTCAATGTTGCAAGCAGCACACTTAGATCCAGGATTTGGGCTTCCAAGCATACAGGATTTGGGCTTCCAAGCATACAACATGGAGACATCTGTTGCAGGAGTATGCACCCTCTGTAAGTGACTTTTCTGAAGTCCCTGATTTTAAAGTCACTAATCTCAAGGCACACACTTAAGAAGCAGCACACTTAGAATATTGTATGCACACTCAGCTCACACACACTTGCTTTTGCTTGCTTCATATATCTCTTATCTGTAATACTCCTGCTGCCCTTTCTTTGAAAAGGACATGGGAAGCTCTACACATGCAATTTATCAGATCGTTTATCTTGATTGGGTAACCTTGCTCTTGAGGCCCATTTACACAAGCAGATAATCGCTCAAACAAAAGTTTGAGTGACAGCTTTGAGCGATAATTTTGCATAAAAATTAATTGGTATTCAAGTAGCTACTCAGCTACTTATATACCAATTAGGTATGCAAATGAAGCCTTCACTGAACACAGGTAATAGCCCAAAGCTATTATCTGTGCTCAGATCCTTTGTTCTCCATGGGGAAACAATGCTATCAGCATTCCCCGTGGAGAACTACTGATAAAAGTGAGAGACGATTTTCATGTTGGACTGATTTTAATGATCAGCCAAAAAGCAGACGATGGGCACACATTTACACACACTTATTATCGCTAAAACGATCGCCGATTAGCAGGTTTTTTTGGCGATAATCATCCAGTGTAAATGGGCCTTTATTCACCTGTGAAAAACAATGGAGATTGAACCGACATGCAAACGATATATGCAAATCTCCAGGAAAAAGCTTGGTGACATCCTTTGTTAGTAGCTTCTGCATTCTCATATATAAGAAATAGGATTTGAATGGTTTTAACCATATTTGAATGTCTATTAAAATTGCAAAACTGCATTTTTTAAAGAATTTTAATTACATAATAGTTAAGATTATACCATACATAACTAATTTTAAAACCAATTTAATTTTCATATACAGTAAGGAGTAATGGCAGACAAAGTGGTCCAAACATATGTCAACATATTTATGGATAAACTGAAGAAGAATTTCAATGGTGCGCATTCTTATTCTTTCCATTTTTCTATTTATTACAGTTAATAACTATCTGGGTTATCTTTTAAAATACCAGTTAACCCCTTTAACTTGACCATCCTGAAATAAAGAGGCAAGCTTTTACTTCACGATGCAAGATGACCTTAGGCAATATATGGTGGCTCCTACAGTATGGTGGATGTTTTCCACACATAAAAAGAACAAAACAAAGACAATCTGATCAGACTAATTAGACTATTTGCATTGTTTAACACTTATTTTTCTCACTTCAAGAAAAGCAAGCTGCTCAACAAGATGTTAAGGCATCCAATTTAGACAAATAATACACTGATTAATTATAGAAGACCGCAATGTAGAAGTGAAATGAAACTGAAATTACTTTTCACAAATGTGCTACTGGTAACCATAAATACTGCATATACAGTATATTGTAAAGTTGTGGTCATATAGATATTTCGTACTATGATTTTTTAAATCTACTTTTACTATATTTGAACAGTAAAGAAAATTAGAATTCTTCAAGGAAGATAACGTTGCTTATTGGTTGCTTACTTGCTATCAAAAGCTTAAAAAGCTCTGTACGATCATAAGAGACAAATGTATACAAGTCTACAATGATGGCCGCTGGATGTATGAAACCTTGAACTGTATTTGGTTAGACTCTGGATAAGCTGAGAAGGGGATTCTAAGAATGTTCCAGGTAGGTGTTATTCCAGGAATAGGAACTGATTGTGGAGGGAATGCAGCTGAAAACTTTGGGAGCAGAAGTGGAGGCAAAGGCAAGAATGAAGTCAAAAGTTAGCATTGGAAGATCGGTTAGGATTGGATGATGTCTACGTAAGCCTCTTGTTGGAGTGAGTCCAATGAATGCAGAAAACATCTGCGGCACAGGATTTTATTTCCTTACAGGTCAAGGAATGTATTAAGGGAGAATTCAATCACTTTACATTCACAGATGTAAATTTAACTACTTCCTGACATGCACCTCACATGAATGGTGCATGCCGGGTGTCAGTGTATGGAGCGGGCTCTAAAGCAGAGCCTGCTCCATATGTGGCGATTGTTGGCTAGATTTGACAGCTGATAGCTGCTCGCAATAGCTGCGATTGGAGATATGTCTACGACTGTTGACCCCCTAAATATCACTGTCACTTCTGACAGTGGCATTTAAATGTCCCAATAGGGACTAAGGTATTCCAGATGCCCCCTTCCCCCAATTAGATTGTGGAGTGCCATCCAGGTGGCACTGCAGCCTTTTCGAGGACCACAGGTTCTCCCATGAATGTTTGCTGGAGGTACATCTTAGTAGAAGGCCAGTAAAATTACAGTATAAAGCACTGTGTGTTTGATACTATGGTATTACATTAAACTGCATAAGTGATCAAACTATCACAAGTTCAAGTACACTATGCGAATTTTAAAAAAATGTGTGAAAAAGGTTTTTGTGATTAGGAAGAAGAAAAATATTAAATGATATCAAAGAAATTCCCAATCATTGAATACAAAAATAAATCAAACATTAAACATTGGTATTGCTACATCCATAAAAGTTTAATTTATTAAAATATCACATTATTAATCCTTAGATGATGAACACTGAGAGAAAAAAAACGCAGTGCCAGAATTGTATTTTTTGGCCAACCCATCGCAAAGAAAAAATTGAATTAAAAAAATGATTAAAAGACATATGTACTCCAAAATGGTACCAATAAAAACTATAGATCACCTTTGAAAAATGAGCCCTCATACAACCCCACTAATAAAAAAATAAAACACTTGGGGGTCAAAATATGGAAACAGGAAAAACATTTCTGAAAGTAATTTTATTTTTTTATTTCATATAAATTTAGTTTCACCATAATTGTTTGAGCCACAGATGAAAGATAACATATCATTTTACTGCACCATGGAAGCAATTATATTTTTTACCATTTTACCCCACTTAGAAATCTATCAACATTTTCCAATGCATAATGTGGTATGTTAAATGCTGCCAATGAAAAATGCAACCAGTCCCTCAAAAACAAGACATGTAGCTATGTCACCAGAAAAATAAAATTGTTATTTTTTTGTAAACGGGGAAGGAAAAAATTAAAGGGCTGCAGTAAGAAGGAGTTAAAAAACATAATGATGTGGAATTGAGAGCACTGAGTTACACTTAAGATAGTCAGTAGAGACAGAATGTTAATAACTATAACATGTAACAGAGACAAGTCTATAGTAGGTAATTGCGCTAAACTATCATAAATCAACAGACCAAGCATGAACATCATCTCAAACCTAGAATAATGACTTCTAAGTGAGCACTCATTAGTATTAATTTTAGAAGACAATCAGGGAGCTTTAAATAATTAATGGGGCATACTAGAGGCATTATCACTCAAAGGAGCATTATTAATTTGGGGGGGCAGTAAGAGGGCATTACTAGAGCTAAATTCCTGCTTGGGGCACTGAGAAGACCATTATTACAGCATGGGGTGTTAAAGATAACACTTTTACTGTGTGGTGTACTATTATTGCCAAAGGCACAGTATGGGTGACTATTAGAGATGAGCGAGCATACTCGTCCGAGCTTGATGCTCGTTTGAGTATTAGGGTGCTCGAGATGCTCGTTTCTGGAGACGAGCACCACGCGGTACTCGTCTCGATTAAACGAGCACTGACCATTGAATTCAATGGAGCCGGCAATACAGCCGGCTCCATTGAAAGCAATGGGCTGCCGGCGAGCACGGGATGAATTTTCGGGAAGGGCTTAAAAATATAAGCCCTTCCCTGAAATTCATCCAGAAATGTGTAAAAAGTAAAAAGAAAATAAAAAAAAAAATATATATATATATACATATACACACACACACCTTGTCCCGGCAGACGGAGTTCAGCCGCGGCCAGCCGGCAGTTCTCCTGAACTGCTGTGAGTAGTATTCAGCAGCCGGGGATTTAAAATCCCCGCCTGCTGAATGAGCTGCCTCTGATTAGTCACAGCCTCACCAATCAGAGGCAGCTCTCACTCACCCATTCATGAATTCATGAATGGGTGAATGAGTGCTGCATCTGATTGGCTCAGCGCAGGGACCAATCAGGGGCAGCTCTCAGCTGAATGATTGGTCCCTGCGCTGAGCCAATCAGATGCAGCACTCATTCACCCATTCATGAATTCATGAATGGGTGAGTGAGAGCTGCCTCTGATTGGTGAGGCTGTGACTAATCAGAGGCAGCTCATTCAGCAGGCGGGGATTTTAAATCCCCACCTGCTGAATACTACAGAAAGCAGTTCAGGAGAACTGCCAGCCAGACGCGGCTGAACTCCGGCTGCAGCGGAAAGGCGAGTATACATTTTTTTTTTTATTTTAACACATTTTAGGATGATTTTCAGGTAAGGGCTCATCCCGCGCTCGCCGGCAGCCCATTGCTTTAAATGGACTAACATCGTGGCAGGGGAGAACGATCTTTATGCTGACAGTGCGGGAAGGGGGGGGGGGTCTCACTCTTGCCACTCTTAATAGTGAGACCTCGGAGCCCGAAATGCAGCCCTGCATGTTGCTCCTCGCCTGCCCTATCCATTTCTGTGTTTTTTACATGACTTTGGTGATTTGCTAAGATTTTTACAAATGAACACCTTAGCGGAGCACCAGTCATATACAAAAATGCTCGAGTCGCCCATTGACTTCAATGGGGTTCGTTGCTCGAAAAGAACTCTCAAGTATCACTGAAAGTTCAACTCGAGTATCGAGCACTCGAGCATTTTGGTGCTCGCTCATCTCTAGTGACTATATGTTTAGTACTCTCAGATAGATGATTACTATGCAAAGAGCTGGCTATGGAGAGATGACTGAACATGCATGTTGACCAGCACTCAGCACATTGTTATGCACTATGAACACCAAATGACACCATGCTATGTAACTAAATGTTATAACTCTTGGTGCTTTATGTAAATAAACATTCAACTTTTTTTTAGGAATGTGAGCCAGTATGTGATCTACACTTTCTAAGCATAAATGAGAAGTAACTGGAGTAAGAGATTATCTCTAGTGATCCCAAAAAAGTTCACAATGTTCAATCAGATAATGGATTTTCTGCTCATTTTTGGTAATACATCGGATTTAGCTTATCACATCCTACTAACATAGCTTTTTACAGTCATTTACTCACTAGTAATGTCTTCTACATTGTTGCTCCTATTACATCCACACCACATTTTTACATTCTGTTGAAAGGTCCTTTTCATTGGGCAAATATAGTAGTATATCCCGTTTTAAAGGTGCAAGATTCAAAAATGTGCAGTGAACAGTAGAAAGATTTTCCCACCACAACTTTTTTTTTAAACTTTTATAATTAATCAGTAAAGGCTCATTTACATATAGCGATAGTCATGCAAAATTCATTCAAACGAACACAAAATGCATGATAATCATTATGTCTAAATGCAAAGCCATTGCGCACTATCCATTAACTTTTCATTTGTCGCTCAGTTTGAACAAACCCAAAAATCATTGCTGATTGGTGCTCACGTCTCGCTGCTTTAAAATGCTGCTCGCTCAGTGTTTCCCATAGTATGTGAGGTACTGAGTGAGAAGTTAGCTAGAAGTGAGTGATTCTCAGCAATGATCTGCCTGTCTAAACGTTCTGTACAAGCGCAAATAACTAGCGGTGACGTCACCCTCTTGTGCAGAACTTTTAGCAGACAGTCATCCCATGTAAATGGGGCATAGGACTTTTGAGAATCTAACTTATATGACCCCATTGTTGCTGGTGTCAAAGTAATTTGGGTAGACCTACAAGGGAGTTCCCCTATAGAGTTGTCTGGATGTTAAGCCCCACAATGCCCAACACTCGTCTCCGCATGTACTAGCTCATGTGCTTTGCACAGGAGTGAATATCGTTGTTTCATAGCAGGGCGGCTGGACGAGATTTCTCTCCTCGTTCTCCCCCGCCCCTCTCCATTCACTTAACATAGCGGCCATTCAGTACTGAACGGCTGCTGTTTACACTGAACGATCGTCATTCAGGATTTTATGCAGCTTAAAATCCTGAATGATGATCATGCAGTGTAAACAGCAGCCATTCAGTACTGAACAGCCGTTGTGTTAAGTGAATGGAGAGGGGCGGGGGAGAGCGAGAAGAGAAATCTCCTCCATGGTCCCAGCTCTGAAGCAACAATACTCTCTCCTGTGCAATAGCATGTGAGCTAGTACATGCGAGGACGAGTGTCGGGCATTGTTTGACAAATAGTCGGCCCGTTTAATTGGGGCTTTGGAGTTGTCTGGATGTTACAAACACCACATGGGTAATCACCGGCCAAGAGACAAAGGAGCACACACAGACACAAAGATTGTGTACAACTGAGTTTGACTAGCAATAGCCAGCTCCCTTTATTTTCTAACTAAGAAAAGGAAAAAAAGCAATTTTATGTAGACCAACCACACACACAATGATATTTGGGTGTTAACCATCAATCAGAATATAAAACAACAAATAAGAGACAAATGAAACATGCATATTGTTAAATAGAAAGGAAGGATGAACAAGTTTAGTTATACAGATAGTTATACTGATGTACTATCTTAGGCATGTCGAATAATAACCGAGCTTCGAGCTATGGAAAGAATGTAATGCTGTATTCTTAGAGAAAGACTGATAGAAAAAAGGAAGACTTAAACAAAGAAAGTGATTTAATCCTTTATATACTCAAAGCCTAGCAATTATTTTAACCCTATATGTATTGTTACTACTTCTCAGGGAACAATGGGCCCTTAGTCACTGCTCTTGGCTGGATATCAAACAAGCATATGCCATTCATCTCCTTTAAGTTGAACTGGGGCATCAGAACTAGTTGAGCATGTTCATTTAGTAGTTTACGAAAGCCCCATTCACAACGAATTACGACTTTTCATCTCAATACAAATGAGGAGTGACATGCAAACCTGCACAATACTGTATGCAAGTTAAAGAGTATTGTTACACCAATAGACAGGGGCAGTGAATCTAATTCCCTTCTTCTTTTAATCAAAGAGGGAGGGACATTAATTAGCATTTTTGAGAAAATTATACATTACTATCAATAAAGGAAGTGAGTGAGATTTTATTGTAGATAGCACTTTGATGTTTAAAATGTTTTTTTTCCCTACAGTGTACTTTACAATCTCATGCGAAATGTTTGCGAAAATGAAAAAACTGAAAATAAGAATTTGCATATAAGCAATACAAAATACTAACATGTGCTTCAAAGCATCTAAACCCTAATGTAGCATTTCAATAATTATCTTCTGCGTTAAATAGGATTAAATATATGGCTAACACAATGGTTTTTTAAGAGGATAAAAGTTTTTTATTTACTATTATTTCTTTGGTGTATGTAATAAAACAATAGGCTTCCCTGCAATCTTATGTCCCATTTAGGGTGCATTCACACGAACGTATATCGGCTCGGTTTTCACGCCGAGCCAATATACGTCGTCTCTCCGCAAGGGGGGGGGGAGCTGGAAGAGCCAGGAGCAGTGCTCTGAGCTCCCGCCCCCTCTCTGCCTCCTCTCCGCCCCTCTGCACTATTTGCAATGGGGAGAGGCGGGATGGGGGCGGGAATAATTCTCGAAACTTAGCCCCGCCCCGTCCCACCCCCTTTCATTGCAAATAGTGGGGGTGCAGAGGGGGTGGAGAGGAGGCAGAGAGGGGGCTGGAGCTCAGTTCCTGCTCCTGGCTCTTCCATCCCCCCCCCCCTGCAGATGAGGACGACGTATATCGGCTCGGCGTGACAACCGAGCCGATATACGTTCGCGTGAATCCAGCCTTAGACGGGACAACAGTTACCTAAGAGACTGCATGAGCACTGATGTCGCCGCTAAGGTCGTTAGTGCTCGTACAGACTTCCCCACTGAATCGCAGACTTCTTGTTCAGGGATTCACTTTCTATGTGAAGTGCTGAACGGGGATTGTTTACAAACAACGACAAGCCTGCGATCATCACTGTTTTTATGTTGACTGAAAGTAGCATTAACAAATAGTGAACAAATAGTAAACAATTTTTTAGCATTTACACTGGACGATTATTGCTCAATTCAGTTCGCTTGAATACATTTTCATCCCATGTAAATGGACTTTTAGACTGGGTTCACATAATGTAGCAATATGTTGCGCAGTCAAAAACTATGCAGTAAAGCTGCATGCAGTTTACTGTTAATGCCATGCTTTTACAATGCAATTACTGGCTGTGTGATTATCACAGGTGAAAAATGTCTAATAAATGTGTTCCACCTGTAGAAACAACATAACCAATAACAATATTGCAAAACGGTGCCAATTCACCTTAAATGCATGTGGTTTTGCGATACATTTGTGAATGGTATATCTGTTGGCAGCTTCTCGTTTCTTAATGTTTTTGAATAGTTACCTTTAGCTTTAATAGACAATCTGCAATATTTTATACTACTCATCCTTTATGCACCAGAAATTAACATCTTGTGAGTTAAATGAGAGGTGCAGAATGAATATCTCACTGTGGAACAAGCTTTAAACTGCTGAACGAAGCATTTCCTTGAAACTACAAGGATAGATATATTAGGTTTGGTAATGAGGACATATTCATTGTATCCTTTATATAAATCTAGCTCTCTATAGTCCACTAATTGCTCCATTGCTTTCCAACATTGAAATAATTCAAACAAATAAAAAGGGAACACTATTTTTGAGGGCCCAAATGAACTAATATATAACAAACAGCAAATTTGATTACAAAGGAAGCGATGAAAAGCTTCCCTTAAAATCATGTGTGCATGCTCACTTACGATGATTTACGTGCATTTTTGCTTGCGCAAAATATACGTGTGCAATGCGCAAAGAATAAAACCCATTGATGTCAATCGGTTTGTTCTCATGAATGTGTTTTGCTTGCACATTATAATAATTTTTATTTCTATAGCACCAACTTATTCTGCGGTGCCTAATTCCGCTTACATTCCAAGCATGTCTATCTTTTTCTGTATTGCGCAGCAAAGGCCCGCCATAGAAGTAGATGAGAGGTTCACAAATATGCACGCAAATGTACGATACCCTGCGCTGTTCCAGGCAAAAAACAAAACACATCTAGACCTCATTAGACTAAATAGCCTTCAAACCAGGGCATGGGTGTTTTGCATGCGCATGTAAACAGGTGTTGAGTGCGCAAAATGAACAATACTATGCGCTAATACGTGTAAAGCTAACTAGTTCAAGTTGCTGTGCTGAAGCATGTGTAATTGCGCATGAAGTTGTCTGAAGAAGCCCTAAGATGATGATTTTAATCCATAGTAAAATATTTACTCACATTTCTTATAGTTTTAAAAGAAATGTAGTAAAGGAGTTGGAGTTTAAGGCCTCATGTTCACGGGCGGGTAGGATTCTGCAGTGGAATCCTGCTGGGTCCGCAGGCTGAGGATCCTACGTATCTGTCCGTGTCTTCTATTTTCTGTACTGCAGATGTGTGCTGAAGTGCAGGGCTGGTGCACCGGCTCACATGCGTAGTTTTTTTTTTCTTAAACTCCGGCTTTTCTGCGGAAATCTACGGCCCATCCGCAATGTCAATTGTGGACGAGCCGCGGATCAGATGGCTTCCATTGACTTCAATGGAAGCCATCTGCACAGAATCCACCCTAAGATGGAGCACACCGCGATTTGTTTTCCACATGTGGAATTAGGAAAGCAAATCTGCATGTGTTAATTGAGGTGCGAACACCCATGCTTCCCTGTCATTCAATAGCTGAGAGCTGCCCCTGATTAGTCCTTGCACTGAGCCAATCAGAGGCAGCACTTACTCACCCATTCATGAATTGGCGAGTGAGAGCTGCGTCTGATTGGTGAGGGCTGTGACCAATCAGAGGCAGTCCATTTCAGCAGGCAGGGATTTCAAATCCCCGGCTGCTGAATACTACCCAGAGCAGTTCAGGAGAACTGCCGGCCGGCCGCGGCTGAACTCCAGCTGCACGGACAAGGTGAGTATATATATATAATATATATAATTTTTTTTTACACATTTTTGGATGATTCTCAGGGAAGGGCTTATATTTTTAAGCCCTTCCCGAAAATTCATCCTGTGCTCACCGCCAGCCCATTTCTTTCAATGGAGCCGGCTGTATTGCCAGCTCCATTGAATTGTAATGGGTTGGACAGCGCTCCTGTGATCGGGGCCTTTTCCCCGAAAACGCTGCTAGCTGCAGATTTCTCGGGCGATTTTTCGGCCCCGGTCACGCGATTTGCGGATGCGCATCAGACATGCGATCCGCAAATCGCGGCAAAAAACGGTCGTCTGACCGAGGCCTAAGAGTTACAGAGGAACTTTCATATGGGCTGGAATTAGGATGCTCAACACACCCAAATCTGCAGCTGTGAAATTCCATACCAAGATCTGCAGGTCCAGCTGCATATGTGATGCGGAATTGCAGACAGGTTTCAAGCCATTTTCAATTCTGCATCAAAATCTGCAGGTAGCCCACAGATTTTCATGTGGAAATTATGGCGGATTGCGGTACATCCTGTGTTCTAATTTCAGCCTGTGTGAAAGGTCCCCAACTTGTCTCATAGAAATAGAAAACCTTACACATCACCATTAATGAAAAAGAAAATATTTTTATTTTTTTTATTTCATGTGATAAAGTAGAAAAATATGAAAAAGAAAATTTGGTATCCTCGTAAGCGCACTGACCCAGACAATTAATTTAACATATGATTTATATTGCAGTATAAAAATAAAAAGATAAAACAATGCCAGAATTGCAGATTTTGTTAATCTTGCCTCTAGAAAAAAATGGAATGAAAAGTGATTGAAACGTTATATGTTCCCGAAAATGGGATAAATAAAGACTAGAGCTCATCATGCAAAAAGCAAAGATTAATACAGCTTCGTTGATGAAAAAATAAAAACGTTGTGGCTCTTGGAATGTGGCAACACAAAGCAAAACTTTAAAAAATAGTGTTAACACTGTATAAACTTGGCATCGCCAGAATTGTGCTGACCCAGACAAAAATATCAAATTATTTATTCTGCATGTTGAACACAATAGCAATGAAACCTACATTTTTTTCTATCCACCCCCCACCCCCCCAAAAAAATGTATCCAAAATTATACAATACATGAGATGTACCTTAAATTGATGCAATTAAAATACACAACTTGTTCAATAAAAAGCAAACCCTCATACAGTTATGTCAACTGAAAGATTAAAAAGTTATGGCTCTAGGAATGCAACATTGAAGAAAAACTCAAACATGCACATCAAGTAGAACAAGAATCGGCCATTCTGAGGGAAGAAGTCACATGGGCCCTGAAAAAACTACCAAACAGGAAAGCTCCGGGCATTGAGCACATACCAGCCGAACTGCTTAAACCAGTGTCAGTCAAGATTCTAACCGACCTATGTCAAAAGATCTAGAGCTCCAAATTGTGGTCCAAGACTAGACAAGGTCTGTCTTCGTCACACTTCCAAAAAAAAGGTGATGGTCAAGAATATTCCAATTACCGCACCATCACCCTCATACCTCACGTGAGCAAAATTATTTTAAAAATCATACAAAAACGCATTGCAGTAATTGTTGAATGGGAACTGATGCTCAAGCTGACTTTCGCAAAGGACGTGGCACCAGAGACCAAATCACAAACCTGCACTGGATCATGGAGAAGACCTGAGAGTATCAAAAGGATGTGTACATGTATTTCATCGACTACATCAAGGCATTTGATTGTGTCGAACATGACAAGCTTTGCAAGTGTCTGAAGGAAATGGGCATCCCGGAACAAACTGAATAACTTATAAGGTCGCTTTACAAAAACCAAGAAGCAACAGTCAGGGCAGCTTATGAAAACATGGACTGGTTCGGATTTAAGAAAGGCATATGGCAAGGCTACATTCTATCACCAGTCTTTTTCAATCTGAATGCAGAAATGGTCATGAGACGATGAAATTTGAACTAATTAGAAATGGGAGTCAAAATAAGTGGAAGAAATGTCAGCAACCTTCGACATGCAGATGACATCACCTGCTTGCCGAAAGTGAAAGGGACCTGAAATATCTTATACAATGAGTGCAAAAGGAAAGCGAACGCATGAGACTGTACCTCAACAGCAAGAAAACGAAAGTCATGACCGCGGTAGGCAATGGTACAGCAAACCTAAAAATGAACAACGAAGAAGTCAAAACGGTCCAAGATTTAATCTTCCTTGGATCCAAAATCGATTGCAATGGGCAAACTGGACCTGAGATCAAGAGATGGATTACGATTGGCAGGAATGCAATGCAAGAAATGGAAATGATATGGAAAAGCAAGGATATTAGCATTGCAACAAAAACCAGACTGGTCAATGCAATCGTCTTTCCCATAACGACGTATGGTTGCAAAAGTTGGATGCTCAGGAAAACAGACAGAAGTAAAATTGATGCATTTGAACTATGGTGCTGGAGGAGAAGGCTACGGATACCTTGGACTTCCATGACAATGAACAAGGTAGTGTTAGATCACATCAAACCAAAATATCACTAGAGGGCAAAATCACCAAACAGCAACTCTCTTTTTTTGGCCACGTGATGTGCGCTAACTCACTGAAAAATAGTATTAATGCTTGGCAAAGTCAGTCGAAAGGGAAGATCAGGATGACAAAGAACAAGATGGCTAGATACAATCAAGGCTACCACGAACATGTCAATCACAGAACTGAAAGAAGCGGTGAAAGACAGGAACACGTGGAGAACAATGATCCATAGAGTGACCGAAGGTCGGATGCGACTGAACGGATAATCAACATGGAGGCATTGTACAATCTTCCGTTTGCATACCAGATTTCCCAAGGGAGGATGCATTGTCTTACAAGTCCATTTATACCTGCTAAGCTTTCTACACAAGGAGAAACTATACCACTTTGACCCATGTCATAGGCCTTTTCCCCAGCCAGCCAACAACCTACTGGAAAAATGATTAGGCATACACCAAATTTTTGAAATTGCAAATGGAAAAAAAATGGTTTCAAGTTAAGTTATAGAACTGGGAGGAGGAGGCTGTACTATTCAGGTTACCAAGCTCATCCATCTAGGAAGAAGCGGCTTTTGACTTCACAAATGAAGAATAAATACCTTATTTTGCCCAAGCAGTTTAAAAAGACTATATCACCAACCCTTTTTTGTATTAATTACAACCTGATAGTGAAACATTTTCCATTTTTCTAATCTGTTCTTATTTTTTGAATGACGATTTTTTTCTATTGTGTTGACTGTACATGACTTTGATGGCTGGAATTTTTCCTAAACTACATTTAATAGCCTTAAGGGCTACGGCCCAGTTGTGTGTTTCTTACATGTTTTTTTTTTCACGTAACTTTGCTACGTTTTTTTCATGCGAAAGTCAATAGGACTTTCTAATGTTAAAAACGCACTGCACAAAAATCGCAATGCGTTTTTTACATTGGAAAGTCCTATTGACTTTCACGTTAAAAAAACACAGCAAAAATCGTGTGAAAAAATGCGCAAACAAACTCGCAAGTGTGCAGGAGTCCTAAAAGACTTTAGAAATATGATTCATGGAAGATCATTGGGCCATTTACACAATGGACATGAGGGGACCCATTGACTTGTATATGAAATTGTTCAAAACATGCTCTGTGCCCTGTGCAAAGGTCAATTTGCTGGGAGCTGGAACAGAAAGTCACATGTTATACCTATTGTGAATGGTGGATCCAGTCTTATCTACATATAGATGTTACCACTCAGTGTAATCCTGCCTGTGATGTTAGTGAAATGACTGCTGCAAAGTTTTCTTTACAGATCAGGAAGTGACTGATTAGTATGAGGGCTCCTGCACACAAGTGTATGCATATATATTCTCGTGAGGGCTTGATGTGATTGCACTGTAAATGGAGCACTATCATGTGCCTTTGTGAGCGTGCCTGTGCATTTTGCTGTACTTTTTTTATGCTCATGGGCCATCCATCCATATTTGAGAGCCATACTATTTTTGAACCAGCTGAGCAGCCTAATTAGTCCCCGGTGTTATCAAAATTGTGCAGTTACGTGTGCAATTTAGGGTGACTACCCACTACAGTTGGCGAAATCGGCACCATTTTTTTTTCTGCAGGGGTCTATGGGACTTGTAATGTTAAAATTGCGATCGCGATTTTAACATTACAAGTCCCATAGACCCCTGGAGGGAAAAAAACGCTGTGAATTTCGCAGTGGAAAAAAAACTGTAGTGGGTAGTCACCCTTAGTGCAGAAGGGGTGCACCACATTTTTCTACACCCACATAGACTCATACAGTGCCTTGAGTGCGCAAATGCATACAAAAATAGAGTATATCACGTATTTTTGAATAATGTCATACACATGAGGGATTTTTTTCCGAAGCATGTCCTATCTGTTTGATGGAGCTGGTGGCAGTATCAAACTGCGAGCTAGGTGCACGCAAGTGATGCGAGGTCTCCCCATTGAAAACAACGGGAGACACTCCAAGGTCCCCTGCCAAGATGGTTTGATATAAAAATGTCTCACATCCACAGGACAATTGCATTCGCCTGTGAGAAATTAGCCTTAGGCTCTGTTGTCGGTATGAAAAATGCAGACTTATAGTTTTTTTTTTTTTAACACAGATTCTGTGTTGTCGAAAATGATACATAAACATCTAAGCAAACTGATGGACTGGGGTGTCCTCTCTGCAAATGGTCCAGGTTGTCAGCACACATTAAAAGGAATGATAGATCAGTCCCAGTATCAGAATGTGAATTGCCTGTTTAACCAGCTCAATGAGCAGTTTCTGGATGGGACCTTCATTTTTATGCAGGATTGAGCTCCTTGCTACACATCAAAAAGAGCTATGCATGTGCATAAATGCAAGTGTATAAATTAAATAAGTGCTCATGCACACAGACATATGATATTACAACTGTCCACAGCTTTAATTTATACAAAAATCTACTATGGTTCCCATAGCAGTTTAACCCCTTCCTGCTCCGGGGAGTAAGTTTACGTCCTGGCAGCGGGGTACTTCCCGCAACAGAGCGTAAACTTACGTCCTGGGGATAGTGCAAGATCATAAGTGATCTTGTGCTATCCCGCAGAGGGAGCCGGCTGTCAGTCGGCCTCCCGCTGCAACAGCCTGGGGAGCATCGGAGATGCACCCCCCGCTGTTAACTCCTTCCCTGCCACGATCTATGTAGAGCGTGCTCCCTCTGTAAAGTTGCGGGGCTCTCGTGATATAATGGCAGAGAGCCCGGCTGATTGCCATGGCAACAGGACCCCAGATACCGGCGTCCTGTATTGCCATAGCCTGTGATCGCTGTATTAGCGATATGGCATGGAAGGGCAGTAGCCCTGCCATGCCTTATCACAGCGATCATCAGTGCAGTGTTGTAGGTCCCCCAGGGGGGCACAAATTGTGTAAAAAAAAAAAAAAAGATAGCAAAAAATGAACAAAAAAGAAAAAAGTAAAAAAAAAAAAAGTGAAAAAAATCTGAGGCAGCTCTCAGCTATTGAATGACAGCTGAGAGCTGCCCCTGATTGGTCCCTGCGCTGACCAATCAGAGGCAGCCCATTCAGCAGGCGGGGATTTTAAATCCCCGACTGCTGAATACTACACAGAGCAGTTCAGGAGAACTGCCGGCCGGACACGGCTGAACTCCGGCTGCAGGGACAAGGTGAGTATATATATATTTTTTTATTTTTACACATTTTTGGATGGTTTTCAGGGAAGGGCTTATATTTTTAAGCCCTTCCCGAAAATTCATCCCGCGCTCGCCGGCAGCCCATTGCTTTCAATGGAGCCGGCTGTATTGCCGGCTCCATTGAATTCAATGGGCGAACACCGTTCTCCTCTGCCACAGCTGTTACAGCTGTGGCAGATGAGAATGATCTTTAGTATATGTTCTCAATGGGGTCGGCCAGCCCCATTGAGCGCATATATAGAACACAGTGATGTGCAAAACGCAGATAGGCGCGTTCTGCGAATCGTTGTGTCCTATAATTGATCGCACATCCGCATAAAAAGCGGACATGTGACCGATCCCATTGGGATGCATTTGGTCTATAGATCTGCAGATCGCAAGCGCGTCTGTAGATCGGACTAAAAAATGGCCGTGTGACCGAGGCCTAAGGATGCATTCAGGAAGCAGCAATATTTTTTTTGGACTACCTTTTCCCTCTGCGTGAGCCATAAATTGTTTTTTTTGTTTTTTTTTTAAATTGGTCTAGTAGTATAAATGCTTGTTTTTGCAGAATGGAACTTTGTTTTCATTGGTATTTTGATTGGCATAGAAAACTTTTCAGAATGTGTTGCCATGTGTCTGTACATGAGGAACAACATTATTCCTGACCATCATATGACTTGTATCCTGCATGTTTTCCTAGTTTACCCCTCTACAGCCTATATCTGTAATCCTCAGTTTTGTCAGAACTAGTGAGAACAGCTGGCTGCTGTACTTTATAGACTGTGCGCAGAGAACTGCAGATTCTGCTCTCTAACTGTATGTAAGAAACAAAAAGATAAATAACATCATCATGTAGGACAGTGTACAGCACTACTCAGTGGTGTGCATGTGAATAAACAGGAGCAGATAACTTGCCATTAGCTCCTACAGCTATGTCTGTGTGAGTGTATCTCCCTCCCCTCTTAGACATCAGTGAGCATGATAATTCAGCCCTCTCCTCCACCTCTTGTTCTGCTGTCACCGATCTCCAGTCACATTTGACAGCAAGCAGTGGACAGCAAGCTATTATTAGGAAAGAGTATTTTTTTGGCACAAAAATATTTAAGGAAGGTAAGATAACTAGCGATTTATAAACAAGCACACACAGTTTGAAATGTTGACCATTTAATTTTTCAATATTTACAATATTTCAACATTAAGTACTTCTATTATTACTTTTGGTATTTTTGACTGGAACGTGTCTAACCCGAGGAGCATATTTCCCTCCCAAGCTATTTTAAATCCCATTTTCTTAAAATCTTTACACCAAGAAGCAAGATTGAACTAAACATAATTCCTGATCTGAAAACAGTTTCATTTGGGCAAGCCAGCCGTTTATTTGACCAATCTTTTATTTGTTACTGACGGAAAGAATATTCCCGAACATTTGTTTAAATGAACAATCAGCTTTAAGATATAAAGTCCAACAATGCTGTAAGCCTCCTCAAATATAAGATTAGAATTTATCCTGCCGTTAAACCTTAACAAGGTTGATAGCTATTACTATGAGTTTATTGTGAGGTTGTTAGATGCTTTATATGTTGTTTGAACAAAACTTTATCACATTGTTATAATCCCTCTATATCCCAGATTTTCTGAATAAAAGAAACATTTATTCCAAGATGCTTAAACAAAAGATACCACTCCATTCAATTTACTAGGAGACTGTTACCAGCACATATCACATCTTCAGCCAGTCTGCCAATTTTCACATTATTTAACTTTCATGTATTTGTCACTCTGTATTAGTACAAAGAGTTATGGATAAATGGATGTCTAGGGAAGGCATGTCACATGCAGTAAGGTAGAACGTCTGATTAAACTTTTTCTGGAACAGTGGTTTGCATGAACGAAAATAAGGAGCAACATTTACAATATGGTTTACTTTGGAACGGCAATATAAAAAACACTGTGCTATCATAAGAGAAAGATAATAAATTCAAGACCATTTTGATTATATCATTCTATTTGCAATAGATGTATTCTGTGAACTCTAACTTACCCCTGTATGCTAACTTTAATATCCATCACAGGTGAGTGTGTCTTTACTTTCTATGATAGATATACTATGTATGCTCTACGCCTGCTTCATTCAAACATCTCCTACCTGTGGTCTTGTAGCTGCAGTGAAACAGTCCTAGCGTTTGGGATCCTATCAATCTAGCATTTATCACCTTTCTAGTGGATAGGTGATAAATGCTTCAGTCTGGAATATCTTTTTAAGGGGTTATTTACCTCAGTGAGGAGCTGATAAAAATCTCAGCAATTTACACATCAATGTAACACAACACATACAATATGAGATTAGATACTGGGAAATTGTAAAATTTATATCATACGGTATATAGAGCTACATTTTTCTGGATTTTATAAATGAAGATGTGCATCCCATGTACTGCACTCTTCGATTATTTGTGTTCAATTTTTGTTTGTAATTTAAATGGGATAGATACCGGTAAGAGAATGATACATCGATGGATATAAATATACAAATATTGCGTAGAAAACATAAATATGTTAGAATCAACAAAGCCACCAAATTACAAGAATGTATAAGGCCTCATGTCCACGGTACAATTAACATTTTAAAGCCACAGAGTTTTTCCTGCACGCGGATCCGCGCCCCATAGGGATGCATTAGACATCCGCAGGTAGATGAATACCTGCGGATGTTATTTTTCCCTGCAGGTGTGGGTCCCGCGTGCAGGAAAAAATCCAAACATGCTCCATTTAGGTGCGGGTCTCCCGCAGGGACGGCTCCCGCAGGCTTCTACTGAAGCCTACGGAAGCCGTCCGGATCCGCAGGAGACCCGTGCCTGAATTAAACTCACCTGCTCCAGGTGATGCAGGTCTTCCTTCCTTCACGGCCGGAAACTTCTTTCTTCGGCCCGGCGGATGTGCCTGGCGCATGCGCGTGGCACGCAGCCGGCGTGCCGAGCACATCCGCCGGGGCGAAGAAAGAAGATCCTGCCGCGAAAAAGGGAAGACACGCACGGCCCGCAGCAGGTGAGTTTATTCTTATTTTCAGCCCTCATGTCTGCGGGGCAGGAGGGACCCGCTTGGATTCTCCATGGAGAATCCGTAGCAGGCCTGATTTTCCCCATGGACATGAGGCCTTAATGTTAACCCCTTCATGACATGGCCTATTTTGGGCTTAAGGACGCAACAATTTTTGGCGGATTTTCTTCTCCGTTTATCAAAAGTCATAACTTTTTTATTTTTCCGTCGACGCGGCCGTATGAGGGCTTGTTTTTTGCGTGGCGAACTGTAGTTTTTATCGGCGTCATTTTTGGGTAGACTATATTGTAAAACTTTTTTTTTTTTTTTTATGATAGCAGGGAGAGAAAACGCATCAATTCTGCCATAGATTTTTTTTTTTTTTTTTTACAGCGTTGATCATGCAGCATAAATGAGACATTCCATTTTTTCTGCGGACCGGTATGGTTACAACTAGAGATGAGCGAACGTACTCGTTTCGAGTACTTACGCACCCGAGTACCGCCATTTTCGAGTACTTCAGTACTCGGGTGAAAAGATTCGGGGGGCGCCGGGGGGCGGGGAGAGGCGTGGCGGTGCGGGGGGTAGCAGCGGGGAACAGGGGGGAGCCCTCTCTCTCTCGCCCCCACTCCCCACTGCTACCCCCCGTGCCGCCACGGCGCCCCCCGAATTTTTTCGCCCGAGTACGGAAGTACTCGGAAATCGCGGTATTCGGGCGAAAAAGGGGCGTGGCCGAGCACGTTCGCTCATCTCTAGTTACAACGATACCAAAATTCTTACTTTTTTTTTAGGTTTTCCCATTTTTCTGCAATAAAAAACCTTTTTTTTGGAAATCTTTTTTCTATTCTAAATTGCTGCATTCAAAGTCCTGTAACTTTTTTATTTTTTGATATACGGCGCTCTATGAGGACTTATTTTTTGCGAGACGAGCTGTAGTTTTTACTGGTACCATTTGGGGGTACATATGGCTTTTTTGATCACTTTTATTGCGTTTTTAGTGAGGCAAAATGCTAAAAAAATTTTAAAAGTTTTTTAGCGTTTTTTTAGCGTTTTTTTCCGTGCATGTGCAACTTATTGTACGCATCGTTACGGACGCGACAAAACCAAATATGTGGGGTTTTATTTTTTTTTTTACCTTTTTTTATGCTAATCTGAGAAAAAGCATAAAAAAATGTTTTTTTTACTCTTTTTTTTACATTTTTTTAATTCTTTTTTTAATCTTTGTTTTTTTTACACTATTTGAGTCCCTCTGAGGGACTTTAACCACTGCCCTGATGATCGCTGTCATAAGGCATGGCAGAGCTACTGCTCTGCCATGCCTTATCGCTTATACAGCGATCATAGACATAGGCAATACAGGACGCCAATGTCTGGCGTCCTGTTGCCATGGTGACAGGCCGGGCTCTCGCGATGACATCGCGAGTTCCGGCCGGAGACACAGAGGGAGCGTGATCCCTCTGTGAACTCTTTCCCTGCCGCGATCTACTTAGATCGCGGCAGGGTAGGGGTTAACAGCGGGGGGCGCATCTCCGATGCCCCCCCGCTGTTGCAGCGGGACGCCGGCTGTGACTGACAGCCGGCTCCCGCTGCGGGATAGCGCGGGATCATATGTGATCCCGCACTATCTCCAGGACGTAAGTTTACGCCCTGTTGCGGGAAGTACCAGGCTCCCAGGACGTAAACTTACGCCCTGCAGCGGGAAGGGGTTAATAAACACAAGACCGTAACGTTGGTCACATGTAGATGTATCGGAATTGCCTGGGCAATCAGAACAACATGGTATTTAAAAATATAGCCTTTCAATTCAGAGAGTTTGTGGAATAACTGTGCTAAAGTGTACAGTGCAAATAATAATAATGTAAGGAAAATACAAAACATTAATTCCAATTAAAGTATAAACATAGTAACACTCTGTTACAAAGAAATTATGCATGATTCATAGAAACCATACCCATGCGGTGTTTAGATCACTCAGATTTCAATAGCCCCTTCACGTATTTCTGCAAAGCTTTCGTCTGGTGCGATGTCATCCCAGCGAGTCACTCATTTTAAATCATTATCCACTATTAAGAAGAAGGCCCTTAGCAGAAAATTCTACAACATAAGTGAAATAGCTACCCACAACATAAACAGGGACATGCCAAACATCTAAGGTCCACAACTGGAGGAGCATTATAGACACAATGAGTATTCGTATACTGCTGAGGTTAAGTAATAGACTCACTCATGGACAAAATCTAAACTGAAGGGAGTAAATAAATAGGACCAGCAATTAAATTCAGACATTCTGAGAGTGAACAAGATATATAATAAGAATAGTGGGTGAATATATCAAATACAACTCCAGTTCAAAAAAATGTGTTAAATGTAAATAAATATAAAGAATAAAAGAATGCAATACATAGTAACATTGTATGTTAGGCTGAAAGAAGACAATATCTATCCAGTTCAGTCTATTACCACCTCCCCTTGTTGATCCAGAGGAAGGCAAAAAAAAACTCAATGAGGCAGAAATCCATTTAGCCCATTTTGGGGGAAAAAAAATCTTTCCCGACTCTGTAATAGCAGTCAGAATAATCTTTGCATCAACGTTTGAAAGTTCCTACTGGACTCCTGGACCCGGATCAACAGCACCGCTGGTTATTTAATGTCTATATCTTGTAATATCATATCACTCTAGTCCTCTCTTAAACTCCTCTATCAATTTTGCCATCACCACCTCCTTAAGCAGAGAGTTCTGTAGTCTCACTGCCCTTACAGTAAAGAATAGAGATGAGCGAGCACCAAAATGCTTGGGTGCTCGTTACTCGGGACGAACTTTTCGCGATGCTCGAGGGTTCGTTTCGAGTAACGAACCCCATTGAAGTCAATGGGCGACCCGAGCATTTTTGTATATCGCCGATGCTCGCTAAGGTTTTCGTTTGTGAAAATCTGGGCAATTCAAGAAAGTGATGGGAACGACACAGCAACGGATAGGGTAGGCGAGGGGCTACATGTTGGGCTGCATCTCAAGTTCCCAGGTCCCACTATTAAGCCACAATAGCGGCAAGAGTGCCCCCCCCCCGCACTGTCAGCGTAAAGATCGTTCTCCTCTGCCATAGCTGTAACAGCTGTGGCAGAGAAGAACAATGTTTGCCCATTGAATTCAATGGAGCCAGCAATACAGCAGGTTCCACTGAAAGCAATGGGCTGCCGGCGATCGCAGGATGAATTGTCGGGAAGGGCTTAAATATATAAGCCCTTCCCTGCAATTCATCCAGAAATGTGTTACAATAAAAATATATACCGGCGTATAAGGCGACGGGGCGTATAAGACGACCCCCCAACTGTCACCTTATACGCCAGGAATACAGTGGAGCAAAGAATAAAAATCATTACTCACTTCTCCTGGCGTTCTGCGGTGCTCCTGCAGGCTGTCGCTCCCTCCTGGTCCCCGGCAGAGCATTGCTTTCTGGACACAGGGCTTGAAATCCCCGCCTCCAGAAACACATGTGCCTTCAGCCAATCACAGCCATTCAATGACATCATTGTCATTGGCTGTGATTGGCTGAAGGCACGTGTGTTTCTGGAGGCGGGGATTTAAAGCCCTTCGTAGAGAAAGCAATGCTCTGCCGTGGACCAGGAGGGAGCGACAGCCTGCAGCAGCGCTGCAGAACGCCAGGAGAAGTGAGTAATGATTTTTATTCTTTGCTCCACTGTATTCCTGGCATATAAGGTGACAGTTGGGGGGTCGTCTTATACGCCCCGTCGCCTTATATGCCGGTATATATTTTTATTGTAACACATTTCTGGATGAATTGCAGGGAAGGGCTTATATATTTAAGCCCTTCCCGACAATTCATCCCGCGATCGCCGGCAGCCCATTGCTTTCAGTGGAACCTGCTGTATTGCTGGCTCCATTGAATTCAATGGGCAAACATCGTTCTTCTCTGCCACAGCTGTTACAGCTGTGGCAGAGAAGAATGATTTGTCTTCTATATGTTCTCAATGGGGTCGGCGCTGCTGCCGCCGGCCCCATTGAGCGCATATAGAGAAGAGAACAGGAATCGCAGATCGCACATAGGTGCGATCTGCGATTTCTATGGCCTAAGAAGGACCCTTGGGGTTCTTGAAGCCTAAAATAACTCCTAACGGTCTCCCTATAGCAGCAGCACTTTCCCTGATTTATGTCAGAAGGCATCTGTGGCGAGCCGCGGGAGGGAAGATTTTAATACTCGGGTGACACCTAATCTCGCCAGCCACTCACTGCAGGGGGGTGGTATAGGGCTTGAACGTCGCAGGGGGAAGTTGTAATGCCTTCCCTGTCTTTCTATTGGCCAGAAAAGCGCGCAAATTTCTCAGGGAAGAAAATGAAAGTAACCCGAACACCGCGTGGTACTCATTACGAGTAACGAGCATCTCGAACACCCTAATACTCGAACGAGTATCAAGCTCGGACGAGTATGCTCGCTCATCTCTAGTAAAGAACCTTCTGTGTTGGTGATAAAACCTTCTTTCCTTTAGATGTAGAGGATGCCCCCTTGTTACTGTAACAGTCCTGGGTATGAAAAGGTCATGGGAGTTTCATCATAGAGTGATCAGGGGGTTTCCAGCTTAAGATCCTCCTCTATGAGATAGCATGGAGATCAGCTGAATATAAGTCATTCCCACTCTAGCAGACAGGGTTCTGACCACCTCAAAAGCCGTCATGTAATTTCTATAAAATTATATTGCAACTTTAAAGTCTCCATAGAAACAAAGAACATTTCACTATTTGTTATAAAGTGTATCATGTATTTAACATTGCAACTAATATACATTTAACAGTTTTCCTTAGTATAATATATTTAATACATACAAAAATATAGTTCAAAGACATTGTATCAAAATATAAAGTTGTCACCTATCCAACGGATGGAGGATCATTTTATGATCCATGAGGGTCCAACCACTCAGACTCACACCGATCCCGAGAACAGGGTTCCTAAAGGCTTCCACATGAACGGAGCAGAGGACACACATGCGCCCCACAGTTGTATTAATTTCAATGGCAGGGCTAATTACAGAGCGCTTGTACTTGACAATTTCTGTCACAGCCATTACATGAAGGGTATGGCCTCCACTCCATTCATGCAAGGACCTTCAGGACCCTCATTCTTGAGACTGTGTGTGTGTGTGTGTGTGGGGGGGGGGGGTTCCATTGGTCATTATCCATAGGATAGGGGAAAACTTTATATCTTGACACAACCTCTTTAAGACCTACATTAGAAAAGCATAACGTGATATTTTCTTCACACTTTGTATTTAATACTGACAACGGGACCTGTGGATTATATTTAAACAACCAAATCACTTACCTTTTCCACAGTGCTTAGTGTCAAAATGTCAACATGCTCTATCAGCTTACACTTTGTGAGCATAAAATATTGCTAATAGAAAGTGCCAGTGCAGTTTATGAATAAGAAATGCAGATGAAAGGCATTACTACAACACAAAAGGTGGCAGCATACTCCAGAAAATTTATGATGCAAATATTTTTACATAGTTGACTGCTAGAAAAGTTGATATGTGGTTGCTGGATTTCATTTGTTAAGCTCATCTATTTGCAGACTTAATCAAATATCTCTTTTGACACAGCTTTTTTAAACTAATAAATTCACTAAGTACAAAAGTGAGTGTATACCCGACCCTCCGCTTCTCGAATGTCTAAATGGCTATTTATTTTGCAAAAATAATTTCCTTTGTATACTGTTTAGAGCAAAGCCATTTTTTGTTTACCCACATTCTGTCAGTCACACCCTTCGATTTTGTAAATATTTTACTTATATTGTGGGCCAAATTCAAGATTTTGGGGCATTATTATGGGGGACATATACAATGTAAATTTTAAAGAATTTGTCCCTCAACTTAATATTTCTATGTGAGATTACCCAAAACATAGTTAAAAAACTAAAATTAAATATTTATCATCACTAAGTTGGTAATAGCATATAAGGGTTTAGTCACACGGGTGCATTGGCACCCGTGTTACTGCAGGAAGAAGACAGACACACTTTAGGACGGACGTCTCTCTGCAGCGCGGGAAGAAAGAATATGTGACTGGCTTCATTGCCAGTCATGTGTTCTTTCTTCAGCGCTGTGGGGAGTCGTCCGTCTTGAAGTACGGCCGTCTTCTTCCTGCAGTAAGGGCTCAGTCACACTGGCGCATCGGAGCCCGTGTACGGGTGCCGATGCGCCCATGTGACTAAGCCCTAATAATGTTACTATGTCACATATACCACACAGTGAGGGACCTAAAAACATTCCAAAAACAATGGAAGAATTGCTTTATTGTCCATTATGGTCATCAAATCCCTCTAATAAAAGAAATAAAGTTATATGTAGGTGTCTAAAAATGTATTTTGTCTAACAAAAAAATCAATTTTAAAGCTAAACTGATGAAAAAAGTGTTATGATTCCTGTATATGGTATGGTCACATGGCAGATTTGTTGTGAAAAGTTTTGTGACTAAAAAATCCACTCCGTACATCTGAATCGGATTATTTCAGCAGCAAGCACGTGGTCCTGTTATTGTAGTGGCCCAGAGTTAGGGCCCCAAGGCACTTGTTTGGCTACCTCATGTGAAACGTCTATGTGTGTCTATGTGTGTATGTCCATGTCATTGATTGTGATGGAGTTGTGCGTATTGGCCTGCCCAGGTTGCTGAAAGGTCATTGTCTGGTGTCGGTGTCAACAAGCTTGTATGTGTCTGTGTCCCTGTCACCATAAGCTCTGAATCTTGTCAGTTGTCCCTGTCTGAGTTAGGATTGGTTAGGGGGTGGAATTAGGTTAAGCTAAAGAAAGAAGTGAGACTATAGTGAGAGAGGAAGAATGCAGGAGAGCAGGTTTAGACTCAGACCACTCAGTCTGAGCCAAGCACAGGTCGAGCTCAGCCTAATTAAAGGTTGAAATCCCTCTAGCGAGAGAGTAGGATGCAAGTCGTGGAGACAACCATCGGAGAGTCTTTTCCCTCCCTGCATATGTGGAAATACAAGTCAGGGCAGACCCGGGGAATCTGCTTCCCTTCCGTTCTCCACAAGTAACCACTTGGAACAACCCCCTGATAACTGAGACTGTCGGCTCATCTTCCCCATGAAGGAGAGCGAAAGAGAGAGAGTTAAGGAATCAACGTGGGTTACATTTGCTGTCAAGGAAACCGCAACACGTGAACGGTTAATTAACTGTTTAAGAACTGAGTAAACCATGTGCCTTTGGTTTCATCAAAGGTTTTGTGTCTAGACGCATTATTTCATCGTATGCTGAGGCACTGGTGTCACATAGAACCTTTGCTACTGTGATTAATGACCTACGATATGTTAGCAGTTTGCTGTGTTGGCCTCTGTTCTAGGCAGAGTGGCCACCACCGTGACTAGGGCTGAGCCAAAATAAACCACTCAAGTTACTTCTGCCAACTTGAGCTCATTGCATTATCAAGACCTTTTCTCCAGTGCCGCAGCCAGTAAAAACAGTTGCTTCTATAATTTTTGTTTTGTAGACTATTAACTTGCAGGCAAATCATTGCATAATTTCAGTGGATTTATTTTTCTTGGTACAATTGTTGGCACTCAAACTTGATCACATTGAAGGCACGCAGATCATCACAATGGTGATTCTGTGTCCCTCAGTCCCTCAGAATAATATGGCATACTCTATGATTAGAGACAATATTGCCGCTCTGCATGAGATTTTTTGCATGTGTTAAAAGGTATGCCTGAATGGAGGTAGGTGGCCAGAAATGATCTCTGACCCACTCCGCCTCCATTCGCTGAATGATTAATGCTTCTATGTAAAGGCACAGGACCCTTACTGCCTTGAAGTAAGTAACTCCTGTCTGGGCTGCTGTAATGTCATGTAGTAAGCTTTTTCAGTTTGTACAAAAATGAAAGGTGAAGAAGTCTGCAGACATTGCATCTAGCAGGATAGGAAATGCAGAAGACTCAGCCCAAGCCTCCATCTCCTTCACCCTTCTAGCTGAGGCTTCAATCAAAACTAAGGTTCTTGCAGTGCTTTCCTGGACTTTCTACATGATGCCTAGACCTCAGGTATGTGCAAAGAAGGTTAACCCCTTAGTGATAGCTCCATTGCCTTTTTACATCCTAGTTAAGAGAGCTTTAACCCTTTCCACTTCAATGACTGACCTGTTCCGACATCATGAAATTCCTCCACAGAGTCACAGCAGCCAACGCACAGTCTTATGTATCGACTTTTACTGTCCTCACGTGCCAACCATCAGCGCACAATCTAACTGTAGAAATAGGAGATAAAAAATTAACAATATCGGTGTAACATTCATAATATCCATCATCTAAAATCAAATAACTGCTGACACCCAAATGAGCACCTACAAATATGGGGTGATATAATGATCCTACAAGTGTGAAGCAGTATTGTAATCAATATTAAGGCCCGAAGGGGCCAATGTGTCCAATCTTTGAATCCACTCTAATTCTCTCTTTTTAGGGCCCTTTCTCTGTCCCCTCCTCTTATGCTCTTTGGGATATGGTCTATCACTTTAAACCTTAGTTGGCTGATAGTATGCCCTCTCTCCGCAAAGTGCCTTGGAATGGCAAGTTCATTTTTACATGTCCGAATCGGGCTTTTGTGACTGGTTATTCTAGATTTGATCTCCATTGTGGTCTCTCCCTCATAAAGAAGACCACAAGGACAGAATATAAGATAAATCACAAAAGACGATCGGCATATGAAATGATTACGGATACGAAAGGATTTCCCTGTATAAGGATGGTTAAATCTATCCCCCTTTAGCATGTTGCTACAGCATGAGCAACCAAGACAGGGAAAATTCCCCTGTCTTGGTTGTGACAACACCTGCTGTCCTGACCTCTCCTTTCCTTTTTTATATGAGCAAACCAATTTGTCCTTGATATTGCGGCATCTTCTATAGGCCATCATTGGAGCACTAGCGAATTCTGCAATCTGGGGGCAACTCTTGCTCAGAATAGGCCAATAACGCCTAATCATGCCCATAATTCTATTGCTCAAAAATTTGTATGTAGATACAAATGTCATTTGGGGGGGGGGGGGGGGGGGGGGCTTGTCCGGTTTATCCCTAGGAATTAATAAATCAGTCCAAAGGAAGAATGCCATTCTCCCCAGCTTCAATTTATTTGAATGGAGGGAAAAAAAATGGATTTGAAAGGGTTAATCCTCAGGGATGCAAAAACATGCTTCGTCTGAAGCTGAGGATGTGACAGATCCATGCTGTCAGTTCCCGGAGGTAGCTAATAACATGGAGTTGTCATGGGGGGGCCGCAGGAGGCCCACACCCTGGTAATGTCATCGGCACTTTCCAATGGATAACGCCGATTGCATTAAGGCCTTAGTCAGACGGGCGTTTTTTCGCGCGATTTGCGGATCGCATGACGGATGCGCATCCGCAAATCGCGTGACCGGTGCACGCAAGTCGCCCGCAAATCGCCCGAAAATCTGCTCCTAGCCGCGTTTCATTAGAAACGGGCCGGAGCTGTCCAGCGCATTGCATTCAATGGAGACGGCAATACAGCCGGCTCCATTTAAAGCAATGCGCTGCGGGCGAGCCCGGGATGAATTGTCGGTAAGGGCTTAAATATATAAGCCCTTACCTGCAATTCATCCTAAAATGTGTAAAAATAAAAAATATATATGTACTCACCTTCTCCCGGCAGCTGGAGCTCCGAGCGGCCGTCCTGCAGTGGGTGTGAAGGGGGTGTGAGTCAGACCTGCCCCCTGATTGGCTCAGCGCTGAGCCAATCAGAGGCATGCCTCACTCACACCCATTCATGAATTCATGAATGGATGTGAGTCAGACCTGCCCCTGATTGGCTCAGCGCTGAGAGGCAGCAGTCAGTCACCCATTCATGAATTCATGAATGGGTGTGTGAGTGAAACTGGCCTCTGATTGGTCAGGCTGTGACCAATCAGAGGCAGATCATTCAGCAGGCGGGGATTTTAAAGCCCCGCCGGCTGAATAGTGCCGAGAAGCAGTTCAGGAGAACTGACAGCGGCCGCGGCTGGACTCCCGCTGCAGCGGAAAGGTGAGTATACAATTTTTTTTTATTTTAACACATTTTAGGATGAATTGCAGGGAAGGGTTTATATATTTAACCCCTTCCCGACAATTCACCCCGCGCACGCCGGCAGCCCATTGCTTTCAATGGAGCGGCTGTATTGCCGCTCCATTGAATTCAATGGGCAAACATCGTTCTTCTCTGCCACAGCTGTTCCAGCTGTGGCAGAGAAGAATGATTTGTCTTCTGTATGTTCTCAATGGGGTCGGCGCTGCTGCCGCCGGCCCCATTGAGCGCATATACAGAAGCGAACAGGAATCGCAGATCGTAGATAGGTGCGATCTGCGATTTTTTGTTCTATAATTTATCAGACGAGCGCATAAAAAGCGCTCATGTGTCCGATAGCATTGCAAAGCAATGGTTTTAAAAAATCGCCGGACGCATGCGCATGCGCAAATCGCGGCAAAAAACGCCCGTCTGACTAAGCCCTAAGGTAAATAAAAAGTGAAAAATGTTAGAGTTTCAGCTCCACTCATGGATTGCTTTATAACTATTATACCTAATTTCACAAAAAATATTTTCCTGTAATGTCATGGAACAGGCTTTCTACTACCCTGTTTCCCTGAAAATAAGACATTCCCTGAAATTAAGACATAGCATGATTTTCCAGAATTTTTGAGGATGCAAAATGATTTTTCAGGCTTTTTGAGGATGCTTGAAATATAAGCCCTACTCCAAAATTAAGCCCTGCTAACACTTAATTTAAAAAGTCAATTTAAATAGTGTACAGACAGCTATACATGTAAAAAAGTTAAACCTTTTTGAACAAAAATTAATATAAGACACTGCCTTATTTTCAGGGAAACACGGTAGTTGTGTATATGTAATGTGCGTGTAAATATGTATGTAATATAGATGTGTGTTTAATGTGTACGTAAATTATGTGTAATATGTATGCATACTTGTGTGCTATAAAGTACAGTCCATCAATATGCAATATTAATTGGTACCAGGACGACTGCTGTTATGTTGAAAATATTGTACAGTATGTTGAGCCAATAACTATGGAGAGCAAGCAGTTGGTTCAAAAGCCCTCCAAATGTCAACCAAAAATAAGACAAAATGAAAGTTTTCTCTATTAAGTAATAGAGAAAAAGCAGGTCCTGAGATATAAAACTCTGAAAAAAACTTCTGCAAGCTGTAAACCACTTTCTATGTTGAGGACAGGAATTTCTTCAGGATTCTGTACAGTACAAACAGTGTACCAGAAAAATATTATGGACCGTCCTCATCTAGTATCCAAAGGTCCTGGCACAGATAAAGGGCAGAAAGGAATGTGGTACTGCAATGTATTGGGTTTTTAAAAAATTGCTACTATACAGCCAATCACTGCATGCAGTCCAATAATGCTCATTTTTTTACCTGCCAGTGCTGATTGTCTGGAGAATCCAACCAAATGCCTGTGCCCTAGATCAAGACTCTCTGTGACATTATATGTTGAATCTGGTTTCAAGTCACAATAGACTTGAAAAGATGTTTGTATGTTGAAAATATTGTTTCCTGAAGCCATTATGCCTTGAGGTATCATTGTATGTGTAAATATATGTGATTCTTATGTATATGGACGAAGCTGTAGATCCAGTAATTGGAGGCAGTGCTAGATTTTCAAATAGTTCTCTTAATACCAATGCAATATGCATGTTTGTCTCCTAAGACATTTTGTCAGTTCCAGTATTACACAAGCACATTGATTGCTTTGGTTCTCTGATGGGAACAGAGCAAACATCTGAATAGAATTAACTTAATCAGGGCATTAAAACAATCTTCTTTCTTCAAAAAAAAAATTATCCTTGGATTAGAGAGGGTATATTGTCTTGCTTTTAGTCATCCAAGATGGTAGACACAATCTTCAGACTACCTAATTACCTGTAGTATACTGGTAGTCTTAGACTACCACTGCACTATACCTGCTCTCTGTTTGGCGAGTGCAGTTAATATGATCAATGCTGGCCAATCACAGAGCAGTACATAGTATGCATTAGACAGTCAGAAAATGATGGTCAACATCTCACTCACCCAAAAACAGGAACCCAAAGTGGTGGAGTGGAGTGACAGCTGAGATTATCTATAGGTAATTTTTGCCTTGCCTTGCCCTGGAGGGTTGCTTTAACTATGGCCTTTCTTAGAAGAGTTCAAATTTATCCTGGAGACACATTATCTTATGCATAGGGTTTAATATAAATAGTGACCACCACATTTGCTGATCCTCATTAAAGCATTAGGATTTAAGGTCGTGAGTAAGTTTCTGCAGTGGTGTAATGATTGACACCAGAAATTGAGACAGGTGAGGCTACATTGTGCATTACAAAAGTCCTCTTTACTAGTTATTCTGGCAACACAACATTTGCACCACATGAGGCTCTCATGCATACTGTGGTATCTATGTGCACGACAGACTTTGTGACATCAGGGCTATTTTGTATCACTGCCGATAAAACAAAAATTGATTGACATGTACCCTAGCTATTATGGGAGCCAGTTACTAATTACTTTGGTTGGCACCTGTGTGCCAGGGGGCAAATACTATCATTACTGTCATCGTTGCCTTTGCTTGGAGCTTTCCACTGAAAGTTTCCGCGCTGTAAAATGTCTTCAGCTGCAGGAAAGCTATGAGGCAGGCAGTAAATATGGACCCTATAGTCCCCATATATTGCTTGGCCTGTACAGGGATTGCTTCATACTACTATTAACCATTTCATTGAAATGCCTTGGTAGATAGACATTACATAACACAAATTACGTCAGAGAAGTTGAAGTCCAGTAGCAGAGACTAATTAAGGCACAGCAAAATGTGCCACACACTGTATAGTGAGCAGCAGTACAATAGGTCAATAGGCACAATGGAGCTTAATAGTTAATGCAGTATTATTTTTCATGTATGACCATACAAATTTGAGGGACGGAAGGGAGGCCCACCTAACGTAGAGTGTGTCTTCTCCTTTGTGGTCTACAAAATGACGAAAGAATAATGTCTTGGGAATAAATTCGGTTCCTGCTGATTTTAGTGACTGCTTAAAATTACAAGGCATCTCCTATCCACATGATAGGGCATAACTTGCTGATCGGTGGTGGTCTCACCACTGAGACCCCAACCAATCTTGAGAATGAAGGTCACGTGTCCCCTGTCCTCCTCACTGTGGGATTACAGCAACTCTGCAGTGAGGAGGAGGCTGAATGGAGCATTGGTCATGCAAGTACACTAGCACTCCAATCACTTTCAATAGGACTGCTGAAACAGCCGAGCCGCACCCACATCCGCCCTGTTGAAACTAATGGAGCATTGACCATGCCTGCTTGGCCAGTGCTCCATTCACAGGGACATCACTATGTGGAAAGACTCTACTCAGTGATAGGCAGAGTGGGTCACGTTGGGGGTCTCAGCCCTTAGACCCCCAACCATTAGAAAGTTATTTCCTATCCTGTGAATAGAGGTTAACTTGTATTTGTGGTACAATGCCTTAAAATAGTTAAATCCCATTAATCAGTATGTGTATAGCTGTCATCACTGTGCAATTAGCACAGCAGGTGTAAATTATAGTGCACACCTATACCAACTCATAACTAGCATGAATTTGATCTTCAGATGCAGACAACCAAAATATGCATCAAATTTATTAAGAGGTGTGTGCCTCTTAATAAACTTCGTGCATCTTACTTCAGCACACTTCAGATTCAGCTTGGCATATGAAAGGCCTGCTCTAATAAATTCGCCCCATAGTGTGAATTAAGCATGGCTTCAACATTCTTCAGAATCCCAATAAAAAAACTAATGTATACATTTCAATAGTTTTTTCTTTAATTAAAAAAAAACATTTAAAGTAAAACAGGCAATGACATTTTGCCTTCTTTTTAGCACATACAGTTTATTAGGAATAAATTATTAATGCTGTGTATTTGCTGAAGGTGCATAGATATCTAATTTACTTACGAAGGCTTTTTGAACTGTGGTGTAATTTGCATACTGCAATTTTCTTGAGGTAGTAAAACCCTCAGACTAAGTTGTTAAGAAGTAAGTTTTATTTAGAAACCTATAAAATATAATGAGATTACCATGTTATTAACATAAATATAGAATATGACTGCTGCACTTCTCAATCAGAAAGTAGATCGGAAACGTGGTAGTTGGTACAAGCAAAATGTGAATGCTTACAAAGTAAAAAGACAAAAAGCTACAGCTCATATATCATAAAATAGCAGTGAGATCCGTAGCCAGTGTGCAGATTTTATTAGGTAATGCAGTAGTAACTATTTGCTTTTTTTCTCTAGTTCCAGATGAAGAGTTACAGAAGCACAGTAACAGCATTTATCTTGAGGTATGCACTTTTGTGAAAATGTCTTTAAGGGCGCATTTCCCCTTTAAACAAATTGAACATACCATTGTGTAATACATCTTAATTAGCTATTTTGCTCCCTTAGTCTTCTTTCACTACTGGGTGTAGTTGATACTTAAGTACAGAATTCTGCGGTTAACTAGTTGATAGTGACTAGAGATGAGCGAACACCAAAATGTTCGGGTGTTCGTTATTCGGAACGAACTTCCCGTGATGCTCGAGGGTTCGTTTCGAACAACGAACCCCATTGAAGTCAATGGGCGACCAGAACATTTTTGTATTTCGCCGATGCTCGCTAAGGTTTTCATGTGTGAAAATCTGGGCAATTCAAGAAAGTGATGGGAATGACACAGTGACGGATAGGGCAGGCGAGGGGCTACATGTTGGGCTGCATCTCAAGTTCACAGGTCCCACTATTAAGCCACAATACCGGCAAGAGTGGGCCCCCCCCCCCTCCCAACAACTTTTACTTCTGAAAAGCCCTCATTAGCATGGCATACCTTTGCTAAGCACCACACTACCTCCAACAAAGCACAATCACTGCCTGCATGACACTCCACTGACACTTCTCCTGGGTTACATGCTGACCAACCGCCCCCCCTCCCCCCCACAGCGCACACCAAAGTGTCCCTGGGCAGCCTTCAGCTGCCCTCATGCCACACCACGCTCATGTCTATTTAGAATTGCGTCAGCCAGGACGAGGGACCGCAGGCACACACTGCAGAGGTTGGCACGGCTAGGCAGCGTCCCTCTTTAAAAGTGGCGGAGCGATAGCCCACAATGCTGTACAGAAGCAATGAGAAATAGAATCCTGTGCCACCGCCATCAGGAGCTGCACACGTGGGCATAGCAATGGGGAACCTATGTGCCACACACTATTCATTCTGTCAAGGTGTCTGCATGCCCCAGTCAGACCGGGCTTTTTAATTCATAGACACAGGCAGGTACAACTCCCTATTGTGAAGTCCCTGTCGACCCACAGCATGGGTGGCTCCCTGGAACCCACCGGCGGTACACAGAAATATCCCATTGCATTGCCCAACACAGCTGAGGTAGTAATGTCGTGCTTAATGCAGGTGGGCTTCGGCCCACACTGCATGCCCCAGTCTGACTGGGGTTCTTTATAAGTGTACAGATGTAGTAAAAACTCCGTGTGCACCTACAGCATGGGTGGGTGCCAGGAAGCCACCGGCGGTACATAGAAATATCCCATTGCATTGCCCAACACAGCTGAGGTAGTAATGTTGTGCTTAACCCTTTCCAATCCAATTTGTATATGGTTTTCCTAGGGGGCTTACTCTTTTTCTGCCGTTATACAACGGCGCTATATGCTGGCTAAAGCCAGTACTGCATGAGCTGACACGTAGGATAGGCTCCGACAGCAGAGAGGCTGGCAATATACAGTAAGAGAACACCGACGGACGTCTACCAACAACGGAGCTGTACAGCCTTAAACCCTAATGTCTTCACAGGTCACACAGTGGACTGGAAAGGGTTAATGCAGGTGGGTTTCGGCCCACACTGCATGCCCCAGTCAGACTGGGTTTCTTTATAAGTGGAAACAGATGCATTTATAATTCCCTGTGGACCCACTGCCTGGGTGGGTGCCAGGAAGCCACCGGCGGTACATAGAAATATCCCATTGCATTGCCCAACACAGCTGAGGTAGTAATGTTGTGCGTAATACAGGTGGGCTTCGGCCCACACTGCATGCCCCAGTCAGACTGGGGTTCTTTAGAAGTGTACAGATGTATTAAAAACTCCGTGTGCACCTACAGCATGGGTGGCTCCCTGGAACCCACCGGCGGTACACAAAAATATCCCATTGCATTGCCCAACACAGCTGAGGTAGTAATGTCGTGCTTAATGCAGGTGGGCTTCGGCCCACACTGCATGCTCCAGTCAGACTGGGGTTCTTTACAAGTGGACACATGTAGGTTAAACTCCCTGTGGACCCACTGCCTGGGTGGGTGCCAGGAAGCCACCGGCGGTACATAGAAATATCCCATTGCATTGCCCAACACAGCTGAGGTAGTAATGTTGTGCGTAATACAGGTGGGCTTCGGCCCACACTGCATGCCCCAGTCAGACTGGGGTTCTTTAGAAGTGTACAGATGTATTAAAAACTCCGTGTGCACCTACAGCATGGGTGGCTCCCTGGAACCCACCGGCGGTACATAAAAATATCCCATTGCATTGCCCAACACAGCTGAGGTTACGTCAGCTGTAATGCAGGTGGGCTAAAAATTAATTTGATTACACTGTAGGCGAGGGCCCACAAAAATTGCTGTATCAACAGTACTAATGTACATCCCAAAAATTGGCCATGGCCAGCCAAGAGGGCAGGTGAAACCCATTAATCGCTTTGGTTAATGTGGCTTAAGTGGTAACTAGGCCTGGAGGCAGCCCAGTGTAACGAAAAATTGGTTCAAGTTAAAGTTCCAATGCTTTTAAGCGCATTGAAACTTTTAAAAATTGTTCTGAAAAATTATTTGACTGAGCCTTGTGGCCCTAAGAAAAATTGCCCGTTCAGCGTGATTACGTGAGGTTTCAGGAGGAGGAGCAGGAGGAGGAGGAGGAGGAATATTAGACACAGATTGATGAAGCAGAAATGTCCCCGTTTTGGATGGTGAGAGAGAACGTAGCTTCCATCCGCGGGTGCAGCCTACGTATTGCTTACGTATCGCTGCTGTCCGCTGGTGGAGAACAGAAGTCTGGGGAAATCCAGCCTTTGTTCATCTTGATGAGTGTTAGCCTGTCGGCACTGTCGGTTGACAAGCGGCTACGCTTATCTGTGATGATTCCCCCAGCCGCACTAAACACCCTTTCCGACAAGACGCTAGCCGCAGGACAAGCAAGCACCTCCAGGGCATACAGCGCGAGTTCAGGCCACGTGTCCAGCTTCGACACCCAGTAGTTGTAGGGGGCAGAGGCGTCACCAAGGATGGTCGTGCGATCCGCTACGTACTCCCTCACCATCCTTTTACAGTGCTCCCGCCGACTCAGCCGTGACTGGGGAGCGGTGACACAGTCTTGGTGGGGAGCCATAAAGCTGGCCAGGCCCTTAAAGACTGTTGCACTGCCTGGGATGTACATGCTGCTCGATCTACGCACATCCCCTGCTACCTTGCCCTCGGTACTGCGCCTTCTGCCACTAGCGCTGTCGGCTGGGAATTTTACCATCAGCTTGTCCGCAAGGGTCCTGTGGTATAGCAACACTCTCGAACCCCTTTCCTCTTCGGGAATCAGAGTGGGCAGGTTCTCCTTATACCGTGGATCGAGCAGTGTGTACACCCAGTAATCCGTCGTGGCCAGAATGCGTGCAACGCGAGGGTCACGAGAAAGGCATCCTAACATGAAGTCAGCCATGTGTGCCAGGGTACCAGTACGCAACACATGGCTGTCCTCACTAGGAAGATCACTTTCAGGATCCTCCTCCTCCTCCTCCTCCTCCTCAGGCCATACACGCTGAAAGGATGACAGGCAATCAGCCGGTGTACCGTCAACAGCGGCCCAAGCTGTCTCTTCCCCCTCCTCCTCATCCTCCTCATGCTCCTCCTCCTCCTCCTGTACGCGCTGAGAAATAGACAGGAGGGTGCCCTGACTATCCAGCGGCATACTGTCTTCCCCCGCCCCCGTTTCCGAGCGCAAAGCAGCTGCCTTTATTGTTTGCAGGGAATTTCTCAAGATGCATAGCAGAGGAATGGTGACGCTAATGATTGTAGCATCGCCGCTCACCACCTGGGTAGACTCCTCAAAATTACCAAGGACATGGCAGATGTCTGCCAACCAGGCCCACTCTTCTGAAAGGAATTGAGGAGGCTGACTCCCACTGCGCCGCCCATGTTGGAGTTGGTATTCGACTATAGCTCTCCGTTGTTCATAGAGCCTGGCCAACATGTGGAGCGTAGAGTTCCACCGTGTGGGCACGTCGCACAGCAGTCGGTGCACTGGCAGCTTAAAGTGATGTTGCAGGGTGCGCAGGGTGGCAGCGTCCGTGTGGGACTTGCGGAAATGTGCGCAGAGCCGGCGCGCCTTTACGAGCAGGTCTGACAAGCGTGGGTAGCTTTTCAGAAAGCGCTGAACCACCAAATTAAAGACGTGGGCCAGGCATGGCACGTGCGTGAGGCTGCCGAGCTGCAGAGCCGCCACCAGGTTACGGCCGTTGTCACACACGACCATGCCCGGTTGGAGGCTCAGCGGCGCAAGCCAGCGGTCGGTCTGCTGTGTCAGACCCTGCAGCAGTTCGTGGGCCGTGTGCCTCTTATCGCCTAAGCTGAGTAGTTTCAGCACGGCCTGCTGACGCTTGCCCACCGCTGTGCTGCCACACCGCGCGACACCGACTGCTGGCGACATGCTGCTGCTAACACATCTTGATTGCGAGACAGAGGAGGAGGAGGAGGAGGAGGAGGGTGCTTTAGTGGAGGAAGCATACACCTCCGCAGATACCAGCACCGAGCTGGGGCCCGCAATTCTGGGGGTGGGTAGGACGTGAGCGGTCCCAGGCTCTGACTCTGTCCCAGCCTCCACTAAATTCACCCAATGTGCCGTCAGGGAGATGTAGTGGCCCTGCCCGCCTGTGCTTGTCCACGTGTCCGTAGTTAAGTGGACCGTGGCAGTAACCGCGTTGGTGAGGGCGCGTACAATGTTGCGGGAGACGTGGTCGTGCAGGGCTGGGACGGCACATCGGGAAAAGTAGTGGCGACTGGGAACTGAGTAGCGCGGGGCCGCCGCCTCCATGATACTTTTGAAGGACTCCGTTTCCACAACCCTATACGGCAGCATCTCAAGGCTGATGAATTTTGCGATGCGGACGGTTAACGTTTGAGCGTGCGGGTGCGTGGCGGCGTACTTGCGCTTGCGCTCCAACAGTTGCGCTAGCGACGGCTGGACTGTGCGGTGCGAGACATTGGAGGATGGGGCCGAGGACAGCGGAGGTGAGGGTGTGGGTGCAGGCCATGAGACGGTCGTGCCTGTGTCCTGAGAGGGGGGTTGCATCTCAGTGGCAGGTTGGGGCACAGGGGGAGAGGCAGGGGTGCAAACCGGAGGCGGTGAACGGCCTTCGTCCCACCTTGTGGGGTGCTTGGCCATCATATGCCTGCGCATGGTGGTGGTGGTGAGGCTGTTGGTGTTGGCTCCCCGGCTGAGCTTTGCGCGACAAAGGTTGCACACCACAGTTCGTCGGTCGTCAGGCGTCTCTGTGAAAAACTGCCAGACCTTAGAGCACCTCGGCCTCTGCAGGGTGGCATGGCGCGAGGGGGCGCTTTGGGAAACACTTGGTGGATTATTCGGTCTGGCCCTGCCTCTACCCCTGGCCACCGCACTGCCTCTTGCAACCTGCCCTGCTGATGCCCTTGACTCCCCCTCTGAAGACCTGTCCTCCTGAGTAAGCGTTGCACACCAGGTGGGGTCAGTCACCTCATCGTCCTGCTGCTCTTCCTCCGAATCCTCTGTGCGCTGCTCCCTCGGACTTACTGCCCTTACTACTACCTCACTGCAAGACAACTGTGTCTGATCGTCATCGTCCTCCTCACCCACAGAAAGTTGTTGAGACAGTTGGCGGAAGTCCCCAGCCTCATCCCCCGGACCCCGGGAACTTTCGAATGGTTGGGCATCAGTGACTATAAACTCCTCTGGTGGGAGAGGAACCGCTGCTGCCCAATCTGAGCAGGGGCCCGAGAACAGTTCCTGGGAGTGTTCCCGCTCCTGAGCAGGTGTCATTGTAGTGGAGTGAGGAGGCTGGGAGGAAGGAGGAGCAGCAGACAGAGGATTCGGATTTGCAGCAGTGGACGGCGCAGAACTGCGTGTTGACGATAGGTTGCTCGAAGCACTTTCTGCCATCCAGGACAGGACCTGCTCACACTGCTCATTTTCTAATAACCGTCTCCCGCGTGGACCCATTAATTGGGCGATGAATGTGGGGACGCCAGAAACGTGCCTCTCTCCTAATCGCGCAGCAGTCGGCTGCGACACACCGGGATCCGGAGCTCGGCCTGTGCCCACACCCTGACTTGGCCCTCCGCGTCCTCGGCCGCGTCCACGTCCTCTAGGCCTACCCCTACCCCTCAGCATGCTGTATTACCAGTGATTTGATTTCACAGGCAGGAAATAAATTGGCGCAAGACTGCAGGCCAAATATTATTTTTGCACTTTTTGGAAAACGAACGGCCCCACTGCCTTTAGTGAATGAATAATCTAAGTTTAATAACTGTGCTGTGTCCCTGCTAATGTGTCACTGAACGTGAGGGTAGCAGAGTTATTATAACTGTGGCAGAGCAGGTATTTTTTTTCCCAATTAAGGAAAGCAAATGGCGAAGCCAGCAGTAAAGCGTAGCTGGGTGCGTATGATTTAGCACTGTTCTTCACGCAGCTCACACGTCTCCACCGCCCGTAAGGACGGACAGAGGCTGGACAAATAGATTTGTTTTCAGTTTTTTCCCACCAAAAGGCAGCACTGCGTATATTCAATGAACATGAGAAGTTTAATAACTGTGCTGTGTCCCTGCTTATGTGTCACAGAACGTGAGGGTAGCAGAGTTATTATAACTCTGGCAGAGCAGGTATTTTTTTTCCCAATTAAGGAAAGCAAATGGCGAAGCCAGCAGTAAAGCGTAGCTGGGTGCGTATGATTTAGCACTGTTCTTCACGCAGCTCACACGTCTCCACCGCCCGTAAGGACGGACAGAGGCTGGACAAATAGATTTGTTTTCAGTTTTTTCCCACCAAAAGGCAGCACTGCGTATATTCAATGAACATGAGAAGTTTAATAACTGTGCTGTGTCCCTGCTTATGTGTCACAGAACGTGAGGGTAGCAGAGTTATTATAACTCTGGCAGAGCAGGTATTTTTTTTCCCAATTAAGGAAAGCAAATGGCGAAGCCAGCAGTAAAGCGTAGCTGGGTGCATATGATTTAGCACTGTTCTTCACGCAGCTCACACGTCTCCACCGCCCGTAAGGACGGACAGAGGCTGGACAAATAGATTTGTTTTCAGTTTTTTCCCACCAAAAGGCAGCACTGCGTATATTCAATGAACATGAGAAGTTTAATAACTGTGCTGTGTCCCTGCTTATGTGTCACAGAACGTGAGGGTAGCAGAGTTATTATAACTCTGGCAGAGCAGGTATTTTTTTTCCCAATTAAGGAAAGCAAATGGCGAAGCCAGCAGTAAAGCGTAGCTGGGTGCGTATGATTTAGCACTGTTCTTCACGCAGCTCACACGTCTCCACCGCCCGTAAGGACGGACAGAGGCTGGACAAATAGATTTGTTTTCAGTTTTTTCCCACCAAAAGGCAGCACTGCGTATATTCAATGAACATGAGAAGTTTAATAACTGTGCTGTGTCCCTGCTTATGTGTCACAGAACGTGAGGGTAGCAGAGTTATTATAACTCTGGCAGAGCAGGTATTTTTTTTCCCAATTAAGGAAAGCAAATGGCGAAGCCAGCAGTAAAGCGTAGCTGGGTGCGTATGATTTAGCACTGTTCTTCACGCAGCTCACACGTCTCCACCGCCCGTAAGGACGGACAGAGGCTGGACAAATAGATTTGTTTTCAGTTTTTTCCCACCAAAAGGCAGCACTGCGTATATTCAATGAACATGAGAAGTTTAATAACTGTGCTGTGTCCCTGCTTATGTGTCACAGAACGTGAGGGTAGCAGAGTTATTATAACTCTGGCAGAGCAGGTATTTTTTTTCCCAATTAAGGAAAGCAAATGGCGAAGCCAGCAGTAAAGCGTAGCTGGGTGCGTATGATTTAGCAATGTTTTTCACGCAGCTCACACGTGTCCACAGGCGTTAGGACGGACAGAGGCTGGACAAATAGATTTGTTTTCAGTTTTTTCCCACCAACAGGCAGCACTGCGTATATTCTATGAATAATAACTGTGTTGTAGCCCTGCCTATACAATTCTTTCCCTGCAGTATCAATGGAGGGTGGAATGCTCTGCAGAGGCGATTTTGAGAAGCCCAAAAAAAATGCAGCACAGCCAACAGCAGCCTGGACAGTACTGCACACGGATAAATATGGCCCTAGAAAGGACCGTTGAGGTTCTTGAAGGCTACACTCACTCCTAACACTCTCCCTGCCTATGCAGCACTTCTGTCCCTAATGCCAGGTGCAACGGTCTGCAGAGGCGATTTTGAGAAAAAAAAAATGCCACTGCTAACAGCAGCCAACACACAGCTATCAGTGGCCCTAATAAGGACCTTTGGGGGTCTTGAAGCCTACACTAACTACCAATTCTTTCCCTACAGCAGCTCCGGTATAAACAGCACTGTCCCTCATCTAACTCACACCGCATCTGAGGCGAGCCGCGGGAGGGGCCGACTTTTATATTAGGCGAACACCTGATCTCGCCAGCCACTCACAGCAGGGGGGTGGTATAGGGCTTAAACGTTGCAGGGGGAAGTTGTAATGCCTTCCCTGTCTTTCAATTGGCCAGAAAAGCGCGCAAACGTCTCAGGGAAGGAAGTGAAAGTAACCAGAACACCGCATGGTGTTCGTTACGAATAACGAACATCCCGAACACCCTAATATTCGCACGAATATCAAGCTCGGACGAACGCGTTCGCTCATCTCTAATAGTGACTACAAAGCGTCTCCTCTATAAGCAGGATCAGTAGATGCTACCCTTAGGTTCCCCGAATCACAAACTGTTCTATCTAGCTGTGTTCCTGCAGCTACATTCTCTGTGAAATGCTTAACGGCAGACTACAGTGACTGAGAAAAACCGTCTCAGCAGCAGGGTGAAGAAGAGAAGTCTGCATAGTGCAGAAGTCAAACAATAAAAGGGGCACATCTATATATATATATATATATATATATATATATATATATATATATATAAAATTGAATGTATGCGTGCGTGTCTGTCTGTCTGTCTGTCCTTTATGCGCTACTACACCATTCATCCGATCGCCATGAAACTTTGGGAAGTTGTTGAGTACACTCCTGGGAAGATTATAGGCATAGCACATTTATGCTACGATAAATGGCGCGCGTGCGTGCGTCGTCGACAGTTACGACCCCCCCACGTAGATCGTTCGATTTCCATCATTGCCACTAATTCTCTCACTTCCCGATGTTGTAGAAACATGAAATTTGGCACAAGCATTGATTATGTCATAAATAGGAAAAGGTAATGGGTCCCAACTTGATTATTCAATTGTAAGCGCCAAAGAATTAGCGTCCAAATTTTACGTACGGAATCTAATTTTCTCGCTTCCCAATGTCATAGAAACTTGAAATTTGGCACGAGCATTGATTATGTCATAAATAGAAAACGCTAATGGGTCCCAACTCGATTATTCAATTCTATGCGCAAAAGAATTAGCGTCCAAATTTTACGTATGAAATGTAATTTTCTCACATAGAAACTTGAAATTTGCACGGGCATTGAATATGTCATAAATAGGAAACGCTAATGGGTCCCAACTCAATTATTCAATTCTAAGCGCAAAACAATTAGCGTCCAAATTTTACGTACGGAATCTAATTCACTTCCTGATATATATAAATGAATGTCTGTCTGTCCTTTATGCATTACTACACCATACATCCAATTGCCATGAGACTTTGGGATGTTGCTAAGTACACTCCTGGGAAGGTTACTGGCATAGTACATCTATCCTACGATAGGTGGCGCGCGTGCGAGAATCGTCGACAGTTATGCCCTCCAGACAAAGATCGTTTGATTTCCATCTCAAGCACGAAACCAAAAGGCATTACGAGCAACGGGATGAGTGTTCAACCAGAAAATGATGCATCCGCCGAACGTATCACAAGACAATTCCTGGATATTGAGAATGCTGAGGTAACATGAAAGCTGTGCTGTGATTGGTTGCTATTTCTTATACTGCTGAGGTAACATGAAAGCTGTGCTGTGATTGGTGGCTACTTCTTATACTACTGAGGTTGCATGAAAGCTGTGCTGCGATTCGTTGTTATCTATATATATAAAATTGAATGTATGTCTGCGTGTGTGTCTGTCTGTCTGTCTGTTTGTCCTTTATGCGCTACTACACCATTCATCCGATCGCCATGAAACTTTGGGAAGTTGTTGAGTACACTCCTGGGAAGATTATAGGCATAGAACAAATATTCTATGATAAATGGCGCGTGCGCGAGCGTCATCAACAGTTACGACCCCCCCCCCCACGTAGATCGTTCGATTTCCATCATTGCCACTAATTCTCTCACTTACCGATGTTGTAGAAACTTGAAATTTGGCACGAGCATTCATTATGTCATAAATAGTAAAAGCTAATGGGTCCCAACTCGATTATTCAATTCTAAGCGCCAAAGAATTAGCGTCCAAATTTTACCTACGGAATCTAATTTTCTCGCTTCCCAATGTCATAGAAACTTGAAATTTGGCACGAGCATTGAATATGTCATAAATAGGAAAAGTTAATGGGTCCCAACTCGATTATTCAATTCTATGCGCCAAAGAATTAGCGTCCATATTTTACGTACGGAATGTCATTTTCTCACATAGAAACTTGAAATTTGGCACGGGCATTGAATATGTCATAAATAGGAAATGCTAATGGGTCCCAACTCGATTATTCAATTCTATGCGCCAAAGAATTAGCGTCCAAATTTTACGTACGGAATGTCATTTTCTCACATAGAAACTTGAAATTTGGCACGGGCATTGAATATGTCATAAATAGGAAAAGCTAATGGGTCCCAACTCCATTATTCAATTCTATGCGCAAAAGAATTAGCGTCCAAATTTTACGTACGGAATCTAATTCTCTCACTTCCTGATATATATAAATGAATGTATGTCTGTCTGTCTGTCCTTTATGCATTACTACACCATACATCCAATTGCCATGAGACTTTGGGAAGTTGTTGAGTACACTCCTGGTAAGATTACTGGCATAGTACAACTATCCTATGATAGGTGCCGCGCTTACAAGCGTCGTCAACAGTTATGCCCCCCAGACAAAGATCGTTTGATTTCCATCTCAAGCACGAAAGCAAAAGGCATTACGAGCAACGGGATGCGTGTTTAACCAGAAAATGATGCATCCGCCGAACGTATCGCAAGACAATTGCTGGATATTGAGAATGCTGAGGTAAAATGAAAGCTGTGCTGTGATTGGTTGCTATTTCTTATACTGCTGAGGTAACATGAAAGCTGTGCTGTGATTGGTGGCTACTTCTTATACTACTGAGGTTGCATGAAAGCTGTGCTGCGATTCGTTGTTATATATTATACCACTGAGGTAACATGAAAGCTGCGCTGTGATTGGTTGCTATTTTTTATATTGCTGAGGCAGAATAAAAGTTCGCTGTGATTGGTTGTTATTTCTCTTACTGCTGAGGTAACATGAAAGCTGTGCTGTGATTGGTTGCCATATTTTATACTGCTAAGGTAACATGAAAGCTGCGCTGTGATTGGTTGTTATATATTATACCACTGAGGTAACATGAAAGCTGCGCTGTGATTGGTTGTTATCTAGATATATAAAAACGAATGAATGTCTGTCTGTGTCTTCGCAGCAACGCGCGACGGGTAAGCTAGTACTTTATAAAAATGAAATAATTTGAGTGCAAATGTTATGGACACGGGGTTTTGGACCCACTTGATCAACTCACTGGTTTGACGTAGGAGTTATCTTGGTACTGGTACAGGTAGCAGGTAGCAGCAGGTAGTTGCAGCAGCGCTGGTACAGGTAGCAGCAGGTAGTTGCAGCAGCGCTGGTACAGGTAGCAGCAGGTAGTTGCAGCAGCGCTGGTACAGGTAGCAGCAGGTAGTTGCAGCAGCGCTGGTACAGGAACTAGGTAGTTGCAGTCGTGCTGGTACAGGTAGCATGAAGTTGCAGCAGCGCTTGTATAGGTAGCAGGAAGTTGCAGTAGCACTGTTTCAGTTATCAGGTAGTTGCAGCATTGCTGGTACAAGTAGCAGGTAGTTGCAGCAGCGCTGGTACAGAAGGCCATCAAAAGCAGCAGAGCTGGTACAGGAAACAGGTTAGAATGTACTCACACCAAGGTCCTAGCAGTGTATGATGGTCTCCAGCTCAGTTAAATGGAGGAGTAATGACTCATAGTTAGAGATGAGCGAGCGTACTCGGATAAGCACTACTCGCTCGAGTAATTGGCTTTATCCGAGTATCGCTGTGCTCGGGTCTAAAGATTCGGGTGCCGGCACGGAGCGGGGAGCTGCAGGGGAGAGCGGGGAGGAACGGAGGTAAGATCTTTCTCTCCTTCTCTCCCGCCCGCTCTCCCCTGCTCCCCGCTGCGACTCACCTGTCAGCCGCAGCGGCACCCGAATCTTTAGACCCGAGCACAGCGATACTCGGATAAAGCCAATTACTCGAGCGAGTAGTGCTTATCCGAGTACGCTCGCTCATCTCTACTCATAGTCTGTAGGTGAGCTGAGGTACACTGGGAAAGCTTAACTCCTGAAGTACTGGAAAAAAAACAGGAGCCAAACCTACACAGCAACAGTAGAGCAATGCCCAACAGCAAAGCTGTATCTTCAAGGGAAAAAAATTATAAACACCTCCAAATATACACATCCTGCTTGTAGAACTAGTGGAGCTGAGCCTCTTAAATAGAGCAGATTTACTGGGCAGAATTTCTTCACCGCTAAGCATCCCATTATGACCAAGAAAGAAAGCTGAAAGCCATGTGACTAAATGCTTTATCATGCTTTACCTAGAAACCTACTGCACACTAATGAGGAGCAAACACCCCGAAACAGCTGTCTGTGTATGGATTCAGGCTTCGCTTTCAATTCCCAGTCATTGTTACAAGGCTTGTATAAAGAGTCTAACATTGACTTGCAGGAATGCTGCTTTCTAATAGGTGGCACTGCAGAGGTATTGTTCCATCTTTCTTATTTGCATATTATGGCTTTATAAGTATCCTCACTCATTCACTCACTCACCTTCTAGGTGCTTTCCCTAAGGAGAAAAGATAGCATTCCTTACCTAGAGATGCATAAGAAGCTTCCTTATCATTGTATTGCCTCTAGAGGACTCGTCTTATTTATTACAGCTCTAGCAGCTAGGAGGAGAATAATTCATCTCTCTCTGAAGGCAGATCGTCTTGCTCCCACTAGTAGCCCTACAGAATGGCCATCACATTAATGGGCATCATATTCATATGAATGGCCATACGGTAATACCAGCATAGCAGAAGCAGCTCTTTGTTCTATGTCATAGATGGGGTCACCAGTGGTGGTCCCTGCTTTATGATGTCCATGTGGCCTAGGGTGAAGTCACACGAACGTATATCGGCTCGGCTTTTACGCCGAGCCGATATACATTGTCCTCGTGTGCAGGGGGGGAGGATGAAAGAGCCAGGAGCAGGAACTGAGCTCCCGACCCCCTCTCCGCCTCCTCTCCGCCCCTCTGCACTATTTGTAATGGGAAGAGGCGGGGCGGGGCTAAGTTCCGAGAATTAGCCCCGCCCCGTCCCACCTTTTCCCATTGCAAATAGTGCAGAGGGGCGGAGAGGAGGCAGAGAGGGGGCCGGGAGCTCAGTGCTTGCACTTGGCTCTTCCATCCTCCCCCCCCCCCCTGCACACGAGGACAACGTATATCGGCTCAGGGTGAAAACCGAGCCGATATACGTTCGTGTGACTTCACCCTTAGCCAGGCAAATAAATTGGGACATCTAAGAAAAAAGCCAGCTCCTTAAAAACACTTATTTTATTCTTGTTTTATTCAATAAATCCATAAAATTACAAATATTAGGTACCATGTCTACACTCATGCTTTCAAAAGACACTTCTTTCTTGATCACAGCTAACAAACTCACATGGTATTCCCCCCTCTAAATCAATTATTGATCAGTATACCAGCAAATTCATTTTAATTACAAACTTTCAGTAAAACAGAAATATGTACTTGTTACAGCGAACGCTTAGTTATACTAGCTAGTACTACTCATAGAAAAAACTGGGGGCATGACAAAAGAGAACGGAGCAAGAGTTCAAATCAGTCCCTTAGATAGAGTATATAAGAAGCACTGCCGGCATGTGTTTGCTATACTTGTATTTACCTTATGCCTGCTTGACAAAGGCTCTGCATCTCTGAAATGTACATTGCTTTGCATTTTTAAAGGATTAGATAAATAAAAACCGCATTTTATTTTGGATAGCTCTGTTGCCTCGAATTGTTCTCCATATATTACTATAGGTGGTAATTTTACGGAAATACCATGCTAAGTAGCAAGAAAGATCAGGAACAATTCTGCTTTGTTACATGAGGAATGATACTATTTTTGTCCATCATATGACTTGTAAGTAGTGTTGCTCATCGTGATCGGCTGGGCGATAAAATCAGGCTAACTTTTGTAAAATTGGATCAGATCAACCTAACCCGAATTTTAACAAAAATCACCAGAAGATTGTTTTACAAATAGAAGAGATGTAGGAGGTGTGGGTGTTTTTTTCTTCTATGGATGTGGCTCAGTTGTTAGCAATGTGTACCCATAATTCTTGGGATCCTAGGTTCATTTTCTATCAAGGTCAATATATCCATGGACTTTGAAAAACTAGTAGCAAAGTAGCAGTGCTAACAACTGAGTCACCACACTTGCCTGTTTTGCTCCAGAGAAGGAGAAGAATGGCAACAAGAATACAAAGAGAACCAAAAAACCACATCCAGATATTGCCTTTAGTCAGATTTGAACCTACAACTCAAGCACTAACAAGTGAGCCACTACATTTGTCTGCTCTGATCTAGAAAAGGAGTACAACAACAACAATAAACATAAAGACAACATAAAACTTCCATGCAGATGTTGCCCTTGGTCACATTTGAAACCTAGAACTCTAGTACTGTAAAGCAGCAATGCCTACAACTGAGCCTCAACACCTATCCTTTCTGCACCAAACGAGAACAGGAAAAGTAAACATACAGAGAACATAAAAACACCATCTAGATGTTGCCCTTTGACAGATTTAAACTGTATTCTCCAGCACTGTAATGCAGCAGTGCTAACACTGATCCACGACATCTGTCCTTTCTCCTTCAGAGGAGAAGAACAAGACAAACACAAAAAGAACATAAAAACAACATCCAGATGTTGCCACCATGCTTCTCTTTTCTCTCTTTTCTGGAGAAAAAGAAGATGAAGAACAAGGAAAATAAACACAAATAGAACATGCAAACTTCATGCAGAGGTTATCCACAATCAGCCGTTAACCCAGAACCCTAGTGCTGCACGGCAGCAGTACCAGTCACTGATTCACCAAGCATCTTCCTTTTTCCTCCTCCTGCTTCTTTTTCAAAGGAGGAAAAGGAGCATAGAAAAGGAGAAATAGTAGATCGTCTTATTCTCCTTCGTCTCACTTTTCCCTTTCTACTCCTTCTTCTACTTCTCTTCCTTTTTCTTCTTTGGTTCTCCCTCTCCTCAGGAGGAGAATGAGACAGAAGACATATGAAAAACGAGAAGAAAGAATGAGGAGAAGGAAGAACAAGCATGGTTCTAAAGACAACATCTGTAGGAACGTTTCTCTTTGCGTTTCTCTGTCGTCTCTTCCTCCATAAAAGGAAGTCCAAGTCTGATGAAAGGACAGATATGTTAGCTCGGTTGCTAGTGCTGAAGTTTTAGGCTCAAATCTGACCAATGGCGACACCTTGTTTATTCTTGCTGTTGTTGTTCTCCTCCTCTGACACAGATCAGATAAGTAGAAGCAGAGACCAAAACATGGCAACAGTACTCAAAATACATTTGCTATCAGAAATGTACATACCTATAATAAATACACTAACCACATTAAATAATGCAAGGTTCTTGGTATATAATTTGATCACAATAAAGAACTCAGATGGGTAACCTGCCCTTAGCTAAGCAGGAAGATGCCTATAAGCAGGGTAGGTGTCCTGATAAGAATGGCCCCACGCTGAAATCTTGGGTCTGATTATTCCTGACAGGAAAACAGAGACAGTGTACACATAGCATGGAACAGGACTGACTACCACAGAAACAGGAATGATGCACAGACTGGACAGAAATGGACGGACGCACACAGACTAAAGCATAAGGCCTGTTTCACACAGGCTACAAAATCGCATGATTTTGCAGCAATTCAATTTCACATGAGCGATGTTTTGTAGTCTGAAAGAACCCATTCAAAAGCATGAGCTTCACATACATGCGTTTTATAGTGATGTTGCATCTCTACAAAATTGTGCGATTTTGTAGCTCATGTGAAACAGCCCTAAGGCAAAGAACATACAAAATAAACAGATACAGATACTGGCTCAAAAAACAGAACAGTCTTAAGACAGGTTACCTAGATGTGCTGTGTGTCTGAAGCAAACACACATCAATTCTGAGGCAAAGAAGGAGGGTCCCCAGCTCTCTTAAATAGGAGAGTAATTGCTATTTAGCTTGCAGCTGGGCTGTAAGCACTGAGAGGGGTTAATTCCCTCATTTCTGGTAGAAAACAGAACAAAGAGTACATTCAAACAATGGAAGCAGAGCAATGCCCTTGTCTGCCTGAAATAGCAAGAGGGCAAAAGTAACAGACCTAACACTAATGTTAGAGACCTCATTTGAAGTTTTGTTTTACTGGTATTTGGTTCCTACTGGAATAGCCCATGTGGTGCTAGGGTACTCTTCAAATTGTTTTCATGGATGTCCCTCCCTCGGTGACGTGCTTCATATTTGGTGACCCTGTCCCCAAATTAAGAGATCCTGGATCAGAGTTTATTTACTAATCTACTCAGAAACTCATTTTAACATATGCAAAAACCCATGGAAAGCTCTGTTGAATAAATGTATTGCAAATATTTCCACAGACTCATGGAAATTAATCTTTTTTCTTCCTAGCTACTAAACAAATCATTGCCCAATCATGGCCGAAAGCATTCTTGGCCTTCTCCAAAGTAAAGCATTGACTGAATTTGTATTTAATTAAAGAGAAATTAACATCAATAGTCGCTGATCGACATGGTGAGGGCATAAAGTACATGACAGATTCCCTTTAAAATTTAGTCTAGTAATTATTAGAAAATTATAGTACCAGTGTTTCTGGTAGTGCAATGTGCCACACAGATCTCCTACATGCTTGTCTCACACACACAGCTGTGCTACATGGTGCATCCATTATGATCCCCACACATCACACACACAGCTCTACTAAATCCATCCTGATTCTCACAGATTACGCACACAACACATTACACACACACACAGCTCTACCATATCCATCTTGATTCCCTTGCATTACACACACAGTTCTACTACATGCATGCTGACCCCACACATCACACAAAGAGCACATTACACACACAGCTCTACCACATCCATCCTGATTCGCACACACTACACACACAGCTCTACTGTATCTATCCTAATTCCCACACATTAGACACACAGCACATGACACACACAGCTGTACTACATCCTGATTCACAGAAATCACACACACACACAGCTCTACTACATCCATCCTGATTTGCACACATGACACACACAGCTTTACTACATCCATCCTGATTCTCACACATGACACACACAGCACTTGATGCACACAGCTCTGCTACATCCTGATTCACACAAATCATACACACACAGCTTTGCAACATCCATCTTGATTCCCACACATTACACACGGTACATGACACACACAGTTATACTACATCCTAAATTCACACACATCACACACACAGCTCCACTACATCTATTCTGATTCATGCACATGGCACACACAGTACATGACGCACACAATTCTACTACATCCATCTTGATTCCCACACATTACACTCACAGCACATTACACACACAGCTCTGCTACATTATACATCCATTATGATTCCCACGCATCACACACAGCTCTACTACATCCATCTTGATTCCCACAGATTACACACACAGCACATGACACATCCATCCTGATTTCCACACATCATCAGACTCCTGGATACAGTGATGAGCCCCTGTTCATGTGATTCCTGACTCCACCCACAAAGGTGATCACATGATGGTGATATCGTCACAGGTTCTGGTAGCAGCTGATGTCAGCTTATCCAGTATACAGTACTTTCTACCAAACTGCACAATGGCTCCTCCCATAACAGTGATGTCCTCGCTGGTCCTTCAGCCCATCGGATCTCTGAGGTGACAGTAGGTCAGTGTCTTCTATCAGGACCGCTAAGTTGTGTCTGAGATAATAACGGCTTAGCTGTGTTCTCATTTTGTTATTTTTGTCCTCCCCTTTTCAAGAGCCCTAACTGTGTTGTTTTTCTGTTGGTTATGCTCTGTGTTTCATATATGTTATAGGACTTTCAATGACATCACCAGGGGCAGAGCATCAGAAGCACTCACATACTAACTGACAAGTGGTCATTAGTAGTTTGATAATCAACACAAGACCAGCATTTTAAAAAATGAACTCATCTGTCATTATGTAATAGTACTTATGCAATGAGAAACCATCAACTAATACACATTTATATTTTATTAGCTGATATACCTGGCTTCATCCGTGGTACGTTTTTAATAGAGTTGTTTACGTGTTGTTCGCACAAAAAATTTTATGGAGCCATGGTTATTTCTAAGAAACTGAGGAATAAAATATGTATACACATAGAGGAGTATTAGATTCTCCTCAGACTGCATGTACCAATGTCCCTATGTAAAATGTGCCACACCTCCCACTCTCCTCACTTGGGATCTAAAGAATGCTTGCGCAAAATGTCACACTTGTACAACACAGGGAAGTTACATTACATAGGGGTGCAGTTACTTTTGCAATTAGCACTGGATAATCAAGTTGAGACACCTTTATTTTTCCTATGTAGGACCTAAAGAACGGTCGTGCCAAATTTCATGTTTGTACGACACCGGGAAGTTAGAGAATTAGATTAGGTACATTAAATAGGAGTGCCTATACTTTTGCAATTAGCATTAAATAATTGAGTTGTAACCCCTTTACTTTTCCTATTTAGTGCTTAAAGAATGGTTGTGACAAATTTCATGTTTGTACGACACAGGGAAGTAAGAGAATTAGATTAGGTACATAACATAGGGGTGCCAATACTTTTGCAATTAGCATTAAATTATCGAGTTGTGAACCCTTTACTTTTCCTATATAGGACCTAAAGAATGGTTCTGCCAAATTTCATGTTTGTACGATACCGGGAAGTTAGAGAATTAGATTAGGTACATTACATAAGGGGGCCAATACTTTTGCACTTAGCATTGAATAATCAAGTTGTGACCCCTCTACTTGTCCTATTTAGGACCTAAAAAATGCTCCTGCCAAATTTCATAATTGTACGAGACCGGGAAGTAAGAGAATTAGTGCTGAGTCAGTGAGTTAGTCGCTGAGGGCTCTCAACTTTATATATATATATATATATATATATATATATATATATATATATATATATATATATATATATTTTTTTTTTTTTTACCTATCCTTCTGCTCCATACAGAGCCTTTGTAGCCATAATGTAATTCAATTTTACCATACAATCAAGACTATGTATATATATATATATAGTATAGTGTATATATATAAGCGAGCTTACTTGCAAAATGCAAATCATAATTACTGATGACGGATTAGTGGAATAATCAGTTTGTGATGGTATCAGTCCGATTTCACGATTACAACTCCTATTAAAGTCAATGGGAGTAAAAATGGGTTCACCAGTTCACCCTCAAAGAGGTCACTAATGCAGCCAAAGCCCCCAAATTGCATGAGAATACAATCACAGATCTGGGGAACATACTGGGAAAAAATTGTCAAAATAGCATACAGTGGTTCAAGGGTCCATCCTAGCACAGGGGTCTCACTGAAAACAAAATACAGCACATAAATGGTCTCCTAGTTCAAAAATTGTGCAAAAGCAGATAGCAAGTGTACTGCTTGTTTTACAAGCAATGTCATAAATTTTATAAAGAGAAATTCTGCCAGGTGAAGACAACACTCACACATTGGCCTACTCCCAGGAATAGCTGAGAGCTGGAAAACATTTTGCTAAGCCAGACAGCAGGTGTGGTGCTTGTTTTAAAAGCAATGTCATAGAGTTTACTAGGAAACATTCTACAAGGTGAACAGAACACTCAAACACAGACTGTAGAGTTACCAAGAATTTTGCTATGCAAAATTTTTTTATGTGTTCTTTGCAGATGTGCTGCTTGTTTTACAATGTCATAAAGTTTGTAAAGGACAAGTTCTACAAGGTGAACAGACAAGCCACACACGAGCCTTCTCCAAGGTAAATTTGTAGACCTTAGACACCCAGAAGACAAAAGGGTAAATGCCTTGTCTCAGTACATCCATGTGGGAATTGACATTCTCTTATACCTTCATGGAAAAAAGGCTGCGGGTTGCAACAGGTTAAAAAAAAGTATGCCAAACATCTATTAGACTTTCCCTGCCACCAGTAATGGTTCTGCTGTAGTGGCTTCCCATTCCTCTGTCATAAGCTGCAAAGCTGCAATCCATTGCAGATGCATCCCTGCGGCCATGTGGAAATGCTCTGCTCAAGCTACTTAAAAGTCTGTTCTGATGGTTCCACATTTTATGATCTCTCTACACTGCTGGAATAATATTTGTCATTTTGGCCTTTCTAGGGGGATCAAGGAAGGTGGCCATTCAGTAATGATCAGATATTTTGATGTGGCCTATATGACGGTACTTCTGCAAGCATTGCAGCTAGAGATGAGCGAGCATACTCACTAAGGACAAATACTCGAGCAAGTATTGTCCTTTTCGAGTACCTGCCCGCTCGTGAGAAAAGATTCGGGTGCCGGCGGGGGGCGGCGGGGAATGGAGGGGAGATCTCTCTCCCTCTCCCCCCCCCCCCCCCCCCCCCCCGCTCCCTCCTGCTCATTCCCGCCACACACCGCTCATCCCCGCAAGCCCCCCGGATAGGTACTTGAAAGCAGGTACTTGAAAGTATCGCTCGAGCATTTGTCCTTAGCGAGTATGCTCGTTCATCTCTAATTGCAGCAAAAAAGTACTCACATGCCTAAAAGTGTATAAGGGTGATGCCCCACATTTCTCGGAGTCAGCCCTAAGAGTGTCCTCTGGCTGGTCCCATCATCCATATAGAATAGCTGGGGTTAGTGATAGATGGAGGGAACGTTGTGTATCCCCCTTCCCTGCCTTTGGACCTGTATTATCCCTCTCCTCTTCTTCCTCTTTCAAACTTCTATGGGTAGAGAAATATGTTGGAGAAGATGCCCCGCTTTCTTGCCCAAAAGCCACTCTCCCTGCAGTCTTCAGTAATGGTGGACTGGCCAGATAGTTGAGAAATTGTTGACCCTTCCCCCTTCTGGTACAACAATATGTCAATGTCCCTGAGGCCCTGCAGTGTCTATTCCAGCAGGAAGACAACAGGGATGGCCATACTGATCAGTGCATCATTATGACTGACCATTTTGGTCGCTTCCTCAAAGCTGGCTAACACAGCACACAGGTATTAAATCTGTAGCCACTCTACAGGCGTCAAGTGACTGACCTCCATACAGCATCTGCTAATGACTTACACTATCTGTTACTTTGTGATTGCTCTCTGCTGTTTGCTTAGCCTCTGCAACATATGCAATGTTGAATATTACTGTGTAGGCATGTGATAGAGGAGATAGTTGGGTGGTAGCCTGAACTGTTGCTGCACCTCCGTCAGACGAGAGGCAGCTACGTTTAAACGCTGTGAATGTGAGCACAGATTCCTGGTCTTTTCAGGCACTAAATATAAACCTGGTTAATTGTTTTAGAAGTGTTGCAATACCAAGTTTATCACATGGGCCAGGCAAGCGACGTGTGTGATTGTGAGGCAAAGGTTTGCCAGCAGGTTGGCCCCATTGTAACACACACCTTGCCTGGCTTCAGATTGTACCGTGCCTTCAAAGCCATTAACAGTGCTTTGGCCATGTGGCTGCGCTACTTTAGTCATATGAGTTTTAGGACAGAATTTTCATATTTACCATGTGCACTGCTGTATGGAGGTAGGATTTTTTCACACACAGATATCTGTGTCAATGTATAGGGTGTTGAAAGGTGGCATAAGGAGGTGGAGGAAAAGAAGGAGGAGAAGGGGGTGTGACTAGGACAGACAAGGATGAATGTACCGCAACTCCTAGGGATACTATGAAGCGTGGACTACTACTTTGGCTTCATGCAGGACATTGACCTAGTTTGCTGTTAAGGATATGTAATGACTCTGGCCATGGTTGCTGGACCACATGTCTGTGGTAAGATATACCCTGCCACTAATAACATTCTTCAATGCCAGGGATCACTCACATGGTGGAGCAGAGCAGGGACAGCTTTTTCAGAAAAACAAAAATTGCAGCTGGGCATCTTGTTCTGTGAGTTAGCATGGAGCATCATGTTGCAGAAGGCTTATGTGTACACAAGCCTGAAGGGCAACATTTCAATTGAAAGCAGTTGTCCAATGCTTGCAGTCAGGCTCTGTGCTCATGGATGGTTGGGGTGGTATTTTTTTATATTCTCATAGCTGGGGGAAGGAGGGTTGGCTGCTGACCTAGGACATTCTGGAATACACTCTTTCCCATTATTCGAGGTGCATACCCTTCGACCGTGCACTGTCCATGGGAGTAGTAGCTATCTACTGTCCCCCAGGTCCTCCCTGCCCTTTTCTGGAGCATTTTGCCTCCTGACCGCTTCATTTCCTATCCTGTAAAATCCCAACCCTCATCTTAGGTGACTTTAACATCCCCACCAATGACCCCATCTCCCCATCTGCCTCTCAGCTTCTATTGCTTACCACCTCCCTTGGTCTCTCAGAAATTACAGCCTCTCCCACTCACAGATAAAGCAATACTCCTGATCTGGTCTTCCTCAATCTCTGCTCTGCTCCTCACTTCACTAATTCCCCTATCTCGCTCTTGGACCATAACCTCCTGTCTTTATCTGTTAAGCACCCTAGCATCTCCCTAGACCCTATTATCTACTGTACATACAAGAACTTTCAGCCATTCACACCCACAACTTCTCTGAGGCCCTACAGTTTTCTCTTTCCTCTATCTCTCTCCTCTCCTGACCCAACCTGGCTGCTGCACATTACAACACCATTCTCAAACATGCCCTGGATGAGGCAGCAACCCCTGTAACTCAAGTCATCCAATCTAGACTGTGGCAACCCTGGTTCATGTCTTGTAAGCATTGCAGAATATGTTGCCACTGTATAAATGAAGATTATTGTATGGGGTAGATATCAATGTCGGTGAAGCTAGTAGCAATGGTGGCAGCTCAATTTATGCTCTCAGTCCCATGCTTGTCTCTGAAGCCTGCAGACTGATAGTCAATTGCAAAGGAGAGGCCTAAAGTAGGTGTGCTACTGCCACTACACAAAACTGTCTCTTTGTGCTCAGAGACTATTGCATGAACAGGGAGGGAGATGAAGTAAGAGGCAGCGGAAGAGAGAGCTGCATGAGGCTGACTGCACTCTGGCCCAGATGGGCTCTTGAAGGCAGTGGCTGGTGGGAGTTCATCGGATCTTACAGATGAGCATCTGTCATCATATGATGTTTCAAAGAATGCCCAGGTTGCACAAGTCCTGTGAGCATACTTAGCTGTGGGCCTTATACAATTAGTAGTAGCGGAGGGGAATGGCACTGCCATTTTGTTTTTCTGCAACACTCTATTCATTGTTTTGGTAGGGTGCTGCACCATCCGCCGTCCCCCCCCCCCCACCTGAGTGCTGTTATCATAACTCTCCCTGTCTGTCCATGTTAGGTTAAGCACCTTATTATCTTCTAACTCCTCTTCATCATTCTTCTCCTCCTGGGGGGACTCCATTTCACAGCTATCCCCGGGAGCCGGCACCTCCATTTCCACATCTCTCTGAGTACACATTGCCTGTGGTGGGCTGACCGCATATATTGACTCATTCTTATATTCCTTTTCGGATGAAAAAAATGGTTGGGTAGTAGTGAATTCAATGTCCCGGTGTCAACATAGAGTTGTTGCTTCAGTGGCAGCCACTTGAAGTACCAACTTGGCCTGTCCTCTACCATTTGCCCTACAATCACCGTCATGTCCCCTACCCCTTGCTTTCTTCATGCTTCCTTTTTATTTATTTAGGTTTTTTGGTTCACTTTTTAGTGTTGTTTTATGTAACTTACCAGCTAACTTTGTAGTTTGTAGAAAACCACTGCTAGCTGTGTAAGGTGACTTTGAACAACATCTGAGGCTGCTAACACGCACTGTGTGTATTTGCTGTTTCCCTGTTTGGTTTTCTTTTGTTTTATATTAACAAAACAATAACTATCAACTAAATAAACCACAATTCCTGGGAGGCACAATATGTGAAAACAGAAGGCCAGAGAGATTATAGTTTGTATCTTTCTAAGCTATCCGTGTTTGGTACAGCGTAATTGAATTCCCCAAACTCCACTGCTAGCTGTGTAAGGTCTTAAATAGTTCACAGTGGAAGTACTGGCAACTTTGAATGACATTTGAAGCCACAAACAACAAGATACAATATTCTCCATGCCAAAGTTTTTTTTTCTGTCTGCTTTGCTGACAATAATATTGACAGAAGCAGAACTATACCCTCATCAAATGTACAGACCACATTTCATATAGTCATTAGAGATGAGCGAACATATTCGTCCGAGCTTGATGCTCGGGCGAATATTAGGGTGTTCGGGATGCTCGTTACTCGTAACGAGTACCACGCGATGTTCGGGTTACTTTCACTTTCCTCTCTGAGACGTTAGCGCGCTTTTCTGGCCAATTGAAAGACAGGGAAGGCATTACAACTCCCCCCTGCATCGTTCAAGCCCTATACCACCCCCCTGCTGTGAGTGGCTGGGGAGATCAGGTGTCACCCGAGTATAAAAATCGGCCCCTCCCGCGGCTCACCTCAGATGCGTTGTGACAGAGATCAGGGACAGTGGTATCGTGTTGGAGCTGCTGTAGGGAGAGTGTTAGGAGTTAGTGTAGGCTTCAAGAACCCCAACGGTCCTTCTTAGGGCCACATCTAACCGTGTGCAGTACTGTGGAGGCTGCCTTTTGCAGTGGTGCACATTTTTTTTTTTTTTGCTATATCGGCCGTGCAGAGCATTGCGCCCTGCAGTAATACTACAGGGACAGAAGTGGTGGTTAGGCAGGGAGAGTGTTAGGAGTTAGTGTAGGCTTCAAGAACCCCAACGGTCCTTCTTAGGGCCACATCTAACCGTGTGCAGTACTGTGGAGGCTGCTGTTAGCAGTGTTGCACTTTTTTTTTTCCCCAAATCAGCCGTGCAGAGCATTGCGCCCTGCAGTAATACTACAGGGACAGAATTGTGTAGGCAGGGCCAGAAGACATATTTTATTGATTGAATATAGTCAGTGGGCCTTTCCTTTAAAAAAAAAGGGCAAAAAGTTCTATTTGGCCTGCCTCTGACAGTCCTCAGCGTTCTGGGTACGTGTGTGCTGGGTGGAGAACTTAAAAAAAATCATACGCAGCCAGCTAAGTTTAACAGCAGGCTTGCGCCAATTTATTTCCTGGCTGGGAAATCACCGCTCTGCTGCAGTTAATAACAGTGCAAGACTGCAGTTCTGTGACACACTGCAGGGCCACACAACACATTTATTATTGATTGAATATAGGCAGTGGGCCTTTCCTTTAAAAAAAAAGGGAAAAAATTCTATTTGGCCTGCCTCTGACAGTCCTCAGCGTTCTGGGTACGTGTGTGCTGGGTGGAGAACTTAAACAAAAATCATACGCAGCCAGCTAAGTTTAACAGCAGACTTGCGCCAATTTATTTCCTGGCTGGGAAATCACCGCTCTGCTGCAGTTAATAACAGTGCAAGACTGCAGTTCTGTGACACACTGCAGGGCCACAACACATTTATTATTGATTGAATATAGTCAGTGGGCCTTTCCTTTAAAAAAAAAGGGCAAAAATTCTATTTGGCCTGCAGGCTTGCGCCAATTTATTTCCTGGCTGGGAAATCACTGCTCTGCTGCAGTTAATAACAGTGCAAGACTGCAGTTCTGTGACACACTGCAGGGCCACAACACATTTATTATTGATTGAATATAGTCAGTGGGCCTTTCCTTTAAAAAAAAAAAAGGGAAAAAATTCTATTTGGTCTGCAGGCTTGCGCCAATTTATTTCCTGGCTGGGAAATCACCGCTCTGCTGCAGTTAATAACAGTGCAAGACTGCAGTTCTGTGACACACTGCAGGGCCACAACACATTTATTATTGATTGAATATAGGCAGTGGGCCTTTCTTTAAAAAAAAAAGGGAAAAAATTCTATTTGGCCTGCCTCTGACAGTCCTCAGCGTTCTGGGTACGTGTGTGCTGGGTGGAGAACTTAAACAAAAATCATACGCAGCCAGCTAAGTTTAACAGCAGGCTTGCGCCAATTTATTTCCTGGCTGGGAAATCAAATCACTGGTAATACACCATGCTGAGGGGTAGGGGTAGGCCTATAGGACGTGGACGCGGGCGAGGACGCGGAGGCCCAAGTCAGGGTGTGGGCACAGGCCGAGCCAGTGCGGTGGCCAGGGGTAGAGGCAGGGCCAGACCGAATAATCCACCAACTGGTTCCCAAAGCGCCCCCTCGCGCCATGCCACCCTGCAGAGGTCAAGGTGCTCTACAGTGGGCAGTTTTTCACAGAGACGCCTGACGACCGACGAACAGTGGTGTGCAACCTTTGTCGCGGCAAGATCAGCTGGGGAGGCACCACCACCAGCATGCGCAGGCATATGATGGCCAAGCACCCCACAAGGTGGGACGATGCCCGTTCACCGCCTCCGGTTTGCACCACTGCCTCTCCCCCTGTGCCCCAACCTGCCACTGAGATCCAACCCCCCTCTGAGGACACAGGCAGTACCGTCTCCTGGCCTGCACCCACACCCTCACCTCCGCTGTCCTCGGCCCCATCCAGCAATGTCTCTCAGCGTAGCGTCCAGACGTCGCTAGCGCCACAGTTTGAGGGCAAGCGCAAGTACAACGCCACGCACCCGCACGCTCAAGCGTTAAACGTGCACATTGCAAAATTGATCAGCCTAGAGATGCTGCCGTATAGGCTTGTGGAAACGGAGGCTTTCAAAAGCATGATGGCGGCGGCGGCCCCGCGCTACTCGGTTCCCAGTCGCCACTACTTTTCCCGATGTGTCGTCCCAGGCCTGCACGACCACGTCTCCCGCAACATTGTACGCGCCCTCACCAACGCGGTTACTGCCAAGGTCCACTTAACAACAGACACGTGGACAAGCACAGGCGGGCAGGGCCACTATATCTCCCTGACGGCACATTGGGTGAATTTAGTGGAGGCTGGGACAGAGTCAGAGCCTGGGACCGCTCACGTCCTACCCACCCCCCGAATTGCGTGCCCCAGCTCAGTGGTGGTATCTGCGGGGGTGTATGCTTCCTCCACTAAACCACTCTCCTCCTCCTCCTACGCAACCTCTGTCTCGCAATCAAGATGTGTCAGCGGCAGCAGCACGTCGCCAGCAGTCGGTGTCGCGCGGCGTGGCAGCACAGCGGTGGGCAAGCGTCAGCAGGCCGTGCTGAAACTACTCAGCTTAGGAGATAAGAGGCACACGGCCCACGAACTGCTGCAGGGTCTGACAGAGCAGACCGACCGCTGGCTTGCGCCGCTGAGCCTCCAACCGGGCATGGTCGTGTGTGCCAACGGCCGTAACCTGGTGGCGGCTCTGCAGCTCGGCAGCCTCATGCACGTGCCATGCCTGGCCCATGTCTTTAATTTGGTGGTTCAGCGCTTTCTGAAAAGCTACCCCCACTTGTCATACCTGCTCGGAAAGGTGCGCCAGCTCTGCGCACATTTCCGCAAATCCAACACGCACGCTGCCACCCTGCGGACCCTGCAACATCAGTTTAATCTGCCAGTGCACCGACTGCTGTGCGACGTGCCCACACAGTGGAACTCTACGCTCCACATGTTGGCCAGACTCTATGAGCAGCGTAGAGCTATAGTGGAATACCAACTCCAACTTGCGCGGCGCAGTGGGAGTCAGCCTCCTTAATTATTTACAGAAGAGTGGGCCTGGTTGGCAGCCATCTACCAGTTCCTTGGAAAATTTGAGGAGTCTACCCAGATGGTGAGCGGGGATGCTGCAATCATTAGCGTCACCATTCCTCTGCTATGCCTCTTGAGAAGTTCCCTGCAAAGCATAAAGGCAGACGCTTCGGAATCAGAAACGAAGGCGGGGGAAGACAGTATGTCGCTGGATAGTCAGAGCAACCTCATGTCTATATCTCAGTGCGTTGAGGAGGAGGGGGAGGAGCATGAGGAGGAGGGGGAAGAGACAGCTTGGCCCACTGCTGAGGGGACAGATGCTGCTTGCCTGTCATCCTTTCAGCGTGTATGGCCAGAGGAGGAGGAGGAGGAGGAGGAGGAGGAGGGGGAGGAGCATGAGGAGGAGGGGGAAGAGACAGCTTGGCCCACTGCTGAGGGTACAGATGCAGCTTGCCTGTCATCCTTTCAGCGTGTATGGCCAGAGGAGGAGGAGGAGGATCCTGAAAGTGATCTTCCGAGTGAGGACAGCCATGTGTTGCGTACAGGTACCCTGGCACACATGGCTGACTTCATGTTAGGATGCCTTTCTCGTGACCCTCGCGTTACACGCATTCTGGCCACTACGGATTACTGGGTGTACACACTGCTCGATCCACGGTATAAGGAGAGCCTTTGCACTCTCATTCCCGAAGAGGAAAGGGGTTCGAGAATGATGCTATACCACAGGGCGCTGGTGGACAAACTGATGGTAAACTTCCCATCCGACAGCGCTAGTGGCCGAAGGCGCATTTCCGCGGCCCAGGTAGCAGGGGAGGCGCAGAGATCAGGCAGCATGTACAGCGCAGGCAGGGGAACACTCTCTAAGGCCTTTGACAGCTTTATGGCTCCCCAGCAAGACTGTGTCACCGGTCCCCAGTCAAGGCTGAGTTGGCGGGAGCACTGTAAAAGGATGGTGAGGGAGTACGTAGCCGATTGCAGCACCGTCCTCGGTGACGCCTCTGCCCCCTACAACTACTGGGTGTTGAAGCTGGACACGTGGCCTGAACTCGCGCTGTATGCCCTGGAGGTGCTTGCTTGTCCTGCGGCTAGCGTCTTGTCAGAGAGTGTGTTTAGTGTGGCTGGGGGAATCATCACGGATAAGCGTACCCACCTGTCAACCGACAGTGCCGACAGGCTTACACTCATCAAGATGAACAAAGCCTGGATTTCACCAGACTTCTCTTCTCCACCAGCGGACAGCAGCGATACCTAAGCAATACGTAGGCTGCAACCGCGGATGGAAGCATCGTTCTCTATCACCATCCAAAACGGGGACCTTTTTGCTTCATCAATCTGTGTATAATATTCATCCTCCTCCTCCTGCTCCTCCTCCTGAAACCTCACGTAATCACGCCGAATGGGCAATTTTTCTTAGGCCCACAAGGCTCAGTCATATAATTTTTCTAAACAGTTTTTATACCTTTCAATGTTCATTAAGGCGTTGAAACTTTCACCTGAAACAATTTTTATTTTAACTGGGCTGCCTCCAGGCCTAGTTACCAATTAAGCCACATTAACCAAAGCCATTAATGGGTTTCACCTGCCCTCTCGGTTGGGCATGGGCAATTTTTCTCAGGTACATTAGTACTGTTGGTACACCAATTTTTGTGGGCCCTCGCCTACAGTGTAATCCAATAAATTTTTTGCCCACCTGCATTACAGCTGACATAACATCAGCTGTGATGGGCAATGCAATGGGATATATTTATGTACCGCCGGTGGCTTCCTGGCACCCACCCATGCTGTGGGTCCACAGGGAGTTGTTACTACATCTGTCCACTTGTAAAGAACCCCAGTCTGACTGGGGCATGCAGTGTGGGCCGAAGCCCACCTGCATTAACCACGACATTACCTCAGCTGTGATGGGCAATGCAATGGGATTTATTTATGTACCGCCGGTGGCTTCCTGGCACCCACCCATGCTGTGGGTCCACAGGGAGTTGTTACTACATCTGTCCACTTCTAAAGAACCCCAGTCTGACTGGGGCATGCAGTGTGGGCCGAAGCCCACCTGCATTAACTACGACATTACCTCAGCTGTGATGGGCAATGCAATGGGATTTATTTATGTACCGCCGGTGGCTTCCTGGCACCCACCCATGCTGTGGGTCCACAGGGAGTTGTTACTACATCTGTCCACTTGTAAAGAACCCCAGTCTGACTGGGGCATGCAGTGTGGGCCGAAGCCCACCTGCATTAACCACGACATTACCTCAGCTGTGATGGGCAATGCAATGGGATATTTTTATGTACCACCGGTGGGTTCCAGGGAGCCACCCATGCTGTAGGTGCACACGGAGTTTAACCTACATCTGTCCACTTGTAAAGAACCCCAGTCAGACTGGGGCATGCAGTGTGGGCCGAAGCCCACCTGTATTAAGCACGACATTACCTCAGCTGTGATGGGCAATGCAATGGGATATTTTTATGTACCGCCGGTGGGTTCCAGGGAGCCACCCATGCTGTGGGTGCACACGGAATTCCCATTGCGGAGTTGGACCTGGCTGTGACTATTTATAAAAAAACGCGGTCTGACTGGGGCATACAGACACCTTGACAGAATGAATAATGTGTGGCACATAGGTTCCCCATTGCTATGCCCACGTGTGCAGCTCCAGATGGAGGTGGCACAGGATTGGATTTCTCATTGCTTCTGTACAGCATTGTGGACTATCGGCCCGCCCCTTTTATGGGGGGGTCGCTGCCTAGCCATGCGAACCCTCTGCAGTGTGTGCATGCTTTTCCTGTGGCAGACGCACTTATAAATAGACATGAGGGTGGCATGGCATGAGGGCAGCTGAAGGCTGGGCAGGGACAATTTGGTGTACGCTGTGGACACTGTCGTGCGGGGGGGGGGGGGGTTGGGCAGCATGTAACCCAGGAGAAGTGGCAGCGGAGTGTCATGCAGGCAGTGATTGTGCTTTGTTGGAGGTAGTGTGGTGCTTAGCTAAGGTATGCCATGCTAATGAGGGCTTTTCAGAAGTAAAAGTTGTTGGGAGGGGGGGGGCCCACTCTTGCCGGTATTGTGGCTTAATAGTGGGACCTGTGAACTTGAGATGCAGCCCAACATGTAGCCCCTCGCCTGCCCTATCCGTTGCTGTGTCGTTCCCATCACTTTCTTGAATTGCCCAGATTTTCACACATGAAAACCTTAGCAAGCATCGGCGAAATACAAAAATGCTCGGGTCGCCCATTGACTTCAATGGGGTTCGTTACTCGAAACGAACCCTCGAGCATCGCGATAATTTCGTCCCGAGTAACGAGCACCCGAGCATTTTGGTGCTCGCTCATCTCTAATAGTCATATAAATGTGATGCAGAAACTTTCTCTGCTCCCTCCTGTTTGATTTCTCTGCTGATATACAAGTGTTCACACTCAGCAAAAATACACCCTTTGCAGAATATCTGTCCATATTAACAGTCCACATGTTATATAGCTATATAAGTGTGATGCAGTTTCTCTGTCTTGTGCTCAACTGTAAAATGGACGCTGGTTGCACTGTGCCTATGTCGTATATGACTAGAACATATGATGTAGGCATCCAATGAAACTGCTGCCCATATGCAAAATGGAAGACACATTTGTAGGCGTCCAATGAAACTGCTACCCCTATGCAAAATGGAAGACACATTTGATGATATCAGCAAGGTGCCCTGGCAGATGATTGCCTGCATGCTGACCTTTGCAGCTAGCATTATGGAAAATTCGATTTACCTGCGATTTTTGCCAAAAAGTGGTTTAAACTAACCCTATTTTGTAAAAATCGGAATGATTTTATTCTTCAGCACAATTATAATACACTCAGAGGAGAAATATTCAGTGATAGGAGGGCTAGAACTGTGTTAAATCAGACTAATTACGATATATGTACTGAATGGTTCTGCAACACAGCATCTGGAAGAAAAAATATAAAAATAGCACATCAAAATTCCCACATATTTTCTTTCAAGTTAATACCATTAATGATTAGCACTGTATTAGATCATGTTCCAAATGTATTTTATTTAAGCGTTATTTCTATTTAACTGGATCATGTAAATGAAGTGATTGTGACACACAGAGTACCAAGAGTATTTGAATCTGACGTTCTCTATTTAGTTACCAGTGAAGTGCTATGCTTTCAGTGACAGCTCACGCTCAAATTCCCCCAACATACCCTGTCACACTACCTTTGCAAAGCTTCCGAAAGACAAGCTCATGGGATAATACAATGATTCTGCTTAAGCTCCTTAAATGTAAGATTCCATTGCTCAATTTAAAGATTTAAATTGACTATTACAAGGCCATGTTAAAAAAATATAATGCACATTGTAATGGAGAAGGTTATGAATTGTATATGTTAATGATAAAATCCCAATGGCAACTCAGTTCTGAGCAGGGTAAACTATACCCCAATCAAGTAACAATGCATTGGGGCCTCTTCATTAAATCTACACTTCAGATGCCAGGCAATTTACACTATTCAATCTGCATTTTTATAAAAAATAATGTAAATACATTGTATTGTAGTTTAGTAGTTTATGGTTGAATGACTATTATTAACCTTGATGAAGCTTCTATGGTGGAGATACGCATGGGGTCTGCGTTGTTGTACAAATCAGTGATGAACAATTATTGGAATAATACGTTTTGGAGCGATCAGCCCGATTTTTCAAAAATAATCAGGAATTATGATGACTCGATCCTGATTCCAATTAAAGTAAAATATAGGTTTACTAATTTGGCCTCCAGGTCCCTAATGCATGGGAATACACGCACAAATGATGGTGCCTCCTAAACGCATATGTCTTCTTGCAGTTCTGGGGTCCTAGGTTCAAAAAAGGACAAGGTTCAAAAAAGGACAACATTTGGATGGACTTCGAAAAACTCCATATAGATGCTGGCCTTTGTCAGATTTGAACCTAGAACTTTATCAATGATAGACAGCAGTGCTAACAACTGATCCACCACACTTGTTCTTTCTTCTCCAGAGAGGGAAAATAATAAACACAAAGATAACATAACTCCATAAAGATATTGCCCTAGGACAAATTTGGACTTAGAACTCCAGCACTGCAAAGCAGCAGTAATTGAGCCCCCACACCTATTCTTCCTTCTTAGGAGAGGATAAAAGAAAGAAGAAGAAACACCCATAGTACATGTAAACTCCATGTCGATGTAGTCCATAGTCAATCACGAACCTAGAACCCCAGCGCTACAAGATGTGAGTCACTGAGCTACCAAGCTTCTTCCTCATCCTGCTTATTCCAATACTGGTGGAGGAGGAGAAGAAAAAGCAGAAGGAGAATATCTCATTTTCATACTTCTTCTCCTTTCTCTCCTTTTTTGAGAATGCTGATTTTTTCCAGTGATGTTTGCCAAAAATCAGGTTGGCCCAACTTGATCTGATTCTGTAAAAATCCATGTCGACCGAACACGACAAGCAACTAGTGCAGAGCTCCTACATCTTTGGTTCCCTAATAGTGTGCTGGGTACTCTATACACGTTTGCTTCATTATAAGCAGGCCCATTAGTATGTATTAGGTGTCATATTAGCTATTTTTCTCATTATTATAAAGCACTTTTTTTTCGTTATGCTGGCATATTATATTATTAATTTGGTACTTAAGGCATAGACTTGTCTTCTGATTTTCACTTTATGTTGCCTCAAATTTATTTCTGATGTATTTCATGAATCGATTGTGATCCTAAAGGGTCTTTTCATTTAAATATGTCACACTCTATTGTATATCTATTTTCACGCTTTTGTATGGGTGATCACATACAACATAGGTGGCCTGCTTGTTTGTATGTTTTTAGCTGCAGGACTGCAGCTCTCACAGGCTTTGCTTATGAATGACTACCACTTAAATGGCTACTATTAGAGATGAGCGAGCATACTCGGTAAGGACAATTGCTCTAGCGAGCATTGTCCTTACCGAGTACCTGCCTGCTCGGAAGAAAAGGTTCGGGTGCGGGCGCGGGTGAGCGGTAAGTTGCGGGAGTGAGCAGGTGGGAGCGAGGGGGAGAGAGAGATCTCCCCTCCGTTCCCCCCTGCTCTCCCCCGCCGCTCCCCACCCCCCGCCAGCACCCGAAACTTTTCTTCCGAGCGGGCAGCTACTCGCTAAGGACAATGCTCGCTCGAGCAATTGTCCTTAGCAAGTATGCTCGCTCATCTACAGCTACTATGTAAGCGGTGATGCAAGGAGAAGGACACTTCACCTCTATAGTCTCTGACTAGCTGCAATGGTCAGGTGATGAATTGTAATGGTTCTAAATTGAGTTTCAAAATCTTTTGTACACCTAAATACACAATCACACCTAGACATACCATTTTATCAACAATTTGGAGAGCAGCAAGTAGGGGGAACTGACATTGGTAGACAGTAGAAAAAAGACTCAGTTATTAAATACATTGAGTAAACATCCAAAGTGCTGGGGAAAAAGTAAGTAAACCCTTGAATTTATTAACATGTAGACCCCGCTATACCAGCAATCACCTCCACCAAAACATTTCCTGTAGCTGCAAATTATATTTACACAACACAGGGAGGAATTTTCAACCATTGCTACCTGAAAATGTGCTTCAATTCATCAAATTTCTAGGATGCCTTGAGTGCAAAACCCTCTACAGGTTATGTCATAGCATCTCAATAGGGTTAAGATCAGGACTGCGACTTGGCTATAGCAGAACACAACTCTTCTTTTTCAACCATATTTTAGTTAATTTACTTGTGTGCTTTGGGTCATTGTTTCATAGCATCAACTAACATCTCTTTAGCCTGAGGTCATGGATTGCTGTGCTTATATTCTCAAAAAAATTCTCCAGAATTTTTTTGTGTTACCAATGTAATCGTCTTTCATCTGTATAGTGCCAAACACAAGTAAGTGAAGCTTCTGAATAACCTGGATTTCTGCATTGTTTCAAAAATATGTGGTCTGATTGTTATCTACTCATAAGTAGAGACAATCACAATCCAACTACACTAATAACATATAAACAGTTGTCATGTCCATGTCTTTTATTGAGCACACTAAGTAAACATTCACAGTTTAAGGAAAAAAGTAAGTGAACCACTGTGTAATTATTTCTCCAGGAGCTAATTGCCAAAAGGTATTTTAATTAAACAGATGAGATTAGAAGTGTGGTTTTCACAAGCTTAACTATTAAAATAGAAGCGCGCTACCTGATCTAATTCTAGCAAGCAAGTTATAAACATCAAATATGGGGCTGGTAAATTGTGATTATGTGGGGAGACAACTGAAAAGATCTAAATATTAAGGACTAACCTGTTACCCGCGACTTCGTCCGTGTGGAATTGGTATTTATTTAATCTAATCTGTGTTTTGCTGTAGATTGAAACGTAGAAAGTTGAAATAGGTAAAGGAAATTGTAACTGCAATATGCTGTCAGCACAGTTCTGTACGTTTTTGGTCTTGTCATATGTTGCTAGGATATAAAGGTTTTGCTGGCTGTATACACGTGAACACGCCACATATAGTTGCCCATGAGAAAAACATGTTTTTCTAAATGTACACCTGCTAGCCTAAGTGTTTGCCCTTGAGCCTTATTGATTATCATCATGCAATATTCTGGTAAAGGGCCAGCACAGCTATGCTGGAGACCACTGACATAAACAAGATGGCAGTCACATGTGGCTCTGCGATCTTTCTCCACAAAATGGCTGCTACATCGGCATCACTTGGGAACGCGCAAGGTTAAACAGGATTTAGAACTTAAGGCGAATAATGTTGAGTGTGTTTTGTCACGGGTGACGCCAGTACCTTTAAGTTGTGAAATCCCAGTGGATGGCACGAGAATAACAGAGATGAGTCCACAGTTTTTATAATGCAAAACTGAAAGTACACAGTTTTACTGTTTTCACATTTTGCGCAAAATTATACACTTCATGGCAATAAAGGAATTGGTCTTTAGAAAATGAATGCAATGCAGTCAATGATATTTAATAGGATTTTCTTCAACACACTCTGGCCTCCCTCACACAGGGCGTTTGCAGAAACGCAGCGTTTTTTAACGCTGTGTTTACTGCAGATTCTGTCCCGTTTCAGCAGCACTGGCATACTGTATGCCAGCGTTTTGGCTGCGTTATCAGCTCGTCTGAAAACGCAGCCAAGGATGCTGAAAAGAAAAAAGCAATACTCACCTAGCCGCTGCAGTCCGAGTCGCGGCTGCTGGTCTCTGCTGCTGATCCGGGCTTCCTCTGCATTCACAAGTCTATTGCCGTAGGCCAGGTTTGAGAACCCCGCCTCCAGCAATAGAGTGCTGTGATTGGTTGTTGGCGCTTGCTCGATGCCCAATCACAGCCCTTCATTGACTGTCTCAGCCAATCAGAGCTTGCCGGGTGACTACACTGCTATTGAGCTGTTTCGTGAGTTTCCTTACTTTTGACTACGGCTCTCCTTTTCCTCAGATTGCGGCTGTACTTCTCCACAGACTGCTCTCTGACTGACTTCTTCACTCCCTGAATCCCTCGCTGACTGACTCTCTTCATGCTCCAGCTCTGACTGACTGTGACTGGCTGAACGACTCACAGACTTCTTGTCTTACTTACTCTCTGACTGGAACTGACTTCCCGCTCAAACTGTCTTGACTGAAAACTGTGTAACTCCTCCCCATATCCCAACTAGCACTGCTCCGTTTTCCCGGGCTTGAATCCCCTCAACCAATCAGAAATCAGTGGGACAGTAACCAATCAGGAGACAGACGTTGCTGGGCAGATCAGGTCGTCATCTGTGGGGAAAGGGGAGAAACAGGGTTTCTCTGACAGACAACCCCAGAAATGTCTTCTAAGGAGTACATAAATGGGAGTTTTATACATTAGTGAATTCATGACATCCTGTAGGACCTTCTGGGCCATTACAATCGCAAATGCTATTTTTAGAGGGAATTGCAGCGTTTTAAATTGAAAAGGCAAATCCGTTGGTATTATCGGAATGCATGAGCTGTCTGTTTATATCGTATAGCTGAGCTTTCATTTGTTATACTGCTGAGGTAAAATAAAAACAGCACTGTGATTGGTTGTTATTTGTTATACTGAAACACCTTCCTCCTCCTCAATAACAGTGATTATTTTGAAAAAAAAACAAAAAACACAGGAGAAATCTACAAACTCCATGCAGATGTTGTACTTGGTCATTTTTTAATCTAGGACCTAAGCACCACAAAGCAAGAGTGCTAACTGCTCAGCTACAGGAGAATAAGCACCACCCATACTGTGTGTCCAGGATCATTGTTATTGCTAAAGGTTCATTTTAAACAAATTGAGACTAAGGGACTAACAGGATGTTACAATGGGACATTTAAAAGGTGCTTCTGGGCAGCACCTTTTAAATGTCCTGCTGTAAGCAGCGGGGTATTCCTAATGCCCCCCCGCTGGGCAATTCCCCAGCAGCAAGGGGTCGAAGGGGACTCCCCCCATCTCTTTCTCCAAGGGAATTCTCTATAGCAGGGAGAGAAAGAGGGGCAGTGCTACATGGCTTCTCACAAGAGTGTGGGAGGAGGGGGTGTGGCTTAGGGACTTACCCCTATTACCCCACCCATAGCCACATCTTCTCCAAGTGCAGTTGCTCCAGGGAACAGGCAAATTTCATGTGCTGCGCATATGAAATTTGCCAGGTCACGCATTTTCTGCAGCGTGATTCTTTGCATGCATATATGCGCACAAAAAAACACGCTTGCCTGACTGCACCCTAAGGCCCTCTTCACATGGGCATATTTGCATGCAGTTGTGCGCGTAGTTGCACATGCAGAATCCGTGCATGCAATACGCAGGACATAAAACCTATTTATTTCAATGGTTTCATTCACATGCATGTATCTTTGCTGAACGCTTTAACCTGAAAAAATAGTAATATATATATATATATATAATGAGAAAAACTGATGTTTACATTGGTACCATTTTGAGATCACACAAAATCTTTGACCTTTTTTTGTTGTTTTTTCTAAGGCCTCATGTCCACGGGGAAAATCGGGCCCGCTACGGATTCTCCATGTAGAATCTGCAGCGGGTCCCTCCTGCCCCACGGACGTGAGCGCTGAAAATAAGAATAAATGAAAATAAACTCACCTCCCATCCGCTCCGTTTCTTCTCTGCGTCGCGGCCGGATCTTCTTTCTTCGGCCGGCGGATGAATTCGTCATGCCGGCGGCACGGCCGCCGAGCCGAAGCAAGGGAGATGCGGCCGTGAGGAAGAGAAGACCTTCCCGGCCCGCTACGGGTGAGTAAATTCTTTTAAATTCCTATTTTAGGTATTTTCCTATTTTTAAAAAAATGGAGCATGGAAAAATCTGGACCATGCTCCATTTTCGTGCGGGTCTCCCGCGGGGACGGCTCCCGCGGGCTTCTATTGAAGCCTATGGAAGCCGTCCGGATCCGCGGGAGACCCGCACGAAAATGGAGCATGGTCCAGATTTTTCCATGCTCCATTTTTTAAAAAATCTCTTTTATTGACCATCCGCGGGTATTTATCTACCCGCGGGTGGTCAATGCATCCCTATGGGGTGCGGATCCGCGTGCAGGTAATCCGCTGCGGATCCTAAATCATATTTTCCCCGTGGACATGAGCCCTAAGAGTCAAGCAATTCCTAAAAACCTGTATCGTTCATTTTAAAGTATGAATGATATGTTATATTTTTTCTGCGAGTCATTACAGTTACGGAAATACCACACCCATCTGTAGATGTTTCATTTTTTGCTCTATATGGGCTCAGTCAGACGGGTGTTTTTTCGCGCGATTTGCGCATGCGTCCGGCGATTTTATAAAACCATTGCTTTGCAATGGTATTGGACACATGAGCACTTTTTATGCGCTCGTCCGATAAATTATAGAACAGAAATCGCAGATCGCACCTATCTGCGATCTGCGATTCCTGTTCTCTTCTCTATATGCGCTCAGTGGGGCCGGCGGCAGCAGCGCCGTCCCCATTGAGAACATATAGTAGACAAATCATTCTTCTCTGCCACAGCTGTAACAGCTGTGACAGAGAAGAACGATGTTTGCCCATTGAATTCAATGGAGCGGCAATACAGCAGGTTCCACTGAAAGCAATGGGCTGCTGGCGAGCGCGGGATGAATTGTCGGAAAGGGCTTAAATATATAAGCCCTTCCCTGAAATTTTTACACATTTCTGGATGAATTGCAGGGAAGGGCTTATATATTTAAGCCCTTCCCGAAAATTCATCCTGCGATCGCCCACAGCGCATTGCTTTCAATGGAGCCGGCTGTATTGCCGGCACCATTGAATTCAATGCACTGGACAGCTCTGGCCCGTTTCTATTGAAACACGGCTAGGAGCAGTATTTTCGGGCGATTTTTTTGGCCCCGGTCACGCGATTTGCAGATGCGCATCCATCATGCGATCCGCAAATCGTGGGAAAAAACGCCCGTGTGACTAAGGCCTAAGACACGCTTTTCTTCCCTTAAAGTCACTGCGTCTTATAGAGTGAATTTGCCGAAATTCATAGCGATCACAAGTTTAACGTGCGACCACGATTTAGTTAGCGCAATTGCGTGTTAAACTCATGATCGCACAAACAAATGTGCAATTAGTTAACAGTTTTCTCTCTTCCCCACTGATGCCCTGCACTGATGCTGCTGATTGGTGGTGAGTTGCTGCTCCCCGCTTCCACCAAAGCTTCTTCCCTCCACCGAATGGCCACTGTGACACGGAGCTCCAGTTTTTCAGACTCTGCTGCTTCTTCTGCTCCGTCACCCGGCACTAACTGCTGCACTATCCCTGAGTGAGTTCAAAATATTTTTTTCCTATTTTCCCGCTCTAAAACGGGGGTGCGTCTTATAGAGCAAAAAATATGGTATATAGAGTTCCACTTTTTGGGAATCGCAATAAAAAATAATCAAATATTTTGTATGGATCTCAAAATGGTACCAATGAAAACATCAGTTTTTTTCAGAATAAACAAGCCTTCACACAATGTTGTAAATGGAAAATTAAAAAAGTAATGGTTCTCCGGTGATGAAAAATTCTTTCAATGACCAAAAATAGTACAACATAAAAAAAATCTCCATAAATTTGGTATCATCATAAACATACTAGCCTGCAGAATAAAGATAACATTTAAATTATACTGTTTGGTGAATGCAATAAAAATGATACCAGTACAACTGCAGATTCAAGGTAATAAATATTGAGTTTTATTTATTTGCTAACTCCTGCTGTGTGAGAAAAAAAATAATGATCTCGTAAAATCAGCGAGAAAAATGACATTTTCTAATTTATTCTTTACTTTGCTTTGATTAGCGTGAAACAACTAAAGAGTTAACAGACATGGTAAATGTACTTTTGAAAACTATAAGGGGTACAGTTTTAGGGCTTATTCACACAAGCGTATATCAGCTGGCATTTTCACAGCTGGCCGATATATGCTACTATCTGATGCATTGGATTCCAATGCATCAGATCGCACAGGCATATTCCTGCGGCATAAAAGCGCCTAGCTGGGCGCTTTTACGCCAGACAGGAAGGATAGTCCTGGAACTATCTTCTTAGCCTGACTATGGTCGCTGCCATAGACTCCTATGGGGGCCAATGATAGTGACCGGAGAAGGGAGGTGGGAGGGAGTTTAGCAGCGTGACTGCTAAACTCCTTCCCCCTTCTCTTCTCCTCTCCACCCCTTGTCACTGTTTGCAATGGGAATGGGCAGGACAAGGATGGAGCAAGGGGTGCGGACAAGGGGTGGGGAGAGGGCAGGAGCTTAGCTCTGCCCTGCCTCGCCTCCTCCCATTGCAAACAAGCAGAGGGGAGGAGAGAGGAAGCAAGGCAGCGAGGGGCAGGGAAGGAGGAGAAAGCTTAGCAGAGCTAAGCTGTCTTCCCCTGCCTGACGGCATATACACTGAGCCCGTGCATAACATGGTAGCATATATCATCTGGCCGTGAAAATGCTGGCCGATATATATGCTCATGTGAATAACCCCTTAAAAAGGGATGAATTTCAGAAGGTTTCTAACTAGAGATGAGCGAGCATACTCGCTAAGGACAATTGCTCAATCGAGCATTGTCCTTAGCGAGTATCTCCCCGCTCGGGAGAAAAGGTTCGGCTGCCGGCGCGGGTGACAGATGAGTTGCGGCCATGAGCAGGGGGGAGCGGGTGGGAGAGAGGGAGAGAGAGATCTCCCCTCCGCTTCTCCCTGCTCTACCCCGCCGCTCCCCACCCGCCGCCAGCAGACGAATCTTTTCTCCCGAGCGGGCAGGTACTCGCTAAGGCCAATGGTCGATTGAGCAATTGCCCTTAGCGAGTATGCTCGCTCATTTCTATTTCTAACATATAAGCCTCTGAAAGCCACTTAAGAACTAAATTGGTCCCTTAAATAATAGATTTTGGATGTTTTCACCAAAATTAAAAGATCAACAATCTCAGGGATTGTGAAAACAACACATAATTTGGGAGAAGTTAGGTGCACACGTAATGCCTGTAAACACTGCCGACACCTACCGTAGCTGAATGCAACCTCTGGATTTGAGATGACTGCAAATTTCAGAAACCACATTGGTGCACATCCATGTATACAAGCTGCCACCCTCAGTGTCACTTTTCATAAATATTAACAATTATTTCTTAGTGATCCTGATAGCTGTTGCCAATTCCAATTACACATTTGTGTCAGTGTATGCAGGTGAAAATGAGAGTTCTTCCGACTTCAGATTAAAGATTGGGCACCAACTTGTCGTAAATCGCATATTTGTGCTACCTCTCAGACCTCTTCTGGGTACCTACGATATTGTGCCATTTGTTTTGGCTTCAGATGAGGCCTTTTCACTGAAAACAAATCAAATGAGTTAACTAACATTATAAATATAATTTTGAAAATTCTGTAGGTACAGTTTTTTTTAAAAAAGTATGATTTCTGAAGGTTTCTAATATATCTGACATACAGTTGACTTATTGTAAATCTTATTTAGTAACTATTTTATGTTGTATGAGTATGTTTTATGGCTTCTTCACATAAGCGTATGTGTTTTTGCGGTTGCCCACTCGCACCATAAAATCTCATGAATGAAGATAAGAAGTGACCAAGTCCCAAGCTTAATTATCATTTTCTCATCCACTTACACGGCCGGGTACGACATATTCGTGAAAAAATATGCCACAGCCCGGAAATCCCTCGCTTGGTATAAATCCTCGGAATGACTTCAAATGCCTAAATAGAGGCATCTGTAAGCTTTTCCCTGTGTTGGACGCTCCTAAACTCCCTCCCCCTCCCTTTTCTTCCAGCTCCCATAGGAGTCGATGGGAGCCGCCGGCGTATTCCGGCCACAAGATAGAACCAGAACTATCTTTTTCAGCAGTGTATAAATTCGGTTGCCGACTTCAGTCTACGTGTCTGCTATTCTTTTGGCGCAACACTTTTACGCAGCTAAAAATCAGTCATCTGAATGAATACATTGGTAGCCAATGCTTCAGATGGTCATGATTTTTGGCCACGTAAAAACGCTCGTGTGAATAAAGCCTTAAAAGCAAAAAATTCTGAATTTAAAAATTGGAAATTTTTCAAAATTTTCTGCAAGTTTATGATTTTATTTAAATAAACACAAAAGCTATCAGCCAAAATTGACCACTAATATAAAGTGCAATGTGTCATGAAAATAACCATCTCAGAATTATTTGCATAAGTAAGAACATTACAAAGCTGTTAGTGCATAATGTGATACATATCAAAATTGAAAAATCGGAATTGATCAGGAAGGCCAAAACTGGCTGCAGGGCAAAAAGGTTGCAGTAGTTAATTCAATTAATATTATTTTCCCTGAAATGACTGCTCTAATTCCCCAATGCACAGCAAAGCCATATATGTGTACATTGTGTAATGTCTGATGTCGCTATACAGCCCAAAACCAAAACCCTATTTAACCCCTTAGTGACCAAGCTTTTTTGCTTTTTTCCATTTTCGTTTTTTCCTCCACCCTCACTTCTTCATTTACCCAATGACGTCACTGTATGAGAGCTTGTTTTTTGCAGGACGAGTTGTATTTTTCAATCGTGCTACTTACTGTACCATCTAATATACTGAAAAACTTTAAAAAAATTCTAAGTGGAGAGAAATGAAAAAAAAAAAACGAAATTCTGCCATCTTTTGGTACATCTTGTTTCTATGGTGCACAAACTGCAACAAAAATAACATGATAACTTTATTCTATGGGTCAGTACTAGAGTTGAGTGAACATACTCCGCCGAGCTTGATGCTCGTTCGAGTATTAGCGTACTCGATGGTGCTCGTTACTCGAACGAGCATCAAGCTGTGTTCGACCCCGCCCCTATTTTTGGCTCCTCCCTAGCAATGCTTTGATCGCTCCTGCAGTATGATGTAATGCCATGGCATTACATCATATTGCATTCTGACAGGCAGCCTATTAAGCCACCCCACGTGGATGGCTTGATAGGCATTCTGCCATGATAGCCCTTGGGCCTTTCAGAAGGACCCCAGCTGCCATGACACCCGCACCGCTCCCCTGATCTCACCGCCGGGGGGGGCTGTACAGGACCCCTGAACATTGTTCAGAGGATTTAAATGCTGCTGTCAGATTTGACAGTAGCATTTGAAGGGTTAACAGCCCCAATCAGCAGCGCAGCTTGTCGGGGCTGTTGCCCACAGGTGTCAGCTGTAGGAAACAGCTGACACCCATGATGTATGGATAGCAGCGTGATCTCCCTCCATACATGTCCTGCAATGGCAGGATGTAAAAACACGATAGGGTGGTCACTGAGGGGTTAAACTTTAAATACATATTCTTCCCTTTGTTCATATCCTCTGCACGTGGATGATAGTCGTTAAAATACAGATTTTGTTAGTACATGCACAGACGGAGATAGAGTCAGGGGAAAACAGAATAAAGTTGGTGACTGGCTGTTATTGAATATTTGGTGTAACATACATTTTGTGTGGCACAAACATGTCAATGCCAGTTCACTTGGCACTCATGAAAAACCCATGGCTTTGGTACAATGTGCACTTTTTCTTTGTTAATTTATTATCATGTTAATTATTTCTGTTTATTTATTTTGTTATTTTTTACATTTAACTTTATCTATTTCTTCTTTTTTATTTTACTGATGCAATATAGATTAAAAGAGAACACATTACCCGTGGAGGAGCTCTTTCACTTTCAGGAACACACTGCTCAATATGAGTAAGAGCACGTAGAAGGAGTGTTATTCCCAATCAATGTTTTACAGATTTCTTAAAAACTCATACATTGATTTGAAGGAATGCTGCCATCCAATAGGTGGCACTGCAGAGGCATTGTTCCATATTGCTTGTTTGAAGAAGAAATTTCATATTTATTTCACATTCCTTGTCACTGGACTAATTGTTTACTGTTATGGTCATCCCTCCCTGGTATTTATCTAAATTATTTTAACCCCAACATATCTGTGCCTTCTTACCCTCTGTCTCTCATATTTAGATTAAGTTTACCATGTTTGTGCCCTACCATGTGATCATGTGTTATAGTAAATACATCTTTACATTTGTTCCATTCTGCCTGAGGAAGGACCTTGAGAGGTCCGAAAACTCGCTATAACATCATGTATTTTTGTTAGCCATTAAAAGGTATCATATCTACAAGGTTACTTGTTTTATCTTACTGAGAACAACCTCCTCTCCACCCCCCTGCACTATTTTCAATGAGGAGAGGCGAGACAGGGGCAGAGCTAATTACCGGAACTTAGCCCCACCCCCGTTCCGCCTCCTCTCATTGCAAATAGTGCAGAGTGGCGGAGAAGGGGTGGAGAGGAGAAAAAAAAGAGGGGGCGGGAGCTCAGAGCACTGCTCCCGGCTCTTCCAGCCTCCCCCCTGCAGAGAGAGAGACGCCGTATATCGGCTGGGCGTGAAAACCCAGCCGATATATGGTTGTCTGAATGCACCCTAATCCTGCTGTTGGGTCTGTGTGTAGAAACGCACAGCACCATCAAATACAACTTGTAAATTACTGGCTGCAGACACAAGGGCCAGCCTGTTAGCCTATTAATTTATGTGGGCTGGTGGAAAAGGGATAATAGGTCAAGATTATCATTATTACAATAGGAATTCTGACATTTATTGAAGTTTAATGTAACACATGTAGCCATTCCTCTACTGAGTCAGGATTCTTTTATTTAAAGCACATTTGACTTTTCAGATAACTTTCAGAATAAGCACCTGTGAAATTTTGTACATAATGAATAACACTCTTTCTGGCCATTTTGGGACTTTTTGAAAAAAGTTGCAGATTCTAAATCCACAGCTTGTCTATTTATGCTATGGATAATTCAACCCTTGAAATACAACTATTAAATTCTTCAGCAGATACGCAAATAGAAATGCAGACAAATCTGCTCCATTTAGGTGCAGTTTTGGCCAATGCAGATTTAGGCCTCGTTCACACGAGCACACAACGTATGCCAAAGTTATCCACGCACAAAAAGGGTGGCTATTAGAAACAGTGGTTTCCTATGGAAAGGTTCAGACGAAAGAATTTTAAGAAGCACACCTAAAAAGATAGGACATGCGCGACTGAAATTCATAAAAAGAAAGGACCTGATCTATCTTCGGAACGCAAAGCGCAGGAGTTTCCATAGACTCCTGTGGGAACTGGATAACAAGGAGAGAGGGAGGGAGATTAGGTAAACATTTCGCTTGTTTAGTGTAACGTTCTAAACAATCGGAACAGGGGATAAAAGGAGATAAGGTGGCGGGGGAGTGTTGCCGCACCGCTAACCACAGAATCACACTTAAATGTTCCGCTGTTAGCCCCTGCGGAGATGATGGGACTAACAGTAGTTTACAGCGAAACATTTAAGATGTGCTGTTCAGCTGTCCGGGAGAGAAGGAATTCCTCTGCAGGGAGAGAGAGAGATGAAAGCCCCAGGGGAACCTCTTCTCTGTGGGGCTTTCCTTAATCTCTCTCCCCTCTTGGAACAGCAGCGCCTCTTTCCTGCATTGTGCAATGCTGTTTTTAGCTGCACAAATTCCCTCAAATGAATGGATGAATTTTACGTAAAGCAACTTTGCGGAAAAACGTCCATTAACACTATTTTTGCGCAGTTACCAGCATTTTTTGTGTGGCTAATTTCGGCATTTGTTGTGTGCTCGTGTGAATGAAGCCTTAGGGCTCCTGCACACTTGCATTTTTCTTGCATGTTTTTTCACACAATATGGCTGCGTTTTTTCACGCGATTGTCAATGGCACTTTCTAATGTAAACACGCATCGGAAGTTTGTGCTTGGCAATTTTTGTGAAACATTAGAAAGTCCCTTGACAATCACGTAAAAAAACGCAGCGATATTGCATGAAAAAAAAAACATGCAAGAAAAATGCAAGTGTGCAGGAGCCCTTAGGCCGGGTTCACATGGGGCGGATTTGCCCCGGAAATTCTGGCCGGAATTTCACCGCGGCAAATCCGCCTGCGTCCGCTAATCCCGGGATTAGCCAGCTGTGTGGACGAGATTTCTCAGAAATCTCGTCCACACGGGACGGCGAATCCACCACGGCAAATCTGGCAGAAGCTGACGCTGTGGCGCGGATTCGTTGGCCGCAGCATGTTCTTTTTCTTTCTTCCGCCGCGGCCGCGCTCTCCTTGGGTTTTGAAGCAGTGCTTCTCCCGGCGGAAATCTTGTGGTTTTTCGCTCTGGCCAAACTGCGAGATTTCCTCCGGGAATCTGCCCCGTGTGAATACAGCCTTAACAGTGTAACTGCTGCTGGTTTGCCGTTGCATAATGTCCGCAGCGATTACCTGCTGTGGGAAGACAGTCTGTCTGTTACATACACAGACATAACCTCATCATGTAGGAGTGTATAGGAAGATTTAGCAGCAGATATCTCAGCATTATCTCCAGCATTCATGTCTCATGCTAATGTGTCTTTGCTTCCACCTCCTCTCTGCTCTCTGCATACAGTTCAATGAACAGGATGACTCATCTTCCTGCTCTGATTTTCTAGTCTTCCCTGTCAATCATGTGAAAGCATAGTGGACAGTAAAGTAGTGCGATGGGAAACCCCTGGTGACCAGTACTTTAGAGTGATCTTTCAGCAAAAAATTTCATTGTAGGTAAATAAATTCTGGTTTAGCTATTTATCACACTGGCTATCCTATAAGCACAGGTTGTTTGAAAAGTTAGTGTGTATCGAAATATTAAACCATTTATGCAGTTTGTATGTATTTTAACCATTTTAAGCAAGTTTATACTAATGTATTAGTGTCATGTGTTATCAGAAAATGACCTACAGTACTTTTTACATCAAGGATTTACGTTAAACATATTTTTTAATGATTTGTTTTCTATTTTTTTTTTTAATTCTGTAATCATGCAGTTTTTACTCTGGCCTCTATTATTATTGTGTGTTAAATGCTTTACTTTGTTAATACCGGTACCAAATGCTAAGCCGGACAGCGATCAAGGTAGAGCGACTTAAGCAATGCAAAAATTAAATCTGTGCTGTATTTGTGTCTGTATGTTCAGGTTTACAAACTTCCTGACAATGTAACATGGATTTAGTACGGCTGCTTTATAGACTTTTTTGTAGTGTATGTGGTCCAACCCCAATGGTAGGCACAATAATTACCCTATGCGCTCTCCACAGGCCTCCTGTGTGAGTTCACTGTATCTAGTGATTTTCTCAGTGTATGTATCTGCATGTTGTGAGTGTTTGGAATGGAGATGTCTATGATGGATGTGGTTTTGCTGTGTTTGTCAATGAATGTGACGTCCGGTCTGTTGTGGTGGATTGTTTTGTCTGTGATTATGGCTCTGTCGGAGTACAGTTTGTGTGTTCTTTTCTAGGACTGTCTGTGGAGTATATTTGTAGTATGGAATATAAGTGGCTGATAGTTTGTCTATGAGCTCTTCGTGGATTATATTTGCAATTTGATTATGTATGGGTAAATAATCTGTCTGTACCGAGAGCTGCGACTGGAGGTGATGGGTTGTATGGTTTCTGCCCCATGTGGCATTTTCTGCTCATGTCTTCAGTAAGTGTTTTGTGTTTATGACTTGATCCTGTATGGCGGTCATGAACCCATCTGTTTCTCCAAAGAGGTTACCCCAAGCCAGCCAACAGTTTGATGCAATTTTGTCAACATGATCCCAACTAAGATCAAAGGCATGCCTACCATGGAGCTCCTTCTTGGCTCATGATTGCTTAAAGGGGTTGTCTCGCGCCGAAACGTTTTTTTTTTTCCATAGGCCCCCCGTTTGGCGCAGGACAACCACAAGGGATGTGTTAAAAAAACAAAACATATTACTTACCCGAATCCCCGCTCTGTGACGTCTTCCTTCTTCCTTCTTCTTCCTTTACCAAGATGGCCGCTGGGATCTTCACCCACGATGCACTGCGGATCCTTTCCCATGGTGCACCGTGGGCTCTGTGCGGTCCATTGCCGATTCCAGCCTCCTGATTGGCTGGAATCGGCACACGTGAAGGGGCGGGGCTACGCGATGATGCGTAGAAGGGGGCGGAGCCAGAACGCCGCTCGTGCCTGGACCGATCAGAAGGGGAGAAGACCGCACAGCGCAAGTGCGTCTAAAAAAGCAAGAAGACATCAGAATTAGACGGATCCATGGAGACGGGGACGCTAGCAACGGAGCAGGTAAGTGAATAACTTCTGTATGGCTCATATTTAATGCACGATGTATATTACAAAGTGCATTAATATGGCCATACAGAAGTGTATAACCCCACTTGCTGCCGCGAGACAACCCCTTTAACTTTGTTGCCATTTTTCATGTGTTCTGCAACGTTATTATTATTTTTTGTTCACAATGGAAATACCGAGTACTTTATTATAAATAGTCTAACAAAATGTTATTCACTATAGTAAATCCCATTATACAAGTTTTATAGTACTGTGTACTGACTTTCAAATTTGTATGTTTCATGTTAACGTAGTTTTACCTAATTCGTACCTGGATGATGGCATCATAAAATCTTTCTTTTTTTTGCACTTCTTTATATCCAAATCATGTGGTGTTTTTAACAGAAGTCACCATGCCTGTGCAGTAAAGGAAGTCATCACATAAAAAATTAAGTATTTATTCAAACCACATACAAAAACAAGTTCTGATTCATCAGTTTGTAGAAAAAATACACTAGCAGATATTATTCATCGGAACATAATTTATGAGAGTGCCTATGCTTAGGTTTATGAAGTGTGTTTTCATTAGTAACACTGCAACGTATAAAATGGACAAGACATTTCTATGAAATGTACACAAAAATGATAGTGTCCTCAACATGAATTCATAGTTAAATCAAGAAGAAATATCAATAGTGGCCACAGGATGTCACCAAAGAGAAAATCTTAAACTACAACCAATTATTTTACACGGTATTGTATCTTAAATAATTGCTGTACTTACAGTGAAATATAAATGGAGAAAAATGCCTCTATATTGCTTTATATTCTTACATATATGAATGTATAAACAGTTGATTATAACGATTATGCAAAATTTGATGATGTTAGTAACTCAAATACATATTTATGTATGCTATTAGGGTGTTTATTTTGCAAAACAATGGTGGATAGAATCCAGGATACGGAAGAGTCCTGTTAGCATTACAAGATATTGATCTTTCCAGTATTGTAGTAACAAATGACTCATAGTAGATATGTGGACTGCATCAGAAGAATCCATTTATATATGTACCAATGAAACATATTTAAAAGCTTCTAATAGACTAAATGTATGTTACAATGTATGTCAAGTTCCTATTTTCTAAAATAGTATAAACCACTGTATTCTAGTCTGTCAAAAAACAGCATCCTAGCAGATAACTTCTTTTTTTTATTTAGAATGGAAGTTAATGGCAAATAGATCTGTCAAACAGCTGTTAATCCAATGTAATCGTATACTAATAGCATTAACAGATCCAGCAAGAAAGCTTATACAGTATGTTCATATCTAGTTGCTGCACTTTTCTTGCAGTATATATCTATTTCAACTATATGTCCCATTGCAGACAGGTGTCAGCTGTAAAAACAGCCACTATCATCTTATATTAATGTTTTTTGCAAAACAGGCACTGGGTCTTATTTTCAGGGAGTGCCTTATTATGCTTACCTAGCAGGCTTAGTCCAGGGCCCTCCCGCTGCTCTCCGCAGCTCCCACGTGTTTCCCACAGTCCTTGGCCACCCAAGATTACTCTCTGGTTACGGGATTCATAAATCCCACATCCATGAAGCGATGGATGTGATTGGTTCTTCGGGTGCTGCTCAGCGAATCAATGCAGCGCTCGGTGGTCCAATCACAGCCCATGCGTTGTGGAGGCGGGATTTATGAATTGCCTGAGCGATGGCAGATCACTGATCTACAATGTTGCAACTTTTGTCTGTTGTTTTTAAATAAAGAGGTGTATCAGCATGGATTTTTTTTCATGCACATTCTGAAAATGACCTTCAAAATTGTGTATCACATCAGTTTTTTTCACAAATCATGAAAATGTGAGGATTAAAAAAACACTATTTTTTTAATGACATATGTGACAATGTTTGTAATGTAGGAAAATGTTCTCTGGAGGGATGGAGTGAATGTGCAAGGAATAGATAAGCATAAATACATAAATAGCAAAGAATCACTAAAAACATACAGGGAAAAAACAAACTATGTAAGGAAAGATAAAAACTGCAAGGAGGAGGCAGAGAGACTAATTGCTAAAGAGAGCAAAAATAACCCTAAACTATTCCTCAATTATATAAACAGTAAAAGGATTTGCACTGAAAGCACTGGCCTGCTAACAAATAATGCAGGAGAAAAGATAGAAGACGATGGGAGGAAGGTGAGTCTATTAAATAGTCTTTTCTGAAGTGTATTTACAAAGGAAGAAGAAACGTCACAAAAGATCAAGGGGAATAAAGTGAACCCTCCACAAAATATTGCATGCTTAACAGAAGAGGAGGTGCAGAGCCGGTTAAGAAGGATTAAAATTGATAAATCGTCAGGCCCAGATGGAATACACTCAAGGGTACTAAGCAAACTAAGTAATGTGATAGACCGCTATTTCTTATATTTAGGGACACCATTGAGACCGGGGTTGTACTACTAGATTGGCGCATTGCCAGTGTGGTCCCAATATGCAAAAAGGGCTCTAAAAGAGAGCCTAAGTCTCGCTTTAATAATTGGAAAAATATTTGAGGGGTTACTGAGCGATACCATCCTCAAGGAAAACAACAGCATAACTCCAAATGAGCATGGGTTCATGAGGGGTCGATCATGTCAGACCAATTTGGTCAGCTTCTACAATGAAGTAAGTTCTAGGCTGGACCTGGGAGAGTCCATTGATCTTGTATATCTGGATTTCTCTAAGCATTTGCCACATAATAGGCTGATATATAAAATGAGACAGCTCGGACAGGGCAAAAAGGTGTGTATTTGGGTAAGGTACTGGCTCGGAGATAGAAAGCAGAGGGTGGTAATAAATGGATCGTACACTGATTGGACCACTGTTGCTAGTGGGATGCCACAGGGTTCAGTATTAGGCCGCATTCTGTTCAATAGATGTATAAATGACCTGATAAAAGGACTACACAGTAAAATATCAATATTTGTAGACAATACAAAATCATACAAGATAATTAATACAAAGAAGGACAATATGTGGCTACATACAGACCTAAATAAGTTGGGGGCTTGGGTTGAAAAATGGCAAATGAAGTTCATTATTGATAAATGTAAGGTTATGCACATGGGCAGGAGAAACGGATGTCACCAATGCACACTAAATGAGGTACTGTTAGGGAAGAGTAAGATGAAAAAAGACCTGGGGGTACTAGTTGACTGTAGACATAATTGGAGCAGTCAATGCTAGTCAGCTGCTGCAAAAGCAAATGAAGTCTTGGGGTGCATTAAAAGAGGTATAGGGGAGACGGATGAGAACATTATTCTTCTAATACATAAGGCACTTGTCAGGCCTCACATGGAATACTGTGTACAGTTCTGGACACTGGTGCTCAGGAAAGATGTTGCACTGCTGAAGGGGGTCCAAAGAAGGGCAACTAAATTAATAAACTGAATGAGAGGACTGGAATACCCAGAGAGGTTATCAAAATTGGGATTATTCACCCTGGAAAAAAGACAGTTAAGGGACAACCAATTAACTATGTATAAATACAGTAGGGGACAATATAAGAATCTCTCCCATGATCTGTTTATACCCAGGACTGTGACGGTAAGAAGAGGGCATCAGTTACATCTAGAGGAGCGAAGGTTTCATCACCAACATATAAGGGAGTTCTTTACTGTAAGAGCAGTGAGACTGTGGAACTCTCTGCTTGAGGACGTGATGATGGAAAAATCAGCAGAGGAGTTTAAGAGAGCACTAGACATCTTTTTAGAGCGCTATGATATTCCAGGATATAGACATTAGGTGACCAGCGGGGTTGTTGATCCGGGTCTTGGAGTTAAGTAGGAACGCAAACGTTGATACAGGGATTATTTTGACTGCCATTATGGAGTCGGAAAGGAATTTTTTCCTCCAAATGAGCTAAATTGGCATCTGCCTCATAGTTTTTTTTGCCTTCCCCTGGATCAACAATGGGGGGTGGGATAGAAACAGGCTGAACTAGAGGGGCATTGTCTTCATTCAGCCTAACAAACTATATTACATAGCTAATTACGAAAATGAATTATGAAATTGATTTATCTGTATCACGTCAAGATTTGCTGCACTCACAAAGCCTAAACATGAGGGAAAGTAATCTTAGCATGCCAGTATGACTCATACCTTAGGCCACCTCTCCCTTTTTCTTTATAGTAACTATTCGGTTCCTTCTTCATGGCATGTACAATGGCTTTACGTGGTTGTGTCTATCAGCCGGAAATTTTGGGCCTTTTGTGAAACATGTTTATTTTCAATCATTCGGAATTAAACTAGCAGATCAGAACAAAGTGTGGGCTCCTCACAAAGTGTGCCATGCATGTATAGAGAGGTTGAGGAACTGGAAAAGTAGAAAAAGGGAATCGATGCCATTCGGTGCACCCATGGTATGGCGTGAGCAAAGAAATGACAGCGATGACTGCTACTTCGGCACAGTGAAGATCGTGGGCCAAACCAGTAGCAGTAAGTGTAACATTGTGTATTCCAATATGCCATCTGCCATGAGACCAGTGCCCCATAGTGAATTGATACCTGTGCCATCTCTGTCCAATGTCAAGCCACCAACAGACACCAATTTAGACCGTGATACAAGTGATGAGATTTACTAACCAGACCGTATGGAGGATGAAACCCCAGTGCCATTTTCCCAACATCAACTGAATGATTTGGTTTGAGATCTAAATTTACCTAAAGACGCATCAGAATTGTTAGGATCACGGCTTCATAAAAAGAATTTACTGTGTCCTAATACGAGATTCTCCTGGAACAGACACCAAAAAGCAGAATTACTTCTTTTTTTGCTGAAGAAAGCTGTTTGGTATATTGTCGAGACATTGTGCCCGTCATAAAATAGTTCAACATTAATTACATTTCAGGAGAGAGGAGATTGTTCATAGATACCAGTAAATGCAGTTTAAAAGGTGTTTTAATACACAATACTAACATCCATTCATCCATTCCAGTAGCACATTCTGTGACTATGAAAGAGACATACAAAAACCTTAAATTTCTGCTGGAAAGTGTGCAGTACAAGCTTCATGAATGGTCTGTGTGCAGGGATTTCAAGGTGATTGCAATATTGCTCGGCCAACAAGCAGGCTGCACCAAATTTCCTTGTTTTTTGTGTGAATGGGATTCCAGAGCAAGGACTGAACATTGGGTTCGGAAGCAGTGGCCATTGTTTTATTTCCACTGGTTGATCCCTCGAAAATAGGTGCTGGTCATTTATTCCTTAACTTATTCCCACTCAGAAGTCTGCTGCTTGGAATCATGCTTTTTCTGCTCTAGTTGCATGCATGAGGTTCTGAGTGGGATTCCCTTGTCTGTTTGTTAGTGTGAACAGTGGCGTGTTCAGTTTCTGTTTGTAGGTGTTCAGACATTAGGTGTGAACTGTCCTGTTCAGTTGTTTTTCCCTCGTCTTGTGTTCCTGCTTGTGTTCAATCTATGGTGAGCCAGGCCCATAGGTTCGAGCATGGGGATCATCACCCTGCTTGTAGGCAGGACTCACTTTTTTTTAGTTGTCCTGTTAGTAGAAACTCACAAGACAACAAGGACCCTTGATGTGGGCCTGTCAGCTTACATATTTTGGCCAAAATATTAACTAATACCTTCTGCATACTAACTTATTTGATATTTCCATTTGTCTGGGTGTTGTGGCAAAAGTATTTTGGCATCTGTTGCCTGTTGTTGTTGTTTGTATACACGTCCTTACTCCCCTTTCTTTTCTCCCTCCCTTATTTGCATTGTGTCCGTGTAGGTCATTGTTCCCAGGGCCTGCACGGACATAACAGAATTCTTCAGACTCCAAATCACAGATTGGGCACCAACTTGTCTTTAATCATATATTTTTTCTTCCTCCCAAACCTCTTCTGGTTACCTATGATCCTGTGCCATTTGTTTTGGCTTCAAGATGAGGCCTTTTCACTGAAAACATATACAATGAGTTCTTATCCCAAAACAGGTTTAGATACCTAGAAGATGATATTTAAAGTGATCCTACAGTTTTGAGACTTTTTTATTCTGGAATGGGAGGGAGAGGAGGTATATTGCCTGCAGTTGTTCTTCTCTGCTGTCTTTCCAATCTGCTGATTTTGAGTCCTGTTTTCGAGCATTCAAAAAGGCCAACACAATTTTCAGTGCATTGGTAGCCTAAGGCTTTATTCCCACAAGCGCATATACGCCACATTTTCACACCCGGGCGCATATACGGTACCCATGTGAAGCATTAGCTTCCAATACAGCCATTCACACGGTGAATATACGGCATGTAAATACGCTCAGCGTGAAAAATAGAACATATTTGCCACTGGCACATATATATGCTCAGCCAAAAGATAGTTCTGGAACTATCTTTTTGCCAATATATGCCTATAGACTCCTATGGGAGCAGGGAAAGAAAAGGGAGGGGAAGGCATTTTGCAGCATCCAATGCTGTGAAAATCTTACAGGTGCCTCTACATAAGCATTGGAAGGTATCCCAAGGTTTTTGGCAGAGCAAGGGTTTTTCTGGGGTGCGGCGTATATTTTCGCTAAAAAACGACGCTCGTGGTCATATGAATGGTCAACAAAATGCTAGCCGTGATCACAGAAAAACGCCAATTCAGGCGCTTATACGAAACAGGCGTAAAAACAACGTCGCTGTATATCCACTTGTGGGAAAGAGCCTGAGACTGCTAATGCATTATACCTACATTCTGATTGGCCAGAGCTGTTTTTGTGATCAGCATTGACCAATCATTGAGCAGTGCACAGTGTGCATTAGACAGGTAGAAAATTGCTGCAGCTATCTTGGAAGGTTGAAAATAGGGCCCAAAACTGGCAGATTGGAGAGTCAGCAGAGAACTGCAGGTAATAAACCCCTGCTCTGCTGTCCCAGTACAGACTTTTTGCTACAAAATAGAGGGTTGCTTTTTATACTGTCTTAGCTGAGCCTGAAAATTTGTGGAACATGCATTTAGCATACAGACGTAGCAAAGTTTATCTTGATTGTGATACCTTTCTTCAACAATCTTAACCAATTTAAAGCTATTGTCCCCTGTTCTTATCACAACAAAATCCACAATAAAGTAATTAAAAGTATAAACAAACTGTGGCACAGAAGTTGTTATAATGTGTTAAAAGTTATGTTAAACTCTGATACATCTGTACTGGCCAAATGATGGTTTGGTTGTTGATTTTGCCTAGGCTATTAAAGTTTTAATACCGCTATCAACTGGGAACCCTTTGGTCTGGAATCTTTTTGTAATTTTACCTTAAATTCAAGAAAGCTATAAAACAAACATTACTTACACAAGATTAGAACATACTAACTAAAAAGAATAGTGATGACATGGCTTGTAATAATTTTTCATGGGTGTTGCTAAAATATTTTACAAAGATTTATACTATTGCAAAAATTGTTTTCAAAAATGTTGTAAGGCTTTTTTAATTAAAAAAATACGAGCAGTTATTAAGTCACCGGCAGAAAATGCTTAAAAGGGCTTATTCAGACGACCGTATATCGGCTGGATATTCACGCCGGCCGATATACGGCATCTCTCTCTGCAGGAGGAGGAGGCTGGAAGAGTTGGGAGCAATTCACTGAGCTCCCGCCCCCTCTCCACCCCTCGGCACTTTTTGCAATGGGAGGGGAGGGATGGGGCGGAGCTAAGGGGTAGAGAGGAGGAAGAGAGGGGGCGGGAGCTCAGTGCACTGCTTCCGGCTCTTCCAGCCTCCTCCCCCTGCAGCTTACTTGTAGAGTAGTGGCTGTTTGTGTGCCTACAACATGTGTTGCTGGCTAAACAGTGGTTTTCAAGCAAGATGTTATGGCTTTCATGTGAAAACAGCTTTGCATCACTTTGGGGATGCAGAGATCCTATGCCATATCTGTCACAACCATAGCAGAGGATCGCGGAGTTTCCCCCATTGCTTTTTAATAGGGCTGGGACTGTTACCGCTGACCCCATTGACAACACAGCGCGGTGCAATGCGAGAGCACGCATAAGATAAAAAATGCTGCAATTTGTTTCCCGTATAGCATCGCATTAAGGTGCTATGCAAGAACAAAATGCTCATGTGTATGACCCTATTCAAAAGAATGGGGCTCATATTTGTGTGAAATTTGTCAAAAGGAGAGGAATAGGGACAAATAGAATAGACTCAAGGTGGGAGACATTGAGTGGAGTGGGCATCAAGTGGAAGTACAAGAGAGATAAAATATCATGTGACTCAGTAAAGAGAGGCATATCTAAAGGAAAGAAAATGCTTCAAATTATAGCTATGGGCAGACTGTAGAAACACCCAGCAAAGTAATCAGTGTTGTCCATACATAAAGGTAGAGCAGCCATGTAAGGCTGATGTGCACATCCATAATATCACTCAAATAATAGGTAAAAAATGTGAAAGCTTAAGTCTGCACATAAAAGGATACATGGATAAAGAATGGATACCCATATCTCCCAAATATCAGTTGATACGAACATGGAGATAAAAATTATCTATATAGGACATAAGTAAAGGGGAGAGAATGCTTAATGGCAAGTAAATATGTATGAGCTACTCCATGTGGGAAGGAGATTTTACCTGTGGTATGGGGGATTACAGTCGGCAGCCAGTTGAATAAACATAATAAAGGTTAAAACAGGACAGTGCCTCAGGGAATCATATGATAAAACAGCAATCCGTGAAAGAATTTATAGATGGATTCATGTGGTGTGAACACCTGGGCCCAGGGGACAGGGGCCATCTGTCACAACTGTAGTCCTGGTTAGCATGCTATAATCTTCTTACGCCAGGTTGGCATTCAGGAGGAAAGAAAGAAATGGAGAGCCGCAAAGAGATCCAAAAGGCTCCAAATGAGTTTCGGTATAAAAGAAAAGACAGTATGTAAAAAAAAAACCTTTCCCCTCAAAAGAGAAAACATTTTTTACTATTTTCTCTTAGACCAAGAACACGACCATATGATGTCACTTAGATTGAAAGAAAGGGGTACGTATTCAACACAAAAACCCCCTCCTAATGGTAGCAGTCAGCGGTAGTCAGTTAAACCCCTTCAGTGGCACACCCAGAAATTTTCCGGGACAAGCTCCACTGCCCATAGTTATATAGCCCGGAAGATGTCCGGGCTATGTTTCACTATGGGACCTGCAGAGCACAATGCCATAAGCTGTGGCATTGTGCCCTGCCTGCACAGTTACACACAGAACAGTGCAGGACTTTGAAAAAAGAAGCAGGAAGATAGAACCAATCTGCCGGCAACTTCTTGCTTCTATTTTCAAACTCCTGCACTGCTTTGTTTACAGGTTACCATGGAGACCATTGGCTTGTCAGAAGCCAGCTGATGGTCTCTGTGGCAGGGAGAGCTGGTGCTTGGCTGTCAGAGGATAGCCAGGCACCAGCTATTACACAGCAGAGAATGGAGAAAACCTGCGATCTCTGCTGTGTTAACCCTTTATATGCTGCAATCTATAAGACCGCAGCATATACTGGGCTGACAGAGGGAGGGGGCTCCCTCTGTCAGAGGATAGCTGGGCACCAGCTCTTACACAGCAAAGAATGGAGAAAACCCTTAGATCTCTGCTGTTTAAACCTTCACATGCGTAGTCTATGGGATCAGGGAGTCCTTATGGGTCTCTATGGATGTCCTCTAAAGGAACAAAATTAAAAAAAAAGTTTAAAAATTATTAAAACAATAAAAACACTTTTCTCCCTTTACTTTGTAAAAAATGAAAAACAAAATTACTCATGTGGTATCCCTGCATCTTAATGACCCAGAGAAGGAAGTTAGTACATTATTTAACTCCTTAATGATACGGCCCCCTCCCCCCCCCCTTTTCTTTTGAAATGTGGTGACACAAAAGCAAACCTTTAAGAAAAAAAAATGTGTTAAATGTACAGAAATAGCAAAACATAAAAAAAACTGTGTAAACTTGGTATCAGTGTAATCATGTTGACTCAGAGAGTAATGCTATCACATTATTTATTCTGCACGCTAAACGCCGTAAAAATGAAATCCAAAAAACAAATGGCAGAATTCCTTTTTTTCCCCCAATCGCCCTACAATTTTTTTTACAAAAGTTATGCAATATATTATATATACTCAAAAATGATAACATCAAAAAGTACAACTTGTCCCGCAACAAACAAGCCCTTATTTGGCTGTGTCAATGGAAAAATGAAAAAGTTACAGCTCTTGGAACGCGACTGGAAAATTAGTTGAAATTAAATGATTAGCCCATTTAAAAAACCTGCCCTGGTGGGCACGACAGGGTGGTAAGAAACCCGCCACTCAAGGGGTTAAACTTCCGGTCCACATTAATATTTATTGGAACACAGGACATAAATATAGGTATAATGGCAACGCATTTCAGTGCTATTAGTAGCACCTTTTTCAAGCCTAAACGACATACTGTAAAGTGGAAAGACAGCTTAATGGAAAGTAAACATGTATTAGCTACTCCATAGAGGAAAGATATTTTACCTGTGATATCGGAGATCTCAGTTGGCAGCCAGCTGACTAAACAAAGTAAAGGACTGTTTTAAATAGGCGGTGCTGACCAGAATCTGAAGTGACGAAAATAGCCCCAACCCCATCGGAAATTACGTTATTCGGGTCATAGCACAAGGAGAATGTAGAATGATAGGCCATGATGAATGGATTTTATTTATATTTTCAACAGTTTTGGATGAGCTCAGTTCATTCTACAGGAAAGAGACATTACGGTTTTGTACTGAGTTCATTCTATTTCACATGCCTGTAGCTCCAGTTCTATCAGAGATACTTTTCGTGTTATTTCAAAGCCAAGAGTATTGCTTTAACATTACACCAGAATCATGCTGGTAACTCTTAAAGAACTGGAGCTGCAGCTTTTAAAATTGGGGTCAGGAATATTGAATTTTCAGCTGTCACATTTGCAGTCTAGAGAGGGAGGAGAGACCTGCACAGTAAAGAAGATCTGAGATTCTCCTATACATCTCCCTGTCCCAGAGGAGGGGTGACTTGACTTCTTTGTGTATGTTATCACCTTCAATCAACTCCCACATTTAGGCCTCATGTCCACGGGGAAAATATGATTTAGGATCCGCAGCGGATTACCTGCACGCGGATCCGCACCCCATAGGGATGCATTGACCACCCGCGGGGTAGATAAATACCCGCGGATGGTCAATAAAAGGGATTTAAAAAAAAAATGGAGCATGAAAAAATCTGGACCATGCTCCATTTTCGTGCGGGTCTCCCGCGGGGACGGCTCCCGCGGGCTTCTATTGAAGCCTATGGAAGCCGTCCGGATCCGCGGGAGACCTAAAATAGGAATTTAAAAGAATTTACTCACCCGCAGCGGGCCGGGAAGGTCTTCTCTTCCTCACAGCCGCATCTCCCTTGCTTCGGCTCGGCGGATGTGCCCGGGGCATGCGCGCGGCACGTCGACGACGTGCCGGCGACGTTCCGCCGGCGTGAGGAATTCATCCGCCGGCCGAAAAAGAAGATCCGGCCGTGAGGAAGAGCAGAGCGTCCCCGCCCGCTACGGATAGGTAAATTCTTATAAATTCTTATTTTCAGCGCTCATGTCCGCGGGGCAGGAGGGACCCGCTACGAATTCTACATGTAGAATCCGTAGCGGGCCCGATTTTCCCCGTGGACATGAGGCCTTACCAATCCCTATTGGTAAGGTTTTTTCCCGAATGTGGGGGGAATCTGTGGTGCACAGTGGAAACCCACAGAAGCATGGAGAGAACACACAAGTTCCATATAGATGTTGTCCATGGTAGGATTAGTACCCAAGATTGCAAAGCCAACATATATTTATTTACCAGAAAAGAAATTAAAAAACGAAGGATTTGCTCATCTAATTACACCTCCACACCATTTAATCCTGCTGACCATGGCATCTAAATGTTTTTACAGAAAAAGAAAGTTGTTTTTTTTCCATAACAGAAGGCTTTCAATATTGGGAAATGCAAAACTGATGAACTATTATGATATATGGTAATTATTACAATTTTAAATGATACACTACTAAGTGGTAGAAGAGTCCAACCCTATTATGGACTAATAATATAAGATATACAATAAATAAATAACTAAATAGATATTCAAATTGCTTTAAGATAAACAGATACGATAAGACCAAACTTGAGTTTTAAATTTTTTTTTTTTGCATAGTTTTTATATTTGACATTATAATAAAATCTAACTTACTTTTATTGGATATGTATTAAAGCCTAACAGTAACCAATACTAAATAACACATGAATAATAAATCGCAACATGATAATTGAGAAGAACATCCCTGCAACTCAATACAGGGAGAAAATCTAGATACAAGTAAGCATTGAAGACAGAAACAATTTACACCACCAGGTACATTGCTCATGGTTACCAGAAGGGGGAGAAACCTTGTTTATATGTGTATTAAGATGGATATACACTTCTGTTTGTAGAAACCCAAAGGCTGCATTAAGAGCATATTTCTAGTAACTCACCCTACTTTGACCTTGCTTCTTATTTTCTAGTTGTACTAACATCAATTACTTACAGCTGGCAGCACACGGGCCTTTTGAGGCGCTAGTATCTTCGTGTTGTTAAAGTTTATTGAAAACTATTTGCAAAGTTGTTTCATTTCTCATTTTTGTTATATAACAAAGGTAGTCATCCTTCAATCAAAAGGAAAATACACATACAGTTGCAAGCGCTCAGATATTATAGTATATAGCATATCCCTGTACCATTTCAACATCATCATGAAACAAGTAACACTGCCTACAAAAAAAAACTATTTCAAAAAAGTAACATTACAGAAGAGAGTAATTATAATCTCTATGGAAATTCATATAGGAGTCCTAATCACATCTAATATAGAAGAATCATTGTATACTTTAGTGTCAGTAACATTACAGTACTTTGCCATGCACAAAATCATAACAGGTGAGTAATAAGTTGAAAAAAATGACAAAACAGGTAACAAAGTAATGGAACTCCTTGGTAAGTCCTAATATTCTTTATAATTTGGATATTATACTCATGTATGTAGTGCATATGTATTCCACAGTACTGTACAGAGATTGCCAGTACTTAACATTGGGTCTTACAATTAAAATTCCCCTATTGGTATGTTTTTGAAACGTGGGAGCAAACCCACACAAACCTGGTGAGAACATACAAACTACAAGCAAATGTTGCCCTTAGGCTAGTTTCACATGGGCAAGCGCGATATCTGGCTTCCCATCATTTCAGTACAGTTGCAAGTGTTTTCAGTGGGAAACCTTGTATCGCATAGTGTGTGATGTGTTTTGCGGCCCCATTGAAAACAATGGGCGATGCGTTCTGAGGGAACGCCTTAAGATAGGACATGCCACAATTTTTTCTCTTTGCTGTTCATATAGGCATGTGCTTCAGGAAGGAAGCTGAATTTCCTCTGAAATGTGTTGCACCCCAACTACTGTCACTGCTGTTCATATAGACATGTGCTTGAGAAAGGAGGCTGAATTTCTTCTGAAACGCTTTGTACCCCAGCTACTGTCACCCTCTTGTTTTTTTTTTGTTTTATATATTCATTGACTCTTGCAAAGTTTCATTACCTTGCCGTGATGCTGGAGCTTGAGCACCTCAATGACACCATGAGCAAAACTGTGAAGGGACACCCAAGACGGGAAGGTCATGACAGAGAGGTCAGACTAAATATGATCCCTGGGGAAAGTAATGGCACCCCATCCCAGTATTCTTGCCACGAAAACTAAATGGATCAGTACAACCAGAGATATGTCAGTATACCATTGGAAGATGAGACACCCAGGTCAGAAGATGGCCAAAATGCGACTGGGGAGGAACAGCGAATAAGTACAACTAGCCCCAGCTGTGATGACGCAGTTAGCTCAAAGCCAAAAGGATGGCTAACGGCTGACTGTGCTGGTGGTGGACGACGAATCCGATGTTCTAAAGATCAACACACTATAGGAACCTGGAATGTAAGATCAATGAACCAGGGCAAATTGGACATGGTTATTGGTGAGATGTCAAGATTAACTATAGACATTCTGGGTGTCAGTGAACTGAAGTAGACTGGAATGGGCCACTTCACAACAGATGACCACCATATATATTACTATGGACAAGAGGACCACAGAAGAAATGGAGTAGCCTTCATAATTAATAATAAAGTGGCAAAAGCAGTGCTTGGATACAAACCAAAAAATGATAGAATGATCTCAATTTGAGTTCAGAGTAAGCCATTTAACATCACAGTGATCTAAATATACGCCCTGACCACAGCTGCTGAAGAAGTAGATCAGTTCTATGAGGATCTGCAGCACCTACTTAATACACTAAAAAGAGACATTATTTTCATTACAGAAGATTGAAATGCTAAGGTGGGTAGTCACATGACCCCTGGGATTACAGGCAAGCATGGTCTGGAGCAACAAAATGAAGCCAGACATACTGTAGGCTGATAGAATTTTGCCAGAACAACTCACTGTGCATAAAAAAAACACTCTCTTTCAACAACCTAAAAGACGGTTTTATACATAGACTTCACCAGATAGTCAACACTAGAATCAGATTGACTACATCCTTTGCAGCCAAAGGTGTCGGACATTTATTCAGTCGGTGACAACAACACCTGGAGCTGACTGTAGTTTAGATCACGAACTTCTTGTTGCACAGTTTAGAATCAGACTAAAGAGAATAAGGAAGACACACAGATCAGTAAGATATGATCTCACTAATATTCCTAATGAATATGCAATGGAGATGAGGAGTAGATTTAGGGGACTAGATTTAACAGATAGGGTCCCAGAAGGACTTTGGACAGTAGTTCGCAACATTGTTCAGGAGGAGGCAACAAAGAACGTCCCAATAAAAAAGAAAACCAAAAAGGCAAGATGGTTGTCTGCTGAGACACTGGAAGTAGCCCAAAAAAGAAATAAAGCAAAAGGAAACAATAATAAGCAGAGATATGCCCAATTACATGCACAATTTTGAAGGTTAGCCAGAAGGCATAAGGAACTATTTCTAAACAAGCAATGCATGGAAGTGGAAGAAGACAATAGAATAGGAAGGATAAAAGACCTCTTCTAGAAAATTAGAAACATAGGAGGTAAATGTCAGGCAAAAATGGGCATGATCAAAAACAAAGATGGCAAGGATCTAACAGAAGCGGAAGAGATCAAGAGAAGGTGGCGAGAATATACGGAAGATCTGTATAGGAAGGATAATAATATCGAGGATAGTTTTGTCAGTGTGGTGAGTGAATTAGAACCAGACATCCTGAGGAGTGAGGTTGAACGGGCCTTAAGAAGCATTGCTAATAACAAGGCAGCAGAAGACGACAGTATCCCAGCTAAACTGTTTAAATCTTGAAAGATGATGCTGGCAAGGTAATGCATGCCATATGTCAGCAAATATGGAAAACACAAGAATGGTCATGAGACTGGAAAAAATCAACTTATGTCCCCATACCAAAAAAGGGAAACACTAAAGAATGCTCTAACTATCACACAGTGGCCCTTATCTCACATGCCAGTAAAGTAATGTTCAAGATCCTGCAAGGTAGACTCCAGCAATTCATGGAGCGAGAGTTGCCAGATGTACAAGCTGGGTTCAGAAAAGGCAGAGGAACTAGAGACCAAATTGTCAATATCCGCTGGATAATAGAGGCATGCAGGGAATTTCAGAAAATCATCTATGTCTGTTTTATTGATTTTTTTAAAGCCTTTGACTGTGTTGATCATAATAAATTGGCAAGTTCTTGGTGATATGGGGATACCAAGTTACTTGTATGCCTCCTGAGGAATCTGTATAACGACCAAGTAGCAGCAGTAAGAACAGGCCATGGAACAACAGATTGGTTTAAGATTGGGAAAGGAGTATGGCAGGGGTGTATACTCTCACCCTACCTATTCAACTTGTATGCAAAATACATCATGCGACGAGTGGGGCTTGATGAATCCAAGGCTGGAGTTAAAATCAATGGAAAAATCATTAACAATCTTAGATATGCAGATGATACATCTTTGATGGCTGAAAGTGAGGAGCAGCTGAGGAGTCTTATTACCAAGGTGAAAGAAGAAAGTGCAAAAGCTGGGTTGCAGTTAAACATAAAAAAACAAGATTATGGCAACCAGATTGATTGACAACTGGCAAGTAGAGGGAGAAAACATGGAGGCAGTGAAATACTTCATATTTCTAGGCGCAAAGAATACTGCAGATGCGGGCTGCAGCCAGGAAATCAGAAGATATTTACTTCTTGGGGGAGGGCAATGACCAATCTCAATAAAATAGTTAAGAGCAGAGACATCACACTGACAACGAAGGTCTGCATAGTTAAAGCAATGGTATTCCCCATAGTAACCCATGGATGTGAGAGCTGGACCATAAAGAAGGCTGAGCGAAGGAAAATAGACACGTTTGAACCGTGGTGTTGGAGGAAAATGCTGAGAGTGCCTTGGACCACAAGAAGATCAAACCAGTCCATACTCCAGGAAATAAAGCCAGACTGCTCACTGGAGGGAATGACATTAAAGGCAAAACTGAAATACTTTGGCCACATAATGAGAAGACAGGATACCATGGGGAAAATGCTGATTTTGGGGAAAGTGGAAGGCAAAAAGAAGGGCCGACCAAAGGCAAGATGGATGGATGATATCCTTCAGGTAACCGACTGGACCTTGGTAGAGTTTTATACTAGTTTTTTACTTTTTATACTGCATAATAAATACTATAAAACACTATAACAAGAAAACCAAAAAAATGAGTCAAAATGCTTTTTTTCATTCATTTTGCCTTCCTCCAAAAAACACCATAAAAGTAATCAAAAAGGTCATATGTATCCAAAAATAGTACCCATAAATCTAGAGCTAGTCATGCAAAAAATATGCCATTACACAGCTCAGTCCATGGAAAAATATTAAACTTCTGGCTCTTTGAATACAGTAACTCTTAAACAAATATTTTCCAAGAAGGTTTTTTATTGTGCAAAAGTAGAAAAGTCTAATTTATATATTTCATTTTGGTATTGTAAATTGTATCGACCTGCAGAAAAAAGTTATTGTGTCATTTAAAAAAAACAATAGCAGAATTGATGTGTTCTTTTTTGCCTTCCCCAAAAAATAAACAAAAAGTTCTACAACAAAAAAGCATCCTCATGGCTACATCGATGAAAAATATAAAAGTTATGACTTTTGAATAGTGGAGATAAAAATCTAAAAAAATCATTGTATCCTTCAGTAACAAACTATACTCTCTCCATAAGGGGTTAAGCTTGTTTTGATAGAAGACCAAAACCCAGCGTTAGGGCGGAAGGACCTTCGATATGATGATTATGTGACCAGACATGACTATACCTATACAGCTGCACATAGAGTTCCAATTAAGGCTCGTTCAGAAGAGCGCAGTGGGCATGCAGTATAGCCGCGTGAAAAGATCGCGTCTATACTGCTCTAAAGATCGCGTGAACGGGTTAATTCCTGCTACTTAAAGTAGCCCGTTCACACGATTCGAGGTGTATGCTTTCCAACTCCCTTAGGATTCTATGGAAAGCATTCATCAAAGATAGGTCAGGTCCTATCTTTGCGCATACCACTGAGCTTAGCTGCAATCTGCATTCGTATGTCCTATTTTTGTTAGTCCTGCGAATTTAGCAAATGTAACATTCTTTCATGTAAACCCTCCTATCTGAACTCATTGATTCCTATAGAAGCGCGTCTTGTGCATGCCTCTAATGCACGCGGACAGCGCTCATATAAACAAGCCCTTACAGTGTGACCTTTTAGACACTTTGCTTCCATATCTGCTTATGTAAGCAATCATATTCTTCTTTAGAATGTTTCCACCTCAATGATATTATATGTAATGATGACACAATGGTTTTCTCACAAAATCCTTAAAAAAATGGCCTTTGCGTAAAACTAAAAACACACTTAAGGCACAGCCTAGCCCCTTATTATCCTATTGGCACTATATACCAGATGCGTACCACATGATCTATAAGTTTGACTTTGGAAGTGATTCTTTTTCATTACACTTATTTTTTTATTTCCTATCGTAGTGCATTGTGGGTAATAATTGTTATGGGTATCAGGTTTAATGGGAGCTGACAAGCAGTGGTGTATGGCTAGTAAATATAACTGATTTTTATTTTATTACATTGCATCTAACCAAATAGTTTTATTTTTATTTCATTGATATTAGCACAGAAAAAAATGTAATAACATTTCAAATGTAATTCTATTTCAATTTGCCCTCTATTTCTACATATAAAATACAGCAAGAGAAAGATTTCCCCACAGTGTGAAATTTGTAGTAGAGAACATCAATAGATTTTCTTAATGTTTTACCAACGGCACAGCACTATAGACTGTACCACATACACATGAAATTGACTAGATGAAGGGCATGAAGACACATGCAGATATTCAATTAAGATGCAAATAGTGTTCTATCTCTTAAAACTTGCTCTACAATGAAAGTGAAAGGTAATACAGTATCACAGGAACTTCAGGATGGAACTTACTGGTATTTAATAATTACACTGTTTTCATTAAATATGATATATTTCACAATTTCTTGCCTCCACTTAATCAATGTGATGGAATTATAATTTTGTTTTCACTAACTATGATTTACTTAGAACAGCGTGATTTATTGCGAGTGGAATTTGTTTAGTTAATGGAACATTTTAATTTACTGTGCATGATAGAAGGCAGTATAAAATTACTTTGAATATCTGGATTGCATTACTGTTGACGACTGGCCAGGCTATTAAATCACACAAGAATTAGCAGACTAGGCACTTTTATCTCAGGTATATCAATGGGCCAAAGAACTACAACAAGATGCAATACCTGATAAATTCCATGCTAATCTAAGAGATTCTGCACATTTGGAGGAAATGGATATAAATGAACGGTTTTAGCTTAACTGTTAAAAGAAATACACAAATTTTGCTCGCAAATATTACTTTTATATATTATCTTGTAACTTAGCTATAAAATATATGTGTATTTTGGATTGGGTTGGTTCCAATCCTGTTTGAACAAATCAAACTAGCTGCATCATATAAAATAGCAGTATGAGGGCTCTTTTACTGCGTGTTTATGTTCTCTCGCCATCAGTGGTAAATTCGCATGGATGGACGATTTTCCGCGATCACGGACAGAGATAATTAGCGCTTTCTCATCCATTCACACAACCATGAGCGACGTTTTTAGTGAAAAAATACGTCGCGCCCCGGAAAACCCTCGCTTGGCATAAATCCTCAGAATGACTTCAAAAGCCTAAATAGAGGCATCTGTAAGCTATTTGCAGCGTCGGATGCTTTGGGAACACAAAAAGGGATCCAGAGCTTAGAATAATGAAATTAGATAAACTTTATTACAAAACAGAATAATAGTTAAAAGCATATATATAGAAGGAGAAAATGAGTATCTGGACAACAGAAACAGGACTTAAAATGGAATAAAAATTCATTCATTCACAATATATACAATAGTGGATCTACTAAGTCATATATTACAAGCCAGACAGGCAAGGCAATAAATTAAAGGGGTTGTCCCGTGAAACAAAGTTGGGGTATACACTTCTGTATGGCCATATTAATGCACTTTGTAATGTACATTGTGCATTAATTATGAGCCATACAGAAGTTATTCACTTACCTGCTCCGTTGCTGGCGTCCCCGTCTCCATGGTTCCGTCTACTTTTCAGCATCTAATCACCCGATTAGACACGCTTGCGCAGTCCGGTCTTCTCCGTGTTGAATGGGGCTGCTCGTGCTGGAGAGCTGCTCCTCGTAGCTCCGCCCCGTCACGTGTGCCGATTCCAGCCAATCAGGAGGCTGGAATCGGCAATGGACCGCACAGAAGACCTGCGGTCCACCGAGGGTGAAGATCCCGGCGGCCATCTTCGCAAGGTAGGTAAGAAGTCACCGGAGCGCGGGGATTCGGGTAAGTACCATCCGTATTTTTTTTCAACACATGCATCGGGTTTGTCTCGCGCCGAACGGGGGGGCTATTGAAAAAAAAAAAAAACCGTTTCGGCGCGGGACAAGCCCTTTAAGATGGTCAGATCACACAAAATATAAATATAAAGTTCTTACCACATGCCAGTCAAGACCTGTACCCTGAGCCCCAATGCACGTTTCGCATCCGCTTTCTCAAGGGAAGAAAAACTTGCTTGTAATCTGCCTCCCCCTTCCTTTTTCCCCCCAGCTCCCATAGGAGTCTATGGGAGCTGCCACCGTATATCGGTCAAAAGATAGAACCAGAACTAATTTTTTACCAGCCGTATATTCGCTGCTGTTGTATTTCAGTCACATATGTTCCCTTTTTTACAGTGCATTGCTTTTACACATCATATAATCATCACCCATGTGAACAAGTGCATTGGGAATCAATGCCTCAGATGGTCACGTATATCAGTCAGACGTATAACCACATATATGCTTGTGAGAATAAAGCTTAAGAGCAGCTTCACGTTGACATATTTGCGTGCGCAATATGCAAAGGATAGAGCCTGCTGATATCAATGGGTTAATTCTCACATGCAAAAAAAAGACCTGCTCTATTTTGTGCACATTTGCGCACCAAAGAGCTCCATAGAAGTGTATGGCGGGTGCACAAAAGCAATATGTAATGGGATGCATGAAATACAGCGCAAAACTGCAGGGAAAAGAACACATCTAGACCTCATTAGGCTAAATAGCCTTTTAAATTGGGGCAAGGGTATGTCCCGTTTCTATAGGAAGATGCCCTGTGTGCAAAAAAAAAAACATTTATGGTTTGAACGAGTGAACTGTGACATCATCTCATAGGCAGGTTAAAAGCCCAGTAGTGACCACCGTAAAAAGGCATAATGGCCATCGATGAGGGGCTAATGTAGCATGCCTTTGCTTTGCAGTTAGTTCAGCCTACTAGTAGTGCAGCTGTGCCATGGCACTCTATGAACACAGCATGCCATAGCTCGCTGGCTGTACAATTGCTGCACATGTACTTTATGTTTCTTTAACAAAATGCTCATTATATATAATAATGTCTCCCCACTTCTGTATAAAGTGTATTTTCAATTTCAAATCTCTATCCTTCTACGTAGTGTCTAGAGTAAGTTATGTATAATGCGCAGTTCTCCTCTCGGTAAGAGTTTCTAACTTGTCATGAAACTGTCTCCTTCCCCGATGACATTGTCATCGCCTATAGTAAGTCTATTCTTTTCCAGATTTACTTTTACTTCTTAAGACTACAATTTCATTAGGGAAATTTAGGGTCATATCTTACCACAGTATTTAAATCATGTCAATGTGAGGATATGCAATCAAACTCACACTTAGATATTGATTAGCATCCTAGTTATCCTGTCAAGGATTCAGCATGCTGACTGATAGAAAATAAGGTGCAATTGCTTGATATTGATTGCAATAGACTTTACATCAACTCTCTTGCCAAACACTTGTCAAAAATGAAAATTAAGGCCATTGCCAAACATCCGCGCAGGTTTCCTCTTTGCCTGTACATGATATACTTAATAAGGTGCCCTTAACAACTCAATGTATTTAATGGAATGGACAGTTATTATGACAACAGATCTAAAAGAAATGTCTACTTAATATGTTTCAATACGTCTTCACACACAAACAGACGTATCCACACATGTACAAATCTCCATTAGAGCTTTTAGTACCAGCTAGCAGTAAATTAGCCACTATACTTGTTACTTGTTGATTGGTTATCTGTTATATATTTTGAATGATTGGGGGTAAATAAAGTCATTATCTGCTAAAATGTCAAGTCTGAAGATTCAATATTTCCATGAGAATGTTTGTCACTAGTTAAGAAGCATCATTGCTGCCTAGGAATAGTTTTCCTAAGAGCAGTGCACAGTGCAGGAGGCAGAAATGTCTTCTGAAAATATAGGTATTTCCTTTTACCAATCATGCCACTAGAGATGTGCGAGCATACTCGCTAAGGGCAATTACTCGATCGAGCATTACCCTTAGTGAGTACCTGCCCGCTCGGAAGAAAAGGTTCGGCGGGCGGGGAGCGGTGGGGGAGAGCGGGGAGGAATGGAGGGGAGATCTCTCTCTCCCTCTCTCCCCCCGCTCACCCCTGCTCACTGCCGCAACTCACCTCTCACCCGCGCCGGCAGCCGAACCTTTTCTTCCGAGCGGGCAGGTACTCGCTAAGGACAATGCTCGATCAAGTAATTGCCCTTAGCGAGTATGCTCGCTCATCTCTACATGCCACCCATTATAAAGGTGTATATATATAAAATTAAAATATTTGTATTATAATTATCAGCAGCAACTGACAAAGCCCAATATCCTAGTTAATAAGTATCATACTATATATTTAGAATTTAAAGATCGCGGCTATACTGCACTAAAGATTGCATAAACGGGTGAATTCCAGCTATTTAAGTTTCAAAAGATTTTATTAAAGTATAAAATCTGATACATATGTCATTCGTGCATTACATTTCCCCAAAGCAGGGGCAGAGTATTGAGCAAGAGGAATAACAAATTTTGCTTTTTAACATATTAAAAATTTTTGTCATAGACTTTCTCATTAGAGATGAGCTCGTTAAGGCAAAATACTCGAGCGAGTAGGGTGCGGCAGGGGTGAGCGGTGAGTTGGGGGAGTGAGCCTGGGGGAGCGGGGGGGGGGGGGGGCGAGGGAGAGAGAGAGATCTCCCCCTCCCCCTGTTCCTCCCTGCTCTCCCCTGCCGGCCCCCAAATCTTTTGGCACAAGCGGGCATGTACTTGAAAATGGCGATACTCGCTCGAGTATTTTGCCTTAACGAGTACGCTCGCTCATCTCTATTTCTCATACTTGTCAAAGCTTTGCATTATTGCAGTATAATCCTGAATATAAATCAAAACTACAAAAACGAAACAAACCCTAATGCAGGTCATCATGTTTCTCATTGGTCCGTCAATCACAGTAAACTTGAACAGTAGGTAATCACTAATATCAGGTCAGAAGGACAGTTTTAGGCTGAAAGTAGGTTGTGTCTAAAGCCTGGGATATCGACTAGCTCAATCCATGGTCCCCACAACAGTATTTCTCTAGGGTGTCAGACTGCATGGCATGTAGCCTCTCATACAGGGCAATTTGTGAGATCCTGTTCAGCACTTCCCTAAACGTCAGGGTGGGCTGTTTTCATCTAGCCGCTATATGGATCCTGGTCACGATACATATATTTTGAATAAGCTTATGAGCTTGATGCTTAATTCTGGAAAGGTGATCGCTCAGTAAGAACATCGTTGGAGATTTTGGGAATGGGCCTATGAATAATCTATGTAGTAACCTATGAACCTGTGACGCAAGTCTGACTATCTCTGGACACGTCCACCAGATATATAACTGGGATCCCATCTCCGTACATCTTCTGAAACATAAGGGTGAAGCGGAAGGGGAGAATTTATTTATTCTAACTGGTACTAAGTAGGTGCGATGCAGAATCTTTATAGATGTCTGCACTAAGGTGATCTGGTGACTGCATTTAAAGGTAGTTTCTGAGCAATGGTACCATCCTTCTTCTGACATAGTAATTTGTAAATCTTGCCCCCTATGTTAGGGTTATTCAGTATATCATATAGCAAGGACAGGGTGTCTTTTCTCAGGGGATCGTTCCTACAAAGTCTTTCAAACAATGACAACTTAGGAATTACATATAGCAAGCTCAACAAGTGCAAAAGAAATGGAAAACCTAATTGACTTGATAAATCTCCACTTCAGGGGGATTAAGCGTAGCCTGAAACTGGGCCAACGTTAGCAGATAGGATCCCACTACATTCCAGCTATTTGAATTGGCCTATTTACAGAATTGGAGGAGTGTAGTGCGTGTAAACAGCAATTTTTTTTTTTGCATGGCTAATTGTGTGAAAAAAAAAACGCTCGTGTTACCAAGGCCTAATACTGGATGCATCAATCGGTTTATTGTGGTATTCATCCCAGTGTGCCAGTCCCACTATTATGATGCATATTTTATCTGCCGATCACTTTCTCTAAATTTGATCCATGGTTGTGACATACTGTTGGGTTTTTCGGTGATACAACAGAAAGACCAACCATCTGTTTGTAGCCTTAAATGCACTGATGCGCAACCATTTTTTTTCCAAAGAGGAAGATGAAGGTGGATCAGCCCTCCACAGGCAATGTGTACTTAGAGGAATATGGAAACAGATGGGCCAGCTTCTGATGCTCACTGTAACATAAAGTCCACTTAGGAGGAGAAGAATGACGGAAGATGAGGTAGAAGATAATGAGGTGCTCGACCCAACATGGACAGACAGGGAGAGGCATCATAGCAACTCACAGAGGGAAGAAGAAGAGGCTGACGTTAAGGGGCAGTATCCTTCTAAGACAGAGAGTAGAATGTCATAGGAAAACATAAGGGCCGTACTGTCACCACTAACTACTGCTGCTACAGTCACAGCAGCACCAACATCAGGCCCATAGCTACATGTGTCCACAGGACTTGTGCAGCCTCTTCCTCCATCTCAGTAGTCTTTAAGCACAGAGAGGCAGTTTTGTGCAGGGGCAGTAGTATGCCTACTTCAGGCCTTTCCTCCATACCTGACGACCAGGCTGTTGGCTTCAGAGCCAGGAGTTGAAAACAGAGAGCCGAAATTGAACCACCACTGTGACCACCACCTTCACTGACATTGGCATCTAACCCATGTGTCAGATCAGCAGTCAGTCCTCCATCCCCTAACTTTGGGACCGTAAAAAAAATACCATCCCAACCATCCATGAGCACAGAGCCTGAATGCAAATAATGCCAGCTGCTTGCAATTGAAATGCTGCCCTTTAGGCGAGTGGATGCAGACGCCTTCTGCAACATGATTCTCCATGCTAACCCACAGTACCAGATTCCCAGCTGCCATTTTTTTCTCCTAAAAAGCTATCTGTGCCCTGCACTGTCATGGGAGTGATTGTTTATCCGTGGCATTGCAGAACACTGTTAGTGTCAGACTTCTTTCACACGAGCACATATCGACCGGCCGTTTTCACAGCCGGCTGACATACGCTACATTGTTAGTAAAAACATCTGGTGAACGAGTGCACAAATCAAACGTTTGTGCAGCCGTTCATATGGCCTGGTGAGGCCGGCAGAAATGCACTGACCTCACCAGGCCATCTCCCATTTCCCCTCCCTCCTCATTGCAGGCTTACCTGTCTTCCTCCCATCTAGTTCTGTGCAGTGGGAGAGGGCAGGGTGGGGGTGAAGCCAAACGCTGGTCTGCCCTGCCTCCTCCCATTGATGGCTATGGATAAGGGGCGGGGAAACGGCGGGCACTTAGCTGTGCCCCATCCCACCCTTGTCCATAGCATCAATGAGAGGAGGCGGGACAGACCGGCGCTTAGCTCTGCCACCGTCTCGCCCCCTCCCATTGCACAGAACGAGAGGGGAGGAAGACAGGTGAGCCTGCACGGGTGGGGGGAGAACAGAGAGAGAGAGTTTAGCAGCCATGCTGCTAAACTCCCTCCAACCTACGGCCGCTGCCATGGGCTTCCATAGGAGCCCGTGCAGCGGCTGGACGTATCCCGGCCAAAACATAGTTCCAGACCTATGTTTTGGGTCTGACGTAAAAACGCCCGGCGCTATATTGTCTTGGCCGGGCGATCCAATGCATCAGACCACAGCGCATATCGTCCGGCTGTGAAAAGGCCGGCCGATATGCGCTCATGTGAAAGAAGCCTCAGGGTGCACAGAAACACAAGTACATGGTCCAGCAACCATTACCATGGGGCATTGCATATCCTTAGTAGTACGTTGGGTCAATGTCCTGTTCACCTAGTAGAATTTGTCCTTTGCAAAATTTATGACATTGCTTTGTAAATCAAGCACCACACTTGCTATCTTCTCTGGTTCAATTTTTGATCTAGAAGACCCTAGTAAGGCATGTTCTATGAGTGACCCCCCCCCCCCCCCACCACCACCACCACACTACTGTACACTATTTTTACCAATTTTTTGGAGAAGCACAGTATTTTGCAGATGTGTGGCTGCATTCCCATGTAATTTGGGGGCCTTTGGATTCTCTGGGGAGCTTATGGCTAGCAAATTAGTGAGCACGATTTTACTCCCATTGACCCAATTCATGAGGATTTTGGTAAAATCGTCCCGATCCCGAAACGTACTGATTATTCCACTAATCACTCATCACTGTTAGTGAGTTAAATTAACTAAATCTTAATTAAATAAATTCTTAAATTAGATTAGGATAGAAAATATTTTTTTCTAACTTATTAATAGATTAGCCCAGTGAGATAATGACGGTCTAATCAAATTCTACATGTAATACATAAAGTCAGCTTTTACTGTTTTTGCTGGGATTGTACAGCATTTCACTGGTTAACAATAGTACTTGTATATTGATGACATCCATCATCACAGGAACGTAGAATAGTATTTCAACATCTAGTCAGACATTTATTTCCATTAAGTGTATCTTACGTTGCCGGCACTGTAACTGTCATTTTTACCGGTGTGTTTTTTATGCTCACAGATGACACCTTTTTAATATCGTGGCCTTATTTGCCAATCAGAGGGAAACTGAACCCCTTTGATTCCATTACATGCAGGCAATGCTGTGCAGTTTCCAGAAAACAAATTTATTAGGGCTGCAGAATTCAATGAATTTGTTTCATGTTTGTTGAATATAGTGTTGTCACTGTTCATTTTACTCATTCACTCCCTTGTGCCTTTCTGAAGGACCAGCAATATCTTGCAGACACATCCAGCACAGATGGAAATAAATCTGGAACATATAGTTTACAATTATCATTCTTTCGTTGTGTTCTTTCTTTCTAGTTCAGGTGTTTAATTCAGAACAAGAGCAGTTTAGGGATTTTGAGGATCAAAGGTTGACCTTCCTCTGAATTAAGTTATGGAATGTTTACAGCACTTATATATTGCAACCTGTGAGTGCTAGAGACAAGTATGGGAGTTACTTCTGTAAATGCGTGTATGCCTGAAGAAAATAAAATATATAAGGGCGGCTTCAGTTGAGTATATACGCAAATACGCAATTTTCAGTGGAACGTATTTACGCAGCGAACGAGGTTGATTTGAGCGTATCTGCATTTTTTTCTGCACTTCTTTGCACATGCAGGACCTGTTCATATATGTGTGCAACACCCCCCCATGTTTTATTTTTCTCATGTGTGCAAAAAAGCAAAACAAAATGTAAATAAACCCATTGAAATCAATTGTTCTATTCACTGCTTATTGCGAACGTATATTTTGCATGCGCAAAAACACGTGCAAATATGTCTGTCTGGAGCCGCCCTAATTGTATCAAATTTTGGTACTAAGGGTGCTTTTACACCTGCATTGGGAATTCCCCTTTCTTGCCTTATTCGGGGAGCAGGGAAAAGAAATCCCCGCAGCCAAATGGTTCCGGGTGGACTATAATGGAGTTCACTCGCTTTCTACCCAACTGCCTGGTTTGGGGATGTAAGAAAAAGCACTGTATGCAGTTCTTTTTCTTCTGGTATTTGCAGCTGGATCTCTGATGGAACCTCCTCCTGGAGGTCCTAATGCAGATGTGAAACCACCCTTATGCCTCATTCACACGAACGATGCGTTTTCATGCTGGGTGCATCACAGCCTAAAGTCCATCAATGAAGAAAAGCCGCAATCGAGTCCTGAGTTTAATTAATGTTTCTGCGCTCATTCTCATGGCCGTATCATGTGAAAAATACGCTGCAGCGTGGAATTCCGTTAGTAGGCAGAAATCCTCAGAATGACTGCTAATGCTTAGAGCCAGCTGTCTTCTTTTTCAAGCACCGGACGCAGGTAAACTCCCTCTCTTTTCTTTCAGCTCCCATAAAAGTCTTTTGGAGCTTCCAGTGTTTTTCTTCAAAAGATAGGCCAAGACCTATCTTCTGACTCAGTGTGAAAAAATCTGCAATTTGACATCTTGACGGTGCAATTTTTTTCATACGCCTAACAATCGGCCATGTAAATGAATGTCTTGGAATTCAATGCTTCATATGGTCATGATTTTCAGCCGATGTTTTATTACGGCTAAATAGCCACGTTAGAACGCTCATGGGAATGAGGCCTTAGGGTGCTAATACATAATGCAGCTGCTGGGCATTAGTGTGCTAAATAGAAATGCATGGCTAATAGTACACAGTTTTTACTGATAATTGTAGCAGTCTTACCCTACTTTTCTCAGCACTGTGGCACGCTACATCCTGTGGTCGCATTGTGTAACTATCTCTAGTTATTTGCTAGTTTTCATCAGACAGTATATCAATTAACTATACTGTAGCTACTGCAGTAATCTGCAGTTTATGTTATACAGCTTTAGGGCTCAGTCACACGGGCGTTTATTGCCGCGATTTGCACATGCGTCCGGCGATTTTTTAAAACCATTGCTTTGCAATGGTATCGGACACATGAGCGCTTTTTATGCGCTCGTCCGATAAATTAGAGAACAGAAATCGCAGATCGCACCTATCTGCGATCTGCGATTCCTGTTCTCTTCTCTATATGCGCTCAATGGGGCCGGCGGCAGCAGCGCCGACCCCAATGAGAACATATAGAAGACAAATCATTCTTCTCTGCCACAGCTGGAACAGCTGTGGCAGAGAAGAACGATGTTTGCCCATTGAATTCAATGGAGCGGCAATACAGCCGCTCCATTGAAAGCAATGGGCTGCCGGCGTGCGCGGGGTTAATTGTCGGGAAGGGGTTAAATATATAACCCCTTTCCTGCAATGCATCCTGAAAAGTGAAAAAATAAAAAAAAAGGATGTATTCACCTGCTCCCGGCAGCCTGAGATCCCCGCGGCCGTCCTGCAGTGGGTGTGAAGGGGGTGTGACTCAGGCTTGCCCCTAATTGGCTCAGCCTGAGCCAATCAGAGGCTGATCTCAGTCACACCCATTCATGAATTCATGAATGGGTGTGACTGAGACCTGTCCTATCTTTGCACCGTGCTTTCCATAAGTTCCTATGGGAGCTGAAAAACATGCACCTCCAACAGTGTGAATGGGCTACTTCAAATAGCTGGAATACACCCGTTCACACCATCTTTTCCACATGCGAGGGGCAATCTTTTTGCACGCCTATTTATGTGCAAAAAAAAAAATGCTTGTGTGACCGAGGTCTTATACTGTCATTTCTATTCTCAGAATTTAGATTAATCATATTTGAAGCCATTGAGGATAGGGTGAATCTTGACACGTAAAATGAAAAAAAATGTATTACCTTTGCCTCATCATTTTGAGACAAACACAACTTCTTATTTTTTTATGACATAGCTGTATGCCTTGCAATGCAGATTGTATTTTTCAATGCCAGGTATGTTTAACCCCTTCCACACCAGCCCAAATAAATTAAAGTGATGCTCCGATCATGGACAAAGAAAGTTAGTGAAGGACTAGTAAACTAGTACCCCCCTTAATTTACGTGCTGTGTTTGATGGCACTGTGTGCTCCTATTTACAGCATAATCACCGGGATTGAGCTTGTGTAAGTATTAGGCCTCATCCACACAAGCGGGTTTTTTTGCGGCTATTTTAGCCACGATACAAAGTCGTGACCATCTGAAGCATTGGATTCCAATGCATTCATTTAGATGACCGATTTTTGCTCTCTGAACTGCTTTGCGTGAGGAAAACCACAATTTTTATTTTTTTGACTGCTCTTTTGACTCAAACTCATACATAAAAATCCACATCTCATCCATTGTTACCAGTCGAGACAGAAAAGCATTAGCATCCTGCCAGAATTCTCCATAAGGCTTGCACTGCTGACAAACCTTTCTGGTCCCACTTGACAGACACCCTCCTCATGTCTAGATGATCATGAATTATGCACCCAACTCTTCTTCTAGAAATGCTCAGAACCTCTGTTATTGTCTGAGCAGAAATTTGATCGTCTTCCAGAATCATGTCATGCATGGCATTTAGAGTTTCTGGAATAGTCACCATTGGAAGTCCCCCGGAATGGTCATCAATGTTGAAGTGGTCAGTTTTAAATTTGGCAATCCAACTTTTCACTATGGAATATAAAGGGCACTTGTCACCTTATGTTCACATCACGTCACCATGAATGTCTTAGGCTAACATTCCTTTCAGAAACAGGAACTTCATCACAGCTCTGCTCTCCTTTGCAGTGAAATCTGCTGCAGACTCCACCATTTTGTCTTCGAACCTTTATAACATAAGAATGGCACACAGGATCATAATAAAATCTGATCACAAAATATTGGATCTGATCGCATAGATTGGGCTATCAAATGATATAACGTTAATTTATTTGAAAACAAATGACAATTTAAAAGCCAAGGAATATATAAAGCCCCTCATATATAAAGATGTAAGTTATCAACGAAGTTGTAACTGCAGATGTTAAAAGAAGTCATAAAATGATTAAAAAGCTGCACAGCGCTAAGAAGGTATTTTCTATCCTAACTTCAGAGTCTCATTCTGACACCGGAGAAGGAGTGCAGTTTCTGAGTTATTCTTTGATTCGTTAAAGGGGTTGTCCTGCGCCGAAACAGGTTTTTTTTTTATTCAATAGGCCCCCCGTTCGGCGCGAGACAAACCCAATGCATGTGTTAAAAAAAAAAAACGTTTAGTACTTACCCGAATCCCCGCGCTGCGGCGACTTCTTCCTTACCTTAGCAAGATGGTCGCCGGGATCTTCACCCACGATGCACCGAGGGTCTTCTCCCATGGTGCACCGTGGGCTCTGTGCGGTCCATTGCCGATTCCAGCCTCCTGATTGGCTGGAATCGGCACACGTGACGGGGTGGAGCTACGCGATGATGCGTAGAAGGGGGCGGAGCCAGAACTCCGCTTGTGCCGAGACCAAAGAGAAGGGAGAAGACCCTTCTGCGCAAGCGCGTCTAATCGGGAGATTAGACGCTGAAATTAGACGGCACCATGGAGACGAGGACGCCAGCAACGGAACAGGTAAGTGAATAACTTCTGTATGGCTCATATTTAATGCACGATGTATATTACAAAGTGCATTAATATGGCCATACAGAAGTGCTTACCCCCACTTGCTTTCTCAGGACAACCCCTTTAAGTGATGAACGTTTTTGTAGACACACCAGGATAAATGAAGAAAAATCAAATCTAAGTGACTTTAGCTGGCCAGTAATTATGTGCCCTAGATCAGGATTTTATGGCCACTGCGGGGTTCAAGGGAATTATTTTTTTTTCCTTTTTGTGAAAGAATTTCATAAAATGGTGGAATAAATCAATATTTTTGCAAATCAGTTTGTAGTTATAAACCCCCAACTCATATTATAGGCCCAGTCAGGAGACTCCCACAAAAACAGTGGATGTGAAACCATTTTGGAGCCTTTAATTTAATATGATATTAAAAAAAAACCAGTAGGGTTATATTGAAATAAATGACTTTTTATATCATACTTTTCCATACCACATCATTATCTCTAGGAATTTCAGTTGAAGTCCTGAATTTCAGGGAAGCTCAGAAGTTTTTTGTGCGCCTACAATTTCTTCATCTGAACGTTTCTATAGGAAACCATTGGTTGTAATAGTCACTTTATTCTTAGGAATGAACCCTAGGAGTTAAATGTTAGTAACAATTTTAAAGTCATATTACAAGGGTGCACAACTTCAGTCCTCAAGGGACCCAACAGGTCATGTTTTTAGGATATTATATAGTAAAAATAAATGTGGCAATGACAATAATTACAACATCTGTGCAATACTGAGGAAATCCAGAAAACATGACCTCAAACAGAACAGTTTTTGAACTTTTTGCATGCTACTGTGGTGTAAGTGTATTGTGAGTGGACAAATTACACATTGGGAATAACCGATGTGAAAACTGAAGAGCACCACCTGCCATTGTTGTGAGAAGTCAACGTTAATTATGAAAGTACAGTAGGGCTGACCGATATGCTACAATACAGCAGATCACCATGAAAAGGAATCAGGGGGCTACCAGACATCAGTTCAGCAAATCCTACTGCACATAGGGCTCCAAAACAGATGAATGGTCCTGCACCTATACTAATAAAGGTGCATCGGAAGAAAATGCTTCAATTTACACTGAAGTACTAGAATTGTAAGGTACTCTGAAGCGATTTGGTTATGAATCAATCCTTGCAGATCATGTACTTCCCTTGCTTTAATTCTCCAGACCTAAAAACCAATTAAGCATCTGTAGGACTAACTCGATCATTGTGTTAGCTTTATGGATCCACTTCAAAGCACCCTTCTGCAACTGTAGGATGCACTGCAGTCAACCTGGCTCCAGATACCTGGGACAACCTTGTTGAGTCAGTCCCAGTCCATCTAACTGCGTTCCTTAAAGCACACTGAAAGTATTCTGGATATTAGCTGGTAGTCATAATAATGTGTGTACAAGTGGCCAACAATAGGGCACTGAGTGAGAAATTGCTCATTTGTTAGAGTTGCTTGGTTTTTAGTTAAAGGGGTTGTCCCGTGAAATCAAGTGGGGGTATACACTTCTGTATGGCCATATTAATGCACTTTGTAATGTACATCGTGCATTAAATATGAGCCATACAGAAGTTATTCACTTACCTGTTCCGTTGCTAGCATCCCCGTCGCCATGGTGCCGTCTAATTTCAGCGTCTAATCGCCCGATTAGACGCGCTTGCGCAGTCCGGTCTTCTCCCTGGTGAATGGGGCCGCTCGTGCCGGAGAGCTGGTCCTTGTAGCTCCGCCCCGTCACGTGTGCCGATTCCAGCCAATCAGAAGGCTGGAATCGGCAATGGACCGCACAGAGCCCACGGTGCACCATGGGAGAAGACCCGTGGTGCATCGTGGGTGAAGATCCCGGCGGCCATCTTAGTAAGGTAAGGAAGAAGTCGCCGCAGCGCGGGGATTCGGGTAAGTACTAAACGTTTTTTTTTTTTAACACATGCATTGGGTTTGTCTCGCGCCGAACGGGGGGCCTATTGAATAAAAAAAAAACCTGTTTCGGCGCAAGCAACCCCTTTAATTTAAACTGTGTAAGCAGAAGTCATTCAGTTTGTGAAAGACTACTTGTTTACTGTGAATGGCTTGATACTGTCAAAACTGATACTGGCATGGATATCACACAACTAAAAGAAGCAGTGCAAAACCAAAAAACATGGAGGGAGCTCGCCTTTAGGGTCGCGGAGGGTCGTGAACGACTAAACGGCTAACAACAACAATAGCAATATTACATTGAATTGAGGCAGGCGACTGGAAGAGATCTCTGCCTCCATTCAGAGAACGACTATTGCTTCTGTGTAAAAGCCCAGGAGCAACAGTTGACCCATGTAAAGGTACATTTATTTTGTAGAAATGCAATTATCCTCATTACTGCATTCTGCTAATTCGCAGGTTGACACAAAAACAGACATTTGTGGCTAATTTGAGTGAACATTTCACTGTTTGATGACATTTACTTTTGTTATTACAATTGTACATATAAATGAAGTTCGTAAAGTACAATATATCGCAGTATTATTTAATACATGGCCCACTGCAACACAATACTGTAGTTTTAATGCAAACTCTTTCTGAGTTTTGGACCTAGGAATATACGGAAATAGTTAGACATGGGCAAATGTAAATTAGCTTGCAAGAATAGAGTCGAAGTGTTGACGTTATGTAACTGTTGACAAGCTGAAAATCATATTTGTTATGCATAAGATCAGTATACAAGAATAATTTAACAAGGTCTCATGCAACAATACACCATTTGATGTAAGACATACTAAAAATAAGAGCATAATTTTATACCATTTTAACCCTCTAATGACCAGCATCTTTGTTTGCCTTTTTGCTGATTCATTCCCATTTTCAAGAGCCATAACTTTTTTTTACATTTATCTGTTGACACTGCCGCATGGGAGCTTGTTTTCTACAGGATGAGTTGTATTTTTTTTTACTATGTAATGTACTGATTTTGAATTTTTTTAAATTTTGTAAGTGGGGTGAAAAAAAGCCAACAATTGCATCACTGTTTTTGAGGTTTGTTTTTAAAGTATTAATGATGCAGCAAATATTATATGTTAATTTTATTCTGGTGCTCAGTAAAAATGGGGCACTACCACATTTATACAGTTTTTTACCGTATATACCGGAGTATAAGGCGACGGGGCGTATAAGACGACCCCCCAACTGTCACCTTATACGCCGGTATACAGTGGAGAAAAAAAAATAAATTCATTACTCACCTCCCACGGCGTTCTGTCGCGCTCCGGCGGGATGTCGCTCGCTCCGGCAGGCTGTCACTCGCTCCTCGTCCCCGGCGCAGCATAGCTTTCTGAATGCGGGGCTTGAAATCCCCGCTTCCAGAAAGCTAATACACACGCCGGCAGCCATGACATCATTGAATGGCTGTGATTGGCTAAAGCACACGTGGCTTCAGCCAATCACACTATCCAATGACATCATTGAATGGGTGTGATTGCTAACACGTGCGCCCTCAGCCAATCACAGCCATTCAATGATGTCATGGCTGCCGGCGTGTGTATTAGCTTTCTGGAAGCGGGGATTTCAAGCCCCGCATTCAGAAAGCTATGCTGCCATGCTGCGCCGGGGACGAGGAGCGAGCGACAGCCTGCCGGAGCGAGCGACATCCCGCCGGAGCGCGACAGAACGCCGTGGGAGGTGAGTAATAAATTATTTTTTTTTACACTTGTTTTTTTTTTGTATTACCAGCGCATAAGACGACCCCCGACTGCAGAGCAGATTTTTCGGGGTTCAAAAGTCGTCTTATACGCCGGTATATACGGTAAGTGTTTTATTACATTTTAAGGATAACTCTCTTTTTCCCATTGATGGAACTTCGGAGGGTTAGATATTTGTCACCTTTTCTGGAGTATATAACTTATTAATCACTTTCAATTTAATTTCTTAGGAGATGAGGTGCCCAAAAAAATGTAGTTCTGGAATTATATATTTTTTTCCTTAGGATGTTTACTGTGTGGGATAAATAATACCTTTGGATAACTTATTAGGATTACTTAAAAATGCTTAAAAGAGGTCACCTGGGATTCATTAAAATTGTATGACAAAAGATGTCTGCCTTAGGTGCTTGAAGAATTCCCTTTATGATAAGGAGTAGATGTGTGTTATTCGTTCAAATGTGTCTAAAAGAGCAGCCAAAATAATATCTTTAAAATGGGGGATACCCTTATCAATCTGCATTAAAAAATCAATATCAGAGATCATGTTTTGTATAACCTTAAGGGAGATGTTTCTCATGGGGGTTGTCAAGACTTTCAAATCAATCACCTTTTTACATAACATAAGGCCCATAGAGATCGAGGGCACTAGAAGCATTTCTTGAGAGAGGTGATTGAAAATCAAAGAAACTAGGAAACTAAGACAGGCCTGCAGAAATATAGCTACTCTGTCTGTTGACTGGAGGATTTCCTCCTACAACCTAAATTTCCAACGAAACTCCTCTCCAGAATTTATACATTTTTATTAGAAAATGCTGCACCACAGGTACAAATTTTCATTATAACCTGGGAAATGGAACTAGACAAAAAGTTCACATGGAAATAAATCATTCCCAATCATTCACATGATTTTTCTAATTACATTAGAATTTAGGAGAATTCTTTTAAGCTAACCTTGAGGTGGTATAAAACACCTGTTTACCTCAAAAGCACATCTCTTACATCCAGATTTGCGCTAGAGATGTTGGTCAACCTCAGGTACTCTATCCCGTTTATGGATTATGGGCCTGCAGCTTAAAGATTTTTGGCATCAAGTAAAATTGATAATTAAGGAATTTGCCTCATGGAGATTTATTTTTTTCCTGAACTGATACTCCTTTAGGTAACTTGAAACCGTCTCAAACTCTCTAGATTTGATGTGGCACCTTGGTTGCTAATGGCTGCTAGACTTTTAATCTCTCTTACCTGTCACTCATGGACATTTCCTGATATTCATTAGTGGCCCGACAATGTCAAACAGCTATATGAATTTGACAAGCTTATAGTGTGAGAAAACAATTCCAGAGATGGCTTCCTGCCCATGTGGAATAGATGGACATTACCAAGTTGCACAGTATCCAACCATACAGCCAAGTAACTATTATCGATATGACATTTTCTTCTTCCTGTTTTTTCCCTTTGTTGGGCAGTGGATAATTCCATTTCTTGGTTCTTCATGGCACATTGTACTCTTGTAAGTCCATACACCTCTCACGGTGATGCTATATGTTTTTATGTGTATAATGTTTTTTATTCCCAGTTTATGTCACATCTTTATATTCTGTATTGTCTTTGCTGACATGTTAGAAATCACCGGATTTGTTATCCTCTTTGTGCTGTAGAGCGGTTTATTGTACAGCTGTTAAAAACTAAGAAAAACAGATTTGAAAAAAAAAATGAAAAAAAGAAAACATTCTATAAAACATGCAACAAAAACGTATATAACATTTTGATAACAATATAAGGATCTTAAAAGGGATTTCCATATTGGACAATACATTGCCCAAGATGCCATTCTTCTATAGCCATGTGACAGCTGCAGTGAATCATTGGCCTTAGTGGCCTTGTGCCATACTTGCCATACACCGCTGACTCCATGATTGATTGCAGCAGTTATATGAGAATACTGACAGGTTATCACTGCAAGACGCTCTGATTGCACAGTGCAGGAGCTAAAGCTACAAGGGGATTAAGTAGGTAAGTAATGGTTCTTCTAAAATAAACACAGAACTACAAAGTTGCCTGCAAATTCTATTGAATTCAACAATTCTGTAAATTTGAACAAACTCGATACAGAACATGAACTGTAAATGCCTTTCATCTGCTTGGATGCGATAAGAAAGATAAAACTGAAGGAAGGTAACACTCAGAGGAATCCTTTAAAAGTTGAATGAAGATAATCTTCAGCAAAGGATGGATTACCTATACAAGTGTTTAATTAGTCTATTATCAGAATCTGGACTAATATTAACTGTCCATTTTCCTCCTTTTAAACTCTGGAGAATTTTCTCAAATGTCCTCAAATTAACAAGGAGACTCTCTGTAGTTCATTATGTTACAAAATTTAGAATCTATGTATCAAAAAGTAGTAGAAGATAAAGCTGCTTTATTTCATATTGTAAAATATAAAGTAAAATTGTAAAATGTAATTAATTAAACCCTTTTTTACTAACACAATTATTTTTTAACAATTAATAAAGTTCATTTAACATCTTAAAGACCAGGATGTTTTGGTCCTAACGGACCAGACACTTTTTAGGCATTTTACCTATGTGGTGGCTTTACTGACCTTTTTTTCTTCAGCTGCAACAATTATTTTTGCTGCATTTTTTCCCATGACACATAGGGTTATTTTTTAATATCTTTTTTCACTGACTTTTTTTGCCCATTTTTTCCCACTTGCCTGTTTTCAGAGAAAATGAACAGCGGTGGGAATAAACACAAAGAGAAGAGAAATATCCTATACACATGTTGTCTTTGGTCAGATTAGAACATAGAACTCCAGCACTGCAAAGCAGCAGCACTGACAGCTGAGCCACTAAGCTACCTTCTATCTTATCTGTTCTCCAGAAGAGAAGAAGAGAAAAACAAGAATAATAAACACAAAGAGAACATACAAACTCAATGCAGAGGTTGTCCATAACCAGCCGTGAACATAGTATCCAAGTGCTACAAGGCAACAGTGCAAGTTACTGAGCCACCAAGATTATTCCTTCTTCCTCCTGCTTCTTTATCTTTGGAGGTAAAGGAGAGAAAAAAGAAAGGGAATGAGAAGAAGATCTTCCTATTCTGCTTCATTTTTTTTCCTTTTTCCTGTTTTTGCATAACCTCCTTATCCTGTTCTTCTCTTTCTTAGATTTCTTCTTATTATTCTCCTTCTTTGCTTTCTTCTTCTCCCTCTCCTCAGGAGAAGTAGAGAAAGCAAAGGAGAATAAAAAAGCAAAGATAAAGAAGGAGGAAGTAGGAAGAAGAAGGAAGAAGGAAGAAGAAAGAAGAAGGAGGAAGAAGGAAGAGGGGGAGGAGAAGGATGGTTCAGTCATTAGCACTCTTGCATTGTATTGCTGAGGACAATATCTATATGGACTTCTCTCTGTGCTTCTCTATCTCCTCAACCCAAAAAGTAAGACCCAGCATGGTGACTCAGTTTTTAGCCCTGCTGCCTTGCAGTACTGGAGTTCCATGCTCAAAATTGACCAACGGCAACATCTGGGTGGGATTTTTCTGTTCTCTTTCAGTTTATTCTTGCTGTTGCTTTTCTTTTCCTCTGGAGCAGAACAGACAAGTGTAGTGGTTCAGTTGTTAACATTGCTGATTTGCAGTAGTCGAGTTGAAGGTTTGAATCTGGCCAAGGTCAACATCTGAATGGGATTTTTCTATTTTCTTTGTGTTCATTTACTCTGGAGCATAACAGACAAGCGTGGTGGCTCTGTTGCTAGCCCTCCTGTTTTACAGTGAAGGAGTTGTAGATTTGAATCTGTCTAATGGCAACAGCGAGGTGGAGGCTTTTATAGTCCATACAGATGTTATCTTTTATGGGATTTGAATCTAGCACCCGGGTACTGAAACCCAACAGTGCTAACAACTAAGCCACATTAATGGAAGAAAACACACACATGTCAAATCAATTTTTATTCCCATTGAAATAAATGGAAATTGGCTGTTCTAGTTTATGCTTATTTTTTTAAAACTGCAACCTGAATATTTTAATGATTGCTCAACACTAGAGATGAGCGAACACCAAAATGTTCGGGTGTTCGTTATTCGTAACGAACTTCCCGTGATGCTCGAGGGTTCGTTTCGAACAACGAACCCCATTGAAGTCAATGGGCGACCAGAACATTTTTGTATTTCGCCGATGCTCGCTAAGGTTTTCATGTGTGAAAATCTGGGCAATTCAGGAAAGTGATGGGAATGACACAGTGACGGATAGGGCAGGCGAGGGGCTACATGTTGGGCTGCATCCTAAGTTCACAGGTCCCACTATTAAGCCACAATAGCGGCAAGAGTGGGCCCCCCCCCCCCTCCCAACAACTTTTACTTCTGAAAAGCGCTCATTAGCATGGCATACCTTTGCTAAGCACCACACTACCTCCAACAAAGCACAATCACTGCCTGCATGACACTCCACTGCCACTTCTCCTGAGTTACATGCTGCCCAACCGCACCCCCTCCCCCCCACAGCGCACACCAAACTGTCCCTGCGCAGCCTTCAGCTGCCCTCATGCCACACCACCCTCATGTCTATTTAGAAGTGCATCTGCCACGACGAGGGACCGCAGGCACACACTGCACAGGGTTGGCACGGCTAGGTAGCGACCCTCTTTAATAGGGGCGGGGCGATAGCCCACAATGCTGTACAGAAGCAATGAGAAATAGAATCCTGTGCCACCGCCATCAGGAGCTGCACACGTGGGCATAGCAATGGGGAACCTATGTGCCACACACTATTCATTCTGTCAAGGTGTCTGCATGCCCCAGTCAGACCGGGCTTTTTAATTCATAGACACAGGCAGGTACAACTCCCTATTGTGAAGTCCCTGTCGACCCACAGCATGGGTGGCTCCCTGGAACCCACCGGCGGTACACAGAAATATCCCATTGCATTGCCCAACACAGCTGAGGTAGTAATGTCGTGCTTAATGCAGGTGGGCTTCGGCCCACACTGCATGCCCCAGTCTGACTGGGGTTCTTTATAAGTGTACAGATGTAGTAAAAAGTCCGTGTGCACCTACAGCATGGGTGGGTGCCAGGAAGCCACCGGCGGTACATAGAAATATCCCATTGCATTGCCCAACACAGCTGAGGTAGTAATGTTGTGCTTAACCCTTTCCAATCCAATTTGTATATGGTTTTCCTAGGGGGCTTACTCTTTTTCTGCTGTTATACAACGGCGCTATATGCTGGCTAAAGCCAGTACTGCATGAGCTGACACGTAGGATAGGCTCCGACAGCAGAGAGGCTGGCAATATACAGTAAGAGAACCCCGACGGACGTCTACCAACAACGGAGCTGTACAGCCTTAAACCCTAATGTCTTCAAAGGTCACACAGTGGACTGGAAAGGGTTAATGCAGGTGGGTTTTCGGCCCACACTGCATGCCCCAGTCAGACTGGGGTTCTTTACAAGTGGACACATGTAGGTTAAACTCCCTGTGGACCCACTGCCTGGGTGGGTGCCAGGAAGCCACCGGCGTTACATAGAAATATCCCATTGCATTGCCCAACACAGCTGAGGTAGTAATGTCGTGCGTAATACAGGTGGGCTTCGGCCCACACTGCATGCCCCAGTCAGACGGGTTCTTTAGAAGTGTACAGATGTATTAAAAACTCAGTGTGCACCTACAGCATGGGTGGCTCCCTGGAACCCACCGGCGGTACATAAAAATATCCCATTGCATTGCCCAACACAGCTGAGGTAGTAATGTCGTGCGTAATACAGGTGGGCTTCGGCCCACACTGCATGCCCCAGTCTGACTGGGGTTCTTTACAAGTGGACACATGTAGGTTAAACTCCCGGTGGACCCACTGCCTGGGTGGGTGCCAGGAAGCCACCGGCGTTACATAGAAATATCCCATTGCATTGCCCAACACAGCTGAGGTAGTAATGTCGTGCGTAATACAGGTGGGCTTCGGCCCACACTGCATGCCCCAGTCAGACGGGTTCTTTAGAAGTGTACAGATGTATTAAAAACTCAGTGTGCACCTACAGCATGGGTGGCTCCCTGGAACCCACCGGCGGTACATAAAAATATCCCATTGCATTGCCCAACACAGCTGAGGTAACGTCAGCTGTAATGCAGGTGGGCTAAAAATTAATTTGATTACACTGTAGGCGAGGGCCCACAAAAATTGCTGTATCAACAGTACTAATGTACATCCCAAAAATTGGCCATGGCCAGCCAAGAGGGCAGGTGAAACCCATTAATCGCTTTGGTTAATGTGGCTTAAGTGGTAACTAGGCCTGGAGGCAGCCCAGTGTAACGAAAAATTGGTTCAAGTTAAAGTTCCAATGCTTTTAAGCGCATTGAAACTTATAAAAATTGTTCTGAAAAATTATTTGAGTGAGCCTTGTGGCCCTAAGAAAAATTGCCCGTTCAGCGTGATTACGTGAGGTTTCAGGAGGAGGAGCAGGAGGAGGAGGAGGAGGAATATTAGACACAGATTGATGAAGCAGAAATGTCCCCGTTTTGGATGGTGAGAGAGAACGTAGCTTCCATCCGCGGGTGCAGCCTACGTATTGCTTACGTATCGCTGCTGTCCGCTGGTGGAGAACAGAAGTCTGGGGAAATCCAGCCTTTGTTCATCTTGATGAGTGTTAGCCTGTCGGCACTGTCGGTTGACAAGCGGCTACGCTTATCTGTGATGATTCCCCCAGCCGCACTAAACACCCTCTCCGACAGGACGCTAGCCGCAGGACAAGCAAGCACCTCCAGGGCATACAGCGCTAGTTCAGGCCACATGTCCAGCTTCGACACCCAGTAGTTGTAGGGGGCAGAGGCGTCACCAAGGATGGTCGTGCGATCCGCTACGTACTCCCTCACCATCCTTTTACAGTGCTCCCGCCGACTCAGCCGTGACTGGGGAGCGGTGACACAGTCTTGGTGGGGAGCCATAAAGCTGGCCAGGCCCTTAAAGACTGTTGCACTGCCTGGGATGTACATGCTGCTCGATCTACGCACATCCCCTGCTACCTTGCCCTCGGTACTGCGCCTTCTGCCACTAGCGCTGTCGGCTGGGAATTTTACCATCAGCTTGTGCGCAAGGGTCCTGTGGTATAGCAACACTCTCGAACCCCTTTCCTCTTCGGGAATCAGAGTGGGCAGGTTCTCCTTATACCGTGGATCGAGCAGTGTGTACACCCAGTAATCCGTCGTGGCCAGAATACGTGCAACGCGAGGGTCACGAGAAAGGCATCCTAACATGAAGTCAGCCATGTGTGCCAGGGTACCAGTACGCAACACATGGCTGTCCTCACTAGGAAGATCACTTTCAGGATCCTCCTCCTCCTCCTCCTCCTCCTCAGGCCATACACGCTGAAAGGATGACAGGCAATCAGCCGGTGTACCGTCAGCAGCGGCCCAAGCTGTCTCTTCCCCCTCCTCCTCATCCTCCTCATGCTCCTCCTCCTCCTCCTGTACGCGCTGAGAAATAGACAGGAGGGTGCCCTGACTATCCAGCGGCATACTGTCTTCCCCCGCCCCCGTTTCCGAGCGCAAAGCAGCTGCCTTTATGGTTTGCAGGGAATTTCTCAAGATGCATAGCAGAGGAATGGTGACGCTAATGATTGTAGCATCGCCGCTCACCACCTGGGTAGACTCCTCAAAATTACCAAGGACATGGCAGATGTCTGCCAACCAGGCCCACTCTTCTGAAAGGAATTGAGGAGGCTGACTCCCACTGCGCCGCCCATGTTGGAGTTGGTATTCGACTATAGCTCTCCGTTGTTCATAGAGCCTGGCCAACATGTGGAGCGTAGAGTTCCACCGTGTGGGCACGTCGCACAGCAGTCGGTGCACTGGCAGCTTAAAGTGATGTTGCAGGGTGCGCAGGGTGGCAGCGTCCGTGTGGGACTTGCGGAAATGTGCGCAGAGCCGGCGCGCCTTTACGAGCAGGTCTGACAAGCGTGGGTAGCTTTTCAGAAAGCGCTGAACCACCAAATTAAAGACGTGGGCCAGGCATGGCACGTGCGTGAGGCTGCCGAGCTGCAGAGCCGCCACCAGGTTACGGCCGTTGTCACACACGACCATGCCCGGTTGGAGGCTCAGCGGCGCAAGCCAGCGGTCGGTCTGCTGTGTCAGACCCTGCAGCAGTTCGTGGGCCGTGTGCCTCTTATCGCCTAAGCTGAGTAGTTTCAGCACGGCCTGCTGACGCTTGCCCACCGCTGTGCTGCCACACCGCGCGACACCGACTGCTGGCGACATGCTGCTGCTAACACATCTTGATTGTGAGACAGAGGAGGAGGAGGAGGAGGAGGAGGGTGCTTTAGTGGAGGAAGCATACACCTCCGCAGATACCAGCACCGAGCTGGGGCCCGCAATTCTGGGGGTGGGTAGGACGTGAGCGGTCCCAGGCTCTGACTCTGTCCCAGCCTCCACTAAATTCACCCAATGTGCCGTCAGGGAGATGTAGTGGCCCTGCCCGCCTGTGCTTGTCCACGTGTCCGTAGTTAAGTGGACAGTGGCAGTAACCGCGTTGGTGAGGGCGCGCACAATGTTGCGGGAGACGTGGTCGTGCAGGGCTGGGACGGCACATCGGGAAAAGTAGTGGCGACTGGGAACTGAGTAGCGCGGGGCCGCCGCCTCCATGATACTTTTGAAGGACTCCGTTTCCACAACCCTATACGGCAGCATCTCAAGGCTGATGAATTTTGCGATGCGGACGGTTAACGTTTGAGCGTGCGGGTGCGTGGCGGCGTACTTGCGCTTGCGCTCGAACACTTGCGCAAGCGACGGCTGAACGGTGCGCTGAACTACACTGCTGGATGGGGCCGAGGACAGCGGAGATGAGGGTGTGGGTGCAGGCCATGAGGCGGTAGTGCCTGTGTCCTGAGAGGGGGGTTGCATCTCAGTGGCAGGTTGGGGCACAGGGGGAGAGGCAGGGGTGCAAACCGGAGGCGGTGAACGGCCTTTGTCCCACCTTGCGGGGTGCTTGGCCATCATATGTCTGCGCATGGTGGTGGTGGTGAGGCTGTTGGTGTTGGCTCCCCGGCTGAGCTTTGCGCGACAAAGGTTGCACACCACTGTTCGTCGGTCGTCAGGCGTCTCTGTGAAAAACTGCCAGACCTTAGAGCACCTCGGCCTCCGCAGGGTGGCATGGCGCGAGGGGGCGCTTTGGGAAACACTTGGTGGATTATTCGGTCTGGCCCTGCCTCTACCCCTGGCCACTGCACTGCCTCTTGCAACCTGCCCTGCTGATGCCCTTGACTCCCCCTCTGAAGACCTGTCCTCCTGAGTAAGCGTTGCACACCAGGTGGGGTCAGTCACCTCATCGTCCTGCTGCTCTTCCTCCGAATCCTCTGTGCGCTGCTCCCTGGGACTTACTGCCCTTACTACTACCTCACTGCAAGACAACTGTGTCTGATCGTCATCGTCCTCCTCACCCACAGAAAGTTGTTGAGACAGTTGGCGGAAGTCCCCAGCCTCTTCCCCCGGACCCCGGGAACTTTTGAATGGTTGGGCATCAGTGACGATAAACTCCTCTGGTGGGAGAGGAACCGCTGCTGCCCAATCTAAGCAGGGGCCCGAGAACAGTTCCTGGGAGTGCTCCCGCTCCTGAGCAGGTGTTATTGTAGTGGAGTGAGGAGGCTGGGAGGAAGGAGGAGCAGCAGACAGAGGATTCGGATTGGCAGCAGTGGACGGCGCAGAACTGCGGGTAGACGATAGGTTGCTCGAAGCACTTTCTGCCATCCAGGACAGGACCTGCTCACACTGCTCATTTTCTAATAACCGTCTCCCGCGTGGACCCATTAATTGGGCGATGAATGTGGGGACGCCAGAAACGTGCCTCTCTCCTAATCGCGCAGCAGTCGGCTGCGACACACCTGGATCAGGAGCTTGGCCTGTGCCCACACCCTGACTTGGCCCTCCGCGTCCTCGGCCACGTCCACGTCCTCTAGGCCTACCCCTACCCCTCAGCATGCTGTATTACCAGTGATTTGATTTCACAGGCAGAAAATAAATTGGCGCAAGACTGCAGGCCAAATATAATTTTTGCCCTTTTTGGAAAACGAAAGGCCCCACTGCCTCTAGTGAATGAATTATCTAAGTTTAATAACTGTGCTGTGTCCCTGCTTATGTGTCACAGAACGTGAGGGTAGCAGAGTTATTATAACTCTGGCAGAGCAGGTATTTTTTTTCCCAATTAAGGAAAGCAAATGGCGAAGCCAGCAGTAAAGCGTAGCTGGGTGCGTATGATTTAGCACTGTTCTTCACGCAGCTCACACGTCTCCACCGCCCGTAAGGACGGACAGAGGCTGGACAAATAGATTTGTTTTCAGTTTTTTCCCACCAAAAGGCAGCACTGCGTATATTCTATGAACAGGAGAAGTTTAATAACTGTGCTGTGTCCCTGCTTATGTGTCACAGAACGTGAGGGTAGCAGAGTTATTATAACTCTGGCAGAGCAGGTATTTTTTTTCCCAATTAAGGAAAGCAAATGGCGAAGCCAGCAGTAAAGCGTAGCTGGGTGCGTATGATTTAGCACTGTTCTTCACGCAGCTCACACGTCTCCACCGCCCGTAAGGACGGACAGAGGCTGGACAAATAGATTTGTTTTCAGTTTTTTCCCACCAAAAGGCAGCACTGCGTATATTCTATGAACAGGAGAAGTTTAATAACTGTGCTGTGTCCCTGCTTATGTGTCACAGAACGTGAGGGTAGCAGAGTTATTATAACTCTGGCAGAGCAGGTATTTTTTTTCCCAATTAAGGAAAGCAAATGGCGAAGCCAGCAGTAAAGCGTAGCTGGGTGCGTATGATTTAGCACTGTTCTTCACGCAGCTCACACGTCTCCACCGCCCGTAAGGATGGACAGAGGCTGGACAAATAGATTTGTTTTCAGTTTTTTCCCACCAAAAGGCAGCACTGCGTATATTCTATGAACAGGAGAAGTTTAATAACTGTGCTGTGTCCCTGCTTATGTGTCACAGAACGTGAGGGTAGCAGAGTTATTATAACTCTGGCAGAGCAGGTATTTTTTTTCCCAATTAAGGAAAGCAAATGGCGAAGCCAGCAGTAAAGCGTAGCTGGGTGCGTCTGATTTAGCAATGTTGTTCACGCAGCTCACACGTGTCCACAGGCGTTAGGACGGACAGAGGCTGGACAAATAGATTTGTTTTCAGTTTTTTCCCACCAAAAGGCAGCACTGCGTATATTCTATGAACATGAGAAGTTTAATAACTGTGCTGTGTCCCTGCTTATGTGTCACAGAACGTGAGGGTAGCAGAGTTATTATAACTCTGGCAGAGCAGGTATTTTTTTTCCCAATTAAGGAAAGCAAATGGCGAAGCCAGCAGTAAAGCGTAGCTGGGTGCGTATGATTTAGCAATGTTTTTCACGCAGCTCACACGTCTCCACCGCCCGTAAGGACGGACAGAGGCTGGACAAATAGATTTGTTTTCAGTTTTTTCCCACCAAAAGGCAGCACTGCGTATATTCTATGAATAATAACTGTGTTGTGGCCCTGCCTATACAATTCTTTCCCTGCAGTATCAATGGAGGGTGGAATGCTCTGCAGAGGCGATTTTGAGAAGCCCACAAAAAATGCAGCACAGCTAACAGCAGCCTGGACAGTACTGCACACTGATAAATATGGCCCTAGAAAGGACCGTTGAGGTTCTTGAAGGCTACACTCACTCCTAACACTCTCCCTGCCTATGCAGCACTTCTGTCCCTAATGCCAGGTGCAACGGTCTGCAGAGGCGATTTTGAGAAAAAAAAAAATCCCACTGCTAACAGCAGCCAACACACAGCTATCAGTGGCCCTAATAAGGACCTTTGGGGGGGTCTTGAAGCCTACACTAACTACCAATTCTTTCCCTACAGCAGCTCCGGTATAAACAGCACTGTCCCTCATCTAACTCACACCGCATCTGAGGCGAACCGCGGGAGGGGCCGACTTTTATATTAGGCGAACACCTGATCTCGCCAGCCACTCACAGCAGGGGGGTGGTATAGGGCTTAAACGTTGCAGGGGGAAGTTGTAATGCCTTCCCTGTCTTTCAATTGGCCAGAAAAGCGCGCTAACGTCTCAGGGAAGGAAGTGAAAGTAACCAGAACACCGCATGGTGTTCGTTACGAATAACGAACATCCCGAACACCCTAATATTCGCACGAATATCAAGCTCGGACGAACGCGTTCGCTCATCTCTACTCAACACTATTAATAACATTTTCAGTGCAAACATGATGCATTTTTTACAACATCTAGCATTCTATGCAGCCTTTTCCTTGAATCTCCCAGAATGTATCCTTCTCACACCCTCACTAAGAGGACCAAATTAACATATAAACACACACACTTTACATATCAAGGCACCCAGTTAAGAATATTATTAATTAATCATTATTCTTTTACTTCAATCACTTATAAAACATAAATATAATGAAAAAAAAACTAAGAAATAGTTGTAAGTACAGATAAGTGTTGTTCCTTATCTTTCCTCTTTGTTTGAGATATTCTGAGATGTATGGAATAAAGGCTGGACAGACATCTGTCTGGGATGCTTTAGTGAATCCTGCACTGAGCAGGGGGTTGGACCCGTTGACCCTGGAGGTCCCTTCCAACTCTACCATTCCATGATGAGCTTTGGGGGAAAAAAAATCCATGATAATTTGTCAGCAAGTGTATATACTTAATTTGTCTTGCCACCATGTCATGATAATGCATTTAATTTGTATTGTAAGTTGGAGTCCTTAAACAAAATTCATGGAAAGTTAGATGATTATTTGTGTAAAAATGACAGCCAATGTGCAAGTCACTTTATTTATCTGAAATCACATAGTTATGCTGGAGAAGCAAGCTGCAGCGCTGTCCACTAGGGTTTCCCTTCCTTTTTGCTTGCAGTATACTGCCTGCTGTAAAGTGTTTTCTATACTCACATGCTTCTGTGATCCAGTAATGTTCCCCTCTGAAGTTGGCATGCAGCACGAAAATCATGCTCCTCTGCAGTGTGCTCATAGGATTAAAGAATGAAATTTGTAAAACCTTTTTATTTGCAGTTACCATTTACTGGCTCATTTGACCATTCTAGCTATATTTTTCATATTGCCTAAATGTCATTGTTCATAAAACAGATTAAGCATATGCTTTTCAGATTAAAATGTAAAAAAAATGTGTTCACATTAAACATATCTTAGGGCTCAGTCAGACGATTGTTTTCGCATGCGCAAAAAGAGCGCTTCCAAAAAGAACCAATGGGTTCCTATAGAAGCGCTCACACGAGAGAATATAGCAGTGCAAAACGATGCGGACGTAACAAGGATAGAACATTAGCTATATTTGGTGCGCTGCACAGAATTTTTCATTGACTCCTATGGGAGCAGGAGTTAATGGAAACTCCTCCGCTGGGAATAGATTCTCCGCAGCTTACAGCAGGGCATTTAAAAGGTGCTGCCCAGAAGCACATTTTAAATGTCCCACTGTAAACTTCTGTTACTCATTGCCAGGATGAGGGGACTTCCTGAGGGTTTCCTAACAGGAATTTACAATGGACATTTAAAATGTGCTTTTGGGCAGCACCCTCTAGCTATGCCCCCTCTATGTTGTGCTTTGGGGAATCTCTGTAAGAATCCACATAGCCCCACCCCCTCTCACTAGCCATGCCCACCTTCTCTGCACTATGAGGATATCCCTCGCGGTTCCCATAGCAGGGAAAGAGAAAGGAGCTATGGGAGATTTCCCCATAGCAGGCAGAGCGAGGGGAGCTATGGGGGATTTCCCCATGGCAGGGAGAAAAAGCGGAGCAATGGAGGATTAACTCATTGCCCCATTCCGTCTCTCCCTGCTATGGCGAAATCTCCATAGCTCCGCTCTCTCTCCCTGCTATGGGGAAATCCTGAAACACTGCGGGGCTTCTTCACTCTCTCCTTCTGGAGCAGCTGTGCTTCTCCAAGTGCAGCTGCTCCAGTGAATAGGCGATTTTCATGCACATGAAGCTCGAGTCTTTTGAAATATTGCCCATTCATGTGATTTCGGCAGATGCGAGCGCTGATTTTTTCTGCATGCCTATTGTTGCGCAAGAAAAAAAATGCTTGTCTGACCGAGGCCTTAGCATGCAATTATTTATTAGTCAAAGAAATAAAAATGTTTTCATTTGAACCACACTTCTGATTTTTGAAACATTTTTTCTCTATAATTTTAATTTAAACTGTATAGCTACAGTTAGGTGTATAATTTTTATTGTTGTGCAGTAAAAATGTACTACAACACTTTGCTTAATTGCATATGGCACCTATATGTCTTTGTTACATTTTCTAAACTTCTTTAAGTTTCATCTTTGTGGCTCCTGTGAAAACTGTTATTCTTTTATTCTGTTACTCTTTATTCAAAAATGAGTAAACACATCTGTTGTTTGTAAGCAGCTGTTTGATTTTACTCATTAACACGCTTAGCAGACTGTGTCATATGAATGACAATAATTGCCATTGACTATAATTAAATTATTTGGTTTTCAAAAATCTAAACTTTGAAATTTTTTGACTGTAGTATTAACTAATTTTACATCTTTTTCGAAGTAAAAGTTAATATACAGGATTTAAAATTAAGTTTATTTGTTTAATTAGAGTTAACTAAAATTACAACATCCTAAATAGCCTAATCCAAATTGTGAAAAATAATATTTTTGCTTGTTTAGAGGCATTTTTTAAGTACTTTAAAATCATTGAAGCTTTACCCACCAATAAAGTTATTCCCATATAGCAATGTAACTATACTATAACTTTAACTAATGCAAAATAGAAAAGAAACATCTGATTTGAAAAACTGTTTATATTTCTTTCTCTCAGATTCATTTTATTTTTATTTTGTTTTTGTATAGATTCTCGTGTAATTTTGCCTTGACATTAGTATAATGTTATACAATTTAGCATTATATTCATCTCAATACTTAATAAGAAAAAACCTACTGAATCAAAGACAGCTTACATAATATCTGTGAAGGAGGTTTATAAAAAAGTGAGTTAACAGATGGCATCGCTCAAGAGGGTGAATGCTTTTACTATTGATTGTATTAAGCTACAATTATATCTAATTATATTTTGGTAAATTCGAGTTTCCCATATGTCCAACTACTGTAAGTTCTCCATTTGAATACCAGAGGCAATCTTACTGAATATATAGAATAAGAGAATGCCGCCTTCATAAAAAGGAATCTTCTTTATTGTAAGTATATTAGAAGCACATCCTATAAAAGGTACTGTACAGCATAACAACCCCACGTGTTTGAAAGCCCTCCGGCTTCTTGTTCAGTGCTGTAGGCTATATAGGGACAGTGTGCTGTCCATGAATTAACACAGACAGTACACAGCCCCAAATACACTAGTGTACTGGAGGTCTTCGGTTAAGTCATCCTGCATTAAGATAAAAGTTTGTTCGGGATACAAGGGTTCTTCCATATTAGCTTCCTCAAAGTATAATAAATTATGTCTGTTTAATATGTGTGTTTATTGAGTGTACTGTTCTAGCCTATAAACTGGATTGACATAAAAAATAATTCATATTCATCTTAGTTCTGGTAAAAAAAAAATCTTCAAATGTTTACAGAATCTATTGCACAGAGAGCAATCCTAGTTGAGTAAGAATCAATATGGTTTGTTTCTGGATGATGGCAAAATATTATACATATACAGTGGTAAATATTATATATGTGCAGTACTATGTAAAAGTTTTAGGCAGTTGTGGAAGAAATGCTGCAAAGTGAGGCCTTAGTCAGACGGGCGTTTTTTTGGGCGATTTGCGCATGCGCATGCGTCCGGCGATTTTTTAAAACCATTGCTTTGCAATGGTATCGGACACATGAGCGCTTTTTATGCGCTCGTCCGATAAATTATAGAACAGAAATCGCAGATCGCACCTATCTGCGATCTGCGATTCCTGTTCTCTTCTCTATATGCGCTCAATGGGGCCGGCGGCAGCAGCGCCGACCCCATTGAGAACATATAGAAGACAAATCATTCTTCTCTGCCACAGCTGTAACAGCTGTGGCAGAGAAGAACGATGTTTGCCCATTGAATTCAATGGAGCCGGCAATACAGCGGCTCCATTGAAAGCAATGGGCTGCCGGCGTGCGCGGGATGAATTGTCGGGAAGGGCTTAAATATATAAGCGCTGAGCCAATCAGGGGGCAGGTCTGACTCACACCCCCTTCACACCCACTGCAGGCCGGCCGCGGGGAACTCCGACTGCCGGGAGCAGGTGAGTATGTATATTTTTTTTATTTTAACACTTTTCTGGATGAATTGCAGGGAAGGGCTTATATATTTAAGCCCTTCCCGACAATTCATCCCACACTCGCCCGCAGCGCATTGCTTTCAATGGAGCCGCTGTATTGCCGGCTCCATTGAATGCAATGCGCTGGACAGCTCCGGCCCGTTTCTAATGAAACGTGGCTAGGAGCAGATTTTCGGGCGATTTTCGGGCACTGGTCACGCGATTTGCGGATGCGCATCCGTCATGCGATCCGCAAATCGCGCGAAAAAACGCCCGTCTGACTAAGGCCTAAGAATGCCTTCAAAAATAGAAGTGTTAATAGACTTTTGTCAATTAACACAATACTAAATATATGAACAAAAGAGAAATGTAAATCAAATCAATATTTACCTTCAAAACAGTATCAGTAAGGCTGATAATCCCAAGGTTCTGGCGAGCCACCTCAGGGCCCACCAGGGCTCATTGGGTCGAGGCAGTGAACGCGCTGGCCAGATTCGAGGAGATAAGGGCAGAGGACGATGCCACGGTGGGGAAGTTCTTTGCAACCTGGCGGCCATGGCTGGACTTTAGATTGTCCCCAAGACTGGGGGAGTGGATCACCCGACAGACAAACGCGTTATAGGTACGCAACACCCTGACATCGCCCCGCGAGACGAGAGGGAAACAGTGTCCCCCTTCTGGCACTGAGGAGGGTGGTTACGCTCAAATCGGAGCCCCACATCCCCGGGGGAATCAAAACAGGCCGCAAAAACTCACGCAAACAGGTGGTCAACGTGATAGCTCAACCTCTATCCCAACTTACCCCCCCACCCCCACCCCCAACCTTTCCTAACTGCCCGTTGAGCTCTCCGGAGCCCTAACCCTAGTTAATTTTTCTGTCGTTTCTTTCCTTGTTCTTATCTCTACTGCCTCATGGACCCCTACCTTGAGGTGGGAAAGAATCTTGTTAATAAAAAGAAAAGTGTGGGCGGAGGTGGGCCAGATACAGCCTCCACTGCGACGAGGTAGTGGAGAGGGAAAGTGGGCGCATCACTAAGTATATATACATTACAATTGCTTTTTGTCTGAGATGCACTCCAAGTTTGTTCTTGTACATGCCTTCCAGTCTCAATAAAAAACTTATTGAACTAAAAACAGTATCAATTTTTCTAGGTCTTCTTGTGCACAGTTTTTGAAAGAACTTTACAAGGAGGTTATTTCCAAGAATCTTGGAGAATTAACCACAGATCTTCTGTGGATTTAGTATTCTTCAAATCCTTCTGTCTCTACATGTAATCCCAGACAGACTTGATGTTGTTGAGATTAAGTCTATGTGGAGGCCATATCATTACTTCCAGGACTCCTTGTTCTTCTTTATGCTGAAGATAGTTGTTAATAACATTGACTTTTTATTTGGGGTCTTTGACCTGTAGCAGAATAAATCTTTGAAAATAATTCTTACGTTGCAGCAAAACCTTTACACAGTATTGTATATATAGTACAATATAGCATTATATATTATAAAAGTATGCAGTATATATTGTGGACAAAGTACAGACATTTTGAAAAGAACACTTTTAGCATTGTTGTTGTGAATTTGCTTTTATATTTAGAGCATAGGTTATTATAGCTATGAGTGTGTACAATATGTTTATGTCATTTGTTGTCATGCAAACAAAGAAAATAGAACAACACCTCCGCAGCATACCTTTAACCTTATTACCATTGTATAGCTTGGAATAGTCAAAATAATGCTCATGCAACATTGAATTCTCTTCTTTATCTCATCACAAATGTTAGCCATCATGTCCATTGTTGCTAGTTTTATGCACATTAACACTGGTGGGTATGTACTTTAAACATTATAGTGGTAACTTAACTCCTTAGTAATCAAGCCTGTTTGCGCCTTAATGACCAGGCCAAATTTTGGAAATCTAACATGTCACTTTAGCATAGAATAGCTCCGTAAAGGTTTTGCAAATCCAAGAGATTCTGACATTGTCTTTTCAACACATATTGTACTTAATTTAAGTGGTTAAAATAGTCCGATATAATTTGTGCACATATATTAAGAGTGCCAATATTGGGAAAAGTTTGAAAAAAATTATCGTTTTTTCACATTTTCAACTGTAATATATTAAATATGTGCAAACATACTGTACAAACTTTTGCTAAGATATTTCTATCTGTTTACTTTATTCTGAATGCACATTTGAAAAACTGTTGTTTTTTTAACAATTTAGGAGATGTACAAATTTAACATTACTTTTCAGCATTTTGAAGAACACTTTGTTTTCCTACACCAAGCCAAGATTGCAAAGGCCCATAGGTGTCAGAATGATAGATACCCCTGCAAATGACCCCATTTTAAAAACTACACCCCTTAATGTATTTACTGAGGGGTGTCATGAGTGTTTTGACCCCACAGTTTTTTTTTTCAGGAGGTAATTCAATTTAGAGGGAAAAAAAGTAAAATTTTATATTTTTGCAAATATGTCATTTTAACCCCTTAGTGACGAAGCCTGTTTGCGCCTTAGTGACGGAGCCAAATTTTGGAAATCTGACATGCGTTGTTTAACGTAGCATAACTGTGTAAATGCTTTACATATCCAAGTGATCCTGACATTGTTTTTTCGCCACATGTTGTACTTCATTTTGGTGGTGAAAAGAGACCAATATAATTTGTGTATATTTATTAAAAGCGCCAAAATTGGGAAAATTTTGAAAAGAATTGTCATTTTTTTCACATTTTCAACTGTAATATCTCAAATATGTCCAAACATACTGTACAAATTTTTGATAAGATATATATTTCCATCTGTTTACTTTATTCTGAATGCACATTTGAAAAACTTTTGTGTTTTTTTAACGATTTAGATGACGTACAAATTTAACATTACTTTTCAGCATTTTAAGGAACACTTTGTTTTCCTGCACCAAGCCAAGTTTGCAAAGGCTCATGAGTTTAAGAATAATAGATACCCCCACAAATGACCCCATTTTAAAAACTACACCCCTTAATGTATCCAGTGAGGGGTGTCATGAGTATTTTGACCCCAGCGTTTTTTTTCAGGAATTAATTAAATTTAGAGGAGAAAAAATAAAATTTCATATTTTTACAAATATGTCATTTTAAAGACATATTTTTTTCCTATAGTGCCCATGAAAATGAGAATTTACACCCCAAAATGGATACCCCCGTTTCTCGTGTGTTCAGAAACATACCCATTGTGGCCCTAATCTTATGTCTGGACGCACAACGGGGCCTAAAATGAAAGGAGTAGTCGGTGTCTTTCAGAACTGAAATTTTTGCTTGAAGGCGTTTTAGGCCCCATAGCACTTTTGTAGAGCTCTTGAGCGGACAAAACCATAGAGAACCCCCACAAATGACTCCATTTTGAAAACTAGACCCCTTAACGAATTTATCTAGGGGTGTACCACCTATTTTGACCCCACAGTTTTTGAATGAATTCTAGCAAAGCAAAAGGAAAAAATTGTGATTTTCGTTTTTTTGTCAATTCTGTCATTTTAAAAACAGCTTTTTTTGTACAACACACACATGAATGAAGCCTTGCACCCCAAAAAGGATACCCCTGTTTGTCCCGTGTTCAGAGACATACCCATTGTGGCCCTAATCTTATGTCTGGATGCACAACGGGGCTCAAAATGAAAGGAGTAGTCGGTGGTTTTCGGAACATAAATTTTCCTTGAAGGCGTTTTAGGCCCCATAGCACTTTTGTAGAGCTCTTGAGTGGCCAAAACCAAAGAGAACCCCACAAGTGACCCCATTATGAAAATTAGACCCCTTATCGAATTTATCTAGGGGTGTACTGACCATTTTGACCCCACAGTTTTTGAATGAATTCAAGCAAAGCAAAGGGGAAAAAATGTGATTTTCGCTTTTTTGCCAATTCAATCATTTTAAAAACTGCTTTTTTTGTACAGCACACACATGAACGAAGACTTGCACCCCAAAATGGATACCCCTGTTTATCCAGTGTTCAGAGACATACCCATTGTGGCCCTAATCTTTTGTCTGGATGCACAACGGGGCCCAAAATGTAAGGAGTACTTGGTGGCTTTCAGAACTGAAATTTTCCTTGAAGTCGTTTTAGGCCCCATAGCACATTTGTAGACCTCTTGAGCGCCCAAAACGACAGAGAACCCCAACAAATGAGCCCATTTTGAAAACTAGACCCTTTAACGAATTTATCTAGGGGTGTACTGTGCATTTTTACTGTACAATTTTTGAATAAATCTAAGCAAAGCAGTAGGAAAAAAATTACAATTTTCATTTTTTTGGCAGTTGTATCAATTTAAAAACAGTTTTTTTTGTTCAGCACTAGAGATGAGCGAACGCGTTCGTCCGAGCTTGATATTCGTGCGAATATTAGGGTGTCCGGGATGTTCGTTATTCGTAACGAACACCATGCGGTGTTCTGGTTACTTTCACTTCCTTCCCTGAGACGTTAGCGCGCTTTTCTGGCCAATTGAAAGACAGGGAAGGCATTACAACTTCCCCCTGTGACGTTCAAGCCCTATACCACCCCCCTGCTGTGAGTGGCTGGGAAGATCAGGTGTCACCCGAACATAAAAGTCGGCCCCTCCCGCGGTTCGCCTCAGATGCCGTGTGATTTAGATGAGGGACAGTGCTGTTTGTACCGGAGCTGCTGTAGGGAAAGAATTGGTAGTTAGTGTAGGCTTCAAGACCCCCCAAAGGTCCTTATTAGGGCCACTGATAGCTGTGTGTTGGCTGCTGTTAGCAGTGGCATTTTTTTTTTCTCAAAATCGGCTCTGTAGAGCGTTGCACCTGGCATTAGGGACAGAAGTGCTGCATAGGCAGGGAGAGTGTTAGGAGTGAGTGTAGCCTTCAAGAACCTCAACGGTCCTTTCTAGGGCCATATTTATCCGTGTGCAGTACTGTCCAGGCTGCTGTTAGCTGTGCTGCATTTTTTTTGGGCTTCTCAAAATCGCCTCTGCAGAGCATTCCACCCTCCATTGATACTGCAGGGAAAGAATTGTATAGGCAGGGCCACAACACAGTTATTATTCATAGAATATACGCAGTGCTGCCTTTTGGTGGAAAAACAAGTGAAAACAAATCTATTTGTCCAGCCTCTGTCCGTCCTTACGGGCGGTGGACACGTGTGAGCTGCGTGAAAAACATTGCTAAATCATACGCACCCAGCTACGCTTTACTGCTGGCTTCGCCATTTGCTTTCCTTAATTGGGAAAAAAAATACCTGCTCTGCCAGAGTTATAATAACTCTGCTACCCTCACGTTCTGTGACACATTAGCAGGGACACAGCACAGTTATTAAACTTCTCATGTTCATTGAATATACGCAGTGCTGCCTTTTGGTGGAAAAACAAGTGAAAACAAATCTATTTGTCCAGCCTCTGTCCGTCCTTACGGGCGGTGGACACGTGTGAGCTGCGTGAAAAACATTGCTAAATCATACGCACCCAGCTACGCTTTACTGCTGGCTTCGCCATTTGCTTTCCTTAATTGGGAAAAAAAATACCTGCTCTGCCAGAGTTATAATAACTCTGCTACCCTCACGTTCTGTGACACATTAGCAGGGACACAGCACAGTTATTAAACTTCTCATGTTCATTGAATATACGCAGTGCTGCCTTTTGGTGGAAAAACAAGTGAAAACAAATCTATTTGTCCAGCCTCTGTCCGTCCTTACGGGCGGTGGACACGTGTGAGCTGCGTGAAAAACATTGCTATATCATACGCACCCAGCTACGCTTTACTGCTGGCTTCGCCATTTGCTTTCCTTAATTGGGAAAAAAAATACCTGCTCTGCCAGAGTTATAATAACTCTGCTACCCTCACGTTCTGTGACACATTAGCAGGGACACAGCACAGTTATTAAACTTCTCATGTTCATTGAATATACGCAGTGCTGCCTTTTGGTGGAAAAACAAGTGGAAACAAATCTATTTGTCCAGCCTCTGTCCGTCCTTACGGGCGGTGGACACGTGTGAGCTGCGTGAAAAACATTGCTAAATCATACGCACCCAGCTACGCTTTACTGCTGGCTTCGCCATTTGCTTTCCTTAATTGGGAAAAAAAATACCTGCTCTGCCAGAGTTATAATAACTCTGCTACCCTCACGTTCTGTGACACATTAGCAGGGACACAGCACAGTTATTAAACTTAGATTATTCATTCACTAGAGGCAGTGGGGCCTTTCGTTTTCCAAAAAGGGAAAAAATTATATTTGGCCTGCAGTCTTGCGCCAATTTATTTCCTGCCTGTGAAATCAAATCACTGGTAATACAGCATGCTGAGGGGTAGGGGTAGGCCTAGAGGACGTGGACGCGGCCGAGGACGCGGAGGGCCAAGTCAGGGTGTGGGCACAGGCCGAGCTCCTTATCCCGGTGTGTCGCAGCCGACTACTGCGCGATTAGGAGAGAGGCACGTTTCTGGCGTCCCCACATTCATCGCCCAATTAATGGGTCCACGCGGGAGACGGTTATTAGAAAATGAGCAGTGTGAGCAGGTCCTGTCCTGGATGGCAGAAAGTGCTTCGAGCAACCTATCGTCAACACGCAGTTCTGCGCCGTCCACTGCTGCAAATCCGAATCCTCTGTCTGCTGCTCCTCCTTCCTCCCAGCCTCCTCACTCCACTACAATGACACCTGCTCAGGAGCGGGAACACTCCCAGGAACTGTTCTCGGGCCCCTGCTTAGATTGGGCAGCAGCGGTTCCTCTCCCACCAGAGGAGTTTATCGTCACTGATGCCCAACCATTCGAAAGTTCCCGGGGTCCGAGGGAAGAGGCTGGGGACTTCCGCCAACTGTCTCAACAACTTTCTGTGGGTGAGGAGGACGATGACGATCAGACACAGTTGTCTTGCAGTGAAGTAGTAGTAAGGGCAGTAAGTCCAAGGGAGCAGCGCACAGAGGATTCGGAGGAAGAGCAGCAGGACGATGAGGTGACTGACCCCACCTGGTGTGCAACGCTTACTCAGGAGGACAGGTCTTCAGAGGGGGAGTCAAGGGCATCAGCAGGGCAGGTTGCAAGAGGCAGTGCGGTGGCCAGGGCCAGGGGTAGAGGCAGGGCCAGACCGAATAATCCACCAAGTGTTTCCCAAAGCGCCCCCTCGCGCCATGCCACCCTGCAGAGGCCGAGGTGCTCTAAGGTCTGGCAGTTTTTCACAGAGACGCCTGACGACCGACGAACAGTGGTGTGCAACCTTTGTTGCGCAAAGCTCAGCCGGGGAGCCAACACCAACAGCCTCACCACCACCACCATGCGCAGACATATGATGGCCAAGCACCCCACAAGGTGGGACGAAGGCCATTCACCGCCTCCGGTTTGCACCCCTGCCTCTCCCCCTGTGCCCCAACCTGCCACTGAGATGCAACCCCCCTCTCAGGACACAGGCACTACCGCCTCATGGCCTGCACCCACACCCTCATCTCCGCTGTCCTCGGCCCCATCCAGCAGTGTAGTTCAGCGCACCGTTCAGCCGTCGCTTGCGCAAGTGTTCGAGCGCAAGCGCAAGTACGCCGCCACGCACCCGCACGCTCAAACGTTAACCGTCCGCATAGCAAAATTCATCAGCCTTGAGATGCTGCCGTATAGGGTTGTGGAAACTGAGTCCTTCAAAAGTATCATGGAGGCGGCGGCCCCGCGCTACTCAGTTCCCAGTCGCCACTACTTTTCCCGATGTGCCGTCCCAGCCCTGCACGACCACGTCTCCCGCAACATTGTGCGCGCCCTCACCAACGCGGTTACTGCCACGGTCCACTTAACTACGGACACGTGGACAAGCACAGGCGGGCAGGGCCACTACATCTCCCTGACGGCACATTGGGCGAATTTAGTGGAGGCTGGGACAGAGTCAGAGCCCGGGACCGCTCACGTCCTACCCACCCCCAGAATTGCGGGCCCCAGCCTCGGTGGTGGTATCTGCGGAGGTGTATGCTTCCTCCACTAAAGCACCCTCCTCCTCCTCCTCCTCCTCCTCTGTGTCGCAATCAAGATGTGTTAGCAGCAGCATGTCGCCAGCAGTCGGTGTCGCGCGGTGTGGCAGCACAGCGGTGGGCAAGCGTCAGCAGGCCGTGCTGAAACTACTCAGCTTAGGCGATAAGAGGCACACGGCCCACGAACTGCTGCAGGGTCTGACACAGCAGACCGACCGCTGGCTTGCGCCGCTGAGCCTCCAACCGGGCATGGTCGTGTGTGACAACGGCCGTAACCTGGTGGCGGCTCTGCAGCTCGGCAGCCTCACGCACGTGCCATGCCTGGCCCACGTCTTTAATTTGGTGGTTCAGCGCTTTCTGAAAAGCTACCCACGCTTGTCAGACCTGCTCGTAAAGGCGCGCCGGCTCTGCGCACATTTCCGCAAGTCCCACACGGACGCTGCCACCCTGCGCACCCTGCAACATCACTTTAAGCTGCCAGTGCACCGACTGCTGTGAGACGTGCCCACACGGTGGAACTCTACGCTCCACATGTTGGCCAGGCTCTATGAACAACGTAGAGCTATAGTCGAATACCAACTCCAACATGGGCGGCGCAGTGGGAGTCAGCCTCCTCAATTCCTTTCAGAAGAGTGGGCCTGGTTGGCAGACATCTGCCATGTCCTTGGTAATTTTGAGGAGTCTACCCAGGTGGTGAGCGGCGATGCTACAATCATTAGCGTCACCATTCCTCTACTATGCATCTTGAGAAATTCCCTGCAAACCATAAAGGCAGCTGCTTTGCGCTCGGAAACGGGGGCGGGGGAAGACAGTATGCCGCTGGATAGTCAGGGCACCCTCCTGTCTATTTCTCAGCGCGTACAGGAGGAGGAGGAGGAGCATGAGGAGGATGAGGAGGAGGGGGAAGAGACAGCTTGGGCCGCTGCTGACGGTACACCGGCTGATTGCCTGTCATCCTTTCAGCGTGTATGGCCTGAGGAGGAGGAGGAGGAGGAGGAGGATCCTGAAAGTGATCTTCCTAGTGAAGACAGCCATGTGTTGCGTACAGGTACCCTGGCACACATGGCTGACTTCATGTTAGGATGCCTTTCTCGTGACCCTCGCGTTGCACGCATTCTGGCCACTACGGATTACTGGGTGTACACACTGCTCGATCCACGGTATAAGGAGAACCTGCCCACTCTGATTCCCGAAGAGGAAAGGGGTTCGAGAGTGTTGCTATACCACAGGACCCTTGCGCACAAGCTGATGGTAAAATTCCCAGCCGACAGCGCTAGTGGCAGAAGGCGCAGTACCGAGGGCAAGGTAGCAGGGGATGTGCGTAGATCGAGCAGCATGTACATCCCAGGCAGTGCAACAGTCTTTAAGGGCCTGGCCAGCTTTATGGCTCCCCACCAAGACTGTGTCACCGCTCCCCAGTCACGGCTGAGTCGGCGGGAGCACTGTAAAAGGATGGTGAGGGAGTACGTAGCGGATCGCACGACCATCCTTGGTGACGCCTCTGCCCCCTACAACTACTGGGTGTCGAAGCTGGACATGTGGCCTGAACTAGCGCTGTATGCCCTGGAGGTGCTTGCTTGTCCTGCGGCTAGCGTGTTGTCGGAGAGGGTGTTTAGTGCGGCTGGGGGAATCATCACAGATAAGCGTAGCCGCTTGTCAACCGACAGTGCCGACAGGCTAACACTCATCAAGATGAACAAAGGCTGGATTTCCCCAGACTTCTGTTCTCCACCAGCGGACAGCAGCGATACGTAAGCAATACGTAGGCTGCACCCGCGGATGGAAGCTACGTTCTCTCTCACCATCCAAAACGGGGACATTTCTGCTTCATCAATCTGTGTCTAATATTCCTCCTCCTCCTCCTCCTGCTCCTCCTCCTGAAACCTCACGTAATCACGCTGAACGGGCAATTTTTCTTAGGGCCACAAGGCTCACTCAAATAATTTTTCAGAACACTTTTTATAAGTTTCAATGCGCTTAAAAGCATTGGAACTTTAACTTGAACCAATTTTTCGTTACACTGGGCTGCCTCCAGGCCTAGTTACCACTTAAGCCACATTAACCAAAGCGATTAATGGGTTTCACCTGCCCTCTTGGCTGGCCATGGCCAATTTTTGGGATGTACATTAGTACTGTTGATACAGCAATTTTTGTGGGCCCTCGCCTACAGTGTAATCAAATTAATTTTTAGGCCACCTGCATTACAGCTGACGTTACCTCAGCTGTGTTGGGCAATGCAATGGGATATTTTTGTGTACCGCCGGTGGGTTCCAGGGAGCCACCCATGCTGTAGGTGCACACTGAGTTTTTAATACATCTGTACACTTCTAAAGAACCCGTCTGACTGGGGCATGCAGTGTGGGCCGAAGCCCACCTGTATTACGCACGACATTACTACCTCAGCTGTGTTGGGCAATGCAATGGGATATTTCTATGTACCGCCGGTGGCTTCCTGGAACCCACCCAGGCAGTGGGTCCACAGGGAGTTTAACCTACATGTGTCCACTTGTAAAGAACCCCAGTCTGACTGGGGCATGCAGTGTGGGCCGAAGCCCACCTGCATTAAGCACGACATTACTACCTCAGCTGTGTTGGGCAATGCAATGGGATATTTTTGTGTACCGCCGGTGGGTTCCAGGGAGCCACCCATGCTGTGGGTCGACAGGGACTTCACAATAGGGAGTTGTACCTGCCTGTGTCTATGAATTAAAAAGCCCGGTCTGACTGGGGCATGCAGACACCTTGACAGAATGAATAGTGTGTGGCACATAGGTTCCCCATTGCTATGCCCACGTGTGCAGCTCCTGATGGCGGTGGCACAGGATTCTATTTCTCATTGCTTCTGTACAGCATTGTGGGCTATCGCTCCGCCACTTTTAAAGAGGGTCGCTGCCTAGCCGTGCCAACCTCTGCAGTGTGTGCCTGCGGTCCCTCGTCATGGCAGACGCAATTCTAAATAGACATGAGCGTGGTGTGGCATGAGGGCAGCTGAAGGCTGCCCAGGGACACTTTGGTGTGCGCTGTGGGGGGGGGGGGGGGGGGCGGTTGGGCAGCATGTAACCCAGGAGAAGTGTCAGTGGAGTGTCATGCAGGCAGTGATTGTGCTTTGTTGGAGGTAGTGTGGTGCTTAGCAAAGGTATGCCATGCTAATGAGGGCTTTTCAGAAGTAAAAGTTGTTGGGAGGGGGGGGGGCCCACTCTTGCCGGTATTGTGGCTTAATAGTGGGACCTGTGAACTTGAGATGCAGCCCAACACGTAGCCCCTCGCCTGCCCTATCCGTCACTGTGTCATTCCCATCACTTTCCTGAATTGCCCAGATTTTCACACATGAAAACCTTAGCGAGCATCGGCGAAATACAAAAATGTTCTGGTCGCCCATTGACTTCAATGGGGTTCGTTGTTCGAAACGAACCCTCGAGCATCACGGGAAGTTCGTTCCGAATAACGAACACCCGAACATTTTGGTGTTCGCTCATCTCTATTCAGCACACATAGGAATGAAGACTTTCACCCCAAAATGGATACCCCTGTTTGTCCCGTGTTCAGAACCATACCCCTTGTGGCCCTAATCTACTTAAAGGACACATGGCTAGGCTTATAATGGAAGGAGCACCCGTTGGATTTCAGAGTACAATGGAATAAATTCCAGGCCCCATTGCCCCCTTATAGAGCCATTGAGCGTCTAAAACGATAAAGAACCCCCTCAAATGACCCCATTTTGAAAACTAGACCCCTTAACGAATTCATCTAGGGGTGTACTGCGTATTTTGATGCCACAGTATTTGAATGAATCTAAGCAAAGCAGAAGGAAAACGTTACAATTTTTTGGCAATTTTTCAATTTAAAAACAGTTTTTTTTGTACAGTGTACATAGAAATGAAGACATTCACCCCAAAATGGATACCCCCATTTGTCCCGTGTTCAAAAACATTCCTGTTGTGGCCCTAATCTACTTATAGGACACATGGTTAGGCCTATAATGGAGGGAACACCCGTTGGATTTCTGGGCACAACTGAATAAATTCCAGGACCCATTGCCCATTTGTACGGAATAAAAATTAACTCCCTAAAAATATCCCCCCCCCCCTCCGCGTTCCCCAAATCTTAGATAAAAGTAATAATGTGAACTGTGTAGTATTTCCGAAGACAGGGGTAACTACAGAGGCTTGTCGGGATGGGCCCATGGGGCAATAAAACCGGTTATCCCCCCTCCTCTCATGCTTTTTGGGGGTCATTTCTTGACCTCAGTGGCGGGTATGGGGTGTAAAAAGTGGCGCTCTGTGAGGCTCCGTAAGCTTGATGAGATGTGGCGGTCTCGCACAGAAGACACTCAACAAGCTGCTCCTGGAACTGCAGGAAGGCGAGCGTTCCCGGGGCTTCTTGTAAATTACATATTACAGGTAGCAGTCTGAATAATGCCGGGCTCACACGGCCGTAGGTGGAATCTGCTTGCGGAGGCCCGCAGCGGATCCCAGCTGTGAGCCGGCCGTGACCCTGCGTACGGCCATGTAATGTACTGTGCATAACTGCCTACTCACACAGGTGGTCATGCGCAGTATTTTTTTTTTGTTGTTTGTATTTCCCGCACCATCGCTTAGCGATGATGCGGGTACCCGCAGCCCGTATACAACGTAGTTGCGTATGGGCAGCGGGTATATCCACGACCACGGAGCACAATGGGCTCTATGTTGCGGATATCCGCGGTAAAATAGAACATGCTGCGTTCTCTTTTCTGCGAGTGGATTACACAATTCCGACCCACTAATGTGAGCGGAATTGTGTAATCCAATGCGATTGATCTGCGTAATACCGCGGATCAGACGCATGCAGAACCCGTAATTCCTATCTGGTCATGCGAGACCGACCTAAGGTAGATCGCTACTTTTTTATCACGTGACCGGAGACCGCTCAACGAGGCCACCCGTCACTGCTCCAGGCTCTCAGCGACTGTCGCTGGGAGCAAGGAGATTTTAAATTTCCTGTGCTCCCCGACTCCTGCGCATGTGTCCGGTATTTTGCCGGCGGTCGCATGTGCAGAGTCCGGGAAAGTTCACGGATGACGATCGCGTCGGGGTGCAAATACAGAAGCCTCCGTTAAAAAGTTTCATCTCCCCTCACCGATCGCATTAGTGAGGGGAGGTGAAGCTTCACCTTTTTTTTACTTTTACGTGATCGCCATTATCCATTGGATAACGTCAAACACGTGACCAGGAACCGCTCACTGCGGCCCCCCGTGAAATCTCCAGGCTCTCGGCTAAATTTTGTAGCCAGGAGCAGGGAGATTTTAAATTACGCTGGCAATCCAAAGCTTTTGCACATGTGTCCGCCACTTTGGCGATGGGCCGTGCGCAGAAGATGGGGTAACGTCTGCGGATAAATCCGCAGGCCTTAGGTACGTCATTTCATCCTCCTTCACGGATATGATCTGTGGGGGGTGATGAGACGTAAGATTTTTAAACTTTTTTAAACTTTTTTTTTTTACTTTTTACACTTTTTAAAAAAACTTTTTTACACTTTTTTTTTTACTTTACATGATCACTGTCATCCATTGCATGACAGTGATCATGTCCCCAGTGACATCCCTCTGCTCCGGGCTACACATGGCAGCCTGGAGCAGAGGAATTTTTAATTTCCCGGGGCTCGAGCCCCTCTATGCACGCGCCCGATGTTTGACATCGGGCGCACATGTGCAGAGGGGGACTTCGGGTCCCGGAACATTGGGACACCACTGAGGACCGGGGGTGAGTATTTTCACCTCCCCTCATGGATCCGATCCATGAGGGGAGGTGAAACGGACACTTTTAAAAAACTTTTTAAAACTTTTTCGCGATCGCCGCTTTCCAATGGCCCGGGCCCAGGTAACACCTCCTGGCTCCCGGCTCCTGAAGGATTTTAAATTTGCTGGGGGCTCCCGGGCTTCTGCGCATGTGCGTGACGTCATCGTCTGGCGCGCATGCGCAGAAGACTGCCGGAGGGTCCGGGAGGACCAGATTCATCGGGGGCAGCGCGGAGAAGGCAGGTGAGCATTTTCAGCTGCCCTGATGGATCCGATCCATCAGGGCAGCTGAATCTTTACTTTTTTTCACTGTTTTATTTACTTTTTTGCGATCGGCGCTATTCATTGGATAGCGCCGATCGCAATGCCGGGGGTGACTGCCCGCATCCTGGGATGACAGCTCCATGCTGTCAGCTACCTGCGGGCACTGACAGCATGGAGCTGTCACGTCCTCAGGCAAGTGGGCATTAATCCAAAGAGGATGCATAAAACTACGTCCTCTAGGATTAAAGCCCACTTTCTGAGGACGTAGTTTCCCGATGGGGCAGTCGTTAAGGGGTTAAAGACATATTTTTTTTCCTATAGTGTACATGAAAATGAGGATTGACACCCCAAAATGGATACCCCTGTTTGTCCTGTGTTCAGAAATATACCCATTGTGGCCCTAATCTTATGTCCGTATGTACAACGAATTTATCTAGGGGTGTACTATATATTTTGATCCCACAGTTTTTGAATGAATTTAAGCAAAGCAAAAGGAAAAAATTGTGATTTTCATTTTTTTCCAATTCAGTCATTTTAAAAACAACATTTTTTGTACAGCACACATATGAAGATAAACTTGCACCGCAAAATGGATACCCCTGTTTGTCCTGTTTTCAGAAATATACCCATTGTGGCCCTAATTTTATGTCTGAATGCACTACGGGGCCCAAAATGAAAGGAGTAATTGGTGGCTTTCAGAGCATAGATTTTGCTTGAAGACCTTTTAGGCCCCATAGCACACTTGTATAGTTCCTTAGTGGCTAAAACCATAGAGAACCCCCACAAATGACCACATTTTGAAAACTAGACCCCTTAACGAATTGATCTCGGGGTGTACTGTGTATTTTGATTTCACAGTTTTTGAATGAATTCAAGCAAAGCAGAAGGAAAAAATTACAATTTTCATTTTTTTTTGCAATTTTGTCAATTTAAAAACAGTTTTTTTGTACAGTGTACACAGAAATGAAGATGTTCACCCTAAAATGGATACCCCCATTTATCCCGTGTTCAGAAACATAGATTTTGTGGCCATAATCTACTTACAGGACCCATGGCAAGGCCTATAATGGAGGGAACACCCGTTGGATTGCAGGGCACAACTGAATAAATTCCAGGCCCCATTGCTCACTTGTACAGAATAAAAATTGAATCCCTAAAAATATCCCCCGAACCCTTTTTGCCATTCCCCAAATCTAAGATTAAAATAATAATGTGAACTGTGGGGTATTTCCGAAGACAGGGGTAATTACGGACGCTGGTTGGGATGGGTACATGGGGCAATAAAACCGGTTATCCTCCCTCCTCTTTTTGGGGGGTATTTTTTTACCTCAGTGGCGGGTATGGGGTGTAAAAAGTGGCGCTCCATGAGTGTTCGTAAGCTTGATGAGGTGCAGCGGTCTCACACAGAAGGCCCTTAACAAGCTGCTCCTGGAACTGCAGGAAGGCGAGCGTTCCCGCGGCTTCTTGTAAATTACGTATTACAGGTAGCAGTCTGAATAACGCTGGGCTCACACAGCCATATGTGGAATCCGCTTGCAGAGGCCCGCAGCGGATCTGAGCTGTGAGCCCGGCTGTGACCCTGCGTACGGCCGCGTAATGTACTGCACATAACTGCCTACTCACACAGGTGGTCATGCGCAGTACGCCTTTTCTTTTTGTTTGTATTTCCTGCGCCCTCACTTAGCGATGATGCGGGTAACCGCAGCCTGTACTCTATGTATTTGCTTATGGGCTGCAGGTATATTCACGACCATAGAGCACAATGGGCTCTATGTTGCGGATATCTGCAGTAAAATAAAATCTGCTATGTTCTCTTTTTGGTAAGTGGATTATGCCATTCCGATCCACTAATGTGAGCAGAATTGTGTAATCCAATGCGATTGATATGCGTATTACCGCGAATCAGACGCATGTGGAATCCGTAATTCCTATCCGATCATGTGAGACCAGCCTAAGGTAGTTCTCTACGTTTTTATCATGTGATCGGGGACCGCTCAACAAGGTCACTGCTCCAGGCTCATGGCGACTGTTGGTCGCTGGGAGCAAAGAGATTTTAAGTTTCCCAGGCTCCCCGACTTCTGCGCATGTGTGTGGCATTTTGCTGGCGGTTGCATGTGCAGAATCCGGGAAGGTTCGCGGAGGAGGAACGCGTCGGGGGTTCAAATACAGTGGCCTTCAGTAAAAAGTTTCATCTGCTCTCACCGATTGCATCGGTGAGGGGAGATGAAACTTCAATTTTTTTTTTCCTTTTACGTGATCGCCATTATCCATTGGATAACAGCGAACATGTGACCAGGAACCGCTCACCGCAGCCCCCCGTGAAATCTCCAGGCTCTTGGCTCAGTCTTGTAGGCAGGAGCAGCGAGAATTTTAATTATCCTGGCAATCCACAGCTTTTGCGCATGCGTCCGCCATTTTGGTGACAGGCATGTGCACAGAAGCTGGGGTAAGGTCTGCAGATTAATCCCAGGGCCTTATGTACGTATTTTCATCCTCCCTTTTTTCACTTTTTTTTTTTCACTTTTTTACACTCTTTTTTACTTTAAATGATCACTGTTATCCATTGGATAACAGTGTTCATGTCCCCAGTGACATCTCTCTGCTCCTGGCTATGCATGGTAGCCAGGAGCAGAGGGATTTTAAGTTTCCCGGGGCCTGAGGCCCTCTATGCGCGCGCCCCATGACTGAAGTCGGGTGCGCATGCGCAGAAGGGGACTTCGAGTCCCGGAACACCGGGACATCGCGGAGGACCCGAGGTGAGTATTTTACCTCCCCTCATGGATCCGATCCATGAGGGCAGGTGAAACTTGTACTTTTTAAAAACTTTTTTGTGATCGCTGCTATCCATTGGAACATCTCCTGGTTCCCGGCTACCTTCAGGAGCCAGGAGCGAGGAGATTTTAAATATGCCGGGGCCCCTGGGGCTTCTGCGCATGCACGTGACGTCATCTGTCTGGCGCACATAAGCAGAAGAGTGGCAGCGGGTCCGGGAGGACCAAATCTTCAGGGGACAACGCAAAGGACGTGGGTGAGTAATTTTTAAGCTGCCCCCATGGATCAGATCCATGAGGACAGCTGAATCTTTCACTTTTTAAAAACGTTTTTGCACTTTAATGCACTTTAATGCCAATCGCATTGCCGGGGGGGGGGGGGGGGGAAGGGGGAACTGTCCGCAGCCCAGGATGACAGCTCCATGCTGTCGACTACCTGCGGGCACCGACAGCATGGAGCTGTCACGTCCATAGCCCACGGGGCTTTATTCTCTGCAGGACGCATGTTTTTACGTCCTCAGGGAATAAAGCCCACTTGGGCAGGACGTAAAAACACTATGGGCTGGTCACTAAGAGGTTAATTATTTCGAGATTACATATATAAAATAGAATTTCAAATATAGTACTGTTGACTGATATTGTTATTCTTATAATTACCTTTAAAGTAAGTAAAGTAAACACATTAATGTTACCAACTGGTATATCTGTTATTTTCTGAAAAGAGATGTGCTGTTTCTGTCTTAGACTTGTGATCAATAAGCTATCTTGGAAAGGCCATATTGGTTGCTTCCAGGTCACTGCACTAAAACACATTCTTTTTTTCTTTCTTGCTTTTTTATGATGCGTCGCTTAGTGTTTGTTCTTAAAGTCATAACTTTCTTAGTGAAAATGAATAATAATCAACTGTACTACCACTTGACAAAGATCACATGATGTAATATGAACAAATGTTACAATAGTTTGCTCCATAATCTATACAGTATTCAATATTATACACAAGACCAAAAAAGCAATAGCAAAACAATCCGACCAACTTCTAATTCCCAAGTGAATGAATGCTGAACAGGAGTTTTCTTGTGATTAACAGTCCTGGACAAACACATGAGGTATTGATATTTGCAGAAAAAAAATAAATGAAAAGTTTATTTCCTTATTTCTCTAGCCACCCAGACCCTTTTGTTTAATTTATTTTCATTCATTTTCTGTCAATTTTCTACCAAGTTGATCTAGCTACTATATTTGTTTTCTTTAACTTGACACATAGAAATAATTTTGTAGAAATTATGGTCATATAATGGATGCAAAGGGAGCAATGAGTGAAGGAAAGTAAGAACCATTCAGTTAACACTTTTGTTTTTTGGTATTACATTTTTAAAGAAAGAACCCCCTATTAAATTGAAGCTGGCCTGGAAATTAACTATTTACAGTGGGCCTGGCTTCAGAAACCCTTGTCGATCAACTGTTATAGCATGAAGAACCTGCAGTTAGTCTTAAATTTTGACTGCACTTAGAAATGTAGTCTTACATGCTAGCTATTCAAATGAATGGCCTGTCCATTTAATATTTGGATTCTTCAGGTTCACCAAAGCCATTCCGTCTGGCGAAATGAGGGGTCATGAGAGGGGGCTCCCTCAATTTTGTTAATATGACATAGTTGTGTTTCCCATATAGATGAAAGTATTTGCATACTGTATATCAAATGTTACCATAATTTCCATCAACATCTTGTTTGCAAGTCTAATGAATTTTGTACATCTTAAATGCATTTTATTTATGATGCATTTACCTGGTGATAATATTACTTTTTTTTATGATAAGCGTATTTCATATATTTAGATTAAGTATATTTTTACTCTATATGCTTGCTACATGATTCTATCCTGCAAAAAAAAAAAAAAAAAAACTTGATCAAAAGTTTATTTGAATCGGTTAGACAATTAGTCTGTTATAACTCTCATGAATCTAGCTATAATGAAATTCAGGAGTCAAGTGTGAAAGAAGAGTTAACTCAGAAGACTAAAAATTAAAGTCATTTGTTGCTAATTTAATCATTTAATTTTAAATGACAGTTTTAGGATGAATACTCACACAGTGAATTGTTGTGTAATTTTAGCTTCGGAATGCGTGCCTAAATGATCTAACAGTATACAGTACAATGTAGGTGAATGGGGTTTTAACAAGAGCAATTCTCTTACCTCAGACAAATTTTCAAATCCATAGCATGCTCTATGGCCTCCTGCAGAAGGGTGGAAATCCCGCGGCAGGATTTCCCACAGAATTTCCGCCCGTGTCCGCTGCCATAGGATTGCATTAGAAAATGCAATCCTATGCACACAGCCGCGATTTGTCCGCGTAAAAAAACACACGCGGAAAGCAAATCGCAGCATGTTCTATTTTTGTGAGGGTCTCACAGAAGCCTGCACGGGAACGTCACTAGTTCTGCGCATGTGCCAGCTGGGAACGTCACTAGTTCTGCGCATGTGCCAGCTGGGCGGCAGCTGGCACATAGCGCAGAGAGAAGATGCTGGGAGCGGATGAGCCTCAGGGCTGTGCAGTGGGATCCGACCTGGCCATCTGCAGGCGGCCTATCTGTCATAGAAAAGTGGTGGATCTTTGCTGCAGATTTCATTCCTTGTAATGCAATGACTAAAATCTGCACCAGAATCCACACTGAGATCCTCACCAAGATATGCTGAACAGAGATTGAACATATTGTAAATTGTTATGAAGAGTGTACTCCTTGGATAAGTGGGCTAACATCATATTGCTAAGCTCAAATAAGTATGTACCTCAACTTCCTAAATGATATTACAGGCAGATCCAGTTAACACCTATATGAAATCTCTCAAGGGTATAATTGAATATGCCAAGTTAAAAAGACTAAGTGAATGAGTTACTTCTAGCTAAACACCCCAAAATCATGACATTGTATGGATTATGGACATTGTATGGATTTCCCCCTAATCCCTTTAGGGGGAAAACAAATTGTCTTTAGTGAAGGTAGTATGTCGTAGAACTTGAGAATTGCATTGTGACATCTTAAAAGGAATGTGTCATCAGAAAATGATGATCTATTGTTTAAATTAAGTTTTCATGGTAAAAATTTTGTAACACTTTTTGACAGTTTTATTTTTCATTTTGCATGTCATTATCTGTATTGAAAAATATCCTTGCAATTAGCAGTTTTTGTTTTGACCATTGAGCTTCATAATAGACTGACCCTTATTGTCTTGCACAAATCACCTTTCAGCATTCATCTCATTGTCATCACAAGCAGGGTTACAATGAAAGATAAGAAAGATAACACAAGAGAACACTATTCCCAAAAGGTTATGATAATAGACCATCTCACATTCACCTTGGGACAAAAACCACCCCATGTCACGTAAAACATGAATCCTATAGGCCACTACCAACCTATCATATGTTACTGTCCTTCAGATGTGGAATAAAAAAGAGACGCCAGAAATTTACGCCAACATTTTCCAAACAGGGGGCACCTGGAGTAACATTCACAGGAAAGCATGTCATTGGGCACTAACAAAGATAAGACTATGGGCGCTTTTACACAGGACGATCTCTCAAGCAACAGATGCTCCACAGGCTGACCCAGGAATGATCGTTCCTTTTACACAGGAATGGGTATCGCTAATGAATGGAGGCAGGGCGGGCAAGGATCGTTTTGGTCCGCCCACCTACTTTCACAATAAGCAGGCAGTCATTCATAATTGAACAACTGCTTGTTTACACAGAATGATACTTTGTTTAATTTTTGTGCGTGCAGAAACTGAATGACTAACGAGAAGTGAAAATCTTCTCATAGGTCATTCAGTAGGTGCATGCATTTACACTGAACAATAATGGTTTCGATTCTCACTAGATTGCAGGTATCTAAATGATATTCATTCCGTGTAGGCGCACCTTTAGGGTCCCTTTAACACAACTCAATAACAGCCATTTTGCAAGCGCTAATCAACAAGATCAGTGCTCATCTAACTGTACTTGTCTTCATTCGGCCTTACATACTATGTTACTATGTTATGTTCACATGGGTTGATTCATAGTACAGGCTGGCACAGAGTCAGTTTGATAAAAGGCTATTTCAAATGTGTTATCAGAAGATTTAAAAAAAAGTTAATATGCTTTCAACCTAATAGTTTGCTGCTAATTGGAATCAGGTTAAGTGATATTGTTTTTGAGGCCATGTGTGTGAACTGGAACACATAGGCAAGACCATACATGAATTTCAAGGTAAAGTTGTTGACCATATATACATGCATGCAGCATGGACACATGATTGTCTTAACACATACATACGGAGCCCAATTATGATCCAACCTTTACTAAATCAATTAGAAAGGAGATGGTAAGGATAACAGGAAGAAAGGGACATTAGGATACGGTAGAAGATGCTTCAAAAGGAAGCACAATGACTATTTCCAGTGAAGACAGTTTTGGCTACGGGTTAGAAGAAGCAACTAAATTTCAGTTGCTATATGTAATAATTATAATAATAATCTTTATTTGTATAGCGCCAACATATTCCGCAGCGCTTACATAGACAGGGGGATACAGAAAGAGAAAAGTACAAACATTACAGAACCACGGTTACATAGTAATCAGTTGATGGAAACAATAGGGGTGAGGGTCCTGCTCCAACGAGCTTACATACTACAAGTAATGGGGTAATACAGAAGGTAAAGGGGCTGGAGATGTGCGAGGTGGAGAGTGAGACACATAGACAATGGTCAGACATTTAGCAGTGTGACGGCAGAAACGGTATGACTGCAGGAGCGGTTTATGATGGCTAGCAGGGATTGCAGTCAGTAGGTCAGGGAGCATGTTATCAGGCGGAGTACAGAGGTTTTTTTTAGGGAATGCGGTATGCCTCCCTGAAGAGGTGCACTTTTAGAGCATGCCTGAAGTTCTGCGAGTCCTGGATTGCTCGGGTAGCCTTTGGTAGTGCGTTCCAGAGGACCGGTGCTGCTCTGGACAAGTCTTGGAGGCGGGAATGAGAAGTTCAAATTAAAGGGGCACTCAGTCTGGTTTCGTTAGCAGAGCGGAGAGCCCGGGCTGGTTGATGGATTGAGATGAGGGAGGCGATATAGGGGGGCGCTGCACTGTGGAGGGCTTTGTGGATGAAGGTAGCGAGTTTAAATTGAATTCTGTATTTAACAGGCAGCCAGTGCAGTGACCGGCACAGGACAGAGGCGTCCGAGTAGCGGCTGGACAGGAAGATAAGCCTGGCTGATGCATTCAGGATGTACCTGGATAAGAAAGAATTCAGGGGGATGACTTGTTCTGTTTCTCTCTCCGTCTATATCTTGATTATTGATATAGCGACCACATTATGAGTTGTTATGAATTATTAATATTTAGACTGATATTTTGATAATAATCATTTGGGAAAGAGCTTTCCTATATATTGATTTACAGGCACTGCTTATCTAGGTTGTCAGTAATAACATTTCCCTCTTATTTGTACTTTGTCTCTGGATAGAGGGATCTACAATGTACATGCATATCTTCATTATCTCCTTGTTATACAGTGTGTGGTTGCTAAATGTATATTTATACTAGCTGCCATATTATTTATTTTATTTATTCCATTCCTATTTATATGCAATTAAGGGGTGGTCCTGGATTATTTTGTAGCAGACTTTATCTCTTCAGAGGCCATTGTATACGAGTATTAAATGAAAACTTGGTTTACTGCATCTCAGCTATATAAATCTGTGATGTGTTTATATGTCAAAGTAGTATTGCTAAGCAGCATAAGGATGTGCACTGAATGCAAATACTACTGTTTGTCAATACAGAGATGCCACTCTATAGACATGAGCTACACCCCGGGATTTACGTTAGTTCAGAGAATCCTCTCGGGGGATGGATATTTTTTATTTCAAGTGGGTCTCTGTATTATTTTCTTTGCCCATATGAATGCAGCATATGTGTTAGTAAAGGTACTTTCACATGGTACAATTATTACCCAAATAATCACTAGAAACAGCGAATTTGGACAAACAGCCATGAGAGAGCATGGAGCAAGAAATCACTCACTTGTTGGAGTCACTTGGTTTTTAGCTGGACCAAAAACCAAGCAACTATTGGTCCATGAAAACAGGCAGTCGTTCATCTATGATCGACTGCCTGTTTACAGTGAATGGAGATGGGTGACTGGAAGAGATATCCAGCCTGCTTCGCTTCCATTCGCAGAAGAACCATCACTCCTGTGTAAAGCATTAGAGACAATGATTGGTACGTCTACTGGGCACTCCAGACAGTTGTCCTGTGTAAACCCAGCTTAAGTGACAGAGGTGGGTTAATAATTTGTACCTTAAGCCTATGCAATTTCTTCTGATGAGTCTGCGAATAAAGATTGTTCTGAGCAATCCAAGGCTGTTCTGATTATGTCCATATTCAGTGTACATACATAATGTTTTGCTTTATACTGTATACTATGCTGGATTGAAACGTTGACACGTCCATTTATGTCAGGATATTTTTTTATTTTTACTGGTTTGGCATACTGCATGTGGTTTAACATATTTTAGACAAATTTTGGTTTTGGATTAAAAGTTAAGTTTTAAACTTTTGTAAGCACTTTTTCTGTGATTTCTAAATTGTTAGCAAGAATTAACAAAACTGATAAAAATGTAATACTAAAAGATATTAACAAAAACAAGTTATTGCATTTATCATTAAATGAAAATGAATCAAAAAGATTATAATAGAATTTTCACCAAGCACAAATGCAGGGCAAGAAAATATATTTTCAGGATCTTCAAAACAAGCTCTTATCTTACTGAGGAAGTGACTTCAGTTGAAATAATTAAATGACACATCTTCGTGGGATAAAAATGTTGAATCTTTGTTGGTTATGTGTTACATTATTGTATTTTCAATGTCAGGCTGATGACAAGTTTATTGAAATATTATTTATTTTTATACAAAAAAGTCTTCCTATGACCTATACAGTGTCAGACCAGCTATAGCTGACTGGTCCATGCAAGAAAGGACACTGAAATGTTTTAAGTTAGGGGAATGTAATATTTCATGCAAGTTTTGCAATTCTTATCATGTCTGCTGATTTTCTTTCAACTGGAAGACTTGCTCGGTGGCATCAGTTTGTTAACACTGTCTGCTGAACACTGATGACTCCTAGTAACGAAAATGTATTGTTAAGTGAACTGTGGGGATGGTAGATGAGCTCGCAGCTAATGCATTCTTCAAGCTCTTCTGAATGAACAAAGCAGGTGAAAAGTAAAAGCAATAATAAAAAAAAGAAAAAGCTTTAAGCACTATTATTATTACTACTGAGCTAGGTAAGTTATTTTCTTTCCTTAAAACTCCGTCTTGAACTTTATAAGCTGCAATACCTTGATTGGTAAATAAAAAGAATGACTGCCCCGCTGCTTGAAATTATGCATTATAAAACAATTAAAAATGAGCTATTTTTGTTTTGTTTTTTTAATTGATCTGCTTATTTCTATAATAGTTACATTTACTTTGTAGCTATACAGTATCTAGAATTATCTGATATCACAGCCTAATTTAACAAAACTTCAACTTATTCATATAAGAAAAACAGATTATCAATTGTCAGTCTATGAAAAATCCTCAACTACTTTTAAAGCATAAGCACGATTAGGAAGAGTGGGATAGGGGTAGTCTTAAAGAAGTCTCGCATTTCTCGAATCCAATTATTTCACTATGGGATTCCATCTGGGAATGGAACTCTCAGAAGGAATTCCATAGCAACCCTCACTGTATAGGGGCACTGAGAGGCTTATCAGGAGTAGTGATAGTATGGGAAGGTATATAGATGACTTGTGGCTTGAAGATGTCTTCATGGCAGCCTGGACTCAGGTAGAGAAGAATAGATAGTTAATTTCAAAAGGCACAGTGTATTATAATTTAATTTGGGGGACAGAGTAAATTATAGTTAAAGGAGATGTCTCGAGGCAGGAGTGGATTTTTTTTTATTGCCCAGTCCCCCTAATTAAGCATACATTACTAAGCCTACCTGTAAATGACTTTTCTAGCTGGTTTGTACTTACCGTTCCAGCGTTTCAGCAACTTATAAAAATTTTCCCAAGATGGCCGCCGGCTCTTTTCCCGTCGCTTGCTGTAGCCCGACGTGCGCGCTCCCGAGACGCTACCAGCTGTGTCTCCCTGACAACCAGACGCCCCACAGCCGCCGACCGGACCCCTGGAGTGAACACGGCCGACCAGTCACCCACCGCCAGGCAGCAGGTAACCGGCGCAGCCCCCCCCCCCGGCACAGCGGCAGCCCCTCCCATCGCAGCGACAGCCCCCCCGGCACAGCGGCAGCCCCCCCCATCGCAGCGACAGCCCCCCCATCGCAGCGGCAGCCCCCCCCGGCACAGCGACAGCCCCCCCATCACAGCGGCAGCCCCCCCCTGCAAAGCGGCAGCCCCCCCATCGCAGCGACAGCCCCCCCATCACAGCGGCAGCCCCCCCATCGTAGCGACAGCCCCCCCCATCGCAGCGACAGCCCCCCCATCACAGCGGCAGCCCCCCCATCGCAGCGACAGCCCCCCCATCGCAGCGGCAGCCCCCCCCATCGCAGCGACAGCCCCCCCATCACAGCGGCAGCCCCCCCATCGCAGCGACAGCCCCCCCATCGCAGCGGCAGCCCCCCCCATCGCAGCGGCAGCCCCCCCAATCGCAGCGGCAGCCCCCCCATCGCAGCGCAGCCCGCCCCCGGCGCAGCGGCAGCCCCCCCCGGCCCATCACTTACCAGGACGGCGGGACAGCTGGACGGCGGGACAGCTGGGCGGCTTCTCGGGACAGCTGGGCGGCTCTACACCTTCCTCTAACAGAGGATGGTACAGAATGGCCGCTCCAGCGCGCTCCCGAGCAGTGACAGCTCGTCTGCGCATGCGCAGAAGAGCTGTAGCGGGGAGCACACTGAAGCGGCTCGTGCTGAAAGGAGAAGAACGGACTGCGCAAGCGCGTCTAAAAAAGCAAGCTGCCAGCGAATTTAGACGGAACCATGGAGACGAGGACTATAGCAACGGAGCAGGTAAGTGAATAACTTCTGTATGGCTCATATTTAATGCACGATGTATATTACAAAGTGCATAAATATGGCCATACAGAAGTGCTTAACCCCACTTGCTTTCGCGAGACAACCCCTTTAATTTCAAGGGCACAATGTTCTTTTATGGGATATAATGTTTGATGTATTTATTAGTTTCAGGCGGCTTAGTGGAGATATTTCTGGGAGCATTAAATAGATCGCTGTTTATAAGGGCACAGTGTGTATTATAATTTATTACAAGGGCAGGTGTATTAGTCTTTGCAGGTAAGGGAGATGGTGCCACCTATTGCAAGGCAGCATTCCTTCAAGCCAAAGCAAATGGGACCTCAAAGACATGCGCTCGAATGCAGTGCTTTCTAGCGGCATGATTTTCAAGCGTTGTCTCCTCTATTTTGCTGCATTTAGTGCACCTTATCACCCATCACAGTGGTGGGGTGAACTAAAAGCCACTGTTGGAGGCAGGTACCTGTGTTCAAAAACAGTGGTAAAAATACGGCAAAACGCTGCAATCGAAATTGTGGCATTTTGCTGACGGCATGTGTGAGGGTAGCCTTACTATTACATGTCATAGCACACTGCAATAGGGTCAACTGATACTCTATCACCTGAGGTCCCACATAAACCCAGAGTCGCCCTGTCACAAGCTTTTGCTTAGCATTACTCAAATTTATCTTGTATGTATCTGCCCTGAAAACCTAACTTATGATGTTCCCAATAAACAATATGTGTTTAAACAGTTTTGACAATTTTTATATCATCCTAACAGCACTAATGGTTGACCTAGAAACCCTCAACAAGGCAAACATTTGAGGGTCTGGCCTATTAGCAATGAATGTGTCTGAAATGCTCAAACCTACACTAGAAAAAGTAGCCTACCTGTTGTTTCCACCAAGCTCATGCATTCTGCTTATTTGTACTACTCTTTTTCACAGCATGCTTGGTAGTGCCTAGGCTAATTAAAATAGTTGCATATTGTGCTAGTCATTGCCAAAGTTGAAAATCTCTGGACAGGAAAAGTAAAAATATTGCCTTAAGGTCCTTTTACACGTTAAGATAATCTTACAAACTGCTGAAAGATTTAGCGTTGCATTTCCATAAAGTTATAATGGCTTTAATGTCCATTAACACTTTATCATCTTTATTTGCATGTAAAAGGACCTCCAGGAGTCGTTTGTTGAGTCAGGCATGTGTTTAAACAGCTGCCTTCACATTCCATTGTTCTCTAGTATAAACATGCCAATGGGAAAACATCCTGCAGTCTTTTGAAAGATAAGCGAAATGCATTCAAATGGAATGTATTTGCTCAGTCTTTCAGGGCTGAACGATGGATTTTATGTGAGGTAAAAACCATCGTTCAAATAAAAACTGCACAATGCCCGCATTTACATGTAACAATTACCACTCGTTTTCCGCCATTTGAACAAACCTTGAGCGATAATCATTGTGTGTAAAAGGGCTTTTTAGATTAATACTTCAAATGTATGTGATAGGAAAGAATGAAAATGTTGAAGGCCTAAGGGCCCTTCTATATGAGACGACAGGCATCCAAGCAATGATCGTTCCTGTACTTTTACACAGAAATGATCATCACTCAGTGAATGAAGACAGAGCGGCCCACCCACCTCCATTCACTATACACAGGCAGTCGTTCATAGATGAACAATTGCCTATTTACACAGGCCAATGGTTGTTTAGTAGAGATGAGCGAACCCACTCGTTTCGAGTAATTACTCGATTGAGTACTTCAGTACTCGAGTGAAAAGATTCGGGGGGCGCCGGGGGGCGGGGGGAGGCGTGGTGGCGCGGGGGGTAGCAGTGGGGAGCCCTCTCTCTCTCCCTCTCCCCCCCACTCCCCGCTGCAACCCCCCACTCACCCACGGCGCCCCCTGAATCTTTTTGTCCGAGTACGGAAGTACTCGAAAATCGCGGTACTCGGGCGAAAAAGGGGCGTGGCCGAGTAGGTTCGCTCATCTCTATTGTTTAGTTCTTAAGCATGCGTAAACTGAATTATTGTTCGTTGTTCAGTCCATGTATGTATTTACACTGAATGATATCGTTCAGATTCTCGCTGGATCCTAAATCATTATTGACTTGTGTAAGAGGGCACTTAGTTTAATACAAAGTTTGTTTTTTAATTAAAATATGGAAATGAGAACAGGCTCCATTTATTAGTGTTAAATTGTGCTACCAGAAGTGTATAAAAAGCAGACAAATAGATTTGATGTTTCCATCTATATACACCTTTCACATTTTGTTTAAGAATACACAGACACTTTGAGACAAAGAAGCAGAAAATTGGCATTGGGGATTTGAGAAAAGGAAATACAGAGCACTTGTTCATATCAACATGAACAAGTGAATGCACATTTTCACACTTTCAGATCTCTACAACTGTAAATGGATAGTGTAACATAGTTCTTCTTAGCAAGACAGGAAATGTGAGCTCTTGGGAATCAAGCACAATAAAGTGAACGACTGTGGAAGAAAAATAGAAAGAAAGTCTTGGCTGTAAAGCTATAGTCATGGTGAATAAAAATGAATGACATGAATGCATTTATTGATATGTTTTAGATTATTTTGTGAATGCAACGCTTCTAAGGATATAACATTCATACATTGTTTAATATCCTTACTTTAAAATAAATGATTAAAAAGGGTCCAATGAGAGGAGGGAACTGTTGCAGAAAAAAGTCACAGAAAATGGCTATATACTTATCAATGTAGTGTTACAAAAGGGCAGGTAGTAGTACCACATCGCTCAACATGCAGACAGCCAAAATGCTAAATGGAGGAACATTGCACAGGTGCAAAGTACTGATGTGCAACCACTCGCACACCTTCCTGATACTGAGGGGGGCGGCTGCTTAGTACTATACTTGCATATAGATAAAACATACAAAGGGCGTCAGGCCACATAGTACGTGTAGTGCAACCTATTAGTAACCTCATATTTCAGTCCAGCAGGCTGCCCTGCAGCTCATAGGTGAACCACACTGGCACTGGCGCCCTGGGCCTTCCCAGCATTAAAAGCCACACTGCATGTTACTAATATGCACTAATTACTACGAGGTATTGGTTCATATTTTGGCCAAAATATACAAGCTCACAAGCCCACATCAAGGGTTCTCATTCTCAGCATATTAATCCCTACACCCATGATGGCGAACCATAGTCACTGACACGCGTCTGCTCACCCTGTTAGTGAATACTGGCAGGGGCCGTGGCTCCCCTGCTTGTATTCACTAACCAGCACTACTAGCAGCGGTGATCCTGACGCACACTGTGATGTCAGTGTGCAGCTGGGATTCTCCTACCCCCATCCCCCGACGTTTCCTACCTGTTGGTTCCGCGAGAGTGTCCGGGGGAGGAGGCGTCCAGCAACACACTGATGTCACAGTGTGCATTGGAGATCATTTCTGCTAGCGGTGCACCGGGCACAGGAGGAGCAGAGATTCCAGGAGGTAAGTACGTGGGTTTGGGGGGGCACTGTCACTGCTGAGGGGCCGCTGTGGGGGGTTAGTCACTGCTGAGGGGCCGCTGTGGGGGGCAGTCACTGCTGGTGGGGCCACTGTGGGGGTCAGTCACTGCTGGGGGGGCTGCTGTTGGGGTCAGTCATTGCTGGGGGCCTGCTTTGGGGGGGCAGTTACTGCTGGGGAGCCGCTGTGGGGCGCAGTTACTGCTGGGGGTCGCTGTTGCTGCTGGGGGGCTGCTGTGGGGTGCGCTATCGCTGCTGGGGGCTGCTGTGGTGGGCAGTTAATGCTGGGGGCCACTGTGGGGGGCTGTCACTGCTAGGGGCCGCTGTGGGGGACGCTGTCGCTGCTGGGGGGCTGCTGTGGGGGGTGCTGTCGCTGCTGTGAGCTGCTGTAGGGGGCGCTGTCGCTACTGGGTGCCGCTGTGGGGGAACTGTCACCGCTTGGGGCTCATCATTACTGAGATAAGTGAGGGGAGGCTGCGAGAAGCAAGGGCCAGTGCTATGGGTGTTTTAGGTTTATTAAATACAGTTATACATTACAATGATACATTTTTGTTATTTAAACTATAAATATCGCAAATTTATGTTTTTTTTCTCGAAGTGACACACCACTCAAGTTATGCCAGGTTTTTTGACGAATTTTGACACACAGGGAGTGGGCGGAGCTTGACCGCTGAGCGGGATGGAGTTCTGAGAGAGGAGCTCCATTACAGCGGCACATATCGGGACCCTCTGCAGCTATCAGAAGCACCACCATGGGGAAAATAGGCAAGGAGAAAGGCAGTGAACCTCAAGGTACACCCCGGTCGAGCAAAGGGCAGGCGGACATGTAGCGCTACCTAAAAGACAGGAGCGCTCGGTCCCTGCATGAAGCAGCCAAGATGGCGCCCGCCCATGAGCTTAGCGGAGCTTGCAGGAGAGATAGAGAGGAGGACGCTTCCTCAGAGGGTGATCAAGGGGAACGCATATCCAAAGGCTTTATGAAAGACCTGCTGATGCGCACTATGCACCCTGTGCTGTCTGAGTTAGCCGAAATAAAGGAGGAAATGAAGCACATGGGGAGAAGAGTGGAGGAGCTGGAGTCATCCACAGCAGTCATTTCCTCACATGCCTGGATATTGAGAGGGTGCTTGCTGAACACCATGCCCATATTAACTGGACTCTCATTATGCAGGAGGACTTAGAAAGCAGAAATAGGCGCAATAATGTGGCATAAAAGGCCTCCCGGAATCATGGGCCGCTGAAGCCCTTCCTAAAGTAGCTAAAGAAATCTTCACATTGCTTCTAGGACAAAATAAGTTGATGTAGGCAGCAGTTGCGGTGCAAGTATAAATGGTCTTTATTCCTCCCAAAGTGTGACATTTCGACTCAATGAGTCTGTCAAAGACTCATTGAGTCGAAACGTCACACTTTGGGAGGAATAAAGACCATTCATACTTGCACTGCAACTGCTGCCTACATCAACTTCTTTTGTGCGATGACTTCTGGTGGTGTAACCTGGATCTAAACCACAGTGGGCGCTGCAGACAACCTGTTCAACCCGACGTGGATGCTTTTTTTGCTGCTGACTCCTTTGTTGTTTCTACACACTGCTTCTAGGGTCAGACAGAGCATCATCCATCTCTATTGAACGGATCCACAGAGCCCCGGGACCCTTGCCTTCCACCTCCGACCCGCCAAGGGACATTATCTGTAAATTGCCCACCTTTCCGGATGTGGCCTCCATCTTAAGAGCGGCAAGAAACCATAAAGAGCTCCGATACGCTGATGCTCCCCTTCGAATATTCCAGGATCTGGCACCCTCCACCCTAGCAAAGCGTTGTCTTCTATGACCATTACTGGATGCTTTAAGGGAAAAAGATACTAGGTACGCCTGGCTGTTCTCATTCGGACTAGGTATCACGCACAAAGGTCGGAGGCTGAATATACGCACAGCAGAGGATCCTTAGAAGTGCTGGCAGCTTCTGGATTTAGACCCTATTGATCTACCGTGCTGGCTTCCTGTCCCGAATCTCCCCTGTTTCCCAAGACTGGATCCTCCCGAAAAATGGCATCTGGCGGGGAACGCGAAATCGCCCAGAGGAAAAAAGAAAAAGACCCGAGAAGAGGCTACGGGTTCCGATACTTGAAGTGACTGCACCTTTGGAGGTGGTTTTCGAAATTTTGAGAAGTCAGCTCCAACCTTTCACTTAATTGACTTTTTTGTCGATTTGAGAAGGGATAAGTTTCTTCCCTTTTACTTTCCCTTTGTGTCTTGTCTCGTAGTTTCCCTACTCACCTTCTTTCCTACCCCACCACCTCTCTTTCTTCCTACCGAAGAAGAGTAACCCGTAACCCTTAAATCACTTTAACACATCTTTATTTTCCAGCAGTAGAGGTACGGCTTCCTGGCTCTTGGCGGTCAGTTCTGCTCTTGGTAACTTGCGATGGGTGACCTGCGAATTAAGTCCATTAATGTGAGGGGCCTCAACTTGCCCTTCAAAAGACATAACATAGCGCTTCTGGCTAAAAGGTATGGCACGAGTTTTATTCTTCTACAGGAAACACATTTTAACCGGGTAGACACTTTACCGGGTAGACACTTCGAGCAAAGCTTTCACTGTGCTCACCCCACTTCAGCCTCCAAAGGGGTGTCAACCTTTTTTCACAAATCTACCAATTTTTCATGCCATACTCAATATGTCAACGAGGAGGGCAGAGTCCTTTTTCTAAAAGCATTAATGAACAATACAAAAGTGACCATAGCAAACTTCTATGCCCCCAAGGCTGACCAGATCCCTTGGTTAATTAAACAATTGACAATCCTTAAACACTTTGCTGAGGGCTACGTAATCTTGGGTGGGGATTTTAACTTCACCCTGCATCCTCAGATTGACTCCTTGGTGGGCCGATCGCATATCTCACAGATTAGATTAAGAAAGCTTATTCGTGGCCTCCAGGACTTAAATTTGATGGATGCATGGTGTCTTTTGTATCCCTCTAAGAAGGATTATACCTTCTTCTCCCAGATCTATTTGTCCTACCAAAGATTAGACTACATCTTTGTCTCCTCTGATCTCCTGGCGCACCTAGGGGGAGCCAAAATAGACTCAATGACGGTCTCTGACCACGCTCAAGTCCATGTGGATCTCCGCTCATTCCACACAAAACCCAAGGAGGGGAGATGGAGGCTTAAAGGGTTTGTCCCGCGGCAGCAAGTGGGTCTATACACTTCTGTATGGCCATATTAATGCACTTTGTAATGTACATTGTGCATTAATTATGAGCCATACAGAAGTTATCAAAAGTTTTATACTTACCTGCTCCGTTGCTGGCGTCCTCGTCTCCATGGTGCCGACTAATTTTCGGCCTCCGATGGCCAAATTAGCCGCGCTTGCACAGTCCGGGTCTTCTGCTGTCTTCAATGGGGCCGCTCGTGCAGAATGCCGGCTCCGTGTAGCTCCGCCCCGTCACGTGCCGATTCCAGCCAATCAGGGTTTTTTTAACCCCTGCATCGGGGTTGTCTCGCGCCAAACGGGGGGCGGGAGGGGGGGTTAAAAAAAAAAAAAAACCGTTTCGGCGCGGGACAACCCTTTTAATGCTTAATATGGGGGGGTGGACCGGGGGTCCCCGTGGTCTGGGAGGCCGATAAGGCCTTTAAGTGAGGCCTGCTGACAGCGTTGGGCTCCAGAACCAAAAAACTGCTCCAGAAAGATATTGAGGACAAACTTAACAAAATTGCTTAATTGGAGCCGGTAGCAAAACTGTCCCAAATGAAAATTAATATGGAGAACCTGGTGGAGCTGAGGAGGGACATTAGACAGTGTCTTGAATCCTGATTCAATAAAAAACATTTATTTCTAAAACACATGGTCTACGCTCAAGGCAACAGGGGCAGCAAATTCATGTTGGCCTTAATTAAAAAAGCTCGAGCAAAAAACCTTATCAAATCGATTAAAACTCCCACAGTGGCTTTGGCGACCACCTCAGTGGACATAGCCGGCGCTTTTCATCAGTTCTACATTCAGCTTTATAATATTAGACAGCAAAACTACCCCGCGAAAGAAAAAGACTCGGACATGAAAAAATTATTAGAATCCTTTTTGCACCAGGCACATGTTTCAAAGTTAAATGATTCTGAGGCCGACTCCTTGGTGGTCCCTGTCACGCAGCCAGAGGTTGAACTCCTACTGGCCTCGTGTCCCCACAGTAAAAGCCCAGGCTCGGATGGACTAGGTCTACCGTATTATAAATCCTTTAGCCCAATCCTAGTGCCCAGACTAACAGAGCTCTCCAATGCGCTTCTGAAAGGCACTACCCTACCTAAACAGGCCTTGGAAGCACATATAACTTTAATTCATAAAGAAGACAAAGACCCAGAGATGTTCAGTAGCTATCGACCGAAATCCTTGATAAACTTATATTATGCTTTCGGCCAAACTCTTAGCCAAAATATTTGAAATAATTTTACCTACGCTGATCAATGAGGAACAGCCGGGTTTCGTGCAGGGAAGAGAGGGCAGAGACAACAGTCGTAGAATACTCCACGCAATGCGCTACGCCCAAAAACACAACATTCCCTTGCTCCTGGTAGGGACTGATGCCGAGAAAGCTTTCGATCAAGTGGACTTGGGACTATATGATAGAAGTACTATTACATTTCAATATTCCCTCTGTCTTTGTCTCTGCCGTCTTTTCTTTGTACTCGGCACCATATGCCACATTAAAAATCAATGAGATATTATCCCCGGCTTTCAATATCAATAATGGCACTCGCCAGGAGTGCCCACTCTCTCCTTCCCTATTTATTCTAGATTTAAAAAAACATGCAAGCTATAAAGAAAACTAAGAAAAAAAGTAGTATTAACTACTTTTTCTGGGCATTTTCGTTTTTATGTGGCTATAATATAGCTGCAGCCAGATATGAATTGTAGATAATTAGGGAAATATAATATGTACTACCTACTGTGCAAATGTTTTGTGTGGTTTCATTTTTTAACTTTTCCATTTTTGGGTCAATAGTGGGGTTTTCTTGCAATAGCTGCAGGCTGTAGGTTTGTATTATTTCCCACCTAGAAAAAAGGCAAAGAATGCATTTAAAAATGATGTGAACTACAAATAAACCTCCAAAAAATGCAGGTGGCAGTTAGAAATGTGCTATTTTACATGCATTTCCAGTGCTAGAAATGCCAACCAAAGCTGTGAATGAAGCCTTAAGATTTGTTAGAGAGACAAAATTATTTCTCTCTTCCATGGATGAATTGCTTAACAGATGGCACTGGATTTCTCCTGTGGTTTACAAGATGTTCCCACATACCCTACTCCTGTTGGAGATTTCCACTTGTTTTTAACTGTTGGAATGCCTTCCTCCCTACCGCCCCCCCCCCCCCCCCCCCACCACACACACACAAACACGCTTCAATCATTATTTAAGCAGTTTCTGATTCCCCAATATAAACTTCCACCTCTAGTAATTTCCTTTGTAAAGCTGGTTATGAAATGTTTATGTTCTAATTTTTAGTGCAGATTTATGATACCATTTGATTTTACAGTGTTATTCCCTCTATTTAGGTAATATAACCTTTGGATGATGTTATTATCCTTAGAAAGCCATTCATTTCATATGTTTTTATTTAATTAAATAGACTGAAGATGAAACAGATAAAAACAAATATGTACAATCTAATCAACTGATACAATTACATTAATGTCAGCATTTGTAACACTGGATATACACCGATAATGGAAATGACCCCATGACACCATGTATAATTCAAGAGAAGAGTACTTTATTTATTATGTCAAGACTCAAGACATTATATTTTTGTTTGCAGCTGTCGTTCTTTCTTTCTTCTTTTTTTTTACAACGTCAATCCTGCAGCATGAATGACACAGTACATTTTTTTCAGTGGGTCAGTATGATTACAACGATACCAAAATTCTCTTTTCTTTTTTTTTTAGATTTTTCCACTTTTCCACAATAAAACCCCTTTTTTGGAGATTATTTGCTTTTTCTAAATTGCTGCGTTCAAAGTCCTATAACTTTTTAAATTTTTCCATGAACAGAGTTCTGTGAGGGCTTGTTTTTTGCGTGACAAGCTGCAGTTTTCATGGGTACCATTTTGGGGTACACACGGCTTTGTTGATCACTTTCATTGTGTTTTTTTCGGAGGTAAAATGAAAAAAAATAAGCATTTTGCCTCAGTTTTTTTTAGGGGGGGGTTACACTTTTTTTCTGTGCAGGATAAAAAGTGTGTCCAATCGTTACGAATATGACAATACCAAATATGTGGGATTTTTTATACTATTAGGGGAAAAAGCACAAAAAAAGTTTTCTTTTCCTTCTTTTTAGATTTTTCTTTTTTTTTTTTTACACAATTGTTTACTTTTTACACTTTTCATATCCCTTTTGGAGATTTGTACCATAGCTGCTATTATTGCTATGATAAAGCATTGCAGTACTTCTGTCCTGCAATGCCTTATTGTTTGTATTAGCAATCATAGGCAATGGCAAAGCAGGAGGCCTGTAGCTAGCGTCCTGTTGCCATGGCAACCCATCGGCCCTCCGCAATTCCATCGCGAAACTCCAATGACATCACAGAGGGAGCGCATTCTCTCTATTAACTCTTTACATGTCGTAATCTATATAGATTGCGATGTGTAAGTGGTTAACAGCGGCTGTCACTGTCCCAATGCACCACCGCTGTTGCAGCAGGAGGCCAGCTATCAGTGACAGCCATCTCCTGCTGCCAGATAGCATGGGATTTCTTTTGATCTCGCTCTATCCCCAGGGTGTAAGTGTACATTCTGTTGCATTAATCACTCCACAGCCAGGCTGTACATTTACATCCTGTGGTGTTAAGGGGTTAATAGTATTTAGTTGCAGACCAATTCAAATGTATAGGCCGTAAAAGACTAAGGAGATTGTCTTTCTTAATCAAACTTGCAGAGTCCATTAGCACTGTGCTTTACATCACTCCAGGAGATGATTGCACTGTACATGATCAACTTAGGTCGAGTGCAGCTGCTTGACCATGGAAGCCAATTTTATGAAGCTTCTGATGCACACTTCAAGTATTGATTTCACTTCCAGCTATTTTGAACTCAATAGTGAGTGACCCAACAAGGAAAATAAAATTTTTAGGTATCACATTCTTCAGCATTTAGTGGGCCTACTCTGTTAGTATAAGGCCGCCTTTATACGGCTGAGAGAATCGTGCCAGATTTGTGCATTGCTAGACGAACAAATCTTGCATCAATATAAACCCCATTCTCTTGAATGTTGTCATATACATAACTGATGTGATGTGGTAATAAATTGTGGCATGTCCTACCTTTGGGTGTTACCCTCAAAACACATCGCCCATTGTTTTCAATGGGGCAAGAAAACACATTGCACAGTGTGCGATGTTCACGCGAGCCTATGCGAGGTTTCCCATTGAAAACACTTGCCGATCCTCCTACTTTACCTTAAGTGATGGGAGGCATTTTAAAATAAAAACGTCTTGCATCTGTGGGTAAATCGCACGTTAATCGGGCCGAGTTCCACGACCTGATATCACATTTGGCCATGTGTAGGAAGCTTGAGTGTCTTCTATCTCTTTGTGGCTGAGAGATTGTAATTCCTAGACACTTCCACTTCACAATAATAGCAATTGTTGACTTTTTCAGATCTAGCAGATAAAAAAATTTAATGAATTGACTTGTGAGAAACGCACAGACACATTTCTGTGAATTGTACCATGTGACCTCTGTAGTAACAAGGAAAATCTTGCCTGTAAGGATATTTTGAAAATTCCTGATGGATTCTTTAAGGAGAAAAGGCATGATGACTTAGAAAAGAGCTGCCAGTCTAGGTCCAAAAAGGCTTATGGACTTCTTTACGTCCTGTGGCCTAGACAGAGACTCAGTGGAGCTTGCCTCCAGTTATAACTCTCTCTGTAGGTCTTCAAGGAGCCCAGATGAATAGGGAATTACTCAGCAGCAATTCCACTGATCCTCCCCCCTACCATCTGAGCAGGTGTTTGAACCTTCAATGTCACAAGAATGGGATCCTTCTTCTCCCTCTTTTGCTGGGGTCTCTCTCCAGACCTCTAACGTGCTATGTCCATGTGCTGATCAGCACAAAAGCCACAATTCTCCTATTGCTAGTCCATAAAAGCAAGAGCTGAGAGTGGGAGAGGAATACCCAACTTTTATAGAAGGGCATAAAGCTCTATATCTGCCTTGGGATGATAACAATCGTATTGTGAACCTACCCAGCTCTAAACAGTTAAACTCAAATATAGATGAGTTGGGAGCTAGGGTGGATCTCCTGGAGAACAGAATGGGTGAGATTACAAAGTCCCACAATGATTTGATCGATGCATATTATGTTCTAGAAGAAGACATTGATGCTATGAAAAATAGAATGGTTGATATGGAGGATGGAAGCTAATGGAACAATATAAAATTTAGAGGCATTGCTGAGTCGGTTCTTCTCCCTGAACTTAAAACCTACATAGAACAATTAATATAGGCTCTAGAGATGAGCGAGCACCAAAATGCTCGAGTGCTCGTTACTCGAGTCGAACTTCCCGCGATGCTCGAGGGTTCGTTTCGAGTAACGAACCCCATTAAAGTCAATGGGCGACTCAAGCATTTTTGTATATCGCCGATGCTCACTAAGGTTTTCATTTGTGAAAATCTGGGAAATTCACGAAAGTGATGGGAACGACACAGAAACAGATAGGGCAGGCGAGGGGCTACATGTTGGGCTGCATCTCAAGTTCCCAGGTCCCACTATTAAGCCACAATAGCGGCAAAAAAAAAAATGTATACTCACCTTTCCTTTCATGAATTCATGAATGGGTGTGAGTGAGAGCTGCCCCTGATTGGTCCCTGCGCTGAGCCAATCAGAGGCAGCACTCACCCATTCATGAATTCATGAATGGGTGTGAGTGAGAGCTGCCTCTGATTGGTAAGGCTGTGACCAATCAGAGGCAGCTCATTCAGCAGGTGGGGATTTTAAATCCCCACCTGCTGAATACTACAGAAAGCAGTTCAGGAGAACTGCCGGCCAGACGCGGCTGAACTCCGGCTGCAGCGGAAAGGTGAGTATACATTTTTTTTTTATTTTTACACATTTTAGGATGATTTTCAGGTAAGGCTTATATTTTTAAGCCCTTCCCGAAAATTCATCCCGTGCTCACCGCCAGCCCATTGCTTTCAATACAGCCGGCTCCATTGAATTCAATGGACTAACATCGTTCTTCTCTGCCACAGCTGTTACAGCTATGGCAGAGGAGAACGATCTTTATGCTGACATATTTTTTTTTATTTTTTTTTACACATTTTAGGATGATTTTCAGGTAAGGGCTTATATTTTTAAGCCCTTCCCGAAAATTCATCCTAAGATCGCCGGCAGCCCATTGCTTTCAATGGAGCCGGCTGTATTGCCGGCTCCATTGAATTCAATGGTCAGTGCTCATTTAATCGAGATGAGTACCGCGTGGTGCTCGTCTCGAGTAACGAGCATCTCGAGCACCCTAATACTCGAACGAGTATCAAGCTCGGACGAGTATGCTTGCTCATCTCTAATAGGCTCTTCTTCCTAACTCTCAAATTGAGGAAAAGATTATAGATAGAACTTACAGGTTCCCCAGACAGGAAATTGCTACCAGACAACACTCCAAAGGAATGTGATAGCCTGTATTCAATTTTTAATGTTAAAAAGCTGCAGAAACTTCCAGACCCATATGCAGACATCCATATTAACTCTCGGTAATCCCAAGCAACCATTAAAGCTAGGCGGAAATTTTTTCCTATCACTTCAATCCTTCGCAACAACAAAACAATATATAAATGGGCTTTTTCTATGAAGCTGTTAATCCACAAAGAACGATATACAAATTGAACAAACCAGAGGATGGGCCTGGCTTGCTAGCAAAATGGGGGCTTCAAGCTCGTGAAATAACACATTCTTAATGAAACTTCTCTCATATAGAAATAAAATCCAGGTATCCCTCTGGGAATATTTTACATCTTTTTATACTTCTGTAATGGGCTCTTTCTTGTTATGTAATGCTCACAAAGCAGATATTAGATGGATAATGGTTCAACAAAGCTCTTAACACAAGAAGAATACGCTTCAAGCTATGACTAATTCACTTTTTCAAATTAAAGAAATGGAGTCTAAACTTCAGACATATACCATAATATGCTAATGAGGTTTAGACTCCAATTACAAAATCTTCTGCTAGCAGATTGTGATAAACAAATTAAATTCTTATGAATGTCCTGTTATATCTCACATAATAGATTCAGTAAATTTATGGCGGGCAGGGCTAAGCAGAAGAGAATTAAGGTTTAATTTTTATTTGCATCAGATCAATTGTCAAAGATGAGCAATCCAAGAGATATAGCGAATGCTTTTAGCAATTTCTATTCTATGCTTTACTACCTAAAATGTGACCCCCCCACCCCTCATATGCTCTACCCTACTAAGGAATCAATAGACAAATTTCTGGAAAATATTTAGCTTACATCTTTGAATTAGTTTCAATTAAAACAGCTTAACACTTTGATTCTTCCATTTGAAGTTTCTAAAACAATTAGATTGCTAAAAAAATGACAAGGTTCCTGAACCAGATGGATTTTCAAATGAGCATTATCAATTGTTTGATTCCATTCCTATTCCATATCTGTGCAGAACATTTAATAAAGCAATGCCTCATGGTAGCCTTCCTTTGAAAATGTTAGGGGCCACAATAGTAACCATTTCCAAACCAAGTAAACTTTCCAGTTCCTCTCCAAAGTTCAGACTTATTTCTCATTTTAATTGTGACATGAAAATGTATGCTAAGTTCAGAGATTGCTTGTAGTCCTTCTCAACATAGTATATAATCAACAAGTAGGATTCAAGAAGGGTAGGCAGGCATGGTGCAATGCATGTAATAAATTTGATAGTCAGGGCTGAGGCCCTTTGGATGCCTTCTTTGCTTTGGATGTATCCAAGAGCATTTAATAGGGTCTACTGGTGTTTCGCTTCCTCTATTCTAACTAAATTTGTTTTTTTTTCTGCCTTTCAAGCCTTTAGCCTTCCTCACGCAAACATTTGGCGATGTTGCGGACGTATACAAAAGTAAAACATGGCAAAGGGGCGTGATTTAAATCGCGTCGCTTTCAGCAATGCTTGTGTGAGAGAGGCCTAATATAACAATTCTTTGGTTAAAGTTCTGGTTAATAGAGCATTGTCCAAACCTTTTACTATTACTAATGGTACCTGCCCGGTATGTCCTTTATCCCCATTATTGTTTGCTTCAGTGATTGAACCATGAGCGGAATCAATAAGATTCAATATCATTATCAGGGGCATTCCACCAGAAAACATAACATCAGACTCTTCGCTGACAATGTAATTATGTCCTTGACAGGCCCCCTTCCCCAATTAAGAAAAGTTTCCTTTGGTATTCCACAGATTGGCCAAGTTTCCTACTATAGAGGTAATGTTGATAAATCCCATATATGGGGCATTCACTCATCATCAAAAAGCTTAACTCAAAATGGAATTTTCCTATGCATGGGAATCGGTTACAACTCCTTATTTAGGTATTAAATTATGTTCTCTTTTTTTAAAAATTATGACATATACTAACTTTGTTTTACTTATTGGGTCTTTACAGGCAGAAATTAAAACCCTCTTGGCATGAACAACTCAAAACCCTCTTGGCATGAACAAGTTGTTCTTTGGTAAATGATATTACCTTAAATTCTGTACCTCTTTCTAATGTTAATAATTCCTATCCTCTTCACTCTCCTACTAAAACTTCAAAGTCATATTTTATCTTTTATATGTAAGGGCAAAAATCCCAGAGTAGCTTCATCTATTCTCACCAAAAAAGGGAAGATATAAAGACCACCAACTTAATTGACTATCATAGTGCAATTATTCTTAATCAAACTCTGCATTGGTGGACATCTTTCTAAGGTTCTAGTTGGGCATTATTGAAAAAGAACTCTTAGAAAATTATTCTTTACTGCTTTTCTTCTCTTTAGACCTGAATTGTCCCCTACCTACTATTCCTACTATAAGGGGCAATGTGCCAGCCTGGCATCGCTTACTTCAAAGTTGCAAGGGTTACACGATGAAGAGGAGGGTCTCTATCTCCCCTAGAGGTACTCAAATTTCTCATTCCTCATCTTTCTATTAAAGCATAGGCTCATAAAGGACTTACACAGATTTCAAATCTATTTAACAAACATTCTATTAAACCTTTTATGGAGCTAGTAGCTAGATACCAAATTTTGAATCAAGACTTTTTCCAATATCTACAAGTGAGAGGCTATGTTCTAGACTATCCGATTTTAGAATTATCTATTCTTCAACTACTGTTAAACTTTTTATTTCATTTAATTTGTTTTACGTCCATTATAAAGTTGTAACAAGATGGTATTATACACCCTTGAGATTGGCTAGAGTATTCCCAGGATATTCTAATTTATAATGGATAATAAAGTTTAAAATAAAGAACAAAAATATCCCACGCACAATCACCGAATGCACACTCGTATGCTACGATCTGTTAACCAATAAACCTGTCAGATTAAGAAGAACAGTTTGTTTATTTGGAAGACAGAAATGGTTAAACTGAATGTCAGACTGCACACCATGTGAACGTGTAAGAAGACAGAACAGCGCCTCTAGGGCATTTGATAGATAGCTCTGCTACATGCACGTCACATACACAGCTCTGCTACATGTACATCACATACAGCTTTGCTACATACATTGTCCATCCCATACAACAGAGATCACAACCAGCACAGCAGAGTCATGCATCCCCTGGTCATGTGACCCCGGACTCCTCCCACACAGGTGACTTGACTTCTTCACATGTAATGCACACAGTCACTCATGACTCAGTCCCTGACAGACAGGTATTTTGATTTGACAGTACCAGTGTTTCTGGTGGTGCAATGCACCATTTACTGATATAATATAGTGAAAGGGATTGGAGTTGGTCAAAATATTTCCATGCAAATAGTAAGCTGTTGCCATTACTTGCAATTGTGCAGAACAGTGCAAACACCTATGAATAAGAAAACGTCAGCTGCTCACTGAGGTGACATCATGGCTTGTCGCTGTGTTATGTAAGCTGCATTAGCTTCACGGCGGCATTGAACCCTCTGCGGTGACATGTTTGCACACCAACGACGGTTTGTTTCAACACTAGACAACAGTTGACGATTAGATGAAGGCTGGACTGGTGTTGGCGGCATTAGCACTTAAGATGACATGATATCACGTTCAGGTGATGGGAAGATAGTGGGAAAGGACTATGCTTCATTGTTGTTTCTCAATATGCACCGCTAGCTATGTATGTGTACATTTGTGAGGTGTTATTTATTGGAGTCTCTACACAGGTGTCCAGCTGTCTCACAACCAATTACAAACTGACAGACTAAGTACTGCTGTATCCATGGCAACGTGACTGATAACATAACTGTGACATCATCACATGTAACTCACACAGTCACTCGCAGACAGATAGTCATTAGTATTTTGATTTGGCCTAACGATTTCCAGATTTGTTCTTTTTCCCGTGGAACTGCGCAACTTATTGTGCAATTATGCATGCATTGAGTGCGCATTTTCGCACCTCCCATAGACTTCTATTTGGACCTTTGGTGTGCAAATGCGCACAAAGATAGACCATGCACGCAAAAAAGAATGCTGAGAATTAATCCATTAAAATCAATGGGTTCTGTGATTTGCATTTTGTGCACACAAATAGGGTCGTGTGAAGAGGCCCTTAGCAGTTTAGGCTAGGTCTCTACTGGAGTAAAAGTAAAACACAGTTAACACTGTGGATGCCAACTATACACAATCATGTTGGTTCTTAATATTACAATGAGAGACAGTTTGCATATATTAATAACCTTATTATACCAGACAAATTATGGTAACATGAAAAAATAAGCGATGGGCTGGACGTACCAGCACAACTGAAGTGACATCACAGTATGCCGAATGAGTGCCATGTTTCTATGGTGACACACTCCCCAAATGGCTTGTGTGTGCATAGGTAAAGGATGTTAAATCATGGTGTTTCAGAATAACATGAAACACATAAGCATGGTTGCCAAGATCCTGCTCAGAAGCCTAATTTAATCAGAGTGCAGAAGAAATGGTGATGTGAAGTAATACATCAGCCATACTAAAGAATAGTCCAAAGGATAAACAATAACAGATAGTGAAGCCTGGTTACCAGACAGCACAAATCATTAGGCTGCATTCACACAGGGCGGATTTGCCGCGGTTCTGCCGCAGCAGATCCGCCCGCGGCAAAACCGCCCGCAGCCGCTAATCTCGGGATTAGCCAGCCATGTGGACGAGGTTTCTCAGAAACCTCATCCACACGGGATGGCTAATCCGCAGCGGTAAATCCGGTTGAGCAGCCGCGGTTTCCAAAGATTGAGCATGTCTGTTTACTTTCGTTTTTTTGTTTATTTATGTCACGGCCGCGCTCTCCTCTATGGGAGAGCCGGCCGCAACGGAAAAGCATGCGGCCGAGCCGCTTCAAAGCCGCCGCGGCTTCAGCTGCGGCGGTTCTCCCGGCGGACATCTCACGGTTTTTGCTGCGGCCAAACCGCGAGATTTCCAACGGGAATCCGCCCTGTGTGAACCCTGCCTTATTGTTGCCCACTGGTGGGCTGGGCATCAGTGAAATATGGTTTACTGCCTTGTAGGACCATACCCTTACAAGACCAGTAATGAACTATGCTAATTTCTTGATTAATCATAGTAGGTGAAATGGTCCTGAAGTCTGGGGAACAAAGTATCCTTTTTGTGTTGCCTGAGGACAGAGAGGACAGTAGGGCTTTTCTGCTTCATTTTTTATTTTAGGTGAATTACAGTAAAAGTGTGCATACCCTTTAATAAATGTTAGAAGGCAAAGTCAAAAGAATACATAGTGTGTTCCTGATCAGTTAGCTGCTTATGAGAACATAATTACTTCTACCATTTATCATGAATTCTCTAAAAGTCAATAAAATTAAAATGTATTAATATTTTTTACCTAAGGACAGAAACATTTTATCAAACAATATATTTTTATAGTTTATTCAATTTTAGCTGGAGGACATTTATATTAAATATTGTGTCAGACGGATGAATTTTAGGATAAATTATCACAAGGTTTTTAACATATTGAAGAATATTTAGGCCATAGTTGATCTCTAATATAATAAATCATTGTTTTCTTTTGTATCTCAGCAGGTTTAAAATAAAGCTTACAAAGAATATGAATGATTTTTTTTTAACCATTAGTTTCTGTTTGGTCCAAATGTGCATAAGGAAGGCTTGACCATCACAGAATATATCCTTAGGGCTCTTTCACACGAGCGTATATCGGGATGCCATTTTCACGGTCGGCCGATGTATGCTGTGATCTGATGCATTGGATTCCAATACAATAGATCACATGGCCGTATTCCCGCAACGTAAAAAGTGCCAGGCCGGCCAATATAGCGCCAGGTGTTTTTACGACGGGCCCAAAAGCTAGTCCATGAAATATCTTTTGGGCCAGAACGCATTGGTCACTGCATGGGCTCCTATGGGAGGGGGTGGGATGGGGGCTAAGTTCCCGCCCCTTGTCCGCAGCCAGCAATGGGAGGAGGCAGGGCAGGGCGGTGCTTAGCTCTCCCCCATCCTGCCCCCTCCCAGTGCAATCAGCCGATGGGGAGGAGAGAGGAGGTGAGCCAGTTGGGGGGGGGGGGCTCAACGGCATGGTAACCTCAACGTATATGTGCTGGGGCCCATGCTGTCTGAACGGGATCACAAACGTAGTGTATATGGCCCGGCCGTGAAAACGGAGGCTGATATACGCTTGTGTGAAAGAGCCCTAATGTTGGTGTGCTTACGTATGTGCTTGAAGTGCATTTGAACCTTTATGTTATATCTTCAGTAGGGATTGTATTATAGGAGCATTTTTGCTTTTTTTATCAATTCAAGTCAATTGAAGAAAAATAAAAAATGGTGTTTTTTTTAAACTATTTTGTTATTTCAAAGTTAATACAGAACAGATTATTATCAAATTATTATCCATGATGTTTCTGATCATATTTCAAAATTAGTACAAATAACTCAGTATACAGTATTCACTATCATTTATTAATTTCTTGTTGTTTATATGGCACCAACCTAGTCCCGTGCATTGTATACATTACTTATTGTCTAGTTCTAATTTTTGTAAGATACACAATAGGAATAATTTTATAGAAAACCAATTAGCCTATCTTATTTTTGGGATGTAGGAGAAAAAGAGTCTACCCAGAGGAACCTCATATAAATGTTGTTGTCATATGACGGTCATCTACACATAGTGAATGGAGAATTTAAAAATTCCAAAATTTCACATTCATATAACAATATTACATAATGTATTTATTATGGATCTTTGTTTGTGTCTTCCATATGGCATTGAATATAGATGAAAACAGACATAACACTATAAATGGAGAACAATAAAGCCGAATGCACACAGCTGGGTCGGATTCCGCATGCGGGATCCAACCCTCTGCCCGGCCGATGAACCCTGCATACCTATTCGGATTCTCCATAATCTGTATTGTGGATGTACCTGCCGGCACATTTGCAGTGATCATTGCGGAAGGGCAGTGGATCGGACAGCTTCCATTGACTTCAATGGAAACCGTCCGCATGGAATTCGCACTGAAATGGAGAGGGTCATGTGTTCTTTCTTTCGGCAGTGCGGAGAGTCGTCCTCACTTGCAGTGCGGCCATCTTATCGTGCAGGAACATGGGCGCATCGGTGCCCGTATGACTGAGTCCTCATGGAGCATGTTCTGTCTTTATTAAAGCTGCATTTTAATGTAAGCATATGGGGAAAATAAATTAATTTTGCAGTCATTATTATTCAGGTACTCTAGAATATGGACATTTTTATTACTAAAATTGCCAGGGATCAGTAATTTATTTATTAAACTGGCCAAAGATACAAAAATCATCCAGTTCCTAAACTAGTTATTTTCTATTATTTTATTGTATATATCATGTAAAATTATGCACGATTCTATCTACTCTTCAGCCCCATTTTGCATGGTGAAGGGGGGGGGGGGGGGGCTCAAAATCTTATCTCCCAATCTCAAGCAGATAGATATATGCACTTGAGCTAATTTAGTCAGAAGACAGTTAAAGGGGCTGTCCAGGGAGTCACATTTTTAACATAAGGGCAGTGACTACTAGTAAGATAACTGAATAAAGCACTATTAATGCACATCTAGAAGGCAGAAAACAGTAGAGTTTCAAATTTACAGTTAACAAATATTTAGTATTATTCAGCCATGTTAAAGGGGTTGTCTGAGTTATAATTTTTTGAAAAATTGTGTTCCTCATGACAAAACATCATGTAACATCATCTACTCTCAGTGCAACGAGGAGGAGTGGGGGGGGGGGACCAGACCAGTCTACAGTCAAAGGAGGAAGGAGGCAATCGTCAGAATGCTGGAAGAGAGCAGAAAAAGGCTGAAAAACCTTTGATGATGCCAAAATTAAGTGATCATCAGTCATATGTATGGGAGGGTTGCTGGAGGAGATAAGGGACCTTTGATAATGTCATAAGCAGGGCCAGATCAAGTATGGTGCAAATGGAGCACTGGTTCCAGGCTGCATGTTACCCTACCATCAGGGAGCCCCTAGCTCCTGTACTTCAGTGGGCTGAGGGGACCCCAAACACCAGTTTTCATCAGTTCAGCAAATCCGGTGAGAAGCAGTAAGGCCCAATTTTATAGCAGTTTAAAAAACAAAAAAGCCTGTATACTTACTTCTTGCATAACTCCCCTGCCACCTCAAGCCATTCTGGACTGGTCTTCTCTTCCTTTCTTCCAGGACTTCTGGGGTCACTGCAAGTATGTGGTATGTGCTGTGACACATGACTGGCACTGGCCAATCCCTGGCCTCAGAGTCTTAGGCCAGGGATAGGCTAGCTCTAGCCAAGGGCAGGTCTTTGTCACTGTAATCTAAATACAAATATTAGGATTACCAGAATATCAATCACTATCACTGCAATAATAATTCCTTAAACATATATACTTTATTAGATTCAGTACAATGCTCAAACAAATAAAGCAAATATAATAAATTCAATATATTAATGTCAGCAATAACTATAGATCAAAGTGTAAGAAACTGAAAACCTATATTCTCACAAGAAAAATAGCATGCAGTATGCCATCTGCCATAGAAAGTTCTTTATGCATAGCAAAATTACACACACCATCCTGATAAAACATGCGCAAAAAATAGTTCTAGCTCATCTATCCTGAGAAGAGGGTATCTCATCTAGCCTTTTGATCAGAATTAGGCCTCTTTCACAGGGGCGATAGCGATATTGCCATGAGAAAATCTAATTGATATCACAGCTGTGTTCTGTGCAATATTGCTGTGCTTTCTTGTGGCGATATTGCAAATTTGTGGCGCTCTTTTGCCAGGATTTACGGGGGGCATGAAATATAAGCCCAACCCTGAAAATAAAACCTAGCTGCATTAAAAACATAAAAAAACAATACATCACCTCGCAGGCACTGTACACTCCACCGTACTTCTCCTCAGAAACTTTGGCACACTAGTCGACAGTCTTCAGTCAGTGCTGAAAAATTCCGCCTCTAGGAAGCGCTGGCTCTGATTGGTTCTTGTGCACCATGGCTCAACAAATCACAGCCATTCAATGCAATAGCTGTGCTTGGTTCATCAAGCACTGCATTGATTGGCTGAGCTTCGGCACTTTAGAACCAATCAGAGCCAGAGCTTCCTGGAGGCGGGGTTTTTGAACCCCCTGAAAAGGAAGTGCTGGCTGAAGACTGCAGACAAGTGTACCAAAGTTTTAGAGGAAAAGTGCAGTAGAGCAGACAGTGCCTGTTAGGTGATGTATTGTTTTTTTATGCAGCTAGGCCTTATTTTAGGGGAAACTGTAGGATTTCCTACTGTAAAAGTTGTATTGCACCGCACAAAAACCGTGCTTTTGTGTGATGCGATGCAACACAAAGGAAGGCTCCATAGGTAAACATGGGCTATGAAACATAGCAAATCACAGTAATATTTAGCATGTCGTGATTTTTTTTCTTGCAATGTAGCAGCCTACAAAACATTGCTAATGTGAAGGAACCCATTGGAAAGCATAGGCTTCACATACATGCGGTTCGTAGCACTGTCGCATCGCAAGAAAATCACGCTATTTTGTTGTCTTAAAGTCTGACTCAGTCCCATTTTTTAACTCCAACAAAATGTGACATGGGCAACTAGTTGTCCACCATGGACAAGGACCTCTGGATTAATGTGCTCTTTTACCTCCTGCTGATCAAATATTTATCACATATCAGATTGATGTGCCATATAATTGTGAGAATATCCCTTTAAGCTATTTACAAATTTAGCTTTTGGGTAATTACCAAAAACAGTATTTCTATACATTTTTATTATTATTTTAATGCATCCAGTAAATATTCAGCATTTTTAGAAGAAACTCTTTTAAGTCTGTACACACCACAGATGTTTTCCTAATGATATTTTATCACTTCTTCTAAGCATTCCTTTTGGTACTTTATTGCACTTATTGCTTTTATTGAATTTACACTAAACTATATATTGTGTTCCATCTAAAAAAATAAGCAAATATATTTTAGCACTGTTTATCTCAGTTATAGGAGAGCATAAAAATACAAATTAGTTATGATAATCTAATCTATAGGTAACACAAAAAGGTAGTCCAGCTTCCTGTTGAAAATAAGATAAATTACAACTGAAACTCTATATTAAATATTATACTTTTAAAAAAGTGTTGCATGTGAACCAGTAATATACACAGCCATAAATATAGTTATAGATCAATGCAAACATTCACACCAACAAAACAAAAATGAAAAATGTGTTGGATATTCATTTTGGAGTTAAACCTTTTCTAACTTGTAAAGCCTATGTGATATTATAATGTTAAATACTCTTGTATTGAGTAACAAAAAATAAACATATAATCTGGGTGTATATATGCAAGCTTTCAAGGCTACTTGATGCTTGTTTATTAGGTTATAGTCAGATTATGGCCGCTTTCATATAGGCGATGTGATATCACCATGAGAAAATCGCGATATCGCATCTGTGTTATGTGCCATATCGCTGTGTTTTCTTGTGGCAATATCACAATTTTGTGTCGATACAAAGTCGTGCGACTTTGTAGCGCACTTTTGCGAGATTCTTTTTTTTGTGGGGGAGGGGGGGCTTGAAATATAAGACCTATCCCAAAAACAAGCCCTGACTGTGTGAACACATCACCTAACAGACACTGCCAGCTCCCTGCACATCTTCCCTGGAGCTCCAGCAGACTTGCTTGAAGTTCTCTGGTGGAGCTTCCTGGTCAGGAATTCGAAAATCTCTGCCTCCAGGAAGCTCTGCCTCTAATTGTTTCTTAAGCCAATCAGAGCCAGAGCTCAATGAACCAATTACAGCCATTCATTGCTGTAATTGGTTAATTTTTTTATGCAGCCATTTATTGAATAGCTGTGATTGGTTCATTCAGTGCTGGCTCTGATTGGCTGAGCTGCGTCACTTGAGAACCAATCAGAGGTAGAGCTTCCTGGAAGTGGAGCTTTTTAAACTCCTGACCAGGAAGCTCTGCCAGAGAACTTCAGGCAAGTGATGGAGAGCTTCGGGAGACATGCAGCAGAGCTGGACAGCGCCTCTTAGGTAATGTATTAAATTCAGCTAGGGCTTATTTCAGGGCTTTTAGAGTAGGATTTCCAACTGTAAAAGTTGCATTGCATTGCACGAACACTGCATTTTTATATGATGCAATGCAAAGGAAGGCTCCACAGGGAAACAAGGGAAAAATACCCAAAAAAATCGCAAATCATGGCTGTATAGAGCATGACAAGATTTTGTATTCTAGCAATGTCGCAGGCTACAAAACATCGCTCATGTGAAGGAACCCATTTAAAACCATGGGCTTCTCATACATACGTTTTGTAGTACTGTCGCATTGTTACAAAATCGCACAATGTTGTAGTCTCTGTGAAAGCAACCTTAAAATGATTATAAAGCTGAGAAAACACATTTATATGTAACAGAGCATAGATATGGTGAGATTCATTTACATTCAAAGCAGGCTACCAAATGGGAGGAAGAACACAGTATTTAAGTAATCATAAACTAGAGTCATAGGGTTAAGGCTTGTGTATAAGATGAAAGGCAGAGAGGTGATAATTGAGGATGTCACTAATTAGCTGTATGTGAAGTGTCCATGTAATTAGACATAAACCCCAGGGCTATGATAAGACCATGTGTTAATGTCTGGAAAGTCTTTTAACAGTTTGAATTCCAATATTTTTCTTTCTCCATCAGTCCTAAAAAGTAATTTGACTACTAAGATGTTTAGGTCCGTTAAACTGAGATCCAGTCCTGAGAAATGGTTCCGCACGAGTGACTCTAGCTTCTTCATTATTAGATGTCTATGCAGATTCATCCTGGACTTTATGTTTTCTTTTGTTTCACCAATGTAAATTTAATTAGGGCATCGGGTATACTATATCATGAACACCACATTGGAGGATGAACAGGAGAAAGCATTACTGATTTTATACTACTGTTGTGTGTTGGGCATGTGAACTATATCTGTTGATAGGATGTAGGTACAAATCTTGCATTTCATGCTGTAAGGCTGCATTCACAGATTCGCAGATCCGCCCGCGGCAAAACCACCGAGGCTTGAACCGCGGCAGTTCTCCCGTCGGAAATCTCGCGGTTTTCGCTGCGGCCAAACTGCGAGATTTCCGACGGGAATCCGCCCTGTGTGAACCCTGCCTAAGGGTTTCCACAGACGAGTGTGTTTCGCAATACACTCACTCTTGCCCATTTTTTTTGCACGGTGAACAAGTGTATTTTGCCCACATGCCTGTGCAAATACTGTCCATATTTATGCAGACACTGCTCATTCACACAGGTGGGGGGATTCACCCTACCTTAAAAGGCTAATTATTAGCCTAATGAGATATCGGTGATCGCGGGAATGCACAGTGTTTAGCGCATATCTGCACATGCCTCTATGGGGGCCATTTGCTGCAAAAATATGCATAAAATTAAGCAGGTCAAAAAAAACAAGCTAGAATGAACACATTGAAATTAATGGGTTCTATTCTGCACATTTTCTGGGTGGGATTTTCCCATGTGCAAAAACACTCTTGCCTGTCGAAGCCCTTAGAAGAGAAAATACCAGTCTCCGATGGTGATGGATGAGAGGGCATTTCTGACAAGACGATTCCCTAGGTTTGGTGGCTGTTGTATGAGAGGACAGGTAAATTTGGAAATATTTCCTTCAGTCTATTGTCTTTGTGCAGTATGGGTTGGAGATCAGTAGTGATTTTTCTCACGATGCTCATCTGGGAGGTGTATGTGAGTACTAGGGGCATCCTGCTGTTTTCTTCTTTCTGTTTGATTTCATTAAAATCCTTGTTGCTCTGTGAATCTGTTCATTTATAACCAGTAGATGGAATCGCTGTTATGGGAATGCATTCTTCAGAGATGACAGATGTTGTTTTCTGAAGTGAAATAAATCAAAATCTGGTAATCAGGTGCAACCCTTACATGGACACGAACCCCTCCATCACTCCTGAACTTGATCCCTTCTGGAGTAGCTCTACTTTTCTTTCTACACCAGATGTTGTTTTCTATCTTCACCATCTGAACATATCAGGGTGATTCACAGAGCTTCAGTGTAGGTGATGGACTTCTATATGTGTCGTGGAATGCAGCTGTTCCATTTTAGATATGCTGAATGACCTGTAGGTTTATGTTAGATTGACACTTCTTTGGTATTATTTTTATGTAAAGTATGTGGTCTGGTACTATTTTTTATTTACAATATATGGTTGTGTCCAAGAAATATTTTTGAGACTGTGCAGGGTGCTAATTAGAGAATAATTTAAGTCCACATTAGGGTAGCAAATTAAAAAATGTTAAATCTCAGAAAACCCCTTATCCAATGTGTGGGCTTTAGCCTCCCCCATTCACTAGCTTCCATGGTCACTCTAGCCAGCCTATGCCCCTGAAGTAGGGAAGCCCTGCCTACTACAAGTGGGGCAATCATCCCGGCAAGGGTGGCCCTATGCAGGAAACTAAGGTAAACCTGATTTACCCCAGGTGGGAGTAGGAAAATAAGCAGAGCACGAGAGACAGGGACAAAACAGTATAAAACACAGCAAGCTTCAAACAGCAATCCACAGGGATAAGACTAGGAACCTTCCGACTTGTCCCTTCAGAGATGCCAACCAAAAGTGACTAAACCAGAAGTATAAGCATCCCCTCCTCTCAGGAGCAGCTGCCTTAAATGTTCCAGGGCAGACATAGATTGGTTAGCTAGGGGAAGATCAAACACATAAGGTATTCTCTACAGCATTGGCGAGGGAACCATGAGCGATAACTAACATACAACACCAAAAGTATTATAACAGCTACACAGCTATGTCAAAAGTGCAAACATGTCACTCGGGCCGACAACATGACACGCATTGAAAATACACATTTGATAAGGATTTTAATAAAATTCCATTTTAAATAATACAATTTACAATGAAATTATGAGTAGTGATAAAATAAATAGTACAAATCAATTCTTAACCATTTTACATTATCTGTACATTTAGGTGTTAATAAAGACAGATGTGATGATAAGTTTAAGCTGTTAATATGAAGCATGTGAAACGTGTAGGAGTATAAAAATATAAATATGATCAAGATTACTTTATGTTCTAGGGCAGTAATGAATGAATGGGGTGCACAGTAATATATTCTACTTAGTTTGGTCGTTAACTCAGTATTTCATTAAATGACGGTGCTACATTCTAGATAGAGCACAAAGCTATTGCAACTTTAGTTTTGATATAAGAAAAAAATTAATCACCTGAGAATGAAAGGACAGAAAGATGAAAAAAATTTAAGGATTGTATTTTAATAAGGTAAGGTTAGTCGACATCCCTGGCATCTCACTGGACAATTGCACAGTGCTAGTTTTGCTCAGTTGCAAGTACCCTGAAATTCCTACTGTCTTGTGATTTTGTGGTCAAAGCACAAGCCATGACCATGTATATCCCTGGAAAAGACACTACCCAGCTCGCTTCAACCATTCTTTCCATTCCTCTACTTGAGTGACATCACCTGCTTTAGACATTAAAAATTTGGGTCACTTGCATGTGAAGAGTAATTTGGTCACCAAGGTCCACCATTATTAGCCACCAATATCACCTCAAGGTAAATCTTAACATAATCCCATGAAAACTAAGAGCAAAAATTACACTGACAAGCCCAATGTCAAGAAAAGATGACACTTCATAAATAAAAAAAGTTATTTTTACCATCCCCTCAACTTTTTTACCTCTGCTCTACTGACTTACAGTACCCATCAAAAGTTTGAGCACACCCTTATATTGTATGCCTTTTCTTTCTTTTTTACACTGTAGATTTATATAGAAGACATGAAAACTATGAAATAATATGTATGCAATTAGGTAGTACACAAAAAAGTGTTAAATAAGCATATATTTTAGTTTCTTCAAAACCAACCCCCTTGCTATGCACAGTCTGCGCATTCTCTCAATCAACTTCAGGAGCTAACTTATTGGGGTTCACTATCTATAGTCAGTATGTTTTTGAGTGGGGGAGGAAACCCACGCAAACACAAGGAGAACATAATCCATGCAGACGTTGCTATTGTTTAGATTTGAACCTAGGATCCCAGCACTACAAAGCAACAGTGCTAACCACTAAGCCACCATTTTTCTTTTTTCTTTCTCCTCCTCTGGAACAAAAGTCCTAGAAGTTGATGTCGAAGGATTTGAGTGATCGCTAGGGACAAGTAGTGATCGCTAAACAACTGGGTCTTGTGTTCATGGTATTCCCTGATTAGTACCCATTAAAAGTGGCCAGAGGAAAGACAACCAGTGATCCAGTGGCAGCAAGGTCATGGACTTTTAAGGTTCACTGAGGTATATGGGAGCAAAAGATATCTGTGTGCTCCAATCTCACAAAAAAGCTACTATAATAAAAATTGCTGATAAAGTTTATGTTGGCTACATTTAAACTTCCATAGCTGCAGATTAACCAGAGTGCCTATTCTGATCCATGTCCTCCAGCAAAAGCACCTGCAATGGGCACATGAGCATGAGAACTGGACTATGGAGAATGGAAGAAGGTGGCCTGATCTGATGAATCATGTTCCCTTTTACATCATAGGACAATTAATTTCTATAGCTAAGAAGGTTGAAGTAAGTAAAAAAGAAGAAAAATGACCCCAGCGCTCACTGGGGAAAAAGTATATTCCACTGAATAATAAAAAGTATTCCTGGTTTATTTGCAACGCGTTTCGGCTATTAAGTTGGCCTTTTTCAAGCTTGAAAACCAGTCCTATACCAAAAAACCTCATTTACACCCCTTTTCTGGAGGAAAGTCACTTCACCCTCAATTAGTTTGTGTCCAGAGAAAGTGAAAAATATATATTGAATGGAAGAAATATTTATCTTGGTTAAACAATATGCTTCAGAGGTAGATGAAAACTCTTCTTCAGTAAGTAGTATAGCTCAGGACAAGACTCTTAAATTTTAGTGGTAATGTGGAGTCTTTATTGTCCTATTAAGTTTGGGAGAAAGAAGTAACCCTTTGTCTCACTTTAGCGAGATATTGGTCTATGAGTCTGATACATCTCAAAGGAAATAGACTACTTCTGTTTTCTTTTTTAGATGGCTTATTTTCATGAATCAATGTATATATTTTTGGTACATTGTTTCTTTCCTCTGGCAAAGTATAACTTTCCCCTGTGCCATTTTCCCTCCCCAATAACCCTAGTTATTTATAACACACTGCTGTTATTAGAGCAATAGATATTTATATTTCTAACTACAGACAATGTTGTTTTTCTATTATCCAATCCATGCAACTTCCTTCGCATCTTTATGTATTGTTACACAGTTTATCTTGAGAAATGTCAAATAAAAAGTGAATTGAAAAAAAAAAGTCAGATAGCATGGAACCTTCACTGAAAAAATCAGTAAATAAACAATTAAAGAATATATTCAAAATATAAAATTGTCATGATATACAAAACACTGTGCATTTGATTGAGTACAAACTAAATTATTGATGATACCAATACAAGACTCAGACAAGGAATAGTGTAAATATTACTTCTGCATTTAAAGTAAGGATATACTGTATATTGAATACATATTGGAAAGCAGGAAATAAAAGAAGAAAAATATATAGATGAAAACAAAAGCAGGAGCATAAAAATTAATGATGACACTTCTAATCATTTCTCAAATTCAAACCAGCAAGTTGTCTCCTATGTAATTGAAATATCGAAATTGCTTCATGGTGCAAAAGGCTTTCCATCTTCAGTTCTGGACAGTTTATGCACTTGTTTTAATCCCCCCAAAAAGAAAGAAAAAGCATTGTCATTATGGAATGTAAGAAAAAATGTTCTGCTGCACCAGAGGGATTACGGTTATTGGGTTTATTTTATATGCTAGGTGCTCTGAAATTCAAAAAATAATATGCACCATTGGGAAACAAAAAATACTTATTTATTTTTTTGTTTATTTAACATTAGAGATGAGCGAGCATACTCGTCCGAGCTTGATGTTCGTTCGAGTATTAGGGTGCTCGAGATGCTCGTTACTCGAGACGAGCACCACGTGGTACTCGTCTCGATTAAACGAGCACTGACCATTGAATTCAATGGAGCCGCTCTCAGCTGTCCCTGCGCTGAGCCAATCAGAGGCAGCCCTCACTCACCCATTCATGAATTCATGAATGGGTGTGAGTGAGGGATGCCTCTGATTGGTCAGGCTGTGACCAATCAGAGGCCTCTCATTCAGCAGGCGGGGATTTTAAATCCCCGGCTGCTGAATACTACTCACAGCTGTTAAGAGCAGTTCAGGAGGACTGCCGCTGGCCACGCTGAACTCCGTCTGCCGGGACCAGGTAAGTATATATATATTTTTTAGTTTTACACATTTCTGGATGAATTGCAGGGAAGGGCTTATATATTTAACCCCTTCCCGACAATTCATCCCGCGATCGCCGGCAGCCCATTGCTTTCAATGGAGTCGGCTGTATTGCCGGCTCCATTGAATTCAATGGGCTAACATCGTTCTGCCGGGACCAGGTAAGTATATATATATTTTTTATGTTTACACATTTCTGGATGAATTGTAGGGAAGGGCTTATATATTTAAGCCCTTCCCGACAATTCATCCCGCGTACGGGGTCTCACTCTTGCCGCTATTGTGGCTTAATAGTGGGACCTGGGAACTTGAGATACAGCCCAAAATGTAGCTCCTCGCCTGCCCTATTCGTTTCTGTGTCGTTTCCATCACTTTCTTGTGTTTTGCAGATTTTCACAAATGAAAACCTTAGCGAGCATCGGCGATATACAAAAATGCTCGAGTCACCCATTGACTTCAATGGGGTTCGATACTCGAAACGAACTCTCGAGCATCACTGAAAGTTCGACTCGAGTAACGAGCACCCGAGCATTTTGGTGCTCGCTCATCTCTATTTAACATCTTAAGATAGATATATATGTATATCCGAGACATGTTCAGTTACTGTGGATTTTCCCCCATCTGCTGGATGTTTGTTCCAACCATCTACTACTCTTATAAAATTTTCTTACAATGCTTTTGATCTCCTCTCGATGTGCTCTCACTAGAGTTCTTTACAGTGGGATCATAATCTCCTTCTTTCCACTGGTTATATCTCTAGGTAAGCTAAGCATTCAACTCACTATTTGATCATACTGTTGACTCATTTTGAAGCTGTCAGAAATATATGACAACTGCTGGCCAATATAATCAATTCATATTGGCAACCAGGAAATGCATCTAGCAGTTAAAATATTCATTATTGCATTATAATTATATGACACTTTAAAAAATGGTTAAATATTAAGAACCTAATATTTTAACATCACCTTGTTGGATTTTTCCCTGTGTTATTTAATTTCCCATTTGCATTGAATAGTTTGTAGCAGTACAATATTTACTACCTGCTGAAATCACTGAAGACCCTTGCCTTTCGCCATAATTAATCTTCACCCTTTTTTGGTCATTTTACTGCGACATCACAATTTGCAGTCTGTTATAGTACATAAAAAAAGATGTCTACTTTAATTCCTAAAATTGCAGTAACTCCATATAACATTGTACTGCTACCATTTCAAAATTGATCTACTGCAAACCTTTTTCTTATTTGTCTATAAAGACGAAATTGAAGGGATGATACAAGGCATTAATGATTTAGATTCAATTTTGTGTAGGTTACAGCTAACTGATGTTCATTTTGACTGAACTCTGTGAATTTCTGTGTTTCCTTCATTAATAAGAGAGAAATTGTGATTCTGCGTGCCCTGACCTACATTAATGTGGCTTGAATAAGAACTGTGCAGTGATAGAATTGTATAATGAGAACATCAGTATTTTGTGCTGATCTGGTGTGTGTTACCTGATATTTTTCTAAGTCAGTAACATAAAGCTTTCAAGAGTTAATAAGTTCACTGGAACAAAGCCATTGATCACTCACAGTTGCATGTGGCAGAGAGTAACAATATAATTATTTTTGCTTTTATCTTTTATTTAAGAAAAATACATTTAAGGATACAGCCCATATGCCAGCAACAAAAACAAAGAGAGTTTTGTAGGCACTGATATTGTTAATGAGAGTGCCCGAGACATCAGGGGGTGTAGTAGTGGTGAGGCATAGAACTTAGAGTGGTAGAAATCAAGTATCTGGGTTTGATTGGTGAAGTAGTTAGAAGGCCAGTTTAGGGAGAGATTTTGAGTGCAAGAAGGAAGAAGGGTTACCTTACTGGTAGTTACAGAAGATAGATGATTAGATGACCTGTTGCTTTGCCTGCTCCATGACCAAGGCAGAAGAACGGCTGTGACAGGTGGTTCAAAGAGCAGCTACTGAGGGGCCAGCCTGGCTGGAAAAGTTGTGCTCCAGGAGCGGTAAACAGGTACTACCACCAACCCTAGTGGCACATGAGCCCTGAGGAGAAGGGCATTGTTGTAAATCTCATCTCTACTGCTCTGTCTCACCATGTTCTGTAATTCCTCCTGCATGCCTACATTCACCAACACCGCCAGAGCTGCACAATATTTCAGCAGAGGGAATTCTGTTTCTTCTTCATCTCTGGCCCCAATGTGATTCTGCCCACCTCCTGCCCATGTTGCTGGGTTGGTGCTGGTAAGCTGTGGAGACAGTACCATAGTGCCAGTCCTTACTGCAATAAGGAGACCAGTCATGATGCTGGACCGCAGAGGTCTTTATGTTGTCACTTGGCGCACCCTGTTATGGATAAACAGCATAACATAAAGGACTTTGGTAGGCCAGTTACAGGGAAGCAGTAGCTCAAGCTCTGGGCAACCAGCTAGGGAAGGAGAATGCTAAAGAATCTTGGGAGCAACTTTTTTTAATCACCCGTGTGCACTTACTTTTAAGCAGATTTTCTGGCATCCAGTCCTGCAGAAGTTTCGTGCCCACTCAAGAGTTAACAAGAAATTCCAATTCTAGCTCCCAGAAGATGCAAAGATTACAAGAACAACCTAAAACTTTTATCAGAGCACAGTGCAGCTGGAGTGTTCTTTTCTAATCTATAACCATAGCATAAACTAAGCAGAGAAATACAAGCAGTAGTTGAACAAAATATGTGTCAAGGTTCATACAAGCCATTGGTCATTGCAATGCATTTCGAGTAATATTGATCATCTTTATCAATCTCTCTCATTTTGTTTATATATAAACAATCATAAAGCTGCTTTTATGAGCTAATTAAAATTTTTGGCAACTGCACAAGAAGAGACAAAACATAACATATAAAGTTATTATAGGAACAATTATTACTACAATCTGTTGAAGAATGAACTAATCTCTCATGAAATCCATGTGAATGGATCCCCTTCACTAAATTTTGATATAAACTCCTGGAGAGAGATAATAGAAATATAAGTACAATATTCACCCCTCACAAGTACAGAATCACCACAAACACCAAAAATACAAAATCATCCACTGTCCCATTCTATAAACTACTCTACAATTCAGTGATAGTTCTAAATAGTTTTCTACAAGAGTTTCTTTCATTCTAAATTAGCTACTCTTCAGAAAGTCCAATTTTGTCTGATTCAGACAGCTGCGGCCACATTTCCCAAAGTGAAGTCACCTATACAACTGGCAGACAACTACCTATAGGCTCTGTGACCACAAAGGAAATATAAATATCCTCACAAACATTTTAGACTGATTTCTACAATGAGACATAAAAAACTTGGTTACTGCCCGCACAAACAACCCTGTAGCTATTGATGTGATACTTTCTAATTAACAAGATGTGTAGGCTGCAGTATCATTAAGAGTATTGTAAATATTCCTTTACTTTATGCAACTTCCAGCACACCCTATTTAGTTTTATTTGGGCCAACAAAAGAGCAAATATAAAATTTACGGTAATGCATTACCACAGGGAATTAGGGGGTTTCTCTGTACCCAATTTAGTTCAATACTGCAAATCAGCCCAATTAGCCCAATGGGCAGTATGTTTTGATGACCTAAATGGCACTATATGGGTGGACATTGAGAAAAAACACATTTACCGGCACATTATAGCATTTTTAACTTGGTGCATGGAATGTCTTCCCCCAGGATCACAAGTACCATATTGAGTCCGCTTTCATATTATTCCCTCCTACTCTGGGAAAGCACCTGATTTAAGTATAACTTGCCCTCTAGGGTCTCTCCTATGCTTCCAATAATACCTAACCTATACTTGCTTAACCACCTGTTTGTGGGTCCAGTTCCCAAATCCTCTACAGTCTTTCTTCTAGGAGATTGTCTTTCGCGATTCAAATATCAAGCCCATAAACTAATTTAATACGTATGTATGGCCAGAAGAATTCATATCGCTTCCAAATGGAAATCTTCTGCTCTATCCTTTTCAGAAGTTCTTAATAGAATATCCACAATAATGCTGTATGAAAGGATTCATGTGACCAGAACTGACACCATGATGAATTTCCTAAATGCCTGGCAACCCTGGATTGATAATCTAGAGGTTCCGGGACTATGCTACATATCCTCTACCCAAGTACCACCTTAGTAACTAATTCCACATAGGCTCTGTGGATATTTCTGGAATTTGATAAGGATTCTTGATGATCTTCTGCTTAATTACCTTTGTTAACCCTTTTCCTGTGTTTCTATATATTTGGGTATGCAGCTTATGTAGGTATACAACAATTTTGTAAGCCATTATTGGTCCCCTGCGAGGGGACTTAAGAATGTTATAATTCAATCACATGTTTGCCTTCAAATCATAATAAAATTCTTTGAAAAAAAAAGAATATTGTAAATAAGGCATTTGCAATGTTTCTATCTAGACGCACAAATATGCCAGCACCTAATAAGTATGCCTCGTAATTGATTTCTATAGGTAGTTATACTGTAATATATATTAAAGCACTCACCTATTCTATTTATAATGGGGAATTTACCTGAGCACTCAATGCTACAGCAAAATTAGCTGCTTGCAATAACATTATTTTTTATTACAAAATACCCAGGAAATTGCATAAACACATAAATAAGACTATAAAAATATATCCACAAGGTTGAACAGTATACCATGTAATATAGATATATTAAAACTTACAGTTCGTTGAACCTATATATTAGGGGTAAGATACTCATGAAAGTTCATAATGATTGGTGGAAAAACATCTGTCAATCCATGATGTAAGCAACCAAAAAGTGAGGACAAATAATGCCGGGATAATGATATCTAAAAGTGCTAATTCTGTTTTCTGCAGTATTCCCTACCTAACTATGGAGTGATCACCCTGATAAGGGCAGTCCCACTCAATCAATAGCTGACACTTTTTAAATACCTCTTGCACCCCTTTCAGAGTAAATTAATCAATTCACTTCAAACCTATGTCATCAGGGTACAAAAACTGAAAAGGACATGAGCCCCAAACAGGAATCATGCTTGGATATCCTAAATATAATGATGTTTGGATAATGAATGTGAATGTTCTCATAGTTTGTGCTCCTAGAATCTTGGATTGTGCAGTGATTTTATTTTTTTGGCTGGAGACTATTTCATTATACAGGACATTAATAAGAAATCAAACAAGGCACTGCTATTAGTGGGAGATCCCTTGTAGCAGTAGTTGGCATGTGACTACACACCCACCCATGAATTTTAGTCCCTTGCTGTAGCATAATGCAGAATCTAATGAGGACCCAGGGTTCATGGCACATACTGGTACAATTGACAGTGCTAGAAGTAGGTGGAAAGTCCTTAAAAACTATTTCATGAAAATAGAATCATAAAATGATAGAATGTTAGAGTTGGAAGAAACCTTCAAGGTCATCGGGTCCAAACCCCTGCTTAATGCAGGATCCACTTAATCATCCTAGACACATGTCTGTCCGGTGTCTGTTTGAAGACCTCCATTGAAGGAGAACTCACCATCTACCATAGTAACCTGTCCCATTCATTGATCATCCTCACTGTTAAAAAGTTTTATATAATTTCTAATTTGTGTCTCCTCCCTTTCAGTTTCATCCCATTGCTTCTAGTCTTTCCTTGTGCAAATGAGAATAGGGCTGTTCCCTCTGCACTGTGAAAGCCCTTTAGATATTTGTAAACCGCCTTCTTGTTTCCCAGCTAAACATTCCCAGATCCTTTAACCATTCTTCATAGGACATGATTTGCAGACTCCTCACCATCCTGGTAGCTCTTTTCTGAACTTGCTCCAGTTTGTCAATGTCTTTTTTGAATTGGAATGCCCAGAACTGATCACATTATTCCAGATGAGGTCTGACTAAGGAAGAGTAGAGGGGGATAACTACCTCACATAATCTAGACTGCATGCTTCTCTTAATACATCCCAGAATTAAATTTGCCTTTTTGCTTCTGTATCACGCTGTTGGCTCATGTTTAGTCTGTGATCTATCAGTATGCCCAAGTATTTTTCACATGTGCTGCTTAGCACTTATTCTTTCTGTGTTTATTTTTTTCATTTTTCTTTCACAGATGTAGGACCTTGTATTTCCCCTTGTTAAATACCATTCTGTTAATGGCGGTCCACTAATCAAACTTGTCTAGATCTTTTTGAATACTCTCTCTCTCTTCTCAAGTGTTGTTTTACTTTCTTTCGCAATGAGTCTCTCAGTCTCTACCTTTGCTGCTTTTATTTGCTTTTTACAAAATTTAAAATGAGTAAGATGACCAAATATGGGATTAACAAGGCAACTGTTAGTTGGATTCACAATTGTCTGAGTTATTGTACTCAAAGAGTGGTCATAAATGGCTGCACATCTAATTGGAAGAATGTCTGAAGTGGGGTACCACAAGGCTCTGTCCTGGGACCAGTGCTGTTCAAAATTTTTATAAATGATCTGAAGGAGGGAATTGAGGGAAAACTGATCAAATTTGCCAATGCTAGGAGGGATAACCCTAAACTGTTCTTCAGCTATTTAAATAGTAAAAAGATTACAATAGAAAATCTAGGCCATTTTAAAAGTAGTAAAAGAGGAATTGTAAAAGGTGATGAGGAAATAGCAAATCTCTTAAATAGTTTTTTGCCAGTGTATTCACTCAAGGAAATTAAATGTTTGGTGAAATGCAAAGTAATAAAGTAAGCTCTCTGTTAAATGTCACCAACCTAACCCAGGAAGATGTGTGGAGCTGCCTCAAAAAGATTAAAATAATCAAATTGCCAGGTCCTGATGGCGTATGCACTCAGATTCTAAAGAGTAATGTGATAGACAGACCATCATTTTTTAACGATTTAAGACTTTATAGTGATGAGGTCTGTTCCACTGGATTGGTGTATTGCAAATGTGGTGCCTATATTCAAAAAAGGGTCAAAAAGCGAACCTGGAAATTATAGGCCAGTAACTCTAACTTTTATTGGAGGTAAAATATTTGAGGGGTTTCTAAGGGATGTTATCCTACAGTACCTCAATGAAAATAGTGGTATAACTCCATATCAGCTTGGTATTAAGAGGGATTGCAAACGCAAGAAAAGTTTAAGTCAGCTCACCTGTTTATAGTCAACACCCAGATATGTTCTACACTCCATGCATCAATGTTTGTAGGGTAAGGTTCCAAAATTGTGATTCTTTGATGATGATTTTTTGAAAATCTGGTTGGGCAGTCCCGACATGAATATTTCACTAATCGCTTTACACTAGTTGTGATGTCACACCAAACCAATGTATGTGCCTGATCTCCGTCAGCACTGGAGGCATTGTGACATATTGATCACCAAATTTGGCATTGTGGTGGCAGAAGATAAAACTGAAGTTCACACTACAAAATTAAATTAATTGGGTATTAAGAATAATACACTATAAATGGTTTTTAGGTTGCATGAAGAAACATTGGCCTGACTAGTGGCTACTATTAATTAGGTAGCTTTAGTCAGTTGTTTGTCAGTTTGCTAGTTTTCTCATGCATAATTATTGACCATGGGGTGGATGTTCTTACAATGACTATCCTTGGTGACAAAGGAAACCCTACCCCTTAAACCTTTTATTAGCATCTCAAGGAGCATGAGGGAGGATATATTTGTATGTAAGGCAGGTGTTCCTGCACAGCTGTAATAGTATGTCAGGAGCCTGAGGTCTTGGTTCATTCTGGTTCAGGGCACCCTGGCCAGAGAGTAAGTCTTGTTTGGGTTTAACTAAAAAGTTAACCTTATTGGAATTGTTCCCAATAAATGTATTACTACAATCATGGGGTTTGTACATAGTATGCCATATTGTCAGTTTTGGACCAACAATATAGCTGTGGTGCATGTCTTTAATGCTTCATCATCATTGCTGGTATTAGCATTTTGAGACGTTTGGTTTGAAGGTACATGCAATTGAACATCTGCTTTAGAGCATAATTTGTACTGGGTGTAGTTAGAAAATCTCAGACTGAATATACTACTGTCAGAAGGTATTATATGAATGGGAGACAAAAATATGAGGGATCACAGTAAGACCACCATTAAAACTTAATTTTTAATATCAAGACAGCTAAAAATCATCACAAGCTGTATGAACAATCTATACATAATGATAAAGTCTTAGAGAAAGCATTGCTACAAACAGGCAGCTGCAGGTAGGGGATGGAAAAATTCTCCCTATCAAACCCTTAAAATCACACTTTTGCCTGTCAAAGGAATAACTGCCCTGAGAAGGGTGATTCCAGCCAGAATCTCCTAGAATTCCCTTACTAAACCCTATTGTAATGAAAATAGGAGAGTTCAAACAGGGGTATTAGCTGGAACAAAAAACAATTGAACCACGATGGTACTAAATATAATACTATTCCATGAAAACCGTGAATAATGTGAGTTACAATTTCTGGAAATTAAAGTCACCCATGTGCCTAAACTAGTATAAACACAACTACAACTAAACATAAGGGGGTATGCTGGTGATTTGAAGTGAAAGTTATATGTTTCATAAGGTGATAATATGTAATTTTGCAATAAAATGTTATACTTGTTTTGTGCAGCTGTAGAGCTATTGCTTTACTGTGTTCTCCCTCTCCCTGCTTAGTTCTCCATTGGTATCCAATGGTTACGACCTGTATGCTCCGCTGTTTTATTGGTCAGCCTTCAAATTCTGTAATTATAATACAGTTTGTAAAGTCATAAATGCACACTTGTCAGTAACTGGCAATGGGTCATTGTGGGAGATGTAGTTTTTGTACTCTCTGATGGCCATTTTAAATAACAATGTGTAAACCTGAAGCTGGCTGGTAAGCAGTGATAATGCAGGTTGGAAAAAAAGTACTGTAGTTCATCTTGCTGATTTAGATGAATGTTAGAAAAAATGGCAATAAGTGGAAATGTTAGGGAAATTTTGAAAATTTTAGCCTGTCTGTGTAACACCCCTTTAACAATATCTACTAAGATGCCCATGCCATTAAAAACTCCAATGCATTTTCCTAGACATGGTAAAGTCTATCCTTCATCAGAGAGGATTCACTTTACTTCTCTTTTCTTTACGTTTAATAGTATAGTACCTATATCACCAAACAATATACATAACAACATGATAAGAATGATATCCAGCCTCGACATATGAAGTCCATATGAAATGGTTCTGGTTTACTGCAAAATATGCACTAGGTGTAGTTAATAAAGCAGTGGATGCATTATCTCATTCTGAGTTGGTTTTGTTTCGGGAGCTACATCCAGAGGCACAGAAGGAAGAAGAATATTGTCCAGATCACCCTTGATGATTGTTGAGAAATCAATAGTTCCTGCCATGTTTAAGAGTCAAGCCCGGGGGGGGGGGGGGGTGAATTTAACTCCGTTTTCCCTGTAGATAACATCAGAGGAGGTTTACTTGAACTACTTGAATTACATGTACCAGACTGGTTCCTCAACATCAGTGGTCAGTAATGATTTTTCAAGTATATTGCATTCATGTTAAAGTTATGGAGTTGCAGGAATGCCATGAAGAGGAACGTGGTAGGAGGTTTAAAAAAAGGGTAATCTCAAGAGATCTCAGATGGCCAGTTTATTTATTACAGTTTATTTTAGGTGCTGGGGCAATTACATATTCAGATACATATGAAACTCTGTTTTTTAAGGTGGCTTTATTCTTGACTTTATTTGAAGTTTTGCACGTAGGTGAGCTGCTGTCTTATAGTACAGTGCAACCTGGAGGTTCGGATTGTGCAAGTTTGTTAATTGCTGTGGAGATGGTAGAGGTCCATGTGCTTAGATAAAAGATGGATTAGGAACATAGAAGTACAGTACATGGCTTTTCATTGGCAGGTTAAAGGGGTTCTGTCACTAAACAAAAAAATTCTATACTTATCTATTCCTCCCCTGTCAGTCTACTTACTAGATCTTCACCTCCCCTATCTTCTCCTGTCTCCTGCAGTCCAGGGGGGGGGGGGGGGTAACTTCACCTCCAGCTGCCTGATTCTTCTCCTTCTTGTGAGGTTACGTACATTTGGTTGGCAGTCTTCTGTCTGCCAACCAATGAGCATTACGTCACAGCTCACAGGCCAGCAAGGGGACTACCTATCTTCTTCAGAGATTGTTCAAGCGAGCTATCTCTGAAATAGATTACAATTTCTTCCTAGGTAGTGAAGATACAGCACAGGGATATGACCTTCACTGACCCAGCCAGAAGGAATTTGAGATATGCAGCCCTCAAAACAAGCTGAGCCCAGCCTGCAGTGAGCTGACCTGGGGCACTGGAGAAGCTCAACCAGGAGAAGATGTGATAAGGAGACAGACAGGGAAGGAATAGGTAAGTTTTAGAGTTGAGCAAACATAGTCTGCCGAGCTTGATGCTCGTTCGAGTAATAGTGTACGAGAGAGAGAGAGAGAGAGAGAGAGAGAGAGAGAGAACGAACCAACCAAGAAAAAAAAAATCTCGGGACCCGGCGTCCCACATACAAAAATGCTAAAGTCTCCCATTGTAGTCAATGGGGTTTGTTACTCGAGTAGAGCTCTCAAATTTTACGAAAAGCTCTACTCGAATAACGTGGACCCGAGCATTTGGGTGCTCACTCATCTCTAGTAAGTTTAGATTTTTTTTTTAAATGACAAAACCCCTTTAAGGGGGACCATTATCCCATTACCCTGCATAATAATAGAAGAATTCTTCTCAATTAGAGTTTCAGCATCACAATTTTTAGTGCATATTTGGGGTAAGCCTCTCACTCGGTTTCACTTGGGATCTATTTTAAGTCTTACCTTAGACAAATTGTTGTATAAATGTGCTACTTTGTGACTTATTCATTTAAAATAGACATATCAACAGATACCGGTACACTAGGTTATGAGGAGGATTGCATAAGATGAATAGAAAGATGGAATTTCAGTAGCTACAGACCCTTCGTGTATCTGGAATTGTTATCTCAATAACTGTTGTCTTTTTTCAGATTCCCATTGCTTCCAAGTGCGGATCAAGTCACTCATATGTATTTACGTACTCATATATATTGGAAAACTCATTGAGCTGAACATGGTCCCATAAGTTCTAACCTGGAGGTGTCAATAGACAATCAACGAACAGGGATTAGTGAGTTGCAGTGAGTACAATTGTTGGTTAGTCAGGAAGTTAGAGACCTTCTAGTCCTGGTTGTTCGTGTGGGTAGGTAGTACATATTTCTAAGAAAATCTGCAATAAAAAGGATATAATGTAACAGTCGATGAGTATTATTCAGAAAAAAATGAATTATTCAAAATACGGTATGTATTTGTGACAATCTACACAATATCACACATTTGTTTTGGCAGGCAAAATTGCTTCAACAAGACTGCATCTGTTAAAAATATAACAGATGGATAAAGTAAAAATAGATAATCTCAGAGCAAAGGTGTTTTTCAGACTTGCAAAAAATTCAACAATTTGAAGACATGATTCAAACTTTAGCACTTTAATATTATATTATATCTGCACATAAAGCACCAGATAAGCTGTAATTCTAGAAGTGTATCATAGAAAGATGAAATTATAGCGTTACCATTCATGATTAACAAATAATCTTTGCAGACATCTAGATCTGATTTGTTCGTGGGATTGGATGCTAAATAGAGGAAAATGCCATCTAAAATATGTATCATTTTAAAAAAGGTTACCCGTTTAAGGATTTTAACAGACATTAGACATTCTCCAAAATGTAAATTAGTCTGGTTCACTGCATATATTGAGCCCAGCAGTTTCATTCTACCATTTCTAGTTATGCAGCAAATGTAAGGTATTGCCTCAAGTCAAAAATAGCACCAGGCTAATATCAGTCATTCAAATGTGATAAGTACGAGAGAAAGAGTGATGCAATAAAGTCCGGTAAGCCATTCTCACTGCAGCTCCACCAAACTATGACTCTTTGGGCAGCTTCACATGAGTGCATGTGCAATTGCGCACGCCTCAGTGCAACGTCCTAAAATAGGCAGGTCCTATTTTTTTGCACACACAAAACCAGAAAATGTGTCCAAACTTATTGATATGAATGGATTCTATTCTCTGAGTATTACACATGCAAAATTTGTGTTCTCAAATACGCAAGCAAATACGCCTGTATGAAGCCGTACTTATGTCATTATCCACATTGGCATTACACACAATTTCTATATGATTAAATGAACTTGGGAAGCACAATATACTTTGCCCTACAGTGGATCCAGCTCAAAAACTCAGACAATTCACATTCTAAGAACCTACTTTGAACCTAATTTGAATGAGTATTATTTTATCTGTGATGAAAGCTACATGCAGTCTTTTTTTATAAAGTTGTATGTTATATTTTTCTATAGTAGTAGTTTCTCTTTTGTATTTTGCTTAGGTAATTGGGGACACAAATGTGACTTTTGCCTGGCATCCAGTAAAGAACAATCGTAGCAGTGAAACAGAATGTCTCCTGACAGCCTCCACTTGTAGAAACTTCAAAACAGCATTTAATTGGAAAAAGAAGGAAAATACATATGAGGCTAGAGCTACAAGGCATCGTGAAGTTGGACACAAATGACAAAGAAACCACAGTCATAGTCCAACTTTAATTGTTTTCTATGGGACAAAATAAATCACAAAAGTCTAATGTGTCTACTGTAAAAAAACGATTGAGCATCGAGATTTTTCCATATTTCACACAAGTGTGAAAACTTCTGAAAAGTTCTAGAAATCCTGAGTGCATAAGAGCTAATGGTCTGTCTTCATTGCATTGCACTTTTGGAAATGCACGGATGGCAATGCTGTTGCAATTGCATGTAAGGGAGTGGAGAAACTCCCCCCAACCACCCACAAGAGAGCCCAGTAGGGACAAAATAAACAGTGCTGCTGCAGGAGAGATGCCGACAAATGGTAAATGATTAATGAAACACTCAGGTCAGGTATTCCAGATCTGATTTTCAAAAAATGATTCCGACACAATCTATGCAATCTATAAGCAATTACATCCCTGACTGGGGACTAGGAGCTAACTGATGGCACAGAGAGGGAGTCTCTCTTGGTAGGAAGAGTAGAACACCTGTGTGTAGGAGGATAGGGAGTCTCCCTCCTACCTGACCAGAAATGACAACTGCTGCAGATGTGATGGCTGCAGTGACAACCAGGGTGCAGACTGGGCCTGCAATAATGGGTAAACTGAGAAAAGCAAGTCTCACTTATCACTATACTGCTACAGTGGTGCTTGAAAGTTTGTGAACCATTCAGAATTTTCCAAATTTCTGCTTATATTTGACCTAAAGTAGATAAAGAGAACCACATCAAGCAAATCAATTAAACTTTATAATTTATTTATTGAGGAAAATCATCCAATATCACATATCTGTGAGTGGCAAAAGCATGTGAATATTTAGGATTAGCAGATAATTGAAAATGAAATTAGTCAAGTATTTTCAGTTAATGGGATGACAATCAGGTGTGAGCGAGCAACCTGTTTTATTTAAAGAACATGGATCTATCAAAGTCTGATCTTCACAGCATGATTGCATGAAGAGGGGATATTTCTGAGAACCTCAGGACAAGAACTATTGATGCTCCTCATGATGAAAAAGGTTACAAAACCATCTCTTAAACGCCCATTTAGACACAACGATTATCGTTTAAAACTCGCTTAAAAGCCATCTTTTTAGCAAAAATCATTGGGTGTTAATTAGAGATGAGCGAACGTGTTCTAAACGAACACTTACGCACCCAGACACCGGCTTTACCGAGGACTTCAGTGTCCGCGCGTAAAGATTCGGCCGGCGCCGGGGGGCGGGGAGAGGCGCGGCGGCGCGGGCGGCAGCAGCGGGGAACAGGGGGGAGCCCTCTCTCTCTCCCTCTCCCCCCCACTCCCCGCCGCACCCCCCCCCGCGCTGCCACGGCGACCCCCGAACTTTTTTCGCCCGAGCACGGAATTGCTCGCAAAGTTCGGTGTTCGGGCGAAAAGGGGCGGAGCCGAACACGTTCGCTCATCTCTAGTGTTAATGTGCCCATCTTTCACTTTTCTGCCAAATGATGAATTTCAGTTTGCAGTGAAATCCATCATTCGGAAGAAAACCGGTAAGAAGGACCGCATGCTGTGATCTGCCCGGGGAGCGCTGATTACATTGTCTCAGCTGTCAACCCCATGGCAGAACAAAGGGAATGCATTCAGAGAGCAGAGGGTGGTGTGTTCTTTAAATACAGCTCTCGGCAGCTCACATGCTACTAATTGGTACTAATAGGCATTAGTACCAAGTAGTAGTTTATGCAAAATGATCACTCGAAAGCCATCCTTCGAGCAATCATCTTTGAGTGTAAATGCATCTTAAGAGTTTACACTCCATCAATCCACTCTGACATATTGTATGCAAATTGAGTAAATTCAAGACCATTATTACACTCCGGAGGTATGTTTGACCAACAAAGATCATGCCAAGAGCATGGAGTATAATAGTTCATGAGGTCACAAAGGAACCCAAGTTAGCCTCTAAGTAAGTAAAGTCCTTTCTCACATTGGCTAATGTTAATGTTCCTGAGTCCACCATCAGGAGGACACTGAACAGCAATGGTGTGCATAGCAGGGTTACAAGGACAAAGCCACTGCTCTCCAAAAAGAACATTGCTGCCCGACTGTAGTTTGCTAAACATCACCTGGACAAGCCAGAAGGTTATTGTAATAATGCTTTGTGGACTGATAAGACTGAAATAGAGATTTCTGTTTAAATGAGAAACACTATGAGAAAGAAAAACACTATATTACAACAAAAAACCTCAGACGATCTATGAATCATGGTGGTGGTAGTACCATTGTGTTGGCCTGTTTTGCTACATCTGGGCCAGGATAGCTTGCCATCAATGATAGAACAATGAATTCTGAATCATACCAGCAAATTCTAAAGAAAAATGTTAGGATATCTGTCTGTGAGCTGAATTTTGAAAGAATGTGGGTCATGCATCACAACAACGACCCAAAGCACAAAGTTGTTTTACAAAAGAATGGTTAAAGAAGATTAAAGTTCAAGTTTTGGCATGACCAAGTCAAAGTTCAGACCTTAATCCTATAGAAATTCTGTGGAAGTGAGCAGTTCATGGGAGGAAACCTACCAACATAACAGAGTTGAAAATGTTTTGTATGGAGGAATGTGCTACAATTCCTCCAAACCAATGTGCAGGACTAATCAGCAATTCCAGGAAATGTTTAGATGCATGACCAAGTTCACTTACTTTTGCCACTCAGAAACATGTGAAATTGGATAATTTTCCTCAATAAATAAATGACCAAGTCTAATATTTTTGACTCATTTGTTTTGTTTCTCTTCATCTACTTTTACAGCATGTGTGAATATGATTTAGTCTTGGGTCAAATATTAACAGAAATATGGGAGATTGTGGAGATTTCACAAACTTTAAAGCATTACTGTAGATGAGACCAGGGTCCAGGAAGAAGAACACACAGCATCAGGATTAGTATTCATCTGTTCAACAGGAGATTATGTTTCAGGGCGGGTTCACACGAGCGTGTCTTTGTACGTACTTAGGTGCGTACATACGTGCGCACCTAGGTACGAGCAAAAACACACGTGAACGCAGCTTCATAAGCCCTTCCCTGAAAAGCCTGTTAAAATAGTGTATTAAAAATGCTAATACTCAGATGCCGGGCCTCAGCGGCGACCGCTGCTGCTGTCCCTGGCTCTGTAGCTCTCAGCTATCAGCCTCCAGGGATTTAAAATCCCCACCTGCTGGTAGCTCTAATTGTGATTGGCTGAGCGCTTCAGCCAATCACAATCAGAGCTACCAGCAGGCGGGGATTTTAAATCCCCGGATGCTGATAGTTCAGAACTACAGAGCCAGGGACAGCGCCAGAAGCCGCGGCTGAGCAATGGCAAGTGAGTATTTTTTTTTTTTTGTACACTATTTCAAATGGCTTTTCAGGGAAGAGCTTATAAAGCCTTTCCCTGAAAAGCCATTGACGGCTGCCGGGGCTCAGCAGTGACTTCTGGGGCTGTCCCTGGCTCTATAGTTCTGAGCTATCAGCAGCCAGGGATTTAAAATCCTCGCCTGCTGGTAGCTCTGATTGTGATTGGCTGAAGCAGCCAATCACAATCAGAGCTACCAGCAGGCGGGGATTTTAAATTCCCGGCTGCTGATAGCTCAGAACTACAGAGTGAGGTACAGTGCCAGAAGTTGCGGCTGAGCCCCGGCAGCTGAAGGGAGGTGAGGATTGATTTTTTTTTATACACTTTTTTAAATGGCTTTTCAGGGAAGGGCTTATGAAGCCCTTCCCTGAAAAGTCATTGACAGGAATATTGGCAGCAGGATTCTCTACCGCATCTGTCATGTGTGACAGCTGCGGTTGAGAATTGAAGAATTCCTCTGCTGCATCTGCCACAGATGTGGCAGATGTAGCAGCAAGGAATTCTTTTAACTAGTGGGGTGAAGGAAATATCTGCCGCATGCGGGGGTCACGACAGCAGCGGGGTCATGGCAGCGGCTGAGAGGTAAGTTGTTTTTTTTTTGCACTAAAATGTTTTTTTTTTCTTTCAGGGAAGCGCTTATATGTAAAGCCCTTTCCTGAAAAAGAATGCAGGGAGCTAGCAGACCATTGTTTTCAATGGAGCCGCCGGCAGTAGCCGTGGCTCCATTGAAAACAATGCGTGCATTCCCCATGGTGCACCACACCAAAGGCACACACCTGCAAAGTATGGACATGTGAACACACCATAGGGAATGCATTGCTGTAAATACAAGTGTGTTTTTTTGCACGCGTATGCACGCACAAAAACACGCTCGTGTGAACCTACCCTCAGGCTGCACATCAGCCCTTACTGGCTATATAATTGTTGAAAGGATGATGTTGTTGGTGAATGGACACAGTTGTTGTAGAGGAGCCCCCAAGTCTGAACAATACTTATGACGTTGCCCCTTATCAGAGAGGTCCACCTTGGGACTAGTATGCAGTAGACATTTGAGACTGTGTAAGTATGTAATGGTTGTGACTGTGTAATAGTGGGGTCTGCATGAAAGATGTTGAGATACCTGAATACGACAGGTAACACAGACCCGTGATTACAAAAAATAGCAATATTTATTCAAATTTCTAGATAATTCCAATGGTAGAATTAGAGGATAAGAATCCCTAGAATGCTATGTAGAAGTTATCTTAATGAAAATTAAAGCTTATTAACACTTAGGTTCACACTCAGCAACAGATAGCCCACTGCAAGGACAGGGAAAACAATGTAACCTTCACAATAAACACAAGCGGCAAAGATACTTTCTGAACAGTGCTTCTTTTTCTCTAATAACTAGATATGCAGAACTATGTCTTTCGAGGCTGATGGGTTTATATATCAGTCTCTATTGTTCCTTTGCTTATAAAATGCTCAGCAGACCACACTCACCCTCTATCTAACAGGTTGAAGATTAACATCAAAGTCTCAGTCTCAGGGCTATTTCAGATGACCGTAAATCGGCTCGGTTTTCACGCCGAGCCGATATACGGTGTCCTTGTCTGCGATAGGAGGGGGCAAGATGGGGGCAGAGCTAAGTACTGACGCTTAGCTCTGCCCCGCCTGCCCTCCCATTGCAAATAGTGCTGAGGGGCGGGGAAGGGGCAGACAAGGACACCGTATATCCGATATAAGGTCGTCTAAATAAGCCCTCAGTTCCAGTGTAATAGAGGTCAGTAAGAAGTTGAATTTTAAGTTTTAATCCTATAAGCCCTAAGGTGTGCACACTATAACTCCATCTCAGCAACCAGTTTTTACTCCTAGTTGACAGCTACACTCACACAGGCCACTATAATCAAAGTCAATGGCTGTGTCACACTAAGGTTTCAGGGCATTGTTTACATTGTGGCTGATTTGCTCTCTTTAACCCCTTACAGACCAAGCACGGTAAATATACAGTGCTTGGTCCTGGGCTTTAATCCCAGCCAATAGTAAAAATACAATGCGGGATGAAAGCCCTGGGTTGGGTTATCGGCTGTTAGTCGCAGCTGAGAACCCTAAGGAGAAGGGAGAAGCAGTTTTTAACCACTTCTGCTTTCTGCTTTCCCTGGTACTTAGCACTTGATTAGCGCTATATGACTAAAATTGATTTTTGAGTTAGAGATATTATATCCTGAGGTCTCAATGTTGCTTTTAATTTTAAACTACTTGTCTGCTTTTTTAGGTATCTTTGATATTTCCTTTTTCCTTCTTTCCCCTCTCCCTCCCTTTTTGCTATCTGTTTTTTTCCCTCTCTCTTTTTTTTCTCTCTTTTCTAACTTTATATTGGGTAGTAAATTATACACTTATTGTTAAAAAAAATCAAGTACCTAGAAGGAATTGTCAGAATCTAAATGAAACTTTCTCTGTGTGATTGTAACATTGCTATAAGTTACTGATTACAATATCAGAGCAAAAGGATCATTTATTATGGAAAACTGACCTCTTTGGCGTCCTCTAACTTCGATGCAAGATGTGATTAAAGCAGGCATACAGGTTCTGTATGGTATTCTGCAACATATCAGTCCACATTTGTTGGAACTGAGCCTCTGGATCATGCAAACACATGGACTGTAGAGATGAGCGAGCGTACTCGGTAAGGACAAATACTCGAGCAAGTATCGTCCTTAACGAGTACCTGCCTGCTTGCCCACAAAGATTCGGGTGCCGGCGGAGGTGGGCGCTGTGTTGCGGGAGTGAGCAGGAGATAGTTGGGGGGAGAGAGAGAGAGATCTCCCCCCCATTTACCCCCCGCTCTCCCCCGCCACCACCCGAATCTTTGAGGGCAAGCAGGCAGGTACTTGAAAAGGACGATACTCGCTTGAGTATCTGTCCTTAGCAAGTACGCTCGCTCATCTCTAATGGACTGTAATAGTTGGTATCTCAGATGGTCCCATACATTCTATTGGGGATTAATCTGGCAACTGAGCAGGCCATGGAAGTGTGGCAAAGTTGTGGATGGCATTCCTGTGACACACTTGCTGTGCAATTCTGTATTATCCTGCTGGAAAATGCTACTTAGAAACCCTACCAGGAAATCCTGAACATATCGCTGAGCTGTCATTGGCCACTACTCGTCCTCGTACCACTACTGGGGGTGACCAACTATTGTATGTGATGCCCCCCCCCAACCATCACACCAGAAGTGGAGGCAGTGTGCCGCTCCACAGCAAAGGCAGGATTGAGGTGCTCACTAGATAGATAGATAGATAGATAGATAGATAGATAGATAGATAGATAGATAGATAGATAGATAGATAGATAGATAGATACTGATCAGCCATAGTATAAAAACACTGGCATGTCAGGAGATATAATGGGTAAAAGTAAGGATCTGAGTGACTGTGGCAAGTTGGTCTAGTCTGATGAAACACATTTTCTCTCACATCATGTGGATAGGCGTATGTGTTAAATGTAAAGTTAGTGTTTGCTACATCTGTACATAATTTCAATAACTGCAAATGATCAACAATAGGCAGTTTCTTTTTATGTCAATATAAGCGGTTTCAATCATGTAATGTCATCCTTAGTATTAATTGCCTGAGGCACATATCTTCTCTACTACGAATTCTGCAGTAAAACATGCAAATTCAAACTAAAGTAGCCAAAAGCAACTTTCATTCTGTCATATGGATAAAATGAAAAATGTTTGACTTTTTAAAAAATGAATGAGATCACAGCAAAAAATATTAATCTTCAAACATTATAGCATTTAAAGACAAATCACTGCACTGCAATGGCATAAAACAGAATACGTTTTCCATATTTCTCCGCATGAAAAAAATAGATATTCTGGAACAGTAAATTTATTACTTACAGAGAGAACAATAGTTTAATGGATTTTGACATCAGGCTGATGCTGCATGAACTACGGACAGCATGAACCATGGACAGCTATTTTCTTATGTATGTTTTATTCTAAAATGCTGCAGCATTTTACGAAAAGAACATATTTTGAAGCTTGACTCAGAAGCAGAGCTGTAAGTCATGGAGGTGAGCTACGCCAGCTTCTCCCTGGCCACAGCAGGAAAACTGACTGCTCTCTCCCCTTTGTGTATAGGGAGAAAGTTGTCAATCTACATGCTGAGGGCCGGGAAGGCCAACTCAGCCCACTTCTGTCATTTGGAGCTTCATTCCCAAGTCAAACTCCAAAATATCTTTTTTTCTGAAATTCTACAGCATTTTAGCATAAAACAGACATGGGGGCAATAGGCATACGTGTCCTGAGTTCATGCTACTCATGGTTTGGGCAGCATGAACTTGTTGACAGAATCCCTTTAAATTGCGTGTAATCAGCTAATTATAAAAATATAAATTAATATTCATTTAACATATTGAGAAGTGCAATTGGTTAAATGTATAAATTATTCCTGTTGTGTGTTCAATAAAACTGTATTCAGATGTTAAATACGCTTTTTATTAATGTATCTTTGAGGCATTGATGTCTTAAGATATGGGAAGGACATGGCCTGGTTGTATAATAGGAGGATACTAATATACCGATGTAGCCACCGGAACGTTTTAATAGGAAAACAATTATGGCAGTCCTGGGATCCTTTAAAAGGACCCAGGCTACCATCACACCCATACAGCACTCCTGCAATTTTATCACAGCAGGCAATTTGGGACATTTAAATACTGATCAGGACATTTAAATGCTGTGGTGGGTGGGTGTTGGCTGTCAAAGACAGCTGGTACCCAGAGTGTATGGAGTAGGTTCGGCTCCTGATCATGGACCATAAACAGCACGACTATAGACATCCTAACTGCACGGGGTATGTGCAGTTAGGATGCTTATAGCCATATGTATGACCGGAAGGGGTTAAAGAAAGTTCTTCTGAGATTTTTACATCAAGCTGTTTGCTTAATAATATCACATCAATGAAAGTTGACTCAGACCCTTCACTAAAGGAAGGGTTGGATACTTTTTCTGAATAGTATAATATAGAGGAACATATGGCTCAGGACCATGACATATTCATCCAATTTGTTAGCATGTGTTCAAGGAATACGATCACCTACCCTCTGACTATCTAGCCTATGTTAAAAAACTTGACTTCTCTTAGCCCCTATATAACTCATTGTATTTTTTTCTTTCTTTTTTCGCCTTTCCATCTCCAAACTAGAGGATTATTTTTTTCTTAACCTCTTGGTGACCACCCCATAGTGTTTTTACGTTTTGCTTTAGTGGGCTTTTTTCCCGAGGGATGTAAAAACAAGCTGACTCTGTGGACGTGACAGCTCCATGCTGTTGGCTCCCAGAGGTAGCCATCAACTGGGCGCTGTCATGGGCCGTGGAAAGCTGGGAAGCACACCCCACCTCCGCCGGTCATATGAGCGGTGATTGCATAAAAGTGTAAAAAGGGTTGGTTTTTTTAAAGTTAAAGATTCAACTGTCCTCATAGATCAGATCCATGAGGGCAGCTGAGCGTGCTCACCCCTGTCCTCCGCGATGTCCTACGGAGATCTGAAACTTGAAATCTTCTGGCTCACAGCTACTGAAGGTGGCAGAAGATATCACCGGGGACCGCGATCTCGGAAAAGTCAGAAAAAAGTTTTAAAAAGTTAAAGTTTCAGCTACCCTCATGGATCGGATCCATGAGGGCAGCTGAAAATACTCACCCCCGTCCTCTGTGATGTCCCGTGGCGGTCTGGACATCGGAAAGAGGCCGAGAGCCTGGCAAATTAAAAATCTCCTTGCACCCGTCTGTCAAAGATAGTCGAGTACAGTGAGATGTCACCAGGGACCACTCACATGATGACCGTTATAACAATGATCATGTAAAGTTAAAAAGTGTAAAAAAAAAGTTTAAAAAGTTAAAGTTTTATCTCCCCTTACGGATCGTATCCATAGGGGGAAATGAAATGACATAACTAAGATGCCCAAATTTGTCCCCTGATTGGATTTTTATCCATGGCCCTTTCTCAGCTTCAGTGTATGCGCCCATCAGCAAAATGGCGTACGCATGCGCAAAATCCAAGAACTGTTCGGTAAATGTAAAATCTCTCTGCTCCTGGCTACCAAAGATAGCTGAGAGCCTGGAGATGTCATGGGGGGTTGCGGTATGTGGTCCCCCATCATGTGATTGCTGTTATCCAATGAATGCTGGCAATCATGTAAAAGTTTTAAAAAAGTTCAAGTTTAATCTTCCCTCACCGATGCAATTGGTGAGAGGAGATGAAACTTCTTACTGGAGGCCTCCACATTTGAACCCCGATGCGATCATCCTCTATGGACCTTCCTGGCTTCTGCAAATGCGCCCATTGGCAAAATGCCAGACATGCACAGGAGCCAGGAAGGGCCTAGGAAATTTAAAATTTCCTAGCTCCCTACTACCATCGGTCACCGAGAGCCTGGAGCAGTGACCAGTGGCCCTGTTGAGCAGTCCCTGGTCACATAATAAAAAGGTAGCCATCTACCTTAGGCTGGTCTCACATGACCGGATATAAATTGCGGATTCCGCATACGTTTGATTCGCGGTAATACACGGAACAATCAGGTGCATTGGATTACACAATTACACTTACATTAGTGGGTTAGAATTACATAATTCAGTCACAGAAAACAGAACGCAGCATGTTCTATTTTAACGTGGATATCCATGACATAGGGCCCATTTCCTCCATGGTCGCAGATATAACCGCAACCCATACGCAACTACGTTGTGTACTGCCTGCAGGTACCCATGTCATCACTTAGCGATGGCGTGGGAAATACAAACAAAGAAAGGTGTACTGTGCAAGACTGCCTGTGTGAGTACACAGTTATGTGCAGTACATTACGCGGTTGTACACAGGGCCACGGCGAGGCTCACAGCTGGGATCCGCTGCAGGTCTACACATGTGGATTCCATATACGGCTGCATGAGTCCAGAATTATTCAGACTGCTACCTGTAATATGTAATTTACAAGAAGCCCCCAGAAATGCTAGTCTTCCTGCAGTTCCAGAAGCAGCTTGTTGAATGCCTTCTGTGTGAGACCGCCGCACCTCAGCAAGCTTATGAAGCCTCCCAGAGCACCACTTTTTAAACCCCATCCCTACCGCTAAGGTCAAAAAATACCCGCAAAAAAAGCACGAGAGGAGGAGGGGTACTCGGTTTTATTGCCCAATATGATCAGCTCAAGATATACTAATCTCAAATCAAAATACTAAAAATACACTTTGAAGTTCTTTCTTTTCTCAAGATAACTAATAGAGATGAGCGAGCACCAAAATGCTCGGGTGCTCGTTACTCGGGACGAAATTTTCGCAATGCTCGAGGGTTCGTTTCGAGTAACGAACCCCATTGAAGTCAATGGGCGACCCGAGCATTTTTGTATATCGCCGATGCTCGCTAAGGTTTTCGTTTGTGAAAATCTGGGCAATTCAACAAAGTGATGGGAACGACACAGCAACGGATACGGCAGGCGAGGGGCTACATGTTGGGCTGCATCTCAAGTTCCCAGGTCCCACTATTAAGCCACAATAGCGGCAAGAGTGCCCCCCCCCCGCACTGTCAGCGTAAAGATCGTTCTCCTCTGCCATAGCTGTAACAGCTGTGGCAGAGAAGAACGATGTTTGCCCATTGAATTCAATGGAGCCAGCAATACAGCAGGTTCCACTGAAAGCAATGGGCTGCCGGCGATTGCAGGATGAATTGTCGGGAAGGGCTTAAATATATAAGCCGTTCCCTGCAATTTATCCAGAAATGTGTTACAATAAAAATATATACCGGCGTATGAGGCGACGGGGCGTATAAGACGACCCCCCAACTGTCACCTTATACGCCGGCAATACAGTGGAGCAAAGAATAAAAAACATTACTTACTTTTTCTTACGTTCTGCGGCGCTCCTGCAGGCTGTTGCTCCCTCCTGGTCCGCGGCAGAGTATTGCTTTCTGGACGCAGGGCTTGAAATCCCCGCCTCCAGAAACCCAGCCAATCACAGCCATTCAATGACATCATTGTCATTGGCTGTGATTGGCTGAAGGCACGTGTGTTTCTGGAGGCGGGGATTTAAAGCCCTTCGTAGAGAAATCAATGCTCTGCCGGGAACCAGGAGGGAGCGACAGCCTGCAGCAGCGGCGCAGAACGTCAGAAAAAGTAAGTAATGATTTTTATTCTTTGCTCCACTGTATTGCCGGCGTATAAGGTGACAGTTGGGAGGTCGTCTTATACGCCCCGTCGCCTTATACGCCGGTATATATTTTTATTGTAACACACTTCTGGATGAATTGCAGGGAAGGGCTTATATATTTAACCCCTTCCTGACAATTCATCCCCGCGCACGCCGGCAGACCATTGCTTTCAGTGGAACCTGCTGTATTGCTGGCTCCATTGAATTCAATGGGCAAACATCGTTCTTCTCTGCCACAGCTGTTACAGCTGTGGCAGAGAAGAAGGATTTGTCTTCTATATGTTCTCAATGGGGTCGGCGCTGCTGCCGCCGACCCCATTGAGCGCATATAGAGAAGATTTATGGCCTTAAGAAGGACCGTTGGGGTTCTTGAAACCTAAAATACTCCTAACACTCTCCCTATAGCAGCTCCAACACGATAGCACTTTCCCTGAACTATTGTCAGAATGCATCTGTGGCGAGCCGCGGGAGGGGCAGATTTCAATACTCGGGTGACACCTAATCTCGCCAGCCACTCACTGCAGGGGGGTGGTATAGGGCTTGAACGTTGCAGGGGGAAGTTGTAATGCCTTCCCTGTCTTTCTATTGACCAGGGAAGAAAGTGAAAGTAACTCGAACATCACGTGGTACTCGTTACGAGTAACGAGCATCTCGAACACCCTAATACTCGAACGAGTATCAAGCTCGGACGAGTATGCTCGCTCATCTCTAATAACTAAACTACCCTAATTTGGGTTGAAGAAAATGAATGTGACATCATATTTTGTTTAGTAGGCCTAACTCTGGTTTTATAAAATATTCACTTAATAAAAGTGAATGAACCATCAGAAAGGATCTGTGAGGATAAAACAATGTGATATCAAAATCTGAAAACATATGTAAGTAAAATTGTACAGCATTTTACTTATTAGTCAACACTAGTGATGAGCGAGTATACTCGCTAAGGGCAATTGCTGGAGCGAGCATTGCCCTTAGCGAGTACCTGCCCGCTTGACAGAAAAGGTTCAGCTGCCGGTGGCAGGCAGGGAGCGGCAGAGGAGAGCGGGGAGGAACGGAGGGGAGATCTCTCTCCCCCTCTCCCCCCCCCCCCCCCGCTCCCCCCTGCTCACTCCCACAACTCACCTGTCACCCGCGCCGGCAGCCGTACCTTCTCTGCCGAGCAGGAAGATACTCGCTAAGGACAATGCTCGATCGAGCAATTGTCCTTAGCGAGTATGCTCACTCGTCTCTAGTCAACACACATTTAGGTCACCTGCAGATGGCCGGGTAGGATTCCGCTGCAGTAAGGAGCCGGCCCGTCACCACTGACATTTCTATGTGGGCCTCTGCGAGAGCCGCACAGAAAAAGAACATGCCGCTATCTGTTTTCCGAGTGAAATCACACAAATTGCATCCGTCTGCCTAGGATTGCTTTTTCTAATGCAATCCTATGGCTGCGGCCACGGGAGGAAATTCTGTGGGAAATCCCGCCGTGGAATTTCCGCCCGTGTGCAAGGCGGCCTTACTCTTTAGTCTTCATATAAAATAAATATCAAACAAATAATGTTCTTTAGTTTAGTAAGAGCACTTTTATAATTACTAGTGATATATTGTATAAATGGTATAGCCAGATCTCTTGCACTCTATCTCCTCTTATATATTTCCTCTATGTTGATTTAATAAAGTTACTCTTTATAATTCACATTTTCACAGTGTTATTGAACAAAAGTATTCTAGGAAATTGCAAAATATTTTCAACAGTCAGTTTAACATAGGCATTTTTTTTCATTGCATTATTTTATAAATTGTATTCTGTAAATATAAGAAGCGTGGGAGGTCACCTAAACATCTCCACCTAAGAACACCATAGAAATGTATGAGCTATTTAGCAATTCATCTAATACAGCTACAATCAAATAACAGCAAATGACAGAAATGAATACAGTTACTCCCCTGGAAGTTGTGGCTGGAGGTCATCTTTGAGCTGTGCCCCTTTTGGAATAGCTTTAACATAACAAGTGACTGCTAGCAGTGTTAAAAGATTTATCTGCCTCCCATAGTAAAATAATGTATTATGAAGCAAGTAACTTTTTTGAATTGTCCTTGAAAAATCCTGATGTTTCACATGCCATATGATGAAGATATATTAACTACTACTATAAGACTGGTTTGGATCTGGAATAATAAAATGTACAGTATACTATCTCTATAGTCAGAAGTATCAGCCAGAGTCGATCAGCCCCATCTATATATTACATGCTCAATTATTTATTTGAAAGACCTAGCATGTGATACTCCATTTTCCCAGCAGTGGCCAAAATGAAAGGCTAATTTCATATGGGCGAGTGTGATGTCGGGGTGTGAAACTCAGTCCGGTATCGCGCTCACCAAATAAGATGCCTTCACGGATGCGAGGTGTTTTTGTGTTAAAAACACCTCGCATCACTTCAGGAAAGTAGTGATCCTCCGCTGCGACTTTTAGTGAGCGAGCCAGCGATACGCACTCCTGTGTAAAGCCAGGAAGTAAAAGGCCAGGTAAAAATATACAGCTAATTAATACATTTGAGAACCTCGCTATTAGAAGTGGAAAGAAAGAACAGTGACAAAAAATTTAGAAGGAAAGTAGAGGAGCAAGAGACATCGATCACAAACTAAAATGTTTTTTTACACAAATGCCCAGAGCATGGGAAACAAACAAGGAGAATTGGAGCTCCTAACACAGGAAGAGAAATATGATGACATAGTCATCATGGAAACTTGGTGCAATGATACACATGATTGGAATACAAGGCATGAAGGATACAACTTATTTATAAGAAACAGATCTAAAAAAAGGGGAGGAGGTGTTGTGTTGTATGTTAGGAAAACATTCATCTCTGCCAAGATTCAAGCACCAGAGCATGGGAGTTCTGTAGAAACTGTTTGGGTAAGAATACAAGGAGAGAACAACTGAAAGGACACCATTGTAGGCATTTACTGTAGGCCACCTGGACGAGCAGAAGATATGGATGAACTCTTTATACATCAAATGGCCAAGATCTCAAAAAAGCACAACATAGTGATTATGGGAGATTTTAACTATCCAGACATTTGTTGGGAATCTCAAGTAAAAGTAATGGATCCAACAAATTCTTATCCACTTCTGCTGACAACTTAGATCCGGCCCATCTATATATTAAATGTTAAATTATTTATTTGAAAGCCCTAGCATGTGATACTACATTTTCCCTGCAGTGGCCAAAATGTAGGGCTAATTTAATAGGAGCGAGTGCGATGTTGGGGCGTGAAGCTCTGCCCAACCTGCGATGTCCCCACGGATGCGAGGTGTTTTTGTGTTAAAAACACCTCACATCACTTCAGGAAAGTAGTGATCGTCTGCAGCGACTTTTAGTCAGAACGGAGGATTGCTGAGTGTTTTCCATTGTTTTCAGTGGGAAACTTTGCATCACATCGCATTCGTGTGCACCTGCGATGCTTTGACTGCCCAATTAAAAACAATGGGCGATGCAAGGAAATGCCCAAAAATGGGACATGGTGCAATTATTTCCTACACCCCAATGCAATGCCAGAAAAAAATCGCTCATGTATATAATCCCATTCAAAAGAATGGGGCTCATATTCGAACAAGATTTGTGCAACTCGAAATGCACAAGTCCTGCACAATTTTCTCGGTTGTGTGAAAGCGGCCTAAGGCAGAACTAGTTACCTTTATTGGCTATAATAGTTAAAGGGGTGGTCTCGCGAAAGAAAGTGGGGTTATACACTTCCGTATGGCCATATTAATGCACTTTGTAATATACATCGTGCATTAAATATGAGCCATACAGAAGTTATTCCACTTACCTGCTCCGTTGCTAGCGTCCTCGTCTCCATGGTTCCGTCTAAATTCGCCGGCAGCTTGCTTTTTTAGACGCGCTTGCGCAGTCCGGTCTTCTCCATTCAGCACGAGCCGCTTCAGTGTGCTCCCCGCTACAGCTCTTCTGCGCATGCGCAGACGAGCTGTCACTGCTCGGGAGCGCGCTGGAGCGGCCATTCTGTACCTTCCTCTGTTAGAGGAAGGTGCAGAGCTGCCGAGCTGTCCGGAGAAGCCGCCCAGCTGTCCCGCCGTCCAGCTGTCCTGGTAAGTGATGGGCCGGGGGGGGGCTGCCGCTGCGCCGGGCTGCCGCTGCGATGGGGGGGCTGTCGCTGCGATGGGGGGGCTGTCGCTGCGATGGGGGGGGGCTGTCGCTGCGCTGGGCCGGGGGGGGGCTGTCGCTGGGCCGGGGGGGGGCTGTCGCTAGGCCGGGGGAACTAGCGCTGGGCCGGGGGGGGGCTGTCGCTGCGCCGGGGGGGCTGCCGCTGTGATGGGGGGGGGGGGGGCTGCGCCGGTTACCTGCTGCCTGGCGGTGGGTGACTGGTCGGCGGCTGCGGTGGGTCCGGTCGGCGGCTGCGGGGCGTCTGGTTGCCATGGAGACACAGCTGGCAGCGTCTCGGGAGCGCGCACGTCGGGCTGCAGCGAGCGACGGGAAAAGAGCTGGCGGCCATCTTGGGGAAACTTTTATAAGTTGCTGAAACGCTGGAACGGTAAGTACGAACCAGCTAGAAATGTCATTTACAGGGGGGCTTAGTAATGTGTACTTAATGGGGGGGACTGGGCAAAAAAAAAAATTCACTGCTTCCTCGAGACATCTCCTTTAAGCACTGGGGTGACTGTATTTACATGGCGACTTTGCTATTACAGCATCAAGTGCTATACAAGTCATGCAGCAAATGATATCTTTACAAGTTGCATCTCTCTTGACATGGGATTTGCTTGTGCGTTTGTGCAGCGAGGACTTGCAGTTTTAGGCCGGATTCACACGAACATAAGTGTATTTGTGCACATTTTTGCTGAATGTTCATTGCGTATTCGTAGTAGAGATTGAGAAGGAGCGCATATTTTAAAAAAGAGATACCGCTCAAAACAAAGTCATTGGCATTATGCAAATGAGGCATAGTCACAGATGACTTTCATTGAAGTTTATTCTGGTGAAGTCACTTGCAATTTGCAATCTTCGACTTAAAATCCAAATGTCCGGGTTGCATCATCTTTTCTACAGTAACTTGACCACATTCATAATTATCAATTGTAATGTTGCAATAATATATTGCAAACAGAAGTTTCTGTTGTACATTGTATGTAAATAGTTTATGGAACAGAGAAAAAAACGTGCATTGTAAATATAGAAGCTAAAAACAGCAAAATTGGGGAAATGCATACAATATGACATTTCACAGAAATATGAATATCTGTTTTATTTTTTATTTAGTTTTCTTAGTAGCAATATTATGCCAGATGAATTTAGAAATAGGTATCCTCTATAAATATTGTATGCTGGAGGGGAAATAAGATAAACATTGAAAAAATAAAGCTGGAAGAATTATTTTATCGGTTTGCAGTCTTAAGAGGACTTGTCATTAGAAAATGACTTAGTATTCAAATCAAGTTATTATGTTATAAGGTCGTGGACAAAAGTTCTAAGACACAAATTTTGCTTTTCAAAAAGTTCGTTGCTTCGGTGTTTTTTGATTTTTTAGTCAGATGTTTAAACGTTTATTGACAAATGCATCAAGTTTAGGCAAAGATTCAATATTTATAGTGTTAACCCTTATTTTTCATGACTTCTGTAATTTGTTCTGGCATGCTGGATATCAGCTTTGGTGCCAACTTCTGACCGATGGCAACGCATTCTTGCCTAATCAGTCCTTAATAGAGATGAGTGAGCATACTCGTCCGAGCTTGATGCTCGTTCGAGTATTAGGGTGCTCGAGATGCTCGTTATTCGAGACGAGCACCACGCGGTACTCGTCTCGATTAAACGAGCACTGACCATTGAATTCAATGGAGCCGACAATACAGCCGGCTCTATTGAAAGCAATGGGCTGCCGGCCTACGCGGGATGAATTGTCGGGAAGAGCTTAAATATATAAGCCCTTCCCTGCAATTCATCTAGAAATGTGTAAAAATAAAAAATATATATATACTCACCTGGTCCCGGCAGAACGATGTTAGCCCATTGAATTCAATGGAGCCGGCAATACAGCCGACTCCATTGAAAGCAATGGGCTGCCGGCGATCGCGGGATGAATTGTCGGGAAGGGGTTAAATATATAAGCCCTTCCCTGCAATTCATCCAGAAATGTGTAAAAATAAAAAATATATATATACTTACCTGGTCCCGGCAGACGGAGTTCAGCGCGGCAGGCTGCAGTTCTCCTGAACTGCTCTAAACAGCTGTGAGTAGTATTCAGCAGCCGGGGATTTAAAATCCCCGCCTGCTGAATGAGATGCCTCTGATTGGTCACAGCCTGACCAATCAGAGGCATACCTCACTCACACCCATTCATGAATGATATACAAAAATGCTCGAGTCACCCATTGACTTCAATGGGGTTCGTTACTCGAAACGAACTCTCGAGCATCACTGAAAGTTCGGCTCGAGTAACGAGCACCCGAGCATTTTGGTGCTCGCTCATCTCTAGTCCTTAACTGACATTGCTTCTGATCATTCCCAAACTAACTCCACATTGCGCCCTCTTGTTCTAGTGTTTAGTTTTTTTTTTAATTAAAACAACTTCCTTCCTGAACTTTATTCAAACCTTCAACATACTTAAAGGTTTCCATCATGCACCCCTGTTCCTTCTTTCTTTCAGGGTATACAGATTAAGGGCTCATTCATATGGGTGTATGAGTTTTTTGGTCACGTAATACTCTGTGTATTTACATAACCAAAATACACTTCATATTTAGGAATGCAAAAAAAAAGCAGAGGGGCCCTTTGCTTAGCTGTGCAAATATATAGTGAATATGTTAGTCCATTGACTTCTATGGCTTAATACACACCAAAATAGGTCACAACTAGAGATGAGCGAGCGTACTCACTAAGGAAAACTACTCGAGCGAGTAGTGCCTTATGCGAGTACCTGCCCGCTCGTCTCGAAAAATTTGGGTGCCGGCGGGTGGCGGGGGAGAGCGGGGAGGAAAGGGGGAGAGATCTCTTTCACTCTCTCCCCCCCCCCCGCCCCCCCTGCTCACTCCCGCAACTCACTGCTCTCCCCCCCGCCGGCACCCGAATCTTTTGAGACGAGCGGACAGGTACTCGCATAAGGCACTACTCGCTCGAGTAGTTTGCCTTAGCCAGTACGCTCGCTCATCTCTAGTCACAACACATTTTTTAACGTGACCAAAAGTTGCTTGAAAAATATGCATATATGAATGTACCCATTGCAATCAATGGGTTCTATTAACTACATAGTACCTGTAAAAAAATTATGTCGAAGAAGTAGCATGAATATGCCCATGGGAATGAGCCCTTAGGTCTTTAAATTCTTCCTGATAAGTTTTGTACTTGAGACCTTCCACCATTTTTGTAGCCCATCTTTGAATTTGTTCTATTTTATCAGTCTTTTAGTAGCTGAGGACTAACAACCATCATACCGTACTTATAATGAAAAGTTTACACATTATTCTATGATGTAGCCTTGAAGCATGCTTACACGGGATTTTCACTAATGTCACTTAAAGGAGATGTCCCGCGCCGAAACGGGTTTTTTTTTTTTTAAACCCCCCCCCCGTTCGGCGCGAGACAACCCCGATGCAGGGGTTAAAAAAACCACCCGCACAGCGCTTACCTGAATCCCGGCGGTCCGGTGACTTCAATACTTACCGCTGAAGATGGCCGCCGGGATCCTCTATCTTCGTGGACCGCAGCTCTTCTGTGCGGTCCACTGCCGATTCCAGCCTCCTGATTGGCTGGAATCGGCACGTGACGGGGCGGAGCTACACGGAGCTACACGGAGCCCCATAGAGAACAGCAGAAGACCCGGACTGCGCAAGCGCGGCTAATTTGGCCATCGGAGGGCGAAAATTAGTCGGCTCCATGGGAACGAGGACGCTAGCAACGGAGCAGGTAAGTAAAAAACTTTTTATAACTTCTGTATGGCTCATAATTAATGCACAATGTATATTACAAAGTGCATTATTATGGCCATACAGAAGTGTATAACCCCACTTGCTGCCTCGGGACATCTCCTTTAAATGGCATAATTTTCTGATGTGAAAAAAAACAAAGAAATTTACTAAAAATCTTGACAAAATGAAATTTCTTTTGCAGGATCTTAAGTTAAATAAGTTATATGAAAATAGAAATACAATATGCACAATAGGTAATTACAATACAATATAAAACATGCATATTAAACATGTTAAATTATGTTTTTGTTTTGCTTTTTTGCTATTTCACAGTGTATTTTACTTTTTTTTTCATGAAACCCTGTAAACTTACAGGACAATCTTTCTGCTGACCACATAAAGGACTGTACTCTTAAGTTTGCCACCTTTATCACAAAAAATACCAGTCAAGGTAAAAGGGGGTATGGCTAATCACAACATATGCTTTTTTTCTTCATTATTTTAGTGGCTGCAACTAGTAATTGTTTCGCTCTCAGTGTGCTCAATAGCAACACTGCCCCCAGTAATAATAGTGTCCCCAATAGTATCAGTGGTCCTAGTAGTGGCCTACGTAGTAATAGCGTCTCCATTAGTGTCCCTAAAAGTAACAATGTCCCCAGTAGTGATCCCCGTAGTAATTGTGCCCCCCCAGTAGTGGCCCTAATAGTAGTAATTCCCCCAGTAATGGTCTCAATAGTAATAGGGTCCCCAGTAGTAAATAGTGTCCCCAGAAGTGGCCCCAATAGTAATAGGGTCCCCTCCTTGCATCCTATCTGACCTGAACCAGTGGCCAGGCAACAATCCAGCACCATCCAATATGGCACTCACTCTGGCCCATTGCTGTTAAACAGGAGTGAGAATTGGTGGCTCTCTGCCAGAACGCCCGCTGCTTACAATGAATGGAGAGGGGCGAGGGAGAGTGAGAAGTGAAATCTCCTTCATCCACCCCACCTCCCTGCTGGCTGCTTTGTGAGCAAGCCAGCGATACTCGGTCCTGTGAACAGCAGGGAAGCAAGTATATGCGGGGATGAGTGTCGGGCATCGTTTGCCCAACACTCGTCCATTGTAAATGGCCTTAACTCCCGTCAAGCCGCGGTTGGAATCAGAGACTGCGACCCCTGACATTTCTGCCTGGCGCCTGAGCTGCATACAGGATATAGATAACGGTAGGAGAGGTCAGCAATCACAGTGTCTGTTTGCAACATCGGCCAGACAGAAGGTAAACAGAGTGAATGACATACTGAATGGAGCGGGGTTGCTGTCTGGCCACAAGTGCTCTCAGCTGATATTTATTTTTTACTAGCCAATACCATGGCTGATAAATTACCAGCACTTGCCTTTAGGCTTGCTCACCGACCAGGTGGTAACCCTATGTGTACTATATACAAGGAAATACTACGTACTTGAGTCTAGTTATTGCACTTGTCTCCTTCTGATGTCAGGTGCTGAAATACCTTCTTATATTCAGTACAGGTAACTTGAGGCCGCCTTCTCACAGGGTGGAATTGCTGCAGGCATTGTACAATGGTATACCCGCAGCAAGTCCCCAAGAAAACCGCATCATTTGGCCATGATTTTAATTCTGAAGTATTAATAGATATGCTGAGGATTTAGAATCCATAGTGTTTTTTTAAAAACATTGTAGATTCATCGTGGACAATTTCAGCATCATATGAAGGGGATTTCTGAACCCCCCACATGGTTTGTACTGTAAACACTGCAGTGTTTCTGCAGTGCTTCCGCTAGGGTTTAATCCAGCAGAATCACTAGATTAAAGTGTTTAGGGTTTAATCTGAGTTGGTTTACACAAAGGATGCAGGTAACCTAGCAACCAGTTAGAACGTTTATTAGCCAGCTGCACAGGATAGAAAAAAATGCATAAAAACTCAGATGAGGCAGGTAGCCTAGCAACCAGATAGGCTGTGATTGGCTGCAGACAAATGGGTCAGGTGACAGAGATAATAAATAGCTGAACAACGGACACAGGAGCCAGAGAGAGCCAGAGTGAGCCAGTGTGAGTGAGATGCACCAGGCACAGCAAGTGCCAGAGAGAGAGAGCACCAGATAAAAAAAAGTGCCCAACAGGAGGAAAGAAAGTGCCAGGGAGGAGAGAGAAGTAAAAAGAGACAGAGATCAGCCATAACAGAGAGAAAGAGAGAAACAAGAGGAAAATCTGAGAAACCGTGAATAACTGAAAAAGAGAGACAGCTTTAACAGTGAATAGAGAGAAAATAAAATAAAAGAGTTGTAAATATGAAGAGAGGGAGATAAAGAAATAAAGAGATATAAATACAAAGAAGGATAGAGAGTAGAAATCTAGAGTAACCTTCCAGTATATGGAGGAGTTAGAAACAGCTGTCTACACTGTTGCAGTTTGTGTATCAGTTATTATGCACTGAATGTTATGAAGAAAACTACCTCATCTCACTGCCTTATTTAATAATACAGGTTTACAATAAATTAAGCAAAATATCTGGCCCTGCGTATGAACAAAACAAATCACAATTAATTGCTAGCCACTAAGAATAATAATAAAATTAGCGCTCACCATGGCACTTTGTGGCATCACAATAGTGCTTTGGGCTGGCACAATAGCCATTTGTAGCGGCACGTCAGTATGCTGTGGATTTAAAATTTGCACTGCAAATCAATTTATGCAATGGAATTTTTCTAGTGTGTGAATAAAAATTCTTGAAATTCATTGTATTGCTTGTACTGTAAAATGCTGCTGTGCATATAGCTTTATGGTGACTGTTGAATAAGTAAGTAGACTGCCGCTTCTTATGCGACATAATAAATAGATCCTCTGCTAATGTATCATATTGTAAATTCCAAGTATGCATTCATGTAATATTGGAGAACTAAAATGTAAGAGTAACTACAGATTTTCTTTTTCCTTTTATCTCTTGCACTATATTAAGTGCATGCATCTAGTGTAAACTTAAAATATCTTTATTTGCTGCTCTGTGTGATGCATTTGGTCATTACAATTACCCATTTCCTACCTAGAAGGTGGTTAATCCCTACAGAAAGACGGCATTGAGAGCTTGAATGCCTGCCATGTATCTAGTCCATCTTGCCTAGGATACTTCATTAGTGTTATGTGGCACAGTTTATCCAAGTGTTGTATTGCCTGTGCAGTAGAATCTATGTAGTGTGTGCTTTCTTGATAAATCCTCTCATACTGTATGCTTTGTGAACTGGAGGGATTAAGTATTTGAAAATATATGTGATTGTTTCAGAAATGAAAAAGCTGAGATAAGATGTTGCTGAAGATTTGTGGCAAAAAAGAGAAAGTAAATCCTAAAAGGAATTTTATTCTGGGTTTAATTCTGGATAAAAGAGCACAGAGAATAAGCTGCACAAAGGTGAGAGTATTTTTCGACGAATAATATAAAAATACAAAAGGACTTCTAAAAATATCAAGTACTGTAGTGGCACCGAACAACAAAAGGAAATGACCGATTAATTTGGAATCCAGTTCTAACCGATGTATTTTGGAACTGAAAATGGTTAGCATTACATTCTTACACAATATTTGTTTTTCATAATGCTCACTAAGTGCTTAAAATCATTTTAATGAATGCTTCAAAAAATTGTTGTTTTCTATGCCACAGGCTACAGAAACTGCAAGCAAGGCTTTGCTGAGTAGTGTACGGTTTCTGAATGTGTAGTAGAGTGCGAGTTTGCAGATAAGTGCCAAGTATAACACAAGGCTGACACAAAAACGTAGAAATGAACGTTTATTTTTAACTTGTGCATTATTGTTTGTATTCTGGGCTAAAACATCCACAACTTAGAAGATAAAAAGGTTTTGAAATAGGAATGGAGATAGATAGATAGATAGATAGATAGATAGATAGATAGATAGATATGAGATAGATAGATAGATAGATAGATAGATAGATATGAGATAGATAGATATGAGATAGGCCGCCTGCAGACGGGCGGGTCGGATGCGGCTGCAAGGATTCTTGCCGCGGGACCCGACCCGAGCGTCTGCAGAGAGCGGCGCTTACTCACCTGCGCCCGCGGCTCCGGCTGTTTGATGTGCCGGCTTGCGCAGACCAGAGCCGGCGGCCGGGCAGTGACGAGCCCCGCACAGAAATGGAGCAGGCCGCGGTTTGTTTACCACGTGAGATTTCGCGCGGCCAAACCACGGCTGTCTGCATAGGATTGCGTTTGTTAACGCAATCTTATGCAGGCTTCCAGCGGCGGAAATCCCGCCGCGGAATTTCTACCCGTCTGCAGGCGGCCATAGATAGATAGATATGCTATAGATAGTAGATAGATAGATACAAGATAAATAGATCTAAAAATAGAAATAAAAATTATCCCGCGACTTGGCAGAAAACCAATCTTTTTTATTCTTGTAAAACAACGCGTTTCGACACAATTTGTGTCTTGAAAAAGACACAAATTGTGTCGAAACGCGTTGCTTTACAAGAATAAAAAAGATTGGTTTTCTGCCAAGGCACGGGATAGTTTTTATTTCTATTTTTATACTCCGTTACCCAGCCAGACCGTGCTCACAAACACGGTGAAAGGATATCCCCGGACGCCGCTCCAAAAAGGAAACATGGAGAAGCAAGAAACCTGCTAAAGGCAAACGTGGACAACAGGTGCAGAGGGGTTGATTCCTTTACCATCGGATTAACCCTTCTGGCACCGGGTAAGTCCACCTTTTATTTAACTATAAAAGCATTTTTAAATTGCTAGCGAGGCGCATTTTAAAGCATATTTTTCTAGATAAATAGATATGAGATAGATAATTAGATATGATATAGATAGTAGATAGATAGATACTAGAGATGAGCGAGCACCAAAATGCTCGAGTGCTCGTTACTCGAGTCGAACTTTCAGTGATGCTCGAGAGTTCGTTCCGAGTAACGAACCCCATTGAAGTCAATGGGCGACTCGAGCATTTTTGTATATCGCCGATGCTCGCTAAGGTTTTCATGTGTGAAAACCTGGGAAATTCAAAAATGATGGGAATGACACAGAAACGGATAGGGCAGGCGAGGGGCTACATGTTGGGCTGCATCTCAAGTTCCAAGGTCCCACTATTAAGCCACAATAGTGGCAAGAGTGAGACCCCCCCCCCCGCACTGTCAGCATAACGATCGTTCTCCTCTGCCACAGCTGTAACAGCTGTGGCAGAGAAGAAAGATGTTAGCCCATTGAATTCAATGGAGCCGGCAATACAGCCGGCTCCATTGAAAGCAATGGGCTGCCGACGATCGCGGGATGAATTGTCAGGAAGGGCTTAAATATATAAGCCCTTCCCTGCAATTCATCCAGAAATGTGTAAAAAAAAAAATATATATATATATATATATACTCACCTTTGTCCCGGCAGAACGATGTTAGCCCATTGAATTCAATGGAGCCGGCAATATAGCTGGCTCCATTGAAAGCAATGGGCTGCCAGCGATCGCAGGATGAATTGTCGGGAAGGGCTTAAATATATAAGCCCTTCCCTGCAATTCATCCAGAAATGTGTAAAAATAAAAAAAAATATATACTCACCTGGTCCCGGCAGAACGATGTTAGCCCATTGAATTCAATGGAGTCGGCAATACAGCCGGCTCCATTGAAAGCAATGGGCTGCCGGTGATTGCGGGATGAATTGTCGGGAAGGGCTTAAATATATAAGCCCTTCCCTGCAATTCATCCAGAAATGTGTAAAAATAAAAAAATATATATATACTCACCTGGTCCCGGCAGACGGAGTTCAGCGCGGCCAGCTGCAGTCCTCCTGAACTGCTCTGAACAGCTGTGAGTAGTATTCAGCAGCCGGGGATTTAAAATCCCCGCCTGCTGAATGAGCTGCCTCTGATTGGTCACAGCCTGAATTGGTCACAACCATGAATGGGTGAGTGAGTGCTGCCTCTGATTGGCTCAGGGCAGCTCTCAGCTGAATGTTATTCAGGTATGTCATTCAGCTGAGAGCTGCCCCTGAGCCAATCAGAGGCAGCACTCACGCATTCATGAATTCATGAATGGGTGTGAGTGAGATCTGCCTCTGATTGGTCAGGCTGTGACCAATCAGAGGCAGCTCATTCAGCAGGCGGGGATTTTAAATCCCCGGCTGCTGAATACTACTCACAGCTGTTCAGAGCAGTTCAGGAGGACTGCAGCCTGCCGCGCTGAACTCCGTCTGCCGGGACCAGGTGAGTATATATATTGTTTTTATTTTTACACATTTCTGGATGAATTGCAGGGAAGGGCTTATATATTTAAGCCCTTCCCGACAGTTCATCCCGCAATCGCCGGCAGCCCATTGCTTTCAATGGAGCCGGCTGTATTGCCGGCTCCATTGAATTCAATGGGCTAACATCGTTCTGCCGGGACAAGGTGAGTATATATTTTTTTATTTATTTTTACACATTTCTGGATGAATTGCAGGGAAGGGCTTATATATTTAAGCCCTTCCCGAAAATTCATCCCGCGATCGCCGGCAGCCCATTGCTTTCAATGAAGCAGGCTGTATTGCTGGCTCCATTGAATTCAATGGTCAGTGCTCGTTTAATCGAGACGAGTACCGCGTGGTGCTCGTCTCGAGTAACGAGCATCTCGAGCACCCTAATATTCGAACGAGCATCAAGCTCGGACGAGTATACTCGCTCATCTCTAATAGATACATGATAGATAGATAGATAGCTAGATAGATAGGTATGAGATAGCTAGATAAATATATAGATAAGAGATAGAAAGATAGATAGATACAATGGATAAATAAATAGACTGATATGAGATAGATACTAAAAATCGATATTAGATATATAGATAGATATTGGATAGATAGATACGATAGATAAATAGTTAATTAGAAAGATAGACTAATATGAGATAGATGGATAGATAGATATTAGAAAGACAGATAGATGCGAGATAGGTAGATAGATATGAGATAGATATGATATAGATAGTAGATAGATAGATATGAGATAGATAGATAGATAGATAGATAGATAGATAGATAGGTAGATATGAGATAGCTAGATAAATAGATAGATAAGGGATAGATACGATGGATAAATAAACTCATATGAGATAGAGAGATACTAAAATAGATATTAGATATATATTATAGATATATATTAGATATATAGATAGATATTAGATAGATAGATACGATAGATAAATAGGTAATTAGAAAGATAGACTAATATGAGATAGATAGATAGATAGATAGATATTAGAAAGATAGATAGATATAGAGAAAGATATTAGAAAGATAGATAGATAGATATGAGCTGTTGCAATTAATCTGTAGGAATAGTAGGACATGTGGAAGGAGAGCCCGTTGCAGTTGCTAAAGATTAGATGGAAGAACTGACAGGATAGACAGCTGACAGGAAGGGATCATCCATTCAAACTGCTTAATGCAAATTCTGACTCTCCCATCAGCAATAGAAATCTGGATTCATCTGACTATTTTTCCACTGCTCAGTGATCCCACTTTTGTGCTATTTTGCCCCCTATAGTCTTGCCTCTCTGTTTCTATTACAAAATGTGATGGGTATAGCCGCAACTGACAAAAATATAAAGTTCAATACAATAAAAGAAGTAAGTTCAGCTTCTCGGTTTTATTTTATACTAGCATAAAAAGATGCGCTTCAGGGCAATGCCCCTTCCTCAGTTATAGCTGGGGATTAGAGATGAGCGAACGTACTCGTCGGAGCTTGATGCTCGGGCGAATATTAGGGTGTTCGGGATGCTCGTTACTCGTAACGAGCACCACGCGATGTTCGGGTTACTTTCACTTTCCTCTCTGAGATGTTAGCGCGCTTTTCTGGCCAATTGAAAGACAGGGAAGGCATTACAACTTCCCCCTGTGACGTTCAAGCCCTATACCACCCCCCTGCTGTGAGTGGCTGAGGAGATCAGATGTCACCCGAGTATAAAAGTCGGCCCCTCCCGCGGCTCGCCTCAGATGCCTTGTGAGATAGCTGAGGGACAGTGCTATAGTGTTGGAGCTGCTGTAGGGAGAGCGTTAGGAGTTAGTGTAGGCTTCAAGAACCCCAACGGTCCTTCTTAGGGCCACATCTAACAGTGTGCAGTAGTGTGGAGGCTGCTGTTAGCAGTGTTGCACATTTTTTTTTTTTTCCAAATCGGCCGTGCAGAGCATTGCGCCCTGCAGTAATACTACAGGGACAGAAGTGGTGGTTAGGCAGGGAGAGTGTTAGGAGTGAGTGTAGGCTTCAAGAACCCCAACGGTCCTTCTTAGGGCCACATCTAACAGTGTGCAGTACTGTGGAGGCTGCTGTTAGCAGTGTTGCACATTTTTTTTTTCCAAATCGGCTGTGCAGAGCATTGCGCCCTGCAGTACTCCAGGGACAGAATTGTGTAGGCAGGGCCAGAAGACATATTTTATTGATTGAATATACGCAGTGGGCCTTTCCTTTAAAAAAAAAGGGCAAAAATTCTATTTGGCCTGCAGGCTTGCGCCAATTTATTTCCTGGCTGGGAAATCACCGCTCTGCTGCAGTTAATAACACTGCAGTTCTGTGACACACAGCAGGGCCACAACACATTATTGATTGAATATAGTCAGTGGGCCTTTCCTTTTAAAAAAAAGGGCAAAAAAATTCTATTCGGCCTGCCTCTGACAGTCCTCAGCGTTCTGGGTACGTGTGTGCTGGTTGGAGAAGGTAAAAAAAATCATACGCAGCCAGCTAAGTTTAACAGCAGGCTTGCGCCAATTTATTTCCTGGCTGGGAAATCACCGCTCTGCTGCAGTTAATAGCACTGCAGTTCTGTGACACACAGCAGGGCCACAACACATTATTGATTGAATATAGTCAGTGGGCCTTTCCTTTTAAAAAAAAGGGCAAAAAAATTCTATTTGGCCTGCCTCTGACAGTCCTCAGCGTTCTGGGTACGTGTGTGCTGGTTGGAGAAGGTAAAAAAAATCATACGCAGTCAGCTAAGTTTAACAGCAGGCTTGCGCCAATTTATTTCCTGGCTGGGAAATCACCGCTCTGCTGCAGTTAATAGCACTGCAGTTCTGTGACACACAGCAGGGCCACAACACATTATTGATTGAATATAGTCAGTGGGCCTTTCCTTTTAAAAAAAAGGGCCAAAAAATTCTATTCGGCCTGCCTCTGACAGTCCTCAGCGTTCTGGGTACGTGTGTGCTGGGTGGAGAAGGTAAAAAAAATCATACGCACCCAGCTAAGTTTAACAGCAGGCTTGTGCCAATTTAATTCCTGGCTGGGAAATCACCGCTCTGCTGCAGTTAATAACACTGCAGTTCTGTGACACACAGCAGGGCCACAACACATTATTGATTGAATATAGTCAGTGGGCCTTTCCTTTTAAAAAAAAGGGCAAAAATTCTATTTGGCCTGCAGGCTTGCGCCAATTTCTTTCCTGCCTGGGAAATCAAATCACTGGTAATACAGCATGCTGAGGGGTAGGGGTAGGCCTAGAGGATGTGGACGCGGCCGAGGACGCGTAGGCCCAAGTGAGGGTGTGGGCACAGGCCGAGCTCCTGATCCAGGTGTGTCGCAGCCGACTGCTGCGCGATTAGGAGAGAGGCACGTTTCTGGCTTCCCCACATTCATCGCACAATTAATGGGTCCACGCGGGAGACCTTTATTAGAAAATGAGCAGTGTGAGCAGGTCCTGTCGTGGATGGCAGAAAGTGCTTCAAGCAACCTATCATCCACCCACAGTTCTGCGCCGTCCAGTGCTGCAAATCCGAATCCTCTGGCTGCTGCTCCTCCTTCCTCCCAGCCTCCTCACTCCACTACAATGACACATGCTCAGGAGCGGGAAGACTCCCAGGAACTGTTCTCGGGCCCCTGCTCAGATTGGGCAGCAGTGGTTCCTCTCCCACCAGAGGAGTTTATCGTCACTGATGCCCAACCATTGGAAAGTTCCCGGGGTCCGGGGGATGAGGCTGGGGACTTCCGGCAACTGTCTCAAGACCTTTCAGTGGGTGAGAAGGACGATGACGATGAGACACAGTTGTCTATCGGTGAGGTAGTAGTAAGGGCAGTAAGTCCGAGGGAGGAGCGCACAGAGGATTCGGAGGAAGAGCAGCAGGACGATGAGGTGACTGACCCCACCTAGTTTGCAACGCCTACTCAGGACAGGTCTTCAGAGGGGGAGGCAAGGGCAGCAGCAGGGCAGGTTGCAAGAGGCAGTGTGGTGTCCAGGGGTAGAGGCAGGGCCAGACCGAATAATCCACCAAGTGTTTCCCAAAGCGCCCCCTCGCGCCATGCCACCCTGCAGAGGCCGAGGTGCTCTAAGGTCTGGCAGTTTTTCACAGAGACGCCTGACGACCGACGAACAGTGGTGTGCAACCTTTGTCGCGCCAAGATCAGCCGGGGAGCCACCACCAACAGCCTCACCACCACCAGCATGCGCAGACATATGATGGCCAAGCACCCCACAAGGTGGGACAAAGGCCGTTCACCGCCTCCGGTTTGCACCGCTGCCTCTCCCCCTGTGCCCCAACCTGCCACTGAGATCCAACCCCCCTCTGAGGACACAGGCACTACCGTCTCCTGGCCTGCACCCACACCCTCACCTCCGCTGTCCTCGGCCCCATCCAGCAATGTCTCGCACCACACCGTACAGCCGTCGCTAGCGCAAGTCTTTGAGCGCAAGCGCAAGTACGCCGCCACGCACCCGCACGCTCAAGCGTTAACCGTCCACATAGCGAAATTTATCAGCCTTGAGATGCTGCCGTATAGGGTTGTGGAAATGGAGTCCTTCAAAAGTATGATGGCGGCGGCGGCCCCGCGCTACTCAGTTCCCAGTCGCCACTACTTTTCCCGATGTGCCATCCCAGCCCTGCACGACCACGTCTCCCGCAACATTGTACGCGCCCTCACCAACGCGGTTACTGCCAAGGTCCACTTAACAACGAACACGTGGACAAGCACAGGCGGGCAGGGCCACTACATCTCCCTGACGGCACATTGGGTGAATTTAGTGGAGGCTGGGACAGAGTCAGAGCCTGGGACCGCTCACGTCCTACCCACCCCCAGAATTGCAGGTACCCTGGCACACATGGCTGACTTCATGTTAGGATGCCTTTCTCGTGACCCTCGCGTTGCACGTATTCTGGCCACTACGGATTACTGGGTGTACACACTGCTCGACCCACGGTATAAGGAGAACCTTTCCACTCTCATTCCCGAAGAGGAAAGGGGTTCGAGAGTGTTGCTATACCACAGGACCCTGGCGGACAAGCTGATGGTAAAATTCCCATCCGACAGCGCTAGTGGCAGAAGGCGCAGTTCCGAGGGCCAGGTAGCAGGGGAGGTGCGGAGATCGAGCAGCATGTACAGCACAGGCAGTGCAACACTCTTTAAGGCCCTGGACAGCTTTATGGCTCCCCAGCAAGACTGTGTCACCGCTCCCCAGTCAAGGCTGAGTCGGCGGGAGCACTGTAAAAGGATGGTGAGGGAGTACATAGCCGATCGCACGACCGTCCTCTGTGACGCCTCTGCCCCCTACAACTACTGGGTGTCGAAGCTGGACACGTGGCCTGAACTCGCGCTGTGTGCCCTGGAGGTGCTTGCTTGTCCTGCGGCTAGCGTCTTGTCAGAGAGGGTGTTTAGTGCGGCTGGGGGAATCATCACAGATAAGCGTACCCGCCTGTCAACCGACAGTGCCGACAGGCTTACACTCATCAAGATGAACAAAGCCTGGATTTCCCCAGACTTCTCTTCTCCACCAGCGGACAGCAGCGATACCTAAGCAATACGTAGGCTGCACCCGCGGATGGAAGCATCGTTCTCAATCACCATCCAAAACGGGGACATTTCTGCTTCATCAATCTGTGTATAATATTCCTCCTCCTACTCCTGCTCCTCCTCCTGAAACCTCACGTAATCACGCCGAACGGGCAATTTTTCTTAGGGCCACAAAACTCGCTCATATAATTTTTCTAAACCATTTTTATACGTTTCAATGCTCTTAAAAGCGTTGAAACTTTAACTTGAACCTATTTTTCGTTAAACTGGGCTGCCTCCAGGCCTAGTTACCACTTAAGCCACATTAACCAAAGCGATTAATGGGTTTCACCTGCCATCTTGGTTGGGCATGGCCAATTTTTTCTGAGGTACATTAGTACTGTTGGTACACCAATTTTTTTGGGCCCTCACCTACAGTGTAATCATAGTAATTTCTATGTTCTTCGCCTGCACTCATGGTACAGAAAGGTGTGTGGGGTTGGCCTACACTTTAGCTACATAAATGTAACTGGGGCCTTGTCTATACTGCAGCTACTGAAATGTGAAAGAGACTGTTATCTCCCTAAACTGCTGCAATGGGAATGTTACTGGGGCCTGTCTTGAGTGCTACTATTACTGAAATGGAACTAAGACTGCGCTCCCCCTATACTGCTGCTAGTGATATGTTAGTGGGGCCTGTCCCTAATGCTACCGCTGAAATGTTAATAATTCTGGGCTCTGCCTATACCGCTGCTAATGGTATGTCACTGGGGTGTGGAAACAGAGGCTTCACAAAGACATGATGGCGGCAAGGCCATTTCCCACCAACGCTGTTACTGTTAAGGTGTATATAACCACGGACACGTGTAGAGGACACATAGTGCCTCCAAAACTTCCCCCTCCTCCTCCAACAATGAAAACATTCTTGGCAAATACCTTTGCATTGGTCCGTCTGGTGGCAGTCCAAGAATTTCACCTTTAACGACAAAACAAGAGAGCACCACCACCATCCCCCCGCCACGGCCCACTTAATCCTGGCCACATTCCGAAAACCAACTACATAAAACCGCGCTACTAGGTCAGCAGTCACCACCACATTACCACCAACGAGGTTACTGTTAAGGTACATATTACCAGTCTGACTGGGGCATGCAGTGTGGGCCGAAGCCCACCTGTATTGTATCTGACGTTAGCTCTGCTGAGTAGGGCAATGCAATGGGATATTTTTATGTACCGCCGGTGGGTTCCAGGGAGCCACCCATGCTGTAGGTGCACACGGAGTTTAACCTACATCTGTCCACTTGTAAAGAACTCCAGTCTCACTGGGGCATGCAGTGTGGGCCGAAGCCCACCTGCGTTAACCACGACATTACCTCAGCTGTGATGGGCAATGCAATGGGATTTATTTCTGTACCGCCGGTGGGTTCCAGGGAGCCACCCATGCTGTGGGTCCACAGGGAGTTGTTACTACATCTGTCCACTTGTAAAGAACCCCAGTCTGACTGGGGCATGCAGTGTGGGCCGAAGCCCACCTGTATTAAGCACGACATTACCTCAGCTGTGATGGGCAATGCAATGGGATTTTTTTATGTACCGCCGGTGGCTTCCTGGCACCCACCCATGCTGTCGGTCCACAGGGAGTTGTAACTGCATCTGTTTCCACTTCTAAAGAACCCCAGTCTGACTGGGGCATGCAGTGTGGGCCGAAGCCCACCTGCATTAACCACGACATTACCTCAGCTGTGATGGGCAATGCAATGGGATTTTTTTATGTACCACCGGTGGGTTCCAGGGAGCCACCCATGCTGTAGGTGCACACGGAGTTTAACCTACATCTGTCCACTTGTAAAGAACCCCAGTCTGACTGGGGCATGCAGTGTGGGCCGAAGCCCACCTGCATCAACCACGACATTACCTCAGCTGTGATGGGCAATGCAATGGGATTTTTTTATGTACCACCGGTGGGTTCCAGGGAGCCACCCATGCTGTAGGTGCACACGGAGTTTAACCTACATCTGCGTCCACTTCTAAAGAACCCCAGTCAGACTGGGGCATGCAGTGTGGGCCGAAGCCCACCTGCGTTAACCACGACATTACCTCAGCTGTGATGGGAAATGCAATGGGATTTATTTATGTACCGCCGGTGGCTTCCTGGCACCCACCCATGCTGTGGGTCCACAGGGAGTTGTTACTACATCTGTCCACTTGTAAAGAACCACAGTCTGACTGGGGCATGCAGTGTGGGCCGAAGCCCACCTGCATTAACCACGACATTACCTCAGCTGTGATGGGCAATGCAATGGGATATTTTTATGTACCGCCGGTGGGTTCCAGGGAGCCACCCATGCTGTGGGTGCACACGGAATTCCCATTGCGGAGTTGTACCTGCCTGTGACTATTTATAAAAAAACGCTGTCTGACTGGGCCATGCAGACACCTTGACAGAATGAATAGTGTGTGGCACATAGGTTCCCCATTGCTATGCCAACGTGTGCAGCTCCAGATGGAGGTGGCACAGGATTGGATTTCTCATTGCTTCTCTACAGCATTGTGGACTATCGCCCCGCCCCTTTTATGGGGGGGTCGCTGCCTAGCCATGCCAACCCTCTGCAGTGTGTGCCTGCTTTTCCTCTGGCAGAAGCACTTATAAATAGACATGAGGGTGGCGTGGCATGAGGGCAGCTGAAGGCTGGGCAGGGACAATTTGGTGTACGCTGTGGACACTGTCGTGCGGGGGTGGGGTTGGGCAGCATGTAACCCAGGAGAAGTGGCAGCGGAGTGTCATGCAGGCAGTGATTGTGCTTTGTTGGAGGTAGTGTGGTGCTTAGCTAAGGTATGCCATGCTAATGAGGGCTTTTCAGAAGTAAAAGTTGTTGGGAGGGGGGGGCCCCACTCTTGCCGGTATTGTGGCTTAATAGTGGGACCTGTGAACTTGAGATGCAGCCCAACATGTAGCCCCTCGCCTGCCCTATCCGTTGCTGTGTCGTTCCCATCACTTTCTTGAATTGCCCAGATTTTCACACAAGAAAACCTTAGCGAGCATCGGCGAAATACAAAAATGCTCGGGTCGCCCATTGACTTCAATGGGGTTCGTTACTCGAAACGAACCCTCGAGCATCGCGAAAAATTCGTCTCGAGTAACGAGCACCCGAGCATTTTGGTGCTCGCTCATCTCTAATGGGGATACATCTTATGTTAGCTGTGCATGGTGTACCAGCTAGAGTGGCAGCTATTACTGAGGAAGGGGTTTTTCCCCCGAAACACATCTTTTTATGCTGGTATAAAATAAAATGGAGAAGCTGAGCTTACTTCTTGTATTGTATTTAACTTAAGATTTTGGTCAGTTGTGCCTATACCCACGACCAACCATCTTAACAAGAGAAAAGAATCGCATCTTCTGCACAATCATAATAGATGAAAGAGAAAAGCTAACGACAAGATATATATTAATATGTAGTAATGCATAACAGAATCCTAGCATTGTCTATGCACATGGACAATACATATAGAATTTTATGTATATATAATTTTACTGTTCGTTTCCACTGAAGTGTGCTCCTTATACAATGCTGCCAAGAGTATGTCTTGTGCTGTCTAGAAACGCTATCGTTTCTCTTTAGAGAGAGCACCTAGACTGTGAGTGAGTGAGGAAGCCAAAAATGCAATACCTGAGTCTGCAAAGCAGACATGATCGCCATAGGCACGATCGCCATAAGGCAGGCACAATCGCCACCAGCACAATCGCCGTAGGACAGGTGCAACCGCCACATTGAACAAGTTGCTCCTCCACACCATTGTCTGGCTGACTGCATATCTTTAGGGCTTATGGCGGTTGCGCCTGCCCTACAGCGATTGTGTCAGTGGCGATTGTGCCTGCCTTATGGCGATCGTGCCTATGGCGACCGTGTCTGCTTTGCAGACTATCAGGTATTGCATTTCTGGTATTTTCAGTGAATAATGTCTTTGTTGTTTTTTCTCAGCTCTGTGATTTTATGTAATTTATAGTGAGTTAGCGCAGGTACTGACGGACGCGGTGTTGCCTCGACACGGCTCGTCAGCCTATGCATTTTGGCCAAAATGCAGTACCAACACCCGCATTTTATTAGTATGCATTAGTATTTTTGTATGTAGTTTGCTAGAGTTGTTGGGGGAGCCAGAGATGTCAGCCAGTGTGGCCCACTTTGGAGATACAGGGCAACCCGCTGTTATATCAGTGAGGGTTGATATCCTGTATGGTGGGTCACCATCCATCTGTGGCTGGCATCTTTGGTATTGTTCACATGTGCAGGCTATCATTATATGCAGTCGCTCCTCCCGAATCTGGGCTGGGTTGAGTGGGTGACTGCATATTAGCCTGCCAGGAACAAGTGTCTCCTCCACACCATTGTCTGGCTGACTGCATATCTTTAGGGCTTATGGCAGTTGTGCCTGCCTTATGGTGATCGTGCCTATGGCGACCATGTCTGCTTTGCAGACTATCAGGTATTGCGTTTTTGGCTTTTTCAGTGAATAATGTCTTTGTTTTTTTGTTTTTTTCTCACCTCTGTGATTTTGTGAGTGAGTGAGGAGACTTAAAAGGCCATTCATGTTCCTCTGGGTAATATGCAAATAAGGGAGATTGAATAATTCCTCCACAGTGCCACCTGTTGGAAGGACTTGAAGGAATGCTGTCTTTCAATAGGTGGCACTGTGGATGCATTGTTCCATCTCATTTATTTGCATATTACCCAGAGGAGCCATTCAAGTCTCCTCACTCACCGTCTAGGTGCTCATAGCGTTTCTGACCCAAGTCACAGGCCTTTCTCTAGCAAAGCCAAACTCCTGCTGCATACTGATGAGGGCCCAACACCTCAAAACAGCTGTCTGGGTATGGAGTCTGGCTTTGCCTTTCTTTTCAATTCCCAGTCATTGCTATAAGTCTTGTATAAAGAGTCTAACATTGACTTGAAATAGGAAAAGCAAATGGAAAAAAGCTCTGCGCTCGGGGCGAGGGGTGTTTCAAAACCAAATTTAGTCTAACGTTAATAATACCGGATTTTATTAAGCTTACAAATGTAACGCCTGGCCTGTAAGCTCCTGGACACCAGAGAGCTTCTCTCCTCCGATATGTCTCTCTGAATCAGGATATAGGACCGAGGGTGTGATTGATACGCAGTCCTGGACACTGGGTACCAGTGGGATTCCTATAGGAGCCCCACCGTGTACCAGGTGAGTTACATCCACTGTATTTATTTATATTTTGGGGCGCTGATACATGTCGAGATATTATCCTATCATTGACTTGAAGAAAGGCTGCCTTCCAATAGGTGGCACTGTGGAGGTATTGTTCCATCTCCCTTATTTGTGCAGTCTATGCATTCTTTTAACTGACTGAGCACTCAATGGGTGAAGCAAGTCAGGAGGAGATAAATGGAAGTGGGCAGATTGAGGACTCAGAGGTCAGTAGCTGGGTTGAAGGTAGAATAAGGTAGCCAGAAGAACCCCAGTCAGGCCAGTCCTAAAAATAGTCACCTAATTTTTCTTGTGGTCATTTTGGCAGTTTTGGGCAGTTGTGGTCTAAAATTACAATATTTTTAAGCTAAGAAAATGTATATTGTATTTTGAGGAGTCACTATGGGCCCATTCACACAAGCTTATTTTCAGGCAATGAGCTGTCCATTTATTCCACGAACATTGCATAACCCCATAATAGTCTATAAGACTATTCAGACAGACAAGTTTTCACATAGAACTTTTCTCCATGTGAAATAAATACTTTATGTCCTATTGTCCGTCTTTAGTGATGAGAGCATGGCATGCAGTGTGTGGGGTCCTGCAACATTGCACAGCACACAGACGGTGTCTGTGGGCTGTATTCAATAATACATATAAAATGGGCTGGTAGGACTTACATGACAAATAATATACAAAAAATACACAAAACACAGAACTTGTCCAGGATACCAGTTGAAGAAATCCCAGATCATCTGTTATTCAGTCAGATGAAGAAAGGAAGACAGCACTGATCAGAGATGACCAAGAAGCCAACAATGGATAAGGGTTAATATATAACTTTGATCAAGTGCAGTGTCCAGGGACCAACAAAAAGAGAAAATTTGCCATTGGCAAAACTCCTCCAATAGAGAATAAAGTTGGCCCTAAATACCAAAAATAGATGAAATCACTACTGATAATGAGTGACCACTAGGGATGAGCGAGTATACTCGCTAAGGCACTACTCGCACGAGTAATGTGCCTTAGCCGAGTATCTCCCTGCTCGTCCCGAAAGATTCGGGAGCCACCGCAGCTGACAGGTGAGTTGCGGCGGGGAGCGGGGCAGAGCGGGCCGGAGAGAGGGAGAGAGAGATCTCCCCTCCGTTCCTCCCTGCTCTCCCCTGCAGCTCCCCGCCCCGCGGCGGCACCCGAATCTTTCGGGACGAGCAGGGAGATACTCGGCTAAGGCACATTACTCGAGCGAGTAGTGCATTAGCGAGTATACTCGCTCATCCCTAGTGACCACCCATAAAATATTTATTCTTGTATCCCCATATTCTATGCACATAAAGGGCCACCCCTAGGATGACATGTTACCACGTGTATGATACCTGTCACTGACTACAGGCGTGCAGATTGACAGGTAATTTACACAATAATCTGTGATGAAATTATCTTTGTTGCATGATGAATTATCAGGATTTCCGCACCAATGAGTTCCAGATTAACTGATTTTTCATAGAACTAGATTATATTACAGACTTAATGTGCTTTTCTTGGAGAATTTTCCTTTTATTCAAATTGTAACACAATTAAATGATTGTCTTAATCCTAAATGATTTGAGAAACTTGCTTTTCATTCTTTTCAGGATATTCACCACACTATTGCTATAGTTGCTCAATAAAACTAGAGAAGAGAATTGAAAATCAGTCAACTATGAAGAGATACTAATTTGACCTTTAAATTATTAAATATGTGAATGCTCTCTAAAGATGATTTTTCTACCTTTTCAATGCTTTAATAATGTGAACATTCCATCTGTTCTTGTTGGCAAGGATATGAAGTAAAAAGATGAGGATGTATGTATCTAAAGTAGTGACAAACCCCCACTGCTAATGCTCTTGTTCATATCCAACCTGCTGCTTTTCAGATGGGTCTCACCCTGCATCTGCTACAGCATTGCAGAGATAACAGTGCCCTTACATGGGTATAAAACTTTAACAAAAATAAATAATTATTGGAGAAACATTAACTAAACTGACATAGACTAGTGCAGCAATTTAAGTGATTCATGGGAAAAAAATTGCTTCAACTTTGTCTGTTTCAGATGTTTGCATATTTGAATATTTCATAATATATCACTCGTTTACAGTTCATGTATGTTCATTGTAGCAACTGCTATATACGCTATTACATGTATACCATGCAAAAGTCTAGATTATGTTTAATAATAAATACACCCAGCTGCATATTAGAGATACATTGCTTAGCCATAACTAGAGATGAGCGAGCACCAAAATGCTCGGGTGCTCGTTACTCGGGATGAAATTTTCGCAATGCTCGAGGGTTCGTTTCGAGTAACGAACCCCATTGAAGTCAATGGGCGACCCGAGCATTTTTGTATATCGCCGATGCTCGCTAAGGTTTTCGTTTGTGAAAATCGGGGCAATTCAAGAAAGTGATGGGAACGACACAGCAACGGATAGGGCAGGCGAGGGGCTACATGTTGGGCTGCATCTCAAGTTCCCAGGTCCCACTATTAAGCCACAATAGCGGCAAGAGTGCCCCCCCCCCGCACTGTCAGCATAAAGATCGTTCTCCTCTGCCATAGCTGTAACAGCTGTGGCAGAGAAGAACGATGTTTGCCCATTGAATTCAATGGAGCCAGCAATACAGCAGGTTCCACTGAAAGCAATGGGCTGCCGGCGATCGCAGGATGAATTGTCGGGAAGGGCTTAAATATATAAGCCCTTCCCTGCAATTCATCCAGAAATGTGTTACAATAAAAATATATACCGGCGTATAAGGCGACGGGGCGTATAAGACGACCCCCCAACTGTCACCTTATACGCCGGCAATACAGTGGAGCAAAGAATAAAAATCATTACTCACTTCTTCTGACGTTCTGCGGCGCTGCTGCAGGCTGTCGCTCCCTCCTGGTTCCTGGCAGAGCATTGCTTTCTGGACGCAGGGCTTGAAATCCCCGCCTCCAGAAACACAGCCAATCACAGCCATTCAATAACATCATTGTCATTGGCTGTGATTGGCTGAAGCCACGTGTGTTTCTGGAGGCGGGGATTTAAAGTCCTTCGTAGAGAAAGCAATGCTCTGCCGGGAACAAGGAGGGAGTGACAGCCTGCAGCAGCACCGCAGAACGTCAGAAGAAGTAAGTAATGATTTTTATTCTTTGCTCCACTGTATTACCGGCGTATAAGGTGACAGTTGGGGGGTCGTCTTATACGGCCCGTCACCTTATACATCAGTATATATTTTTATTGTAACACATTTCTGGATGAATTGCAGGGAAGGGCTTATATATTTAAGCCCTTCCCGACAATTCATCCTGCGATCGCCGGCAGCCCATTGCTTTCAATGGAGGCAGCTGTATTGCTGGCTTCATTGAATTCAATGGGAAAACATCGTTCTTCTCTTCCACAGCTGTTACAGCTGTGGCAGAGAAGAATGATTTGTCTTCTATATGTTCTCAATGGGGTCGGCGCTGCTGCCGCCGGCCCCATTAAGCGCATATAGAGAAGAGAACAGAAATCGCAGATCGCACATAGGTGCGATCTGCGATTTCTATGGCCTTAAGAAGGACCGTTGGGGTTCTTGAAACCTAAAATACTCCTAACGCTCTCCCTATAGCAGCTCCACCAAGATACCACTTTCCCTGAGCTATGTCTGAATGCATCTGTGGCGAGCCGCGGGAGGGGCTGATTTATACACTCGGGTGACACCTGATCTCGCCAGCCACTCACTGCAGGGGGGTGGTATAGGGCTTGAACGTTGCAGGGGGAAGTTGTAATGCTTTCCCTGTCTTTCTATTGTCCAGAAAAGCGCGCAAATTTCTCAGGGAAGAAAGTGAAAGTAACCCGAACACCGCGTGGTACTCGTTACGAGTAACGAGCATCTCGAACACCCTAATACTCGAACGAGTATCAAGCTCGGACGAGTATGCTCGCTCATCTCTAGCCATAACATTAAACCCACATGCATAATATTGTGTAGGTCAGCCTTGTGTCGCCAATACACCTCTTACTCAACAAAGCTTGCGCTACACAAGAGCTCTGTGTCTTATGGTATTTGGTGCCAAGACATTAACAGCAAGTCCTTTAAGTTTAGATGTTGAGTCTCCATGGATCAGACATCTTTTTCCAGCACATCTTACAGATGCTTCATTGGATAGAGATCTTAGGAATTTGGAGGCCAATTCATAACTGATTTGTCATGTCCCTCAAACCATTCCTGAATAACTTTTGCACTGTGGCAAGGCGCATTATACTACTAAATGAGGCCACTGCCACTACATTAATATTTAGCTAGGTGGCATATGTGAAAGTAACATCCATATGAATGACAGGACCTAAAGTTTACGAGAAGAACATTGCCAAAATTGTCACACTACACCTACCTGCTTGTCTTCTTTCCATAGAACATCCTGGTGCCATGTCTTCCCAGAGTAAGTGACACATGTATAACAAAAAGGATGTAATAATTGATGCCATTATAGCAAATATTTCAGCTTAGATTAACACAATGCATTTTTGAGCCAAAGCAAGAAGTAGATACAAAGTAAAAGGAAAATAAAAAGTACTTCCTGCATTATTTTCTTCCATCTAAAAAAATCCTGAAAATACACTAAACTGCGTGAATTCAGCTGAAAGAATCCAAGAACAACTAAGGTTTTGTTCACTCTAACATCGAGGCTTCCATTAATAATGGTGTCATGCCAACTATGCTGGAACAGTTTTTTTTACATTCATATCTCTTCTTTATCAGTACAAAAAATCTATAAAATGTGTCAATACAAAATAATTGAGGCACACTGGACATTTTTATGGATTTGTATCCAAACAAAACACTGGATCAATTTCTAAACAGATAATAGTATACTGTAATGGACCCCAATGAAGCAAGCACATGCCTAAAGGACGGAGATGTAGCAGAATAGATCTTTCTTGTTCCTACTATGCAGAAGTGACTGGTTGTTGCTGTTTGCTGACAAGTTCAGAGATGATGTGGACCATGTTGATCAGAGCTGGTGTGATGATATATAAATCAAGGACTGGTTCTTCCCTACTGAAAAAGAGAAACTATAATTAAAAAAAAAAGCATAGACAAAGAGGAATAACATATCACAAACTATTACTGATATCTAACTGACAAATAATATACTTAATGGAGATCAGTATTTACAGTTTCATATTGAAAGCCTTGTCACTAGGATACAATAATAAAATGTGATTGATGATGTTAAATTATCTCATGCCAAGTATAGCAGGAGCTCAGCATTCAGAAGTCAGCTGGGCTCCTGCAACAACTGCTGGGATCATGGCTAGCTCCTGTCCTTAAAAGGGTTTTGTCATTAAAAAAAATATATCTAAACTTACATTTCCCTTCCCTGTCAGTCTCCTTATCACATCTTCTCCTGGTTGAGCTTCTCCTGTGCCCCAGGTCAGCTCACTGCAGGCTGGGCCCAGCTTGTTATAAGGGCTGCTTATCACAAATTCCTTCCGGCTGGGTCAGTGAAGGTCACAGCCCTGTGCTGTAGCTTCACTGCCTAGGAAGGAATTGTAATTTATTTTAGAGACAGCTCGCATGAGCAATCTCTGAAGAAGATAGGCAATCCTCCTGCTGGCCTGTAAGCTGTGACGTAACGTACATTGGAAGACTGCCAACCAAATGTACGTAACCTCACAGGAAGGAGAAGAATCAGGCAGCTGGAGGGGAAGTGACCCCCTGGACTGCAGAAGACAGGAGAAGATAGGTGAGGTGAAGATCTGGTAAGTAGACTGATGGGCAAGGAATAGATAAGTATAGCATTTTTCTTTTTTAGTGACAGAACCCCTTTAAATGCTGTGGTCAGTTGCACCACAGTATTCAAATAGGCTAATAGAGGGAAGGGGCTCCATATGTCACCCCTTAGGGCTTATGCCCGCGAACGATGCTGAATACGCCCGTGGATTTACGCCACCGGAGTACCGCGTTTCAAAACAAAAAAGTGTCAGCGAGTGATTGCGTTTTTCCGTGGTTTTTGCTTCCTGATATTAATGGAGCCCTCTGGCAGTGTAAATCCACAGTAAATAGAACATGCCACGATCTTTTCCCCCTTGTGGAAATTCACATTAAAAATCAGCTGGTTGGCATTGCCAAGCAGAAACCTGTTTACTTTTATGGAAGCTTAGCACTGCAAAATTCATTGCGTATGCCGATAGCAGAGAAACGCAATGCATTTTGGTCCGTGGGCATTGACCCTTAGGTCACCAAAATGCTATACTATGGGTTACTTTGGCCATCTATGGTGGCCTATTAGTCCCTGTCAAAGGTAGGGTCTAATAGGCTTGTAGAATACATGGCAATACTGAAGCATTGCTGTGTATTCTATCAGCGATTAATACTTATGGTGTTCAAGTTTCACAATGGGACAAAAGTATAGAGTGTAAAAAAATTGTAAACAACTATGAAAAAATATAAAACAAATTTGTATTGCTGCATTTGTAATGACTCCAGTAGGAAAAATTTGAATGTTATTAATCCCTTCACACCCCAGGATGTATATGTACATCCTAGCTGTGAGGTGTTAATATGGCATGAGCTTGGGAGCCAAGCCCACCCCATATGAGGCAGCGGACATGGAGCTGCAACAGCCACGATTGGACTTCATGCCGATCATGGCTGTTACCCTTTAAATACTGCTGTTAAATCTGACAGCAGTATTTAAGTGTCCCGATTGAAAATCAGAGGTTTTAAACAGCCCCCTGGGAAAGAGATCATGGAATGCCGGTCAGGTATCATGACAGTTGGGTCATTTCTTAAGGTCCCCAGGGCTGCCATGTATTTTTGCCTATTAAAATTGGCCTGCAGCATCTCTTAATCGACTGCTTATAGAAATACCATATATTACAATACTGAAGTTTTGCAGTATATGGTATAAGTGGTCAACAACAACAATGTTAGCTTCTGAGCTACAGGAGAATCTCCTCCACCCCCCCACTCCTCCTCTTTGCTGTGAACAAACTTTCAGTCAAGGTATGACTTGTTTGGTTCGCTCACCATATTTCCATATTAGGAAAAGAAAAAAACACCTCAATTCAGGACAACTATGAAACTTTATAGCTTCAATTTCAGCCTTTGTCCTCTGCAGATCAAGTCATATAAAGTACTGTTACCCCCTTAACGCCACAGTTTACATCCGGGCAGGGTGGTATTTAACACAGCAGGATGTAAACTTATGCCCTGTGGATGGTGTAGAATCAAAAATGAGCCTGCACCATTCTACAGCAGGAGCTGGTTGTGACTGACAACAGGCCTCCCACTACAACAATGGGTATTGATAGGAACACTTATCCTCACTGTTAATATCTTACATGCCATGATTTCGGTATATATAGGCTACACAGAGGAAGCGCGGCTCCCTCTGTGATGCCATCAGCCCTCCATATGTAGTAAGTGAGTGCGGGTCAGTGAGTGTGTATGAGCAGTGGGCACATGAACCAGGGTGACTGAGAGTGAGCAGGCAGGAGCAGCGTGAAAGTGTTTTAAAAAAAAGTGCGGCGGTACGTGAGAGGAAGTGAAAGGGCAGAGGCAAGTGAGAGAAAACGAATGGGCAGAGGCGCGTGAGAGAAAATGAATGGGCAGAGGCGCATGAGGAGTGTGATCTAGTTTTTTATTCGTTTCTTTTAAGTTAAACAGTAGATCCCCACTAGAATGTGCTCCATGCTACGCAGTGCTGTCCGGAGTTCATCTTGTGCAATTTATGCGTTCTTGCATAGCTGGTCGAGGGTGCATACTGTTGTACGAGATTTGAGTACACTGCACATTTGGAAGCCCAGATCCTAGATCTAAAATTGCAGTCTGAGATTCATTGACAGCATGGAAAGGATTTTGCTGCTCACTGAACGGATGCTCGCTGGGGAAGATTTGGGTGCGGAGGGTAGTTCAGGAGAGCAGAGGGAGCAGGCAGCTAGCTGGGTGACAGTTAGAAGGGGTAAAGGGAAGGGAATTAGGGAGGCTAGTCCTGAACTGGCACACCCCAACAAGTTTGCAAAGTTGGCTGATGAAGTGGATACCAGTACAGGGTTTGCGCTGCTGCAGCACGACATGCCCTCTGACTGCCAGGGAGATGACTCCTCCAGTAAGAAGGGGAAGGGGAGCACAGGGCAGTCTAGACAGGTCCTAGTGTTGGAGGACTCAATTATTAAGGGGATAGACAGGGCAATCTGTCACAAAGACTGGGATTGTAGAACAGTGTTGTGGTGTCTTCCTGGCGCTCGAGTTCGACACATCATGGATCGGGTTGACAGATTACTGGGAGGGGTTCAAGTTCAATGTCTGGATGTCTATTAAGCTCTACTAAATGCAAGGTCTAGTATACTACCTGTGAGTTTTACATTAACAGGAAAGATACACTACAATAAATGAGTACTCCAGTACTGTGTATTATATAAGTGATCAAACAATTTCCTGGACAAGCCTACCTGCCAACAGCTTTAGTGCTTATTCACATGAGCAAATATTGGCCGCTGTTTTCATAGTCGGCGCTTTTACAATTGGTAGGCAAGATAGTCCTGGAACTATCCTCCTGGTTGGACTACGGCCGCTACCATAGACTCCTATGGGAGCCAATGACTGTGGCTGAATAAGGCAGGTGGGGGGAGTGTAGCAATGTGACTGCTAAACTCACCCCTCCTTCTCTCCTCCTCTCCAGCTGTTTGCAATGGGAGTTATAGCTTAGCCCTATTCAGTTTAGTGGGTATCAGCACAAGGGGTGTGATAAACCAGACAGGCAAAGGAAAAGAGGATGCATGGTTTTCTTTACACAAGCTTTATTTGACTCTACAAAAGTTCCCACCAGAGTTTGTCTCCACCTGGACAACTATTCTAATGGTCCTTTGTGCCTATATGGGCTTTGGAGGGCCCCCTCTACCTTGTCACCATGTTCCCCAAACTTTCAGACATGCAAATTTAACGCAGATAATGTATGCAAAATTCTGCATATCCTGAACGAACTCAAGGAAAACATCATAAACACTAAGGGCAGTATTAATGTTTAAGAGCTGCAGTTATTATCAGCCAACATGTTGCAATATGCCCAAAGGTGCATAAAAGTGAATGGGGACTACTTCGAGCATCTGTTGAAACATTTGGTAAATTAATAAAGCCTTGAAAAAAACAAACCACTTGCTTGTTCTTCCTGTCGCAGTATAGTCGGAGGCAGGCTACTTTTCCATGGCCCACGCAGTATACTTTGTGTACATTCATTTGATAGTGTGTCACAGATTGAAGCCTTTGTTTAGTCGTAATTAATCACAAACTCCTGTCCAGGTCAGATAACAGTAAACAGAGCACAGTAGAGCAAGTGGAGTAATTAAAAGAACACGCTCCTTGGAACGGAAGAAAATCTTTATCTATACCAAAAGAGAACAGTTTAACAGATCTCAATTCCATTCGCATATTCCCATCATTCTGTATAATTATTTATCTTTTGAAATTTGAACAATTCTGTTGTTTATTTACTATAGTAGCCAGGTAACTATTGCGATTTCCACAAGTAATTTCCCCATCAAGTAAACATTAGAAAATACTTTTAACCAATTTAAAATGAGATGTAGGATTAAACTGGATTTGTTGTACCTAATCTGTTAAAATGGAAATACCTGAATGCATTGTTAAGTGATTTATCTCAACTAGTCTCAGTGCTTTGACAGCTCTGAGATAGCCAAGTCCCAGTAGTTATAAAAGAAGCTACTCTCAGCACAAAGTGGGGGAAAAACAGTGTTCTGTCAATTCAACTATGCCAAATAATATTGTAATAGTTTGATTAATTTGTTTCTCCTTGCAATATCCATTAACTTTTTATATGCTAGGCACCATTTAAAAGAATTATAGGACTATATTACAGCAGCCGGGGTTTCATTGCCAGTTCCTGTAAATGGAACTCTTGTTGCTTTATACATTAATAGCCTTATACATATGGTATATCCAGCTCAAAGACAAAATTGGTAAAATGTATTGTACACTCTCCTATAATATTTCACGATGGGTTGATGGATAGATAGATAGATAGATAGATATGAGGTAGAGAGATAGAGAGAGAGATAGATAGATACTATAGATACATATGAGATACATATGAGATAGATAGATAGATAGATATCAGATAGGTAGATAGATAAGAAATAGATAGATATGAGATAGATAGATAGATATGAAATAGATAGATATGAGATAGATAGATCTACCACTAAGGGCTCTTTCAACTGAGCATTGTTTTAATGCTCAGATAGCCTCGCTCAAAAAACAGAGCAGCTATTTGAGTATTAAAGGGGTTGTCCGGCCATAAACATTAGGTCTCATTACTTCTGTTTGCCCAATACAATGTACTTTGTAATATACATTGTGCATTGTAAATTAGGCAAACAGAAGTTATTCACTTACCTCTTGGGCTGCCCCCCCTGTGTTGCTCCTCGGTTGCCATGGGTTCCGACAAGTCTCTTCTCCTCTTCTTGTCGGAACGACGGGGACAAGCTTCTCCAGCACAGCTCTGCGCATGTGCAGAAGAACTTCAGCCGCTGGGAAGCTCAGTTCTGCCTGCAGGGGAGGCGTGGCTGCTGGCTCTTCATCTCCAAGGTAAGAATGAGTGGAGGGGCGGGCTCTCGCGGGGGGGGGGGGGGGTGGAGAGGGAGAGATGAATGGATGGATGGATGTGTGCAGGGGGGGGGGGGTGCAGTGATGTGTGTGTGTGTTCGTGGTGTCTGGAGACCCGGCTGTCAGAAGTCCCGGGGGAAGGGGGGGGGTGGAGAGGGAGAGATGGATGGATGGATGGATGTGTGCAAGGGGGGGGTGCAGTGATGTGTGTGTGTGTGTGCAGGGACCCGTGTGCAGACTGTAGATCAGTTCAATAGAGGTGGGTGTGTCGTGGGCGGGGCTAGGACGTGAGCTGAGGGAAATCCTGCCTTTTCATGTCTCTTACTACCATCGAGAGCGCGCACACAGAAGAGGGAGAGCGCAGAGCATTGTGGGAAGGCAGCACAGAGGCGCCATCTTTGAAAGCTGCAGTGAAGATCAGAATCTAAGGTAAGAAACTGACATTGCAGCTGATCTGCCGGCCGGTTTGAGCCCCTGTATGCTGTCTGTTACTATCCTTACTGAAAGGAAAGCAGCAGCATTATAAAAATTTTTACCCTGTGTGGCCGGACAACCCCTTTAAATTGAGCGAATGAATATTAGCCCCGAGCACGTTGCAGCTGCTATTAGCGAGATTGCCACTCCACCTCCTTTCCCCTCCCTTTGCTGGCCAGCTCCCAAAGGAGTTTATGGGAGCCGCCGGCGCTGCTCCGTCAGAAGATAGGATTTTCTCAGCGCGTCAAAAAATTGGTCATCTGAAAGAACCCTTAGGAAATCATAGGTTCTTTTAGATGCGATTTATTATTGCACCTACTCAGCGTCAAAACAACGCTTATGTGAAAGAGGCCCAAGAGTGTCATGGCAAGCAAATTTAACAGTCTTTTACCAGGGACACAATAGGAGTTGTCTTTCCCATACATTGGCGGAATACTATTGTTTTGAATAATTAAATTTAAGTAACTATTTTCCTTATTTTTTTTTCCAATGCACACAATTAAACATTAGGTTTCTATCAATTAAAATGCCATGCCTAGTTGATATTAAAACAATGTAATACAATTCAAGACATTACAATTTCCCCTATGTATACTCTCCTTCCTGCTTTTAATACAAACCAACCACGCTCTGTAAGCTCAAATTTGAAAACAAAGAATGTGCAACAAGAGCTTGAAAATTAGACAGATGATTTACTCCCACATGGAATATCCTAATAAAAAATAAAAGATGCACAAACATCATTCATTCTTTCTGAAGCCAAACTAAGATAAAGGCAGAAATATATTCTTATGAATCGGAAGATAAACTAAGCAATCAGAAATACGCAGCACAAGGGCATTATAAACTACTGTAGCAAGCGTTGGAGTCATAAAAATATAGCCCAAAGGCCTAATTAAAAAAAAAAAACACAACAACAATAGTAGTGGCTTATAAAGAATGTGTTACCTGTATATTTTTTTTTTTACTAATTGCAACCAGATAGTGAAACGTATTTTATTTTTATAATCTGTTTTTTAGTTTCCAATCGTAAATCTTTATTTTCTATTATGGGCACATAGCTATAAGGGTAGCATTTTTGCTCAAGCTGCAGTTAAAAAACATTTGGAGATATGCTTTACTACAGCTTCATGGGCCATAAGCACAATAGACAAGAGAGAACCCATTGACTTCTATTTAATGGTCCTTTTACATGAGCCAACAGTCAGGTAAACGACTGCATGAGGTGTTGACGTCACTGCTAAGGTCGTTAGCACTCGTGCAGAGCATTTACACTAACAAACTTCACCGCTAGATCGCGGGCTTCTCACTGGCTTATCGCTCAGCAATTCACCTTCAACATGAAGTGCTGAGTGGGGAGCATTTACATTAAATGACAAGCCCGTGACCCAGCGATGGTTTTTATACTGCAATAAAAACCCTGGAGCAAATAGTGAACGTTTTTTGTGCATTTACACTGCACAATTATTGCTCAAATGTGTTGGTTTAAATAAACAAATAAATAAAATAAACCTTGTTATTTGTATAACCCCAGCTTATTCCACAGGTAATTTATTTATTACCCTCCACCAAGCTGGCTACTCATTTTACCAACCTTAGAAGGATGAGTCAACCTTGAGCTGGTTACCTGAATCACGTGGGGATTGAACTCACAACCTTCTGATTGTGAGCAAAAGTTTAGGACTGCATTTATGTTTCCCTAACACGCTGCACCACACAAGTGATAATCATCCTGTGTAAATGGCCCATAAGAATGTTCTAGCTGTGACTGTGACATGTGCAGAGATCATTGTGTAGGAAGTGAGCTGTGATGATCACCTATTGTTAATGGTAGATCCTGTGTTATCTTCATATAGGTGTTACTTTTCTATGTAATCTTACCTGTGATGATTACTACTGAAATGTTTTCTCTATTGAACAGGAAGTGTCAGCCTATTATGAGGTTCAGTGATCAGTGTCAAAACTGTGAGATTTTAGAATTTTTTAAAATTTAGATCATGACTAGAGATGAGCTTGATACTCGTCCGAGCTTGATACACGTTCGAGTATTAGGGTGTTCGAGATGCTCGTTACTCGAAACGAGCACCACGCGGGGTTCGGGTTACTTTCATTTTCTTCCCTGAGAAATTTGCGCGCTTTTCTGGCCAATAGAAAGACAGAGAAGGCATTACAACTTCCCCCTGCAACGTTCAAGCCCTATACCACCCCCCTGCAGTGAGTGGCTGGCGAGATTAGGTGTCACCCGAGTATTGAAATCTGCCCCTCCCGCGGCTCGCCACAGATGCATTCTGACATTAGTTCAGGGAAAGTGCTATCTTGGTGGAGCTGCTATAGGGAGAGTGTTAGGAGTATTTTAGGTTTCAAGAAGCCTAACGGTCCTTCTTAGGCCATAGAAATCGCAGATCGCACCTATGTGCGATCTGCGATTTCTGTTCTCTTCTCTATATGCGCTCAATGGGGCCGGCGGCAGCAGCGCCGACCCCATTGAGAACATATAGAAGACAAAGCATTCTTCTCTGCCACAGCTGTAACAGCTGTGGCAGAGAAGAACGATGTTTGCCCATTGAATTCAATGGAGCCAGCAATACAGCAGGTTCCACTGAAAGCAATGGGCTACCGGCGCGCGCGGGGATGAATTGTCGGGAAGGGCTTAAATATATAAGCTCTTCCCTGCAATTCATCCAGAAATGTGTTACAATAAAAATATATACCGGCGTATAAGGCGACGGGGCGTATAAGACGACCCCCCAACTGTCACCTTATACGCCGGCAATACAGTGGAGCAAAGAATAAAAATCATTACTCACTTCTTCTGGTGTTCTGCGCTGCTGCTGCAGGCTGTCGCTCCCTCCTGGTTCCTGGCAGAGCATTGCTTTCTCTACGAAGGGCTTTAAATCCCCGCCTCCAGAAACACACGTGCCTTCAGGCAATCACAGCCAATGACAATGATGTCATTGTATGGCTGTGATTGGCTGTGTTTCTGGAGGCGGGGATTTCAAGCCCTGCGTCCAGAAAGCAATGCTCTGCCGGGAACCAGGAGGGAGCGACAGCCTGCAGGAGCGCCGCAGAACGTCAGAAGAAGTGAGTAATGATTTTTATTCTTTGCTCCACTGTATTGCCAGCGTATAAGGTGACAGTTGGGGGGTCGTCTTATACTCCCCGTCGCCTTATACGCCGGTATATATTTTTATTGTAACACATTTCTGGATGAATTGCAGAGAAGGGCTTATATATTTAAGCCCTTCCCGACAATTCATCCTGCGATCGCCAGCAGCCCATTGCTTTCAGTGGAACCTGCTGTATTGCTGGCTCCATTGAATTCAATGGGCTAACATCGTTCTTCTCTGCCACAGCTGTTACAGCTGTGGCAGAGGAGAACGATTTTTATGCTGACAGTGCGGGGGGGGGGGGGGCACTCTTGCCGCTATTGTGGCTTAATAGTGGGACCTGGGAACTTGAGATGCAGCCCAACATGTAGCCCCTCGCCTGCCCTATCCGTTGCTGTGTCGTTCCCATCACTTTCTTGAATTGCCCAGATTTTCACAAACGAAAACCTTAGCGAGCATCGGCGATATACAAAAATGCTCGGGTCGCCCATTGACTTCAATGGGGTTCGTTACTCGTAACGAACATTCGAGCATTGCGAAAATTTCGTCCCGAGTAACGAGCACCCGAGCATTTTGGTGCTCGCTCATCTCTAATCATGACATTAAAAATTTTAAATAATCACAAAAAATTCTTAAAACATATTTAGCATAAAAATTTGATTTGCATAACAGGATATTTAGTAGAAAAGATTTGTTATGTGAAGTACAAGCAAATGCAGATTATTTTCTGCACACAGTGATGTTTTTGGTTCTGCTGAACTGTGTTCATTCAAAATCATATATCCTGACTTTAAATTCAGCATACACAAAAGAAGTACAGTACGTATGTATATTTAATTGTAACATAACATAAAAGACTACAGGCAATTTTGAAAGGATTAGTAATGGAAATCCTTATCAATTACAGCATCCCTCGTCTATAATTAATGATTACAGTTTAATGTCTAAAGGGAATATGGTTCATGTTATGGAATCACAAATACTTAAAAAGCACAAGAATTCATGTTTTTATTATACTCAACTTTAATGTAATTAAGCATATCATTCATACACTAAATAAAGTTTTCCTATTAGACAATTCCGACTTATTGATTGGAGAACGCACTTTGTTTCTTGACAATGGTAGAGGTTAAATAATTTATGTGGCAGTATTTTTTCACTGGTATCGACATTCTGCATACTGTACACTGAGGGTATGTTCATAGAAACAAAGAATCATAGAACAGTAGAGTTGGAAGGGACCTCTAGGGTCATTGGGTTCACCCCTCTGCTCAATGCAGGATTCACTCAATAATCCCAAACAGATGTCTGTCTAGCCACTGTCTGAAGACTTCCTTTGAATGAGAACTCACCACCTCCCGTGGCAACCTGTTCCACTCATTGATCACCGTCACTGTCAAAAAGTTTTTTCTAATCTGTGTCTTCTCGTTTTCAGTTTTATCCCATTGCTTATAGTCTTTCCTTGTGCAAATGAGAACAAAGATAATAGAAAAATTCAGGACAGCGCTCCAGGAAAATGATCCAGGCAATAAATCAATACCAAATGGCAAAAGAAGAGTGTGAACTTGCCCGGTGTATAGCGAGACTGTTGCAGCCGTTCTCAGGCATGCACCTTGCTTGCAAGCCAGACCAGGTTTTGGGTATGCCCTTGCTGGAGCTGAGGGGTGTGGTAGTTGCAGCTCAGCTCCTATTTAAACTGTGCTAGCATTGACCCCTGTGCTGGTCAATGCTTCAGTTGCCGCTGGACAGCGACGGAGGAACACATCCTGGCTGGAGCTCCTCTATGCGAGCTAAGTTCTCTTCTGTTTTGTTTGGTTTTCTGTTTTACCTTTCTTTTGTGCTAGGGCTCCCTGATAGGGACGTGTCAGTGGCCCAGGCATGCGTGCGGGCTCGCACTTGTCAGAGCGGTCGGTCCGCCGAGTAGGCAGGGCCCCCTACCGGGTTAGGGGACGATAGGGAGAGAATTCCCCTTAGTTTTTGTTTCCTTTTGCACAGTTGTGCCTTTTGTTTATGTTCTTGAGGTTGCACGTCCGGAGGACGCAACAGATTGACCAGCCTGGAAGAGGATACCCAAGCAATCTGATGGCCTAGAGGGACCCTCCCTCTAACCTCCAGGCCATCTAGTTTTTCCGACTGAGCATTACGACGTGGGCAAAACTGAGCCATATGACCTGTACCATTACAGACAAAGCATCGGCCATTAAACTGTATCGTCCTTCTCCTCCTAACCCTGCCAGCTAGAGACTCCAGCTGCATGGGCTCTTCCATACCTGTAGGTAGGAGGTCGGGATCCGTAGACAGTTCCTGATGCCTCTCCCTGATCCGTCTCCCAACTTTAATAGCCAGAGACATGGCCTCATCCAGACTGCGCGGTACTGGATGTCCTACCAGTACATCCTTGATCTCATTGGACAGACCACAATGGAACTGACTCTTTAAAGCAGGGTCATTCCACAGAGTTTCTGCTGCCCAACGTCGAAACTTAGCGCAATAATCTTCAACAGTGGAATCTCTCTGTCGCAAACGTCTGATATTTCCCTCAGCCACCGCTATCTTATCGGGGTCATCATAAATAAGACCCAAAGCAGCAAAAAAGTTATCCACTGAGGTCAGAGCCTCAGACGTCTGGAGTAATGAAAATGCCCATGCCTGTGGCGCCCCCTGCAGTCTGGACATTACAATGCCCACCCTCTGGGCGTCGTCCCCCGAAGAGCTAGGGCGCAGTCTGAAATAGAGCTTACAGGCCTCTCGAAAGGATCCGAATTTCTGCCTATCACCAGGAAAACGGTCCGGTAGCTCAATTTTTGGTTCCTTGCTGGGAACCTGCAGCTCAAGTTGTCGCTGTTTAATCTCAGCGACCTCCACAGCCAGCGTGCCGAGCTGGTGCGACAAAACCTCAAGGGGATTCATGTTAACTGCACAGAATCTCCCTGAGTAGGTAAGGGCTGGTCAATCTGTTTCGTCCTCCGGACGTGCAACCTCAAGAACATAAACAAAAGGCACAACTGTGCAAAAGGAAACAAAAACTAAGGGGAATTCTCTCCCTCCCTGACTACTCGGCGGACCGACCGCTCTGACAAGTGCGAGCCCGCACGCGTGCCTGGGCCACTGACACGTCTCTATCAGGGAGCCCTAGCACAAAAGAAAGGTAAAACAGAAAACCAAACAAAACAGAAGAGAACTTAGCTCGCATAGAGGAGCTCCAGCCAGGATGTGTTCCTCCGTCGCTGTCCAGCGGCAACTGAAGCATTGACCAGCACAGGGGTCAATGCTAGCACAGTTTAAATAGGAGCTGAGCTGCAACTACCACACCCCTCAGCTCCAGCAAGGGCACACCCAAAACCTGGTCTGGCTTGCAAGCAAGGTGCAGGCCTCAGAACGGCTGCAACAGAGACCCTTTGCAGGGACCCACTAACACCCCATATCCAAGTGAGTTTTCAGTAAATCATCCACCAGAGATTCCCACAATCCTGTTTAGGCTAGCAAACAAGAGAGCATGCAGGTCCTCCCTATCCCAATGTAAGGATCCGTATACAAATAGTAAACAAGCAGGAGAAAATAGGAATCCGCGCTCCTAGGAATATTATCTCTCTGGTCCCAGCAAAATGTTGCAAATATCCATTTATTTGTACAACGCGTTTCGTCAACAGACTTTATCAAGTACATGTGCAAATGAGAATAGGGCTGATTCCTCTGGACTGTGAAAGATCTTCAGATATTTGTAGACAGCTCTTAAGTCTCCCCTCAGCCTTCTTTTTTGCAAGCTAAACATTCCCTGATCCTTTAACCGTTCCTCATAGGACAGGATTTGCAGACCACTCACCATCTTGGTAACTCTTCTCTGAACTTACTCTAGTTTGTCTATGTCTTTTTAAATTGGGGTGCCCAAAACTGGACACAATATTTCACATGAGGTCTGACTAAGGAAAAATAAAGTGGTATAATTACCGCATGTGATCTATACTCTATGCTTCTCTTAATACATCCCAGAATTGTGTTTGCCTTTTTGGCTGCTGCATTACATTGTTGACTCATGTTCAGTCTATGATCTATTAGCATACCCAAGTCTTTTTCATGTGTGCTGCTACTTAGCTCTTTTCCTCCCTTTCTGTATATGTTTTTTTCATTTTTCTTCCCCAGATGTAGGACCTTGAATTTCTCCTTGTTAAATACCATTCTGATAGTCACTGCCCACTTTTTAAGCTTTTCAATATCTCTTTTAATCCCCTCTCCCTCTTCTCTAGTGTTAGCTATCCCTCCTAGCTTTGTGTTGTCTGCAAAATTGATGAGTTTCCATCAATTGTCTCCTCCAGATCATTTATAAAAATGTTGAACAACACTGGGCCTAGGACAGAACCTTCTGGTACCCAACTTGACACATTCTTCCAATTGGATGTGCAGCTATTTATGACCACTCTTTGAGTATGATCACTCAGCCATTTGTGAATCCACCTAATAGCTGCCTTGGCAATCCCATATTTGGTCATTTTTTCAATAAGAATGGTATAAGATACTTTGTCAAATGTTGTATTAAAGTCAAGACATACTACAGCTACTACATTATCCTGATCAACCCAGTCAGTAATTCTGTCATAGAAGGAAATTAGTTTTGTCTTGCATGACTTGTTTGTTAGAAACACATGCTGGCTCTGGTTAATTACTCAATTCTCATCCAGGTATTTGCATACATGCTGCCTAATAATTATTAAACTCTGCTGTTTAATCATTTTTAATCCCGATCTTTGAACAAATTATGGAGCCTTCCTCTCTGTTGCATCGCATTGCAGGAAACCTACATCACCTAAGAAGCACTGTTAGCTTCGCTGTGTCTTCTCCCCAATCCCCGGCAGTTGTCTTCAGGCATGTCTTCTGACCGGGGATTGGAAATTCCTTGCCTCCAGAAAGCACTACCTCTAAGTTGAGTGCCATGGCGCTCAGCCAATCAGAGCCAGCACTCAAAGAAACCAATCACAGGCATTTAATAACAGTGATTCTTAGGTGATGTTTGTGTGTGTGTGTGTGTGTGGGTGGGGTGGGGGGGGGGGGGGTCACAGAGGCAGCTCTCACTCATCCATTCATGAATTCATGAATTCATGAGTGAGTGCTGCCTCTGATTGGTGAGGGCTGTGACCAATCAGAAGCAGCCCATTCAGCACGCGGGGATTTTAAATCCCCGGCTGCTGAATACTACCCAGAGCGGTTCAGGAGAACTGCCGGCCGCCCGCGGCTGAACTCCGGCTGCAGGGACAAGGTGAGTATATATATATATATATATTTTTTTTTTTTTTTACACATTTCTGGATGATTTTCAGGGAAGGGCTTATATTTTTAAGCCCTTCCTGAAAATTCATCTGGCGCTCGCCGGGAGCCCATTGCTTTCAATGGAGCCGGCTGTATTGCCGGCTCCATTGAATTCAACGTGCGAACATCATTCTTCTCTGCCACAGCTGTTACAGCTGTGGCAGAGGAGAATGATCTTTGTAGTATATTTTCTCAATGGGGTCGGCGCTGCTGCCGCCGGCCTCATTGAGCGCATATATAGAACACAAGGAATCGCAGATCGCAGATAGGCGCGATCTGCGATTCCTCGTGTCCTATAATTTATCGGACATCCGCATAAAAAGTGACCGATCCCATTGCGAAGCAATGGTTCTAAATATGCACAGATCACATGCGCATGCGCAAATCGCGCGAAAAAACACCCGTCTGACCGAGGCCTAAGACCTTTGATTCGGTGGAGTGCAGATATCTGTGTGAGGTGATGGCTTGGTTTTGTTTTTGAACAATCTTTATCAAATCGGTACAGGCACTATATTACTTCCCAATGGCTCGGATATGCATGAACACATATATCTAAAAAGTATTCCCTTGCTAGAAGAATCCGCCAGGCACTCTTTGCTATTGCAATTGAGCCACTCACAATTCAGATTTGAATGTCAGCGGCGGTTGTAGAGTTTCAGTTGAGAGCTTATGAAGAGAGGGTGGCACTATATGCGGACTGCATTGCTCCCCATCTTTGATACCTTTGGAGCATTCTCTGGCATGAAGGTCAATTGGCCAGATACCGTCTTCTGGAGGTGTCATGCAATTACTACTCTCTCAGATGTAGTGGAGGGTGGCGAGCTCTGTACTTTCTTGCAATTACAGACATATTTGTCTCCCCAACAGTTCTCTTTTTAGGTATTTCCAGCTTCGACGCTCCCTCAGAGCTCAATTCAGGAATTTGAACATACCCCTTGCTTTGATGCTACTAGAGAAGTTGGCACAGATGGCTGAATTTCTGAGGCAACTTTCATGTTTTTATAGACACCTGACACAGAGCCTTGTTTCACTGAAGGAGAAGATTCTTGAGAAATAGGTTTCAGATATACTAGACCCGGACTCGGACGACTGGAGTAGCCTATTGGCTGGCTCTGGTTTTCCCTTGGTTAGTGGTAGGGACAAGCTAATACAAGTTAAGTTCCTTTACAGAATTTATTATACTCTGACGTGGCTGTATGCTATGGGTCTGTCCCCTAGTGCAGATTGTCCAAGATGTCTGATGAGTACGGGAACAAATATACACATATTCTAGGAGTGTTGTGTCCTGCAGACCTCGTGGGGTATCCTGGAGTTTATGGAAATGTACCTAGGAGCTTCATGCATGTTGCAGCCTAAAATTTGCCTCTTTGGCCTTGTGGAGGACATTCCGGTTGACGTGGCAACAGGTACCCTCTACAAATTGCTGTTTCTCAGCGCTAAAAAAATTTATACTGATTAATTCAAAACATCCTAAAAAACCTAGTAGAGCCAACTTTTTTACATGAGATAAATGGTGCTATCCCCCTACAAGTTGGCATACATGGCTCAAGGATGCCCTGCCAAATTTACAAAGATTTGTGATCGATGCATTGACTGCCCTGATATGGCATCAAATACATCTGACTCATTTTTCTGTTTTGGAAGATTTGTGGGTCTTTAGACTTCTATCCTTTACTATATAAATAGATGCTGGGTGTTCACTATATTGGTAGTCGTGCTGTGGGGAAAAAGTTCTTAAAAGGTTTAAAGTTTTTTTACTCTATGTTGTTATAATAATAAAAATAAGTGGGCACCATCAACTGTAAAGAAATGGGAAAGATCTAATATTGTGAAATATTCCAACTGTCTCCATTGTATGGTGCAATATATAAAATGCCCAATAAATGTTCCTTTAATAAAAAGATTCACATAGACCTACAGAATTCACTGGGAAGGCCTATTGTATCAATGATTAATTCAATGCTTTGTACAATTTTTATTTTTTTACATGAAATATTTACCATCAAGTTTTTCATCTCTGGCAAGTCTCATGATATTGGTCAATTCATTATCTGTCCATTTTTGAATAAATTGTAATCCTGTCTTGCAGCTGAGTTGATGTTTACAGCTGCCCGTTTTCCAAAATATGTATTCCAGTGCGATTCTAAAGATATAGAACGTTTCCTGTCCTGTTCAAATTTTTGCTTTAAGAGGTCAGTGGACAGAGTACTTAAAAAAAAGACAAACCTTTGCCATTGAGATGATCCTCAGTATCCTCTCCTTGGTATATGTGTATGTGCTCCACTAGCTTGATTCTGCACCATTCTCCATTAGAACAAATCTTACACGTAGACCTAATTTTGTTATATAAATGTTAGAGTGCCCCTGTAGTATGATCTATATTGGGGAAACATTAATCGAGATATGGGAGTGTATTAACATACACAAGAGTACTATTTGTAGGTGGAATTTAGAACTACCTGTCTCAAAATACTTTATCGAAGGCAGCGTCTCTATTAGTCAACTCTGTTTTCGGGTTATTGACCCTATACTACCTCTAAATTGAGGAGACCAGGCAAAGCTGCTTAAGGGACTTTTCTCACAGGATGCAATTATGCAATTGGATGCACTGCAAGCCCCAGTAAATTCCACAGCAAAATCCATAAGCTACCTGTGGATTTTGGTGTAGAATTAAAAATGGCTTGAAACCTGCTTGCAATTCTGCTTTCAAATCTGTAGTTAGACCTGCGGATTTTGATGTGGAATACCATAGCTGCAGATTTGGCTGTGTCCTGAGGCATAATTCCGTCGCATATGAAAGGTCCCTAAGAAAAAAGAAATGCAATGCATATATACATTAGAGACGTTATATCTGAGAGTTTTAAATTTGGATTTTAGTCTTTACAGTTTTTTATATATCTTTTGCCTTTGGGTAGTCTTCTCTCCTCCTTGGTATTGGCACTCTGTAAGGGGTTGTCCCGCGCCGAAATGGTTTATTTTTTTTTTTCAATAGCCCCCCCGTTCGGAGCGAGACAAACCCGATGCAGGGGTTAAAAATAAAAACCGGACAGTGCTTACCTGAATCCCCGCGCTCCGGTGACTTCTTACTTACCTGGTGAAGATGGCCGCCGGGATCTTCTCCCTCGGTGGACCGCAGCTCTTCTGTGCGGTCCATTGCCGATTCCAGCCTCCTGATTGGCTGGAATCGGCACGTGACGGGGCAGAGCTACGAGGAGCCGCTCTCCGGCACGAGCGGCCCCATTGAGAAAAGCTGAAGACCGGACTGCGCAAGCGCGTCTAATCGGGCAATTAGACGCTGAAAATTAGACGGCACCATGGAGACGAGGACGCTAGCAACGGAACAGGTAAGTGAATAACTTCTGTATGGCTCATAATTAATGCACAATGTACATTACAAAGTGCATTAATATGGCCATACAGAAGTGTATAACCCCACTTGCTTTCGCGGGACAACCCCTTTAACTTTTGTATATAGTTGTATATGTGTGCATTTATTTTAATTATATGCATCTATGTGTCTGTTTATATATTGTCTTTATTTATATATGGTATGTCCTTTTGGATTTTATGGTGCTTTCAATATCTATAATTTGTATTATCTCTAGAGATGAGCGAACGTACTCGGTAAGGGCGATTTCGCAATCGAGCACCGCGATTTTCGAGTTCTTTACTACTTGGGTGAAAAGTACTCGGGGGCGCTGTGGGTGAGCGGGGGGTTGCAGAGGGGAGTGGGGGGGAGAGGGAGAGAGGGCTCCCCCCTGTTCCACGCTGCTACCCCCCACTCCCCTCTGCAACCCCCCGCCCCACAGCGCACCCGAGTACTTTTCACCCGAGTAGTGAAGTACTCAAAAATCGCGGTGCTCGATTGCGAAATCGCCCTTACCGAGTACGTTCGCTCATCTCTATCTCTTTTGCGATTTCTTTATTTTTTCAGATGGCAGTCTGTGATGGAGATCCCACCTCTTTGAAGCATTTTTATTGCGTCGAAGACTTAAAAACTACAGTTTTGTCTGACTTCCTATTTATATTGTGTAGATTACTTTGTGTAAAGTAAATTTTGAGAGTTTTTTATACAATTGATGTTAGTATACATTGCGTGTTATTCTCCTTTACTACTTATATTTTAGTCAGGCCATTTGTAATGTTTCATAGAAATTAAAAGTGGAGATCTTTGTAAATTGTTTGGAATTGGCACATAATACTGATATGGGTGCATGAATGTTCATGTAATCATACACACTAAAGGATCATGTTTGTGAACAAACATCCTTTAAAACCACCGGAAGTTGACGAAGGGAAATGCCTGTCTAGGACATGCACACTAATGCAGATGGGAAGCTGAGAGAGCTGCCTTCTCCTTCGCAGTAGTCTTTGGGCAGAGGATTGTCTATTCCCCCCTATAATGTCTTGTTAGCATTTGCTTAGTACCTATTTTCTTATATACATATTTGTAAAATGCATTCTTTTTAGTCTTTGACAGGATATATATGCTAATTAGAGATGAGCGAGCATACTCGCTAAGGCAAACAACTCAAGCGAGTAGTGCCTTATTTGAGTACCTGGCCGCTCGTCTCTAAAGATTCGGCTTCCGAATCTTTAGGGGAGATCGAGGGGGGGGGGAGATCTCTCTCTCACTCCCCCCCCTCGCTCCCCCCTGCTCACTCCAGCAACTCACCGCTCACCTGCGCCGGCACCCGAATCTTTAGAGACGAGCGGGCAGGTACTCGAATAAGGCACTACTCGCTTGAGTAGTTTGCCCTAGCGAGTATGCTCGCTCATCTCTAATGCTAATGTCATAGTGTGCACTTTCACTATTTTGGCTATTCATATGCTGACTTGCGTCATTCACAAGCACTTTAGAAAGGCTCTATTAGAGGTCCAAACCATTGCTGCTTTGGTGCATGTGTGGCTTAGAATAATTCTGCATTTGTTGGCATGCAGACATCCTATCCTGCTTTGAAACCACAAACACAATGCAGAATATTCCTCTGCTGTGTTCTTAAAGGGCACATCCTCCAATGCCCCTTTTGAAACAAAATCTCAGATAAGATGAAACACATGGGAATGTATCGGATTTATGAAAAATGTACTTTGGGACGATGAATAAATTTGAGGATGTAAGCTCTCAATATTACGATGAAAACCCAGGAATTTAAGGTAGTGCCTTGCCATGCCAGCAACTTCTCTGATATCTGACATTGGTATCATAAATTGGAGCTTTTGGACTGGTCTTCTCAACTATTTGTCATTGTCTTGTTGTATCACTCACTGTCTTTTCAGCTTGAAGCCATGTACTCTTGCCTTTACATACTCCTTGAACAAGTTTTGATACACCTTACAATTCAATGTACTTTTAATGATTGCAAATTATTCAAGCCCTAATTCAGCAAAGCAACATTATACCATGGTGCTCCCTTCGCCATGCTAAACAGTTGGGTTGAGGTATTAGTGTTGGTGTGTGGAGTTGCTAGAAACTTCCACTTTTTTTATTCGCAGAAACGGGAGAGTCTATAATAGTACTAGTTAAGCCCTTCACAGATATAGACTAAAATATTAAATCTTTATTAGGATCCTTTAAAAAACATGTACGGGCTATCCACACAAACAAAACATAAAGACAAAAGGATAATAAATATCCTTTCCATACAATAAGTCTCTTATATTGTATCACAAAACACAAGGGCATCCAGATAGTAGAATTATAACTGGGTAGCCGTCTAAGTCTCTTATATTGTATCACGAAACACAAGGGCGTCCAGATAGTAGAACTATAACTGGGTAGCCGTCTGATGATTACAAATAGCTGTAATGCATATAGTTACTGATAAATCAGTTGGTATGTTAGAAAGGTAGCTATATAGTTACCTTTCTATTATAACATAAGGACTGAATCTCTCTTTAATCTAAGAAGTGTCCTTCTCTATAATGGTCAACTATATAGCTACTTTTCTAACATACCAACTGATTTATCAGTAACTATATGCATTACCGCTATTTGTAATCATCAGACGGCTACCCAGTTATAGTCAAGCAAATGAAAATCGTAATTTTTTCCTTTTGCTTTGCTTAGATTCATTCAAATACTTTGGGGTCAAAATATGCAGTACACCCCTAGATGAACTTGTTAAGGGGTCTAGTTTTTAAAATGGGGTCATTTGTGGGGGTTCTCTATCGTTTTGGACGCTCAATGGCTCTACAAGTGGGCAATGGGGACTGGAATTTATTCCGTTGTACCCTGAAATCCAACGGGTGCTCCTTCCATTATAGGCCTAGCTATGTTTTCTTTAAGTAGATTAGGGGCACAATGGGTATGTTTCTGAACACGGGATAAATGGGGGTATCCATTTTGGGGTGAAAGTCTTCATTCCTATGTACTCTTTCCAAAAAAAACAGTTTTTAAATTGACACAATTGCCAAAAAAATGAAATTCATAATTTTTTCCTTCTGCTTGGCTTAGATTGATTCAAAAACTGTGAAGTCAAAAAAGTCATCATACCCCTAGATAAATTCGTTAGGGGGTCTACTTTTCAAAATAGGGTCACTTGTGGGGGTTCTCCATCGTTTTGGTCACTCAATGGCTCTACAAGTGGGCAATGGGGACTAAATCTCCTTCAAGCAAAATTTCTGTTCCGAAAGCCACCGGTTGCTCCTTTCATTTTGGGCCCCATTGTGCATATAGACGTAATACTAGGGCCACAATGGGTATGTTTCTGAGCACAGGACAAACAGGGGTATCCATTTTAGGGTGCAAGTCTTCATTCATATATGTGCGGTACAAAAAAAACTGCTTTTGAAATGACAGAATTACCAAAAAAATGAAAATCGTATTTTTTTTTCTTCGGCTTGGCTTAGATTCATTCAAAAACTGTGAAGTCAAAAAAGTCATTGTACCCCTAGATAAATTCGTTAAGGGGTCTACTTTTCAAAATGGGGTCACTTGTGGGCATTCTCCATCGTTTTGGTCACTCAATGGCTCTACAAGTGGGCAATGGGGACTAAATCTCCTTCAAGCAAAATTTCTGTTCCGAAAGCCACCGGTTGCTCCTTTCATTTTGGGCCCCATTGTGCATATAGACGTAATACTAGGGCCACAATGGGTATGTTTCTGAGCACAGGACAAACAGGGGTATCCATTTTAGGGTGCAAGTCTTCATTCATATATGTGCGGTACAAAAAAAACTGCTTTTGAAATGACAGAATTACCAAAAAAATGAAAATCGTATTTTTTTTTCTTCGGCTTGGCTTAGATTCATTCAAAAACTGTGAAGTCAAAAAAGTCATTGTACCCCTAGATAAATTCGTTAAGGGGTCTACTTTTCAAAATGGGGTCACTTGTGGGCATTCTCCATCGTTTTGGTCACTCAATGGCTCTACAAGTGGGCAATGGGGACTAAATCTCCTTCAAGCAAAATTTCTGTTCCGAAAGCCACCGGTTGCTCCTTTCATTTTGGGCCCCATTGTGCATCCAGACATATGATTAGGGCCACAATGGGTATGTTTCTGAGCACGGGAGAAACAGGGGTATCCATATTGGGGTGCAAGTCTTCATTCATATATGTGCTGTACAAAAAAACTGCTTTTAAAATGACAGAATTACCAAAAAAATGAAAATCGTAATTTTTTTCCTTCGGCTTGCCTTAGATTAATTCAAAAACTGTAAAGTCAAAAAAGTCATCGTACCCCTCGATAAATTCGTTAAGGGGTCTACTTTTCAAAATGGGGTCACTTGTGGGCGTTCTCCATAGTTTTGGTCACTCAATGGCTCTACAAGTGGGCAATGGGGCCTAAATCTCCTTCAAGCAAAATTTCTGTTCCGAAAGCCACCGATTGCTCCTTTCATTTTGGGCCCCATTGTGCATCCAAACGTAAGATTAGGGCCACAATAGGTATGTTTCTGAGCACGGGACAAACAGGGGTATCCATTCTGGGGTGCAAATCCTAATTTTCATGTGTACTATAGAAAAAAGTCCTGTCTTTAAAATGACATATTTGCAAAAATATGAAATTTTTGTTTTTCTTTTCTAAATTGCATTGACTCCTGAAAAAAAACTGTGGGGTTAAAATACTCATGACACCCCTCAGTGAATACGTTAAAGGGTGTAGTTTTTAAACTGGGGTCACTTGTGGGGGTATCTATCATTTTGACTCCTATGAGCCTTTCCAATCTTGGATTGGTGTAGGAAAACAAAGTGTTCCTCAAAATGCTGAAAAGTAATGTTACATTTGTACGTCTCCTAAATGGTTAAAAAAAAACCGAAAGTTTTTCCAATGTACGCCCAAAATAAAGTAAACGGATGGAAATATAAATCTTAGCAAAAATTTCTATATTATGTTTGCACATATTTGAGATATTGCAGTTGGATATGTGAAAAAATGACGATTTTTTCAAAATTTTCCCAATTTTGGCGCTTTTAATAAATAAACACAAATTCTATCGGTCTTTTTTTCCACCTAAATGAAGTACAATATGTGGAGAAAAAACAATGTCAGAATCGCTTGGATATGCAAAACCTTTCTGGTCTTTTTCCATGCTAAAGTGACACGTGTCAGTTTTGCAAAATTTGGCCTGGTCATTAAGGTGCAAACAGGCTTGGTCACTAAGGGGTTAACCTCATTCAGACTCTCTTGGATTTTATGCATATACTGTCTTAAAGCATTTAATGTGCATTATGCTAATTGTTCAAATACCTTTTTTATCCAATTTTAGAAATTAAAGTACACCTCTTTTTATGTGCTATCATAGACTGAAAATATTGATGTAAGCAGATGAGAAGTAGTGCATGTTATATATAGATGGAGGCAGCCACTGCCTCAAATGCAAAAAACAAAGTTAAACAGCACATTCAAAGTGAAATATACAATATATACTGCTTTTACTGCAAACCAAAAGCAAATATTCAAAACCAAACAGTTGTAGAGTGCAGAGAGGAACATGCACTTGACTTGCTTTCCAGTCACAGAACATCCCTTATGCTATGAGACTTTGCCAGGTGTCTGCAGAAGAGGATGATCAGTATCTTGGCTGGTGCAGTAGTTACCTACCTGACAAAGAGCCAGATATCGGCCCAAAATGCAAATACAATCTACTGTGGATTTATCATTGTGGACCACTCCATCAAAATAACAATTATTTTCTTCTGCGTATCCTCCTAACTCCACATAGGAGAAGATAGTCATAATGAATGGCCTTCCACTAGTAATTCTAGAGCCTACATTGTGAGACACCGGAAGTTAAAACATGCTAAAGAAGGGTGATATATATGCTACTATACATATGCCTCTTCACTATATCAATTAGAAAATCTTTTCATTAGAAATTGATGTTTTTTTTTAATTTAACATTTTTTTTTATTATGAAATGAACTTAAGATATGTGAGTTTTTATGGAAAACAAGGCAACAAATAGACATATTGTTAACAGACATAAACCCATCTGCATTGGCAGATATGCTAATGTCCTAATATCTCTTAAGTGTTTTTCAGTTGTGAATATAATTAGCGCTGCTGGTGTTTCCTTACATTGCAGTACATTCCCAAGATACAATTCTCAGGCAAATGATTATTATTGGCTTCGCATTTAGAGCAGAATAGATTATTTCTGTGTTAGGCTCGCTGTACTATTTCCTATATTTCTGGAAAGTCAAATTCTACCTGGACCACTTTCTGAGCATATGGTCCACAGCAACCTTTCTCTGTCCATCTGGTGCAGGCCTACAAGGCATGTCACCTAATTTTTTTTCCAAATCAAGAGAGATTTTAAGTTAATGCTCAAAAAGAGTAATTTTACAGGTAGCTGTCATATGTGTATGTTTACAACATAGAAATATATCGCTAGTAAATAAAGCATACTGTTTATGCACAATGTTAAATTCTATCTATCTGTCTCATATCTATCTATCCATTTTCAAGCATTTGTATTGCTGCAACATATTCTGCAGTGTGGTACAAAGAATACAGTCATAACTCCTCCTGACCTTAGTGGGGTTCTACTTTTTTTATGTGGATAATGTAATGTTTGGGATTAGAGATGAGTGAACATGCTCGTTTAGGACAATTACTCGATCGAGCATCGCTTTTTTTGAGTAACTGCCTACTCGGGCGAAAAGAGTCGGGCGCTGGGGGGTAGCAGGGGGGAACAGAGGGAGCTCTCTCTCTCTTCCCTCCCCACTCCCCACCGCAACCCCCCGCCCACCCCCGGGGCCCCCCGAATCTTTTCGCCCGATTAGGCAGTTACTCGAAAAAAGCAATGCTCGATCGAGTAATTGCTCTAAACGAGCACATTCGCTCATCTCTATTTGGGATATCATAGTTTTTTCTGTCTGACAAATTAGTGTTTTTGATTTAATCCCATTAATATTATTAGTATTACTTTATAGTTATGCTTGTAAACTTTGACCTTCTCCAGCAGAATTCTCCATTGCACTCCAGGCTTGCCATCTAATCAGTTGTGTGTTTTACCTCAAATATTCATTATCCAAGAACATCTAAAATTAGAGAAAATCACCAGAAGCGGCACACAATCTGGGGTGCTAATGTCAATTGGACCATCTGGGGTGCTAATGTCAACAGCCTATAAGTTTGCACAATCTAGAGGCTCAGGTACAGCAAATGTGGAGCATACAAAATCTGTATGCTTCCATGCCCGCCTGTATCATATCTTGTATCAAAGCTAGAAGCCGTAAAACAGAGTACTAGAGCCTCCATGCCCAATTATATCACATTTTGTATCTCAGCTAGAGGCTGTACAACAGGGTACTAGACCCTCCATGCTCACCTATATCACATCTTCTATCAAAGCTATAGGCATACAACAGGGTACTAGAGCCTCTATGCTCAGCTGTATCATATCTTGTATCCAACTTAGAGGTGGTACCACATGGTTCTAGAGCCTCCATGCCCATCCGTATCACATCTTGTATCCATGCTAAAGGTGGTACAACAGGGTGCTAGAGCCTCCATGCTCATCCTTATCACATCTTCTATCAAAACTAGAGGCAGTTCGACAGGGTACTAGAGCCTCCATGCCCACCTGTATTACATCTTGTATCCATGCTAGAGGCGATACAACAGAGTACTAGAGCCTCCATGCCCACCTGTATCACATCTTGTATCCATGCTAGAGGCGATACAACAGAGTACTGGAGTCTCTATGCCCGCCCGTATCACATCTTCTATCAAAGCTATAAGGCAGTTCGACAGGGTAATAGAGCCTCCATGCCTGCCCATACCACATCTCGTATCCAAGCTAGAGGCGGTACAACTGGGTACTAGAGTCTCCATGCACCCCGTATCACAGCTTGCATCCCAGCTAGAGGCAGTACAACAGGGTACTAGAATCTCCTTTCAGTTTTCTGCAATAAATCCTCCTTTTGCTCTGATACTGTAATCACTTATTTATATCAATGTTACAATAACACAGAAAGTTTCATTTGATTCCAACAACTCCTTCTAGGTGTTTGATTTTTTTTGACAATGAGTATATTTTGATTTTGGATGAGGCTGTCGTCAGTACTTCAAGCATTGACTGCAGAATAAGGTTTCCCTTTGCTATAAGGCTAAAATCACACACAGTGGGAAAAATACTGAATGATGTAGAATTGGCCAGTAATCCACAATAAAATAACTTAGGCTGATGTCACACAGATTTTTGCAAAAGTGCTTTTTTTAGCTTTTGCAGAAAGCATTCTTTAATTTATTTTCTTTTTCTGCAAATAACACTCGATTCAGATGTAAGCTGTAGGTTTCTATTAACTGAACAAGGAAATTTCCGTGTTAACCCTGAGTATACTAGTCCGGTTGACCCTGTATCTAAACGGCTTCAGATACACCACTTACATTTACGTGGCAGCCTCTGACTATTGGTAAAGCCGCAAAATTGGTTTTTACTAGAGATGAGCGAGCACCAAAATGCTCGGGTGCTCGTTACTCGGGACGAAATTTTCGCAATGCTCGAGGGTTCGTTTCGAATAACGAACCCCATTGAAGTCAATGGGCGACCCGAGCATTTTTGTATTTCGCCGATGCTCGCTAAGGTTTCCATGTGTGAAAATCTGGGCAATTCAAGAAAGTGATGGGAACGACACAGCAACGGATAGGGCAGGCGAGGGGCTACATGTTGGGCTGCATCTCAAGTTCACAGGTCCCACTATTAAGCCACAATACCGGCAAGAGTGGGCCCCCCCCCCCTCCCAACAACTTTTACTTCTGAAAAGCCCTCATTAGCATGGCATACCTTAGCTAAGCACCACACTACCTACAACAAAGCACAATCACTGCCTGCATGACACTCTGCTGCCACTTCTCCTGGGTTACATGCTGCCCAACCCCCCTCCCCCCTGCACGATGCAGTGTCCACAGCGCACACCAAACTGTCCCTGCGCAGCCTTCAGCTGCCCTCATGCCACACCACCCTCATGTCTATTTATAAGTGCGTCTGCCATGAGGAGGAACTGCAGGCACACACTGCAGAGGGTTGGCACGGCTAGGCAGCGACCCTCTTTAAAAGGGGCGGGGCGATAGCCCACAATGCTGCACAGAAGCAATGAGAAATATAATCCTGTGCCACCGCCATCAGGAGCTGCACACGTGGGCATAGCAATGGGGAACCTATGTGCCACACACTATTCATTCTGTCAAGGTGTCTGCATGCCCCAGTCAGACTGGTAATATGTACCTTAACAGTAACCGCGTTGGTGGTAATGTGGTGGTGACTGCGGACTTAGTAGCGCGGTTGTATTTTGCTGGTTTTCGGAATGTGGCCAGGATTAAGTGGGCCGTGGCGGGGGGATGGTGTGGGGGCTCTCTTGTTGTGTCGGTAAAGGTGAAATTCTTGGACTGCCACCAGACGAACCAATGCAAAGGCATTTGCCAAGAATGTTTTCATTGTTGGAGGAGGAGGGGGATGTTTTTGAGGCACTACGTGTCCTCTCCACGTGTCCGTGGTTATATGCACCTTAACAGTAACCGCGTTGGTGGGAAATGGCCTCGCCGCCATCATGTCTTTGGGAAGCCTCTGTTTCCACACCCCAGAGACATACCATTAGCAGCGGTATAGGCAGAGCCCATAATTCGTAACATTTCAGCCGTAGCATTAGGACAGGCCCAACTTAAATATCACTAGCAACATTATAGGGGGAGCACAGTATTAGTTCCATTTCAGTAATAGTAGCACTCAAGACAGGCCCCAGTAACAATTCTGAAGCAGCAGTATAGTGGGAGCGCAGTCTTCGTTCCATTTCAGTAATAGTAGCACTCAAGACAGGCACCAGTAACAATTCCGAAGCAGCAGTATAGTGGGAGCGCAGTCTTCGTTCCATTTCAGTAATAGTAGCACTCAAGACAGGCCCCAGTAACAATTCCGAAGCAGCAGTATAGGAGGAGCATAGTCTAAGTTCCATTTAAGTAATAGTAGCAGCCTACACAGGCCCCAGGAACAATTCCGAAGCAGCAGTATAGTGGGAGCGTAGTCTTAGTTCCATTTCAGTAGCTGCAGTATAGCCAAGGCCCAAGTTACATTTATGTAGCTAAAGTGTAGGCCAACCCCACACACCTTTCTGTACCATGAGTGCAGGCGAAGAACATAGAAATTGCTATGATTACACTGTAGGTGAGGGCCCAAAAAATTGGTGTACCAACAGTACTAATGTACCTCAGTAAAAATTGGCCATGCCCAACCAAGATGGCAGGTGAAACCCATTAATCGCTTTGGTTAATGTGGCTTAAGTGGTAACTAGGCCTGGAGGCAGCCCAGTTTAACGAAAAATTGGTTCAAGTTAAAGTTCCAACGCTTTTAAGAGCATTGAAACGTATAAAAAATTTTTTGAAAAATTATATGAGTGAGCCTTGTGGCCCTAAGAAAAATTGCCCGTTCAGCGTGATTACGTGAGGTTTCAGGAGGAGGAGCAGGAGGAGGAGGAGGAATATTATACACAGATTGATGAAGCAGAAATGTCCCCGTTTTGGATTGTGAGAGAGAACGATGCTTCCATCCGCGGGTGCAGCCTACGTATTGCTTAGGTATCGCTGCTGTCCGCTGGTGGAGAAGAGAAGTCTGGGGAAATCCAGGCTTTGTTCATCTTGATGAGTGTTAGCCTGTCGGCACTGTCGGTTGACAGGCGGGTACGCTTATCCGTGATGATTCCCCCAGCCGCACTAAACACCCTCTCCGACAAGACGCTAGCCGCAGGACAAGCAAGCACCTCCAGGGCATACAGCGCTAGTTCAGGCCACGTGTCCAGCTTCGACACCCAGTAGTTGTAGGTGGCAGAGGCGTCACGGAGGACGGTCGTGTGATCGGCTACGTACTCCCTCACCATCCTTTTACAGTGCTCCCGCCGACTCAGCCTTGACTGGGGAGCGGTGACACAGTCTTGCTGGGGAGCCATAAAGCTGTCCAGGCCCTTAAAGACTGTTGCACTGCCTGGGCTGTACATGCTGCTCGATCTCCGCACCTCCCCTGCTACCTGGCCCTCGGAACTGCGCCTTCTGCCACTAGCGCTGTCGGGTGGGAATTTTACCATCAGCTTGTCCGCAAGGGTCCTGTGGTATAGCAACACTCTCGAACCCCTTTCCTCTTCGGGAATGAGAGTGGGAAGGTTCTCCTTATAGCGTGGGTCGAGCAGTGTGTACACCCAGTAATCCGTAGTGGCCAGAATGCGTGTAATGCGAGGGTCACGAGAAAGGCATCCTAACATGAAGTCAGCCATGTGTGCCAGGGTACCTGTACGCAACACATGGCTGTCTTCACTAGGAAGATCACTTTCAGGATCCTCCGCCTCCTCCTCCTCCTCAGGCCATACACGCTGAAATGATGACAGGCAAGCAGCATGGGTACCGTCAGCAGTGGGCCAAGCTGTCTCTTCCCCCTCCTCCTCATCCTCCTCATGCTCCTCCTCCTCCTCCTGAACGCGCTGAGATATAGACAGGAGGGTGCTCTGACTATCCAGCGACATACTGTCTTCCCCCGCCCCCGTTTCCGAGCGCAAAGCGTCTGCCTTTATGCTTTGCAGGGAACTTCTCAAGAGGCATAGCAGAGGAATGGTGACGCTAATGATTGTAGCATCGCCGCTCACCACCTGGGTAGACTGCTCAAAGTTTCGAAGGACCTGGCAGATGTCTGCCAACCAGGCCCACTCTTCAGAAAATAATTGAGGAGGCTGACTCCCACTGCGCCGCCCATGTTGGAGTTGGTATTCCACTATAGCTCTACGCTGCTCATAGAGCCTGGCCAACATGTGGAGCGTAGAGTTCCACCGTGTGGGCACGTCGCACAGCAGTCGGTGCACTGGCAGATTAAAGAGATGTTGCAGGGTGCGCAGGGTGGCAGCGTCTGTGTGGGACTTGCGGAAATGTGCGCAGAGCCGGCGCACCTTTACGAGCAGGTCTGACAAGCGTGGGTAGCTTTTCAGGAAGCGCTGAACCACCAAATTAAAGACGTGGGCCAGGCATGGCACGTGCGTGAGGCTGCCGAGCTGCAGAGCCGCCACCAGGTTACGGCCGTTGTCACACACGACCATGCCCGGTTGGAGGCTCAGTGGCGCAAGCCAGCAGTCGGTCTGCTCTGTCAGACCCTGCAGCAGTTCGTGGGCCGTGTGCCTCTTATCTCCTAAGCTGAGTAGTTTCAGCACGGCCTGCTGACGCTTGCCCACCGCTGTGCTGCCACGCCGCGCGACACCGACTGCTGGCGACGTGCTGTTGCTGCTGACATATCTTGATTGCGAGACAGAGGTTGCGGAGGAGGAGGAGGATGCTTTAGTGGAGGAAGCATACACCGCCGCAGATACCAGCACCGAGCTGGGGCCCGCAATTCTGGGGGTGGGTAGGACGTGAGCGGTCCCAGGCTCTGACTCTGTCCCAGCCTCCACTAAATTCACCCAATGTGCCGTCAGGGAGATGTAGTGGCCCTGCCCGCCTGTGCTTGTCCACGTGTCCGTTGTTAAGTGGACTTTGGCAGTAACCGCGTTGGTGAGGGCGCGTACAATGTTGCGGGAGACGTGGTCGTGCAGGCCTGGGACGGCACATCGGGAAAAGTAGTGGCGACTGGGAACCGAGTAGCGCGGGGCCGCCGCCTCCATCATACTTTTGAAGGACTCCGTTTCCACAACCCTATGCGGCAGCATCTCAAGGCTGATAAATTTGGCTATGTGGACGGTTAACGCTTGAGCGTGCGGGTGCATGGCGGCGTACTTGCGCTTGCGCTCAAACACTTGCGCTAGCGACGGCTGGACGGTGCGGTGCGAGACATTGGTGGATGGGGCCGAGGACAGCGGAGGTGAGGGTGTCGGTGCAGGCCAGGAGACGGTAGTGCCTGTGTCCTCAGAGCGGGGTTGGATCTCAGTGGCAGGTTGGGGCACAGGGGGAGAGGCAGCAGTGCAAACCAGAGGCGGTGAACGGCCTTCGTCCCACCTTGTGGGGTGCTTGGCCATCATATGTCTGCCAGACCTTAGAGCACCTCGGCCTCTGCAGGGTGGCATGGCGCGAGGGGGCGCTTTGGGAATCACTTGGTGGATTATTCGGTCTGGCCCTGCCTCTACCCCTGGCCACCGCACTGCCTCTTGCAACCTGCCCTACTGCTGCCCGTGCCTCCCCCTCTGAAGACCTGTCCTGTGTAGGCGTTGCACACCAGGTGGGGTCAGTCACCTCATCGTCCTGCTGCTCTTCCTCCGAATCCTCTGTGCGCTCCTCCCTCGGACTTACTGCCCTTACTACTACCTCACTGCAAGACAACTGTGTCTCATCGTCATCGTCCTCCTCACCCACTGAAAGGTCTTGAGACAGTTGCCGGAAGTCCCCAGCCTCATCCCCCGGACCCCGGGAACTTTCGAATGGTTGGGCATCAGTGACTATAAACTCCTCTGCTTGGAGAGGAACCACTGCTGCCCAATCTGAGCAGGGGCCCGAGAACAGTTCCTGGGAGTCTGCCCGCTCCTGAGCATGTGTCATTGTAGTGGAGTGAGGAGGCTGGGAGGAAGGAGGAGTGGCAGCCAGAGGATTTGGATTTGCAGCACTGGACGGCGCAGAACTGTGGGTGGATGATAGCTTGCTCGAAGCACTTTCTGCCATCCACGACAGGACCTGCTCACACTGCTCATTTTCTAATAAAGGTCTCCCGCGTGGACCCATTAATTGGGCGATGAATGTGGGGACGCCAGAAACGTGCCTCTCTCCTAATCGCGCAGCAGTCGGCTGCGATACACCTTGATCAGGAGCTCGCCCTGTGCCCACACCCTCACTTGGGCCTACGCGTCCTCGGCCACGTCCACGTCCACGTCCTCTAGGCTTACCCCTACCCCTCAGCATGCTGTATTACCAGTGATTTCCCAGGCAGCAAATAAATTGGCGCAAGCCTGCAGGACAAATACAATTTTTCCCTTTTTGGGAAACGGAGGGCCCACTGACTATATTCAATCAGATAAGATATGTGTTGCACAGAAATGCAGTTATATGAAGTGCAGCAGAGCGGAGACTTTTCACAGGCAGCAAATAAATTGGCGCAAGCCTGCAGGACAAATACAATTTTTCCCTTTTTGGGAAACGGAGGGCACACTGACTATATTCAATCAGATAAGATATGTGTTGCACAGAAATGCAGTTATATGAAGTGCAGCAGAGCGGAGACTTTTCACAGTCAGCAAATAAATTGGCGCAAGCCTGCAGGACAAATACAATTTTTCCCTTTTTGAGAAACGGAGGGCCCACTGACTATATTCAATCAGATAAGATATGTGTTGCACAGAAATGCAGTTATATGAAGTGCAGCAGAGCGGAGACTTTTCACAGGCAGCAAATAAATTGGCGCAAGCCTGCAGGACAAATACAATTTTTCCCTTTTTGGAAAACGGAGGGCCCACTGACTATATTCAATCAGATAAGATATGTGTTGCACAGAAATGCAGTTATATGAAGTGCAGCAGAGCGGAGACTTTTCACAGGCAGCAAATAAATTGGCGCAAGCCTGCAGGACAAATACAATTTTTCCCTTTTTGGGAAACGGAGGGCCCACTGACTATATTCAATCAGATAAGATATGTGTTGCACAGAAATGCAGTTATATGAAGTGCAGCAGAGCGGAGACTTTTCACAGGCAGCAAATAAATTGGCGCAAGCCTGCAGGACAAATACAATTTTTCCCTTTTTGGGAAACGGAGAACCCACTGACTATATTCAATCAATAATATATGTTTTCTGGCCCTGCCTACACAATTCTCTCCCTGTAGTATTACTGCAAAGCGCAATGCTCTGCAGACAGCCGATTTTGAAAAGAAAAAAATATGCAACACTGCTAACAGCAGCCAGCACAGTACTGCACACGGATAGATGTGGCCCTAAGAAGGACCGTTGGGGTTCTTGAAGCCTACACTCACTCCTAACACTCTCCCTACCTAACCCCCACTTCTGTCCCTGTAGTATTACTGCAAGGCGCAATGCTCTGCAGACTGCCGATTTTGAAAAAAAAAAAAATTGTGCAACACTGGTAACACCACCCTCCACAGTACTGCACACGGATAGATGTGGCCCTGAGAAGGACCGTTGGGGTTCTTGAAGCCTACACTCACTCCTAACACTCTCCCTACAGCAGCACCAGCAGCAGCACTTTCCCTCAGCTAACTCACAAGACATCTGAGGCGAGCCGCGGGAGCGGCTGACTTTTATATTCGGGTGACATCTGATCTCCCCAGCCACTCACAGCAGGAGGGTGGTATAGGGCTTGAACGTCACAGGGGGAAGTTGTAATGCCTTCCCTGTCTTTCAATTGGCCATAAAAGCGCGCTAACGTCTCAGAGAGGAAACTGAAAGTAACCGGAACACCCTAATATTCGCACGAATATCAAGCTCGGACGAGTACGTTCGCTCATCTCTAGTTCTTACTAAACTGGAACTAATTGCTCCCCATGAAACACGGTATCCTGCACTAGGGCATGGTTGGGATTATCCGCTGGGGAGCAAAAAATTCCTTTTTTATGTTCTTTGTGTGTCTTTCGGAAACTTGCATTTCAAGTTCCCTTTTTAATGCAATATTTATTAAAAGTTATATTTTAGTTATTGTTTCACGAACCCTACAGTGATTAGTAGGTGAATAAGGAATTATGAAACACACTATAAAAACAGGGAATTTTTTTTTAGCGCATTCTATCTCAATTTTGGTGCATTTTTTGGATCCATAGCATTATTTCAAAATCGCAGCATGCTCTTTGTATGGATTTTTTGGGGCATTTTTCCACTATAGCAAAAAAAAAGGGTAAACAAAAAACAGTTGGGCAAATTCATAAAACTGCCTTCATTGTGCTTAGCAACCAATCACAATACAGCTTTCATTTTATCAAAACAGTTTAAAGGGGTTCTGACATCAAAAAAAAAAAATTGTACTCACCTTGCCTGGCCTGGCCCGATCGCCAGGCATGTCCCCTCCAGCCGGCATCTTCTTCTGTGCCTTTAAAGCAGAGCAGGAGCGGTCAAAAAGACCGCTTCCTGCTCTGGTCCGTCCGTCAGGCACTTCCGAGGTCAATGGACGGACCGCCACAGCAAGCACGTCACAAGCAGTGCTTGCTGTGGGCGGCCCGTCCGTCCGGCTGAACTCCGGAGTGCTGCGCATGCGCAGTGGAGATGCAGCCCATCCTGACTCCTGTCAGAGGGCACCTCTCCACTGCGCATGCGCGCGATCCCGGAGCGGCGCGGCTCGTGCAGACAGAAGAAGAGGAGCAGCGCCTGCCGGGAGATGACCCCCCGATGTCAACAACAACAGAAGACAAGGTAAGTATTATCTTTTTATGCTTTAGCAGCCATTAAACCGTGGGTTCCCTGGGTCCATTAGGCAGACCAGGGAACAATGGCTGCTAAAGCATAAAAACATTATTCATGTCAGAACCCCTTTAAGAAATAAAATCTGAGCTCTGGTTGGTTGCAAGGGCAATAACGACAGCTTTTGATATAGACACTTTTGATAAATGAGGTCCTATATGTGACCAAATAACCCCACAAAAAGCTACCTGTGAAAATGCGGTTCGCAACAAAAAAATTTTTTCTGGTGTTTTGTTTTGTCAAAAAAGGCAGAAAATAGAGTATATGTTGGGTAGTTTTACACTGTTGTTGAGTTTAGATGCAAATTTCAGAATGTGGGAAATCGATTGACCTAGTAACATAGTATGTTAGGCTGAAGGGAGACAATGTCCATCAATCAAGTAGAACTTAGATTCTATGGAAAAACAATTCTTTATGGACATAAGCGGAAACCAATCGCAGCATGCTCCATTTTTCTGTGGTTCCCACATGGAGGGCTTCCACTGAAGTCAACAGAAGCTGTCCGACCTGCGACCCGTCCCCAATTGGCAGTCTGCGGATTACATGGGAAAAGGAGATTTTTAAAAAAAATCTGTACTGCGCATGTCCGATGGCGCAGACCATCCGCAGTACAGAGAAAGAAACAAGATGTGACGTATGCGTGGATGGCGCTGCCGGCAGGGTCAGATTTGACTGTGGGCTCCCACATGCAGAATCCAACCCGCCCATGAACATGAAACCTTAGGAGTGGGGCAATAATTTTTCTTCATGTTCTATGCTTGACAGGAATGAACAGTGGGGTTTTATGTTTTGCCCCCACCCGTGGTCCTGCTTGCTTTCAGTCTACAGCTGCATTTAACCTTCATAGTTGCATTCTAAGGTCTCAGTCACACGGGCGCCGATCCACTCGTGTTTCTGCACGATAAGTCCGCTGGACTGCAGGTGCGGACGACTCTCCTCACCGGCCTGAAGAAAGAACACATGGCCGTCAATGGAGCTGGTCATGCAGAGAGTCATCCACATGCGAAGCGGCCGTCTTATCATGCAGAAACACGTGCGGATCGGCACCCATGTGACTGAGCCCTAAGACAGGCTTCTCAAAGATTGCTCTGACAGCAAGCATTCTTTCCCAATCCTGGAGAATCCGCTTGAGTTTCTTTCCTAAGAATAACTACAGATTTGTCTACTTTGTAGGCATCATAACATTGTATTTTCTGAAAATGTCAAAAGAAAATCAAATCTCTGTTTATCAAACTGATTATATTACTCAGGGGGAACTGCATCATGAATATTGCAGTATCAAGTTTCTCAAGTGCTTGCAGACTGCTCAACAGCTTTAGAAGTCGGGCTGGAAAACATGTTGCTTATCAGAGAGGTTTCCAGAAGTCTCTGCAGGGTCTTCAGAATAGTTTAGCCAGCTGTAAGACACATCTGGACTCTCAAGGGGGAAAAAAGAGTTGGCATCTTACTAGCTCTACCTTCCTGATCACTGTATGCATGGTGGTGCTCAATGCTACTTACTGTTCTAGTCCCACTGAAGTCACATGATTACCAGAATGACCACCAAAGATCTCTTTGACATGGGATGGATGAAATTGCACAGGACACACGCCTAAATCCACAGGTCTAACTGGATTTTGAGGTGGAATTGTAGGCAGGTTTTAAGCCATTTTTAATTCTGCATCAAAATCTGCAGGCAGCCTGTGGATTTTGGTGTGAATCTACCAAGGCTTGCACTGCATTCTGCATTGTAATTCTGTCTCCCGTGAAAGGTCCCTGACATGTAAAATAAATGAATGAATGAACATAAATAAATTAACAAGCCCAAACCACAACTCTAGCCCCACACTCAATGACCTGCAAGCATACATCTCCTATATAAAAATGACAGTATCCTTTCAGGAGGTGATGAATTCATAGTGTAGTATGAGAAAATACATGCTATACGGTCAGACATGCTGAAGAGGTATGGGGTAGTGTAGGGACTAGAGATGAGCAAGTATACTCGCTAAAGGCAATTGCTCGAGCGAGCATTGCCTTTAGCGAGTATCTCTCCGCTCGAGACGGAAGGTTCGGGTGCCGGCGCGGGGGAGCGGTGAGTAGCGGCAGTTAGCAGGAGGGAGCGGGGGGGGGGGGGGGGGGGGAGAGGGAGAGAGAGATCTCCCCTCCATTCCGCCCCGCTCTCCCCCACAGCTCCCTGCCCGCCGCCGGCACCCGAACCTTCGGGCTCGAGCGGGCAGGTACTCGCTAAAGGCAATGCTCGCTCGAGCAATTGCCTTTAGCGAGTATACTCGCTCATCTCTAGTAGGGACCTTGGATTGAATTGGTGGATATTCCAGGATCTAGGCATACTCTCCTTTCAACCTAAATACACCCTCTAATTGAGTTACTGATACCTAAAGTCTGTTGAGAATGTTTAGTGAATTAAAAATAGGATGACCTTAGTTTGGTTTAGACAAGTTTTATTGTTTTTAAACAATCTCTTTTTTATTGAAGTACAATATAAACCTCAGGGAAGGTAACCCGCTCCCTGGGAGACGGTCAACAAGAGCGAACACGCAGGTCCCTGTAGCTTAATTACAGCTCAAGAATAGCAAAAGTAAAAGAAAACCATTGAGTCCAGTAGACAAGTTTTATTGTGAAAGTTTACAAAACAAGGTATATTATAAATATTACATAGTATTAGAGAAAATGGGAGAAAAGCATTTTAGGATTGCTAACATGTATGTAAGTGTTCTATTATTTGTTCCTATGATTGTATTGCCCCCTGCGTGGGGATCACAGATGCATAAACGGCATATGCATCAGATTTTGGGATTCTAATAAAAACCTTTTGACACTATAAATGACAGTAACATAAAACGTGGCACAATTTAAAATGTATTGTGCTGTCACTTTGTTCTTCTATATTAAAAATAATTATAGAAGAAATGTAAAAAGCCAGACACTGATTTAGGGCTGAGTCAGACGGGTGGTTTGGCTGCACATGATTTTTGCATTTGCGATTCGCATCTATTAGAATCAATGCTTTTCAATGGCAGCGGTCACATAGTCATTTTTTACCTGCGCACCAAAATTTGTACCGGTAAAAATAGGGCAGCAGTTTTCAAAACGCAAGTAACTGCGGCATGCAGGATTTTTTGGATGTGAAACCCCTGGATGCTGTCACATCTAGGGGTTTCACCTTGTGGTCAATGGGGCCAGCATCAGTGGCGCCCCATTGTCAACATACAGAGAAGATCGCAATCCTCTGGCACAGCTGTGACAGCTGTGGCCAAGGATTTCTTCATCTCCATGGGGAGTTTCCTCATCACTGAACACTGTGACTTGAATTCAATGAATGGCTGAGCACTGCCTCTGATTGGCTGAGTGCAGGAACCAATCACAGGCAGTGCTCAGCTGTCATTCAATGGCCAATCAGAGGCAGCCCTTTCAGCAGGCGGGGATTCAAAATCCCCGCCTACTGAAAGCACTTCAAAGTAGTTCAGGAGGACAAGTGGCTAGATGCGCCAGAGCCCCAGCAGTGGCAGTGAGGTGAGTTTATATTTTTTTAGTTTTTTACACATTCTAGGGATGATTTTCAGGGAAGAGCTTATATTTAAAGCCCTTCCCTGAAAATCACTGCAGGGGTTGCTGTCATTTTTTCACGTTTTCAATTGTAATATCTCAAATATGTGCAAATATACAGTACAAATTTTGATAAGATATATATTTTCATCTGTTTACTTTATTTTGGATGCACATTGGAAAAACTGTAGGTTTTTTTTACCATTTAGGAGACTAGAAATTTAACATTAATTATTAACATTTTGAGGAACATTTTTCTTTCCTACACCAAGCCAATATTGCAAAGGCTCGTAGGTGTCAGAATGATAGATACACTTAAAAATGTCCCCATTTATAAAAATAAACCCCTTAATGTATTCACTGAGGGGTGTCAGGAATATTTTGATCCCTCAGTTTCTTTTCAGGAGCCATCAGCTGCTACTTTCGATTTGGCCCCAGTTGTGCATACAGACATAAGATTAGGGCTACGATGGGTTTGTTTCTGAACACAGGACAAGCAGGGGTATCCATTTTGGGGTGTAAATTTTCATTTTCATGTGCACTATAGAAAAAAAATTGTATTTTTAGATAACATATTTGCAATAATATGAAATTTAATTTTTTTTCCTCTAAATTGCATTAACAGGTATCATCACTAAGCGACGGGGCGGGAAATATAAACAAAAAAAGGTGTACTGCACATGACTGCCTGTGTAGGTACACAGTTATGCACAGTACATTACGTGGACATACGCAGGGCAATGGCCGGGCTCACAGCTGGGATTCACTGCAGGCCTCTGCAAGTGGATTCCACATACGGACGCGTGAGCTTAGTATTATTCAGATTGCTACCTGTAATATGTAATTTATAAGAAGTCCCTGGGAACGCTCGCCCTCTTGCTGTTCCAGGAGCAGCTTGTTGAACCTCTTCTGTGTGAGACCCCCGCACCTCAGCAAGATTAGGAAGCCTCACAGAGTGCCACTCTTTACACCCCATCCCTACTGCTGAGGTCAAGAAATACCCCCCCAAAAAGGCGAGTTTGCAGCAAGCATGTGAGCAGGAGTGATACCCTGTTTTATTGCCCTATGTGCCCAACCAGCCTCCCTAATTGCCGATGTTTTTGGACATACCACACAGTTTAAATCTTCATTTTCATGTGCACTATAGAAAAAAACTGCCTTTAAAATGACATATTTGCAAAAATATGAAATTTATTTTTTTCTCCTCTAAATTGCATAAAGGTGTTTATTTTTTTAAATGGAGTCATTTGTGGGGGTATCTATCATTCTGACACCCATGAGCCTTTGCAATCTTGGCTTGGTGTAGGAAAGCAAAATGTTCCTCAAAATGTTAATTAATGTTAAATTTGTACGTCTTCTAAATGGTTAAAAAAAAGACTAAGTTTTTTCAATGTGCCTCCAGAATAAAGTAAACAGATGGAAAAATATATATTTAAAAAATTTGTATAGTATATTTGCACATATTTGAGAAAATAAAATTGCAAATGTGAAAAAAATGACAATTCTTTTTCAAAATTTCCCAAATTTTGGCTCTTTTAATAAATATACACAAATTCTATCGGTCTATTTTTAATATCTAAATGAAGTACAATATGTGGCGAAAAACCAATCTCAGAATCCCTTGGATACGCAAAACCTTAACACAGTTATTCTATGTTAAAGTGACACGTCAGATTTCCAAAATTTGGTCTAGTTTACTTAAGATCAACAATCAGAGTCTAAAATTTAGGTCAGTTGATAATATTTTCTAAACCGTATTTTTTCTAAATAAAGAACCACCTAAGTGCAAACCTTTCCAACATGTACTATTCTAACACCAAAACTGTTTAACTCTTCTGTCTACAACGTGTGATTTTTAAACATGCTCACCAAAATTAAATTTCATCCAAAGCACAACAGGATTTCCTTCTGCTGCGATTAATCTACTAACTGCCAGATTGCCTGACGTTGGATGGGCATCTCAAACTGCTGAAATAGAATTTTGCTTGACAGCTCTGTTATGAGTCTTATTAATGGTAACCGGTTTCACTCTTGGTGGTGCAATTTCAGTTTCAGGGCTGCCAAGTGGCAACATTCTGATTATTTCTTTTGTATTAATTTATGAACATTTGACTTATGAGTTCATTTAAGAAATTCATTATTTATGGTAAAGACAAGTAATTTAGAGCATGTAATCTAATTATAAAAATAGGCTTTTCATATAGCATAATTCTGATAGTAATATTAAATAGGAATTGTATATTGTAGACATTGTTTGTACAATATGTATGAATTCTTTATGTAATTTCTCTTATTTATTGCTTACAGAATTTTTTACAGCATAGAGTACACTCTTTAGATTCGCTATTCAAAATTAATTTAATAAAAAAACACAAACAACATTCATGGCAGGTTTAGTTTGCAAAGGAATGGGTAAAAGAGTTTAGTTCCCATGCAGAGTTGATGATATATTGTAGAAACAAGCATTACTGAGCAAGTGTACATGTCGCAGAGCAGCTAAAGCTGTGTGCTCCATTGAAAGTGTGCCAAGCAGTAGTAGCGAGCAAATAAGCAGACAAAGCCAACATTGTGGAGAATTGTTCTTAAGAGTGCTGAGCCATTGCCTGGGTACATTCAAGTTTGCAAAAAATTGGATATTCCATGCATATAACAAAAAAAATTGTTCTTACAAGTGAACAAGCAAGCAATGACCGAGTTTACTCATCTAAATGATTTATATAGGCAGATAAATCGCTGACATTTGTTCCTGTAGTAGTGAATTTGATCGCCGTTTACACGCAACAAGTGAACAATAATTTTATGCCTGCATAAAATCAACAATGGAGCAAAGATTCGGGGGCCGGCACGGGGCGGGGAGCGGGGAGGAACGGAGGGGAGATCTCTCTCTCCCTCTCTCCTCCCTGCTCCTCCCTGCTCATGGCTGCAACTCACCTGTCACCCGCGCCGGCAGCCGAACCTTCTCTGCCGAGTGGGGAGAGACTCGCTAAGGACAATGCTCAATCGAACAATTGTCCTTAGCGAGTATGCTTGCTCATCTCTAATAGTAACATAGTATGTTAGGCTGAAGGGAGACAATGTCCATCTAGGTCAGCCTGTTTCCACCCCCCTATGTTGATCCAGGCAAAAAAAAAAAACCAATGAGGCAGAAGCCAATTAGCCCATTTGGTGGAAAAAAATTCCTTCCGAATTCCATAATGGCATTCATTATAATCCCTGGATCAATGTTTGAAAGTTCCTATCTGACTCCAAGACCTGGATCCACAACCCGATGGTTATTTAATGTCTACATACCCTTCACAGTTAGGGCGCCCACCCACTGGCGTTTGTGATTTTCGTGCGTGAAAAACGCAGCGTTTTCGCGGCGTTTTTTGCCGCGTTTTTGCGGCGTTTTCGCGGCTTTTCCATTAATTTCCATTGACTTTCATGGGTGCATTAGGAGAAAAATAAGGACACATATGCAACTGACAGTTCCTATGTTAAAAATCGCAACGCAACGCAAAAAAAAACGCCAGTGGACAGGAGTACATTCAATTCTAATTGCTCTTGAGAAAAAACGCAAAACGCAAGGAAAAAAAAATCGCCAGTGGGTGGGCGCCCTTATAGACTAAAATAATAATTTTTATTGAGATCCTTTTAAAAAACGTATATATGGGCTATAAAGACTCACAAAACATAAGTACAAAGGGATGTAACATTACCCCTTCCACACAACAATACGTATAGTCTTTAAGTCAGGAGGTCCCAGTACTTATAGACAATAGGGATATCTTATGATCTTAGCGAATAGTGCATATGATCAATAAGTATGATTTAGAGTATGCATATACCCATATAATTAATTTTAGATCTTTTTGATATCAGAGCTCCATCAGAGCTACAGGCGCTGCATCTTTTTTATTTTATCTTATCATTTGATTTTCTTCAACCCTGATATACTCTAAACCTATCGCTAGGCATTAGAACTGTTCGCGGCATTTGTGCAATCTTACAACTTTGGCACGAGCTACAGGATCAGCCTTATTTATACTTTACATAGACTGATGCTTATCTATGACACGATTGACCCTGTACCTTATTTAGCCATCCTTTTTATGGGTCAATAGATGCTATGCATCTTTCATAGATTGCTATTTAACGAGAACTATTCTCTCGTGTTTGCGCCAAGATAGTCTCTAATAGCCAATATTTGTGATCTGCAGTCCTATTTGTCCTTTAGCTCTACTATGAGCATTATCGACATAATTGCTATTGCCAGCACCTTCTACTATCTTAGTTAGGTGTCGGTTATCAGTGGCTTAGTAATTAGTCGCATGCTCACTAATCGTGGGATACGCGATTTTTGTAGGACTAATTAGGCTGGACTTGGGAAAAGGAAAAAATATATATCCTTTCTTTTCCTAAGTTATACTTGAGAAATAGGATCTGATACTGAGTGGTCTGTATATCTCTTACAAAAGACTATTCAATATCAATGGTTGAACAAACTATCAGTCTATCAGAAAAATGATTTCTATTGGTCACACAACACAGAAGTGCATATACTTATACAAGTAGAAAAAAAGAAACACAGCAGCACTCCAAGGGTTCAGCCACACCGCTGGTGCAAGGTACAATGCAATAGCCCAGTTAGGGTCCCGACTCCCTGGGTCCACTGTTGATCAGCAATGTAGAGAGGAGGAACTAGGCAGCATTCATTGAAGTCTTCTTTATTAAATAGCCATGAGAAAGCAAGCAGCCACGTATCGACCCTGTGCTCGGGTCTTTAGCTTGATAAAGACCCGAGCACAGGGTCGATACGTGGCTACTTATACAAGTAGACAGCCCAATATAGGCTCTGCTCCTGATGAACTACGAATTTGTGGGGAAACGCGTCGAGCCGCAACTGAGCCAGAACTTGAGCTCCTATCGATAGACTCACTCGTGTTTCTCAGACTATATACAAAGATCTGAGTTTAACTGTGTGCGTTTATCTACTTTTCGATCAGACTTGGTGATTATATATACTATCTTTCAAGAGAGATCAAAAGTGAGCCAAAATTTGAGCCCGTACTGATATACTCATCTCTGATATATCAAAAAGATCTGAAATTAATTATATGGGTATATGCATACTCTAAATCATACTTATTGATCATATGCACTATTCGCTAAGATCATAAGATATCCCTATTGTCTATAAGTACCGGGACCTCCTGACTTAAAGACTATACGTATTGTTGTGTGGAAGGGGTAATGTTACATCCCTTTGTACTTATGTTTTGTGAGTCTTTATAGCCCATATATACGTTTTTAAAAAGGATCTCAATAAAAATTATTATTTTAGTCTATAACTGTGAAGGGCATAACTGTAAATACTATAGACTTACCTGCTCCTGTGAATTAGTTTAATGTCTACATACCATTGAACAAATATTTCTGAGTAAATCCCCTTGTGATTCTCCACCAGAATTTGATAAAGTACTAAGAATACCCCTTAAACTTAATACAGCGAATATTAACAAAATTCTTGATAAGAAGAACTCTACTCATTTTTCAGTGGTACACCCAAAGACCCCCATAACATTGAACCTGCTAATAGAGAAAATCCCAGTGAAAAAAAAAATATCCAACACAATATCGACAATAACACCCCCTGTGACTTGTTCAAAAATACACCAATGTTACCCCCTGCTAACACCAAAAACTCTGACCCAAAAAGTATTAATTCATCTTTTAGATGCACACCCAAAGACTCCTAAAACATCGCTGAAAACTCTGCCCCCAAAAGATCTTCAAACAGGATGTCAAAACAGAGGAGAGGGAAAAGAGGCAAGAAACATACCAAAAATAGGAATATGAAAAATGTTGATGAGAATAAGGAAATAGATCCCACGGAGGTACTAGAGTATGGTATATTTAATTTTTCCAGTTATATGCTGCACAAAAAAAAATAGATTTACTGTCAAAAGGACTATCATTCAGCTCATCAAGAAACTCCAATTTATTTGACTTATTTATTGATCTAAATCAATTTATCCAGAAAATCAAACTAAGGGTGCGTTCACACAAGCGTGTGCGTATGCGTTAATACGCGTGTATGTACGCGCGCGTGCACGTACTAGAAAAATGCACATGAACGAAGGTCCATGCTTGTTAAATGCATGTAAGAACTTTGAAATTTGGCTGTGTGGAGTGCACATAGATGCGCTCCATACGTTGGGCTCTATCAGCATAGCAGGAAATATGCACGGCGCCAATAGTTAGGCATTGATAGTTCTGATCGACATGATTTCTTTGGCGCCACAGCGATATTTTGATTACTAACTTTCTTCCTTTACTCTGTTTTTTTAAAATTCAATTCTCCACCTCAACTGGCTGTGTGAATGTATGTTGCGTTTTTTTTTTGTTTTTTTGCTTTTATTTTTCTTTTGTTTGTGTCAATATAAAGATCAGCGCAGTACAGACCAAACAGCCACGCATGTCCTTTTTCCTGTGGTGCGCGCATTCGCACGCAGGAAAAACACGGACATATGAACACTTCATATGAAATAAATGGTTTTAATAGCCGCGAGTTTTTGTACACGCGAACACACACTCGTCTGAACGCACACTGAACCTGTATTATATCATGAACAAAGACAAAAATCTGGAGAAACAAGAGATAGACTTTAACCTAGAAGACCCCATCAAAAGAGATCTAAAGCCACACAGTAAATTTTACCCCACAGAATTAAAAGTTCAATTTATTGAACTATTTTATCAAAATACACTAAGAGACCTCTCAGAAATGTGTGAAGAAAAAACACAACTTAACAAGATCTTAGCAATCGGCATTAACTGAACTAGCTGAACAGGAGCAGCTAGTATTTAAAAAAGCAGACAAGGGTGGGGGAATTGTAATAATGGACCACACAAGATACCATAATGAATGTTTAAGAATTTTGGGAGATGAAAATTATTATACAAGATTAAAAAAAGACCCAACAACAAAAATTTTCATAGTATGATTGATCTTGCCATTGAAAACAAAGGATTAACTACTAGAGATAAGCGAACGTACTCGTCCGAGCTTGATACTCGTTCGAGTATTAGCGTGTTCGAGATGCTCGTTACTCGAGACGAGTACCACGCAATGTTCGAGTTACTTTCACTTTCACCTCTGAGACGTTAGCGCGCTTTTCTGGCCAATAGAAAGACAGGGAAGGCATTACAACTTCCCCCTGCGACGTTCAAGCCCTATACCACCCCCCTGCAGTGAGTGGCTGGCGAGATCAGGTGTCACCCGAGTATATAAATCGGCCCCTCCCGTGGCTCGCCACAGATGCATTCTGACAGAGATAAGGGACAGTGCTGCTGGTGCCGGAGCTGCTATAGGGAGAGCGTTAGGAGTTATTTTAGGCTTCAAGAATCCCAACGGTCCTTCTTAGGGCCACATCTAACCGTGTGCAGTAGTGTGGAGGCTGCTTTTTGCAGTGTTGCACATTTTTTTTTTTTGTATATCGGCCGTGCAGAGCATTGCATCCTGCAGTAATTTTACATTGTCCAGGGCCAGTAGTGGTGGTGAGGCAGGGACAGAAGACATATTTAGTGTATATAGGCAGTGGGCCTTTCCAAAAACATTTATTGGGCTGCCTGTGACCGTCCTCAGTGTACTGGGTCTCTGCTGGGGGTAGTTGTCCTAATTCATACGCAGCCAGCTAAGTGTTACAGCAGGCTTGCGCAAAATTCTTTCCTGCCTCTGCTGTGCGTTCCGTAAGCGAAGTCAGCCTCCAACCACAGGCCAATAAGCGGCACATTTAATTACAGCGTTCTGTTTCTGCACTACTGGTAATACAGCATGCTGAGGGGTAGGGGTAGGCCTAGAGGACGTGGACGCGGGCGAGGACGCGGAGGCCCAAGTCAGGGTGTGGGCACAAGCCGAGCCAGTGCGGTGGCCAGGGGTAGAGGCAGGGGCAGACCGAATAATCCACCAACCTGCCACTGAGATCCAACCCCCCTCTGAGGACACAGGCACGAGTGCCTACCGGCCTGCACCCACACCCTCACCTCCGCTGTCCTCGGTCCCATCCAGCAATGTCTCTCAGCGCAGCGTCCAGACGTCGCTAGCGCAACTGTTTGAGCGCAAGCGCAAGTACGCCGCCACGCACCCGCACGCTCAAGCGTTAAATGTGCACATAGCCAAATTGATCAGCCTGGAGATGCTGCCGTATAGGCTTGTGGAAATGGAGGCTTTCAAAAGCATGATGGCGGCCGCGGCCCCACGCTACTCGATTCCCAGTCGCCACTACTTTTCCCGATGTGCCGTCCCAGCCCTGCACGACCACGTCTCCCGCAACATTGTACGCGCCCTCACCAACGCGGTTACTGCCAAGGTCCACTTAACAACAGACACGTGGACAAGCACAGGCGGGCAGGGCCACTATATCTCCCTGACGGCACATTGGGTGAATTTAGTGGAGGCTGGGACAGAGTCAGAGCCTGGGACCGCTCACGTCCTACCCACCCCCAGAATTGCGGGCCCCAGCTCGGTGCTGGTATCTGCGGCGGTGTATGCTTCCTCCACTAAACCACCCTCCTCCTCCAACGCAACCTCTGTCTCGCAATCAAGATGTGTCAGCAGCAGCAGCACGTCGCCAGCAGTCGGTGTCGCGCGGCGTGGCAGCACAGCGGTGGCCAAGCGTCAGCAGGCCATGCTGAAACTACTCAGCTTAGGAGAGAAGAGGCACACGGCCCACGAACTGCTGCAGGGTCTGACAGAGCAGACCGACCGCTGGCTTGCGCCGCTGAGCCTCCAACCGGGCATGGTCGTGTGTGACAACGGCCATAACCTGGTGGCGGCTCTGCAGCTCGGCAGCCTCATGCACGTGCCATGCCTGGCCCATGTCTTTAATTTGGTGGTTCAGCGCTTTCCGAAAAGCTACCCACACTTGTCATACCTGCTCGGAAAGGTGCGCCAGCTCTGCGCACATTTCCGCAAGTCCAAGACGGACGCTGCCACCCTGCGGACCCTGCAACATCGGTTTAATCTGCCAGTGCACCGACTGCTGTGCGACGTGCCCACACGGTGGAACTCTACGCTCCACATGTTGGCCAGACTCTATGAGCAGCGTAGAGCTATAGTGGAATACCAACTCCAACATGGGTGGCGCAGTGGGAGTCAGCCTCCTCAATTCTTTACAGAAGAGTGGGCCTGGTTGGCAGCCATCTGCCAGGTCCTTGGAAATTTTGAGGAGTCTACCCAGATGGTGAGCGGGGATGCTGCAATCATTAGCATCACCATTCCTCTGCTATGCCTCTTGAGAAGTTCCCTGCAAAGCATAAAGGCAGACGCTTTGCGCTTGGAAACAGAGGCGGGGGAAGACAGTATGTCGCTGGATAGTCAGAGCACCCTCATGTCTATATCTCAGCACGTTGAGGAGGAGGGGGAGGAGCATGAGGAGAAGGGGGAAGAGACAGCTTGGCCCACTGCTGAGGGTACCCATGCTGCTTGCCTGCCATCCTTTCAGCGTGTATGGCCGGAGGAGGAGGATCCTGAAAGTGATCTTCCTAGTGAGGACAGCCATGTGTTGCGTACAGGTACCCTGGCACACATGGCTGACTTCATGTTAGGATGCCTTTCTCGTGACCCTCGCGTTACACGCATTCTGGCCACTACGGATTACTGGGTGTACACACTGCTTGACCCACGGCATAAGCAGAACCTTTCCACTCTCATACCCGAAGAGGAAAGGGGTTCGAGAGTGATGCTATACCACAGGACCCTGGCGGACAAACTGATGGTAACATTCCCATCCGACAGCGCTAGTGGCAGAAGGTGCAGTTCCGAGGGCCAGGTAGCAGGGGAGGCGCAGAGATCAGGCAGCATGTACAGCGCAGGCAGGGGAACATTCTCCAAGGCCTTTGCCAGCTTTATGGCTCCCCAGCAAGACTGTGTCACCGCTCCCCAGTCAAGGCTGAGTTGGCGGGAGCACTGTAAAAGGATGGTGAGGGAGTACGTAGCCGATCGCACGACCGTCCTCAGTGACGCCTCTGCCCCCTACAACTACTGGCTGTCGAAGCTGGACACGTGGCCTGAACTCGCGCTGTATGCCCTGGAGGTGCTTGCTTGTCCTGCGGCTAGCGTCTTGTCAGAGAGGGTGTTTAGTGCGGCTGGGGGAATCATCACGGATAAGCGTACCCGCCTGTCAGCCGACAGTGCCGACAGGCTTACACTGATCAAGACGAACAAAGCCTGGATTTCCCCAGACTTCTCTTCTCCACCAGCGGACAGCAGCGATACCTAAGCAATACGTAGGCTGCACCCGCGGATGGAAGCATCGTTCTCTATCACCATCAAAAACGGGGACCTTTTTGCTTCATCAATCTGTGTATTCTATTCATCCTCCTCCTCCTGCCCCTCCTCCTGAAACCTCACGTAATGACGCCGAATGGGCAATTTTTCTTAGGCCCACAAGGCTCAGTCATATAATTTTTGTAAACAATTTTTATACGTTTCAATGCTCATTAAAGCGTTGAAACTTTCACCTGAACCAATTTTTGTATTTTAACTGGGCTGCCTCCAGGCCTAGTTACCAATTAAGCCACATTAACCAAAGCGATTAATGGGTTTCACCTGCCCTCTTGGTTGGGGCATGGGCAATTTTTCTGAGGTACATTAGTACTGTTGGTACACCAATTTTTTGGGGCCCTCGCCTACAGTGTAATCCAATTAATTTTTTGCCCACTTGCATTAAAGCTGACATTACATCAGCTGTGATGGGCAATGCAATGGGATATATTTATGTACCGCCGGTGGCTTCCTGGCACCCACCCATGCTGTGGGTCCACAGGGAGTTGTAACTGCATGTGTCCACTTCTAAAGAACCCCAGTCTGACTGGGGCATGCAGTGTGGGCCGAAACCCACCTGCATTTAATCGGACGTTACCTCAGCTGTGATGGGCACTGCAATGGGATGCATTTATGTACAGCCGGTGGGTTCCAGGGAGCCACCCATGCTGTGGGTGCACACGGAATTCCCATTGCGGAGTTGTACCTGCCTGTGACTATTTATAAAAAACCACGGTCTGACTGGGGCATGCAGACACCTTGACAAAATGAATAGTGTGTGGCACATAGGTTCCCTATTGCTATGCCCACGTGTGCAGCTCCTGATGGCGGTGGCACAGGATTATACTTCTCATGGCTTCTGTACAGCATTGTGGGCTATCGCCCCGCCCCTTTTAAAGAGGGTCGCTGCCTAGCCATGCCAACCCTCTGCAGTGTGTGCCTGCGGTTCCTCCTCATGGCAGACGCACTTGTAAATAGACATGAGGGTGGTGTGACATGAGTGCAGCTGAAGGCTGCGCAGGGACACTTTGGTGTGCGCTGTGGACACTGGGTTGTGCGGGAGGGTTGGGCAGCATGTAACCCAGGAGAAGTGGCAGCGGAGTGTCATGCAGGCAGTGATTGTGCTTTGTTGGAGGTAGTGTGGTGCTTAGCTAAGGTATGCATTGCTAATGAGGGCTTTTCAGAAGTAAAAGTTGTTGGGAGGGGGGGGGCACTCTTGCCGCTATTGTGGCTTAATAGTGGGACCTGGGAACTTGAGATGTAGCCCAACATGTAGCCCCTCGCCTGCCCTATCCGTTGCTGTGTCATTCCCATCACTTTCTTGAATTGCCCAGATTTTCACAAATGAAAACCTTAGCGAGCATCGGCGATATACAAAAATGCTCGGGTCGCCCATTGACTTCAATGGGGTTCGTTACTCGAAACGAACCCTCGAGCATCGCGATAATTTCGTCCCGAGTAACGAGCACCCGAGCATTTTGGTGCTCGCTCATCTCTATTAATTAACTATTTACATTATCCATGCTTAAATAATATTTCACTAAACTGTTTTGATTTAATAAGAGTTCATTAATGTACGGTTGGTATTATGTTTTGGCATATTTTTCAGCTTTTCTTGCCAAAAAGTATGATTATAAACCTCCAAAACTTTATTCCATATCTACTTATAATGCAAAATGTTTATCAAGCTAACCTACATAAATCAGTATGGAAATACAATTTGAAAATACATGCATCTTTATTTTAAGGAATTCTGTTTTAACAACAAACAGTCAAAATACACTGTGGTTTAAAATGCCGAAATCAAAAACTCAGATATTCTAAATAATTATTAATGCTGTACAGGGGAAATGAAAATCATTAGGAAGATGAAGAAATAGCATATTAAAATAAACAAGAAAAGACTTAAAAAGAAGCTAAAGAGCGGATGCAACCATTTTGAAAATTGATTATTTATTGATGAAATTATAAAGCTTTAAGATTATAATTTATTGTATGTTAATCTGAAGAATGAAAATAGGTTTTTTCCTTAAGAATAAAACAACAATGCCTAGGTTTTTTAAAAGATTGCAATTTTTTTTGTTCAAAGGGGTTGCTCAATTTAATCCAATTCTAGCTCACAATGCTTCCCATGTGTAAAAATAACAAACCGGTTTATACTCACCTATTTTGACTCCCCAATGTCATATGTACCCTCTGAGGTGCTGACTACAGTGTGAGCTGGACCAGGTGAATATAAACTAGTTTACTATTCTTACACATTGGGAACATGTTGAGCTAAAATAAATCGGAATAAATTAGGCAACCCCTTTAATCAAGGCAAATATAATTTTAAAAGTAGAAGTAAAGTTTTCATCTTAAAGGAGCTGCTGGACTTGACCAAAGGCCTTTACTCTACTGAATTGTCTGAAGGTTCTAAATTTGAGTGTGGAGAGCATTTATTACCCGCCTCTAAATCTTTTATAGGAAACTAAAAGTGTCACTCTTCTTCAATAGTTTAGTATAATAATAATCTTTATTTGTATAGCATCAACATCCGCGGTGCTTTAGAAATCGATGGAAACTTACACAAAATGATTCATAACTAAAGATGAGCGAACACCAAAATGTTCGGGCTCGCGTTATTCGAAACGAACTTCCCGCGATATTCGGGTGTTCGTTTCGAATAACGAACCCCATTGAAGTCAATGGGCGACCGGAACATTTTTGTATTTCGCCGATGCTCGCTAAGGTTTTCATGTGTGAAAATCTTGGCAATTCAAGAAAATGATGGGAACGACACAGCAAGTTCTCCTCTGCCACAGCTGTAACAGCTGTGGCCGAGAAGAACGATGTTAGCCCATTGAATTCAATGGAGCCGTCAATACAGCCGACTCCACTGAATGCAATGGGCTGCCGGCGATCGCGGGATGAATTGTCGGAAAGGGGTTAAATATATAAGCCCTTTCCTGCAATTCATCCAGAAATGTGTAAAAATAAAAAATATATATATACTCACCTGGTGCCGACAGACGGAGTTCAGCGCGGCAGGCTGCAGTTCTCCTGAACTGCTCTGAACAGCTGTGAGTAGTATTCAGCAGCCGGGGATTTAAAATCCCCGCCTGCTGAATAAGATGCCTCTGAATGGTCACAGCCTGACCAATCAGAGGCCAGCCCTCACTCACACCCATTCATGAATTCATGAATGGGTGAGTGAGGGCTGCCTCTGATTGGCTCAGGGGCAGGAGAGCTGCCCCTGAGCCAATCAGAGGCAGCCCTCACTCACCCATTCATGAATTCATGAATGGGTGTGAGTGAGGGCTGGCCTCTGATTGGTCAGGCTGTGACCATTCAGAGGCATCTTATTCAGCAGGCGGGGATTTTAAATCCCCGGCTGCTGAATACTACTCACAGCTGTTCAGAGCAGTTCAGGAGAACTGCAGCCTGCCGCGCTGAACTCCGTCTGTCGGCACTAGGTGAGTATATATATATTTTTTATTTTTACACATTTCTGGATGAATTGCAGGAAAGGGCTTATATATTTAACCCCTTTCCGACAATTCATCCCGCGATCGCCGGCAGCCCATTGCATAATACACACACATATATATATATATACACACACACACATATACATGAATCTGTGTAAGTTAATAACTAGTCGTGTTTGTGTGTAAAAAGATAAGATGTGCAATAGGTGCATGGGGCTACAGGAGGAAGAAGGGGGTCAGGTTGCCAAGGGTGAGTGTAAAAGCAGGGTAGATAGGAAGAACCTAGATTAGGGAACATGGTAGGTGATTGTCTGCCTTCTTCCTTTTGTTACATCAGGGGTGTCCAATTTTATCTTTAATATTTGGTCTTGCTATTGAGTCACTGGAAATTTGCCTACTAGGTGACCCTGGCTATATCAAAATTCAATATGCGTCAGTTGAGGATCCACTAACCCTATACACAAATTACAGTATTTGAAGCTTAATTGAACTCCATTCTGTGGAAAGCTAGTCCCTAGATTGATCAGTTTGGTGACCACTCAGGGCTTCAAACATTCAATCGAATAAAGGTAACCTGAGCAACAAAGCAAAGAATTGTGTGCTTGGTTGGGGTTGAGCTCTACCAAACTGAGCTCTTGACAAAGCTGCTGAGGCAGTGAAATGCACATCGAGGTTCTATTTGTGAAACCAATCCCAGGTTAAAACTTTAAGGGTGCACATTCTTGTTTTGTATATTGATTTTTTAAATTGAATTTCTTATTTATCAATACGTTCGTTTCATGTGACTATGATGCCTTTGATGTTTATTTGATAATGATGAAATAGTATTAAAATGCATATTGCAGTAGCTATTTTTTCCCTTTTTATCTGGTATTAATATATTCATCAGGTAAAGGTTATTCAGATTACTTTAGAAATTTTTTCTATTAGTGACTTCTTTAGTTCACTTTTTTTTGTGGTGCTGCTTGCACAGGGTTTTTAATATTGGGATACAACTCTTTTGTATTTGTGTGTTGTCCCTTGGCATGTTTATTGGTCATTGGAAAATAGTGTTACGTTTGTTCTGTATCCATGTGGGAGGAGCTCTGTGTAGACCTATTATTCCTGTATATGTAAAATCTACATATTTTTGTGGGTTGCTTTTGAAAGTTTTATATCACTGTATAGCAAAAAAGCGTGGCTTAAAGGAGATGTCTCGAGGAAGCAGTGAATTTTTTTTTTGCCCAGTCCCCCTAATTAAACATACATTACTAATTACCCCTGTAAATGACTTTCCTAGCTGGTTTCTACTTACCGTTCCAGCGTTTCAGCAACTTATAAAACTTTTTCCCAAGATGGCCGCCAGCTCTTTTCGCATCGCTTGCTGTAGCCCGACGTGCGCGCTCCCGAGACGCTACCAGCTGTGTCTCCATGGCAACCAGACGCCCCGCAGCCGCCGACCGGACCCCTGGAGTGAACACGGCCGACCAGTCACCCACCGCCAGGCAGAAGGTAACCGGCGCAGCCCCCCCCCATCACAGCGGCAGCCCCCCCCCGGCCCAGCGACAGCCCCCCCCGGCCCAGCGCTAGTTCCCCCGGCCCAGCGACAGCCCCCCCGGCCCAGCGCTAGTTCCCCTGGCGCAGCAACAGCCCCCCCCCGGCCCAGCGCTAGTTCCCCCGGCGCAGCGACAGCCCCCCCCCCGGCCCAGCGCTAGTTCCCCCGGCCCAGCGCTAGTTCCCCCGGCCCAGCGCTAGTTCCCCCGGCCCAGCGACAGCCCCCCCGGCCCAGCGCTAGTTCCCCCGGCGCAGCGACAGCCCCCCCCCCGGCCCAGCGCTAGTTCCCCCGGCCCAGCGCTAGTTCCCAGCAGCGGAAGGTACAGAATGGCCGCTCCAGCGCGCTCCCGAGCAGTGACAGCTCGTCTGCGCATGCGCAGAAGAGCTGTAGCGGGGAGCACACTGAAGCGGCTCGTGCTGAAAGGAGAAGACCGGACTGCGCAAGCGCGTCTAAAAAAGCAAGCTGCCAGCGAATTTAGACGGAACCATGGAGACGAGGACGCTAGCAATGGAGCAGGTAAGTGGAATAACTTCTGTATGGCTCATATTTAATGCACGATGTATATTACAAAGTGCATTAATATGGCCATATGGAAGTGTATAACCCCACTTGGTTTCGCGAGACCACCCCTTTAATGTCAAAATTCAATATGCATTAGGTGAGGATATACTAGCTCTGTATGCAGATGACCTGATGGTATTTCCAGCTCAACTGGACTCCTCTCTGCTAAGAGCTATTCACTTGACTGATGGGTTTGCTGACTACTCAGGGCTTCAAAGAATATATTCAGTATAGGTAACCATAAAGTGTTTGTTGGTATCAATTGGTAAATATATACTAATATCATTAAAGGGCTTGCTCTGTTGGAACAATCTCCTTCCATAAATTGCAATAAAGTTTATGAATAGCTCAAATTATTTATGAAAACAATTCACCGTAGCAATAAGCGATTACACGATTTTGAAAGCTATGCAAACTACAATATTGCATTTTTCAGTTCATACAAACTCTAATAAAAGTTTAAAGCCTAATGTTGTGCATCATTTTTCCTTAACTCATTCTTGTAAATTGAAAGAAATCAGACTTGCATAGACTTTTTTTGAGCTTTAAATGTAATAGGGGATTTTGGAATGCTAGAAACACCCGTGTTAAGATTTGCACAACAGTTCTTACTAAATCCTTTCCTTTTTAATTTCACGTGTGTCAGAACTGTCAATCATTCCAAATGTTCAGCTGTGTAGCTTAAAAGAAAATATGTGGGCCGAAAATATGAAGTATGTCTCTAATGTTTCAAAGAGCTGAAAGGATAATTCCTTTTCACATTGTTACATAATATGACGTTTTGCACAAGGAATATATTGTAAGGTAAAAGCTAGATGGGGAAAAATATGTATCCTTTAAGCCTTTGATTGACTTGAGATTTTATTTGTTAATAAATGTACATAGAACACACTGTTTGTCACTTGAGGAAAAAAAATATTATACGATGAAGGATTCCAAAGTGCTCTATCTTTCTAAATATGTACAACTACATTGTTCATGCCATATTTTTCAGTACATTTTTACTGAATGTTAGGTTACTGCTTTTTTCAAGGTAAGGTTTTCAGTTAGTTTGAAAGAAGAAAATAGGAAAAAATAGATGTAGTAGAAACATATATAAAAGGAAGGAAACAATTCATCTGGTCTGCATTTACAGACGCGTACATCCATTTAGATGACCCGCTATGATGAAAAACATGATTTCACAATATTTTGTTATCAAATGTCTATGTTATATGAGTCTATGTATGGCCGGTAGAGATGAGCGAGCATACTCAGTAAGGCTATATACTCAACAGAGCACCGACTTTGTTGAATACCTGCTGGCTCGTCCCTGAGGATTCGGGGGGACCGCGGGGGTGAGTGGGGGGTTGCAGAGGGGATCGGAAGGGAGAGAGGGATCTCTCTCACTCTCCTCCCCGCTCCCCCTCGCTGCCACGCGCCACCACGACTCCGCCCCCCCCCCCCCCGAATCTTCAGGGACGAGCCAGCAAGTACTCGGAAAAGGCGATGCTCTCTCGAGTATATCGCCTTACCGAGTATGCTCGCTCATCTCTAATGGCCACCCAATTGTTGTGATGTGAATTTCAGCCTGTCATAGCTCTTACTTTGTACATGGTTATCTTTTGCTTCTGGAAAAGACTTTAGTTTTGGCTTATATTCCCAATCAAGATAAAAAGCCTTTTAAATGTCTGATATTGACTTTTAGGAAAATTATCTTCCAACGAGATGGTCCTACCAAAGCATTGCAGCATCTCCCATTTAAATTCAAGCACAAACGTTCATTTGATATGATGAACTTACATAATTTGTCTAACATTGCCACCAGAAAACAAAATTAATTGGCAATCATGCTACACAACTAGTATAAACATGATACAAATGTCTGCTGGCATGCCACAAACCTTCATACGCCGCTTGCCACATGGACATCTATACCTCTAGACATGCAACCAAGAATCATGCTTGTTTTTTCTGTTATCTGGCCCCACTGCAAACTCATTTTAAAGCTGTCGAAAATAAGAACTCCTAAATACCTCTATTCTGAGGTATTGGCTAATACAGAACCAAAAAAAAAATAAAAAACAAGGGAGAAAATCAGTGTATTGTTCTAAAGAAAAAAAGCATATAAAAATCAATCAATTTTTAAATTGTTGCTCAAAATTTTTAATATATCTGATTGAATGTCCGTGTGGACTGCAGTACAGAGGACGTACCACGAATCCTTTGAATATTAGGGCGAACCAACATAGATTCAACATATCAACGGGTTATTCTAAGCACAGTGTTTCTCGTCATTTTTTAGAGAAACACAATAGAAATCCCAAGGTTATGAAAATAACACCATTAGAACACATCCACACTCTCTCGTTTGCACAATTGAGAACGAGAGAGATGTTTTGGATTTTTAGATTAAATACTTTAATCCCTTTTGGTTTGAACGAAGTTTTAGAGAAATTTTAATAGTCAAACCCGTTAATATTAATTCTCACATTTTTTATATTTCCTTATATATCTATGTTACAGTTAATATTTTTTTGATGTGCGGTAAAATGTGATATTTATTTATATGTATATTTATTATATGCATCTATTGGCATGGACCCATTTCTGGGATGTGGCTTTCACAAAATCTTTCTGAATCTGATGTTTGGCAAAATTTGATATCTATTTATATGTATATTTATTATATATATCTATTGGCATTAACCCATCTTTGGGAGGTGGCTTTCACAAAATCTATTTTGAATTCAAGTATTATCCTTAGTGTGTAAAACATATTTTTATCATAGACTAATATCCATAAGTTTTTTTATATAACTGCATATAATTATATTTTCATGTATTCTTTGTTCTGGTTTCCTTATCTGAAATTGATTGAGATTGATTTAAATGGTTATGTTACATCCTTCCCTCTGGAGGTTGGAGTTACCCCCGTTTTTATTCTAGGAGATCGAGAGTTACGCACTTGACGTGCCTCCTTCTCTACATTTACGGAGTTTACGTTCATTACCAGCGTACATTTACGCTGGAACACCCTCTCCGCTATCCATCTATGACACTTTGATACCGCGCCAGAGCGACACGGCACGGAGGCGCGCGCTAACCACCGGGAACTCCCACCTCCAGAGAGGTAAGATTTGCTATATAATGTGGGATTTTTTGACTGTTATTTATACTTGATAAAGGCGTTTATAGAACGCTGAAACGCGTTGTAAAGATCATTGCTGCAAAGCTATTTCTTGCAGCAATTTTTGTATTTTTATTTTTGGAATTAAAACCAACGAATTGTATACTTAATCACTGTCTGCCACGACAGTTTATATTCATTGTTTCTCTAAGAGGAGCTCCGACAGCAGCGCGGAAAGACCTTTTTGTCTTTGAACTTTATTTTTTACCCATTGAGGGGATTCTCTCCCTTTGGGGTTTGTTTCTTTCCTGGCGACTCTCCTTCCTCACCGAAGGATATTGGAAGTCTCTTCATTTACTACGGGCCTACCTGGACTACAGGTGCCAGCGGGTAGCTCCCGTAGGATCTCACGGTCTATGGGAACCCCGCTGAGCACCAGGTGAGTCCTTTTTACTACTTATTCCTTGGTGGCGCGGATCATTACTTTGTATTCTAATACAGAACCACTGATACAGTACTCAGTGGAAACATCACATACAATAGTTAAAAAAAGACATAGATTCTTGAAAAAAAAAGGCATATGTCCATCAATATTGAACTGCAATTAACTGTATTACACACCTTTGTGTCATTGGCGAACCTTACCTATTAAACCTTACAAGCTGTCATGGTGCTTTGCACTGCTCACCTGTACCTGGGGTTGCTGTCAGCAGCTGCCGACTGTCATTTCCTGTATATGACTCCTCTGTTTCTGGTAAATGCATCGGTAAGTAAAAACATAGTTTTGTTATTGCTAGCCTAGCATGATCATATAGTGCAGTATGCTATGGAGATGTACATAATGTACATAGAAGTTCTCATAATGTCAATCCATAGCATTCAGACAAATTCTGCTAAAACTGCACCCGAAAAACCACATACGGTTTTGCTATAATATGATGTGTTTTCTGATGTGGTTGCAGGTTTTACTGCAATTGCAATGAATACTGCTGCAAAAAGCTGTCAATTGTAAGCACATACAGTTTTTCATGTGCTGTTTTAGGGCGCCCACCCACTGGCGATTTTTTTCCCTGCGAAATTCGCAGCATTTTTTTCTCTGCAGGGGTCTATGGGACTTGTAATGTTAAAATCGCGATCGCGCAAAATCGCAATTTACCGCGAAATCGCCATTTTGCGCGATCGCGATTTTAACATTACAAGTCCCATAGACCCCTGCAGAGAAAAAAATGCTGCGAATTTCGCAGGGAAAAAAATCGCCAGTGGGTGGGCACCCTTATGTGGCTTTTATCCACATCTCAATCATCCTAAAAACAGTCTAAGTGGTTTTACAGTTAAAAATCAATTGAAGTATTTAAAATAAAAAAATACTTTATTTTTACTTTACACTATACTGAGAGAAAAAAATAGGAACTAAAAAACTACCAAATCTGCAACAAACCATACTATAAAATTAACTCATTAATTTGTCTTGCATGGTGAATGCTTCACAAAGAAGTAAAAAAGCAAGTATTTCTGTTTTCTGCTCATCCCACTCTTCAAAAACAGGAGTACAATTAAATAAAAAAGTCGAATGAACCCAATAATTGTGCCAATAAAATTTACAAATCGTTCCTGTCACACAAGATTTAAAAATGGTGAGTCTTGGAATGCAGTAACACAAAAACAAATCATTTTCTAAAAAATGTTAAAAAGAAAAACGTAACAAAACCCACATAGATTTAATATCACAGAAGTTGTAATGACTTGCAAAACAGAGATATTATGCCATTTATACCATACGATGAAGAGCATTAAAATAAAACCCAAGCAACAGTAGCAGAATTGCTAATTTCTCCCCTCCCATTCCTGTTCTCCCAAAAATTCTAAAAATTATTTAATACAACATGTGTACTCAAAAATTGATCCTATAAAAATTGCAGCTCGTCCCACAAAAGTTAAGTTCCCATACAGATAGGGGAAGAGAGATTAAAAAAGGACCACTGGAACACTGACCTGAACACTGTTCAGGTCAGGTAGCAGGCCGAGAGGCATTCCACAGGCTTGGACCTTTCCCAGTTAGGAGTAGGGTCAGTTGTCCCTCTTATTTTGTGTTTTACCTTCTTGAATAGGGGTTTTACAGCAGCATTGCGTTTCTCATTTGACTGGTGGTGCCCCAGTTTTGTGTCTATCCTGGGTGATGTATTCATTGCACCCAAGTCAAGCGTAACAGCTAAAAGCATTGCTTAAGACTTGGGTGTACATCAATCCGTGGTGGCATAAATTTACAAATGGAGAAATTTTAGAGCTGTTGCTCCTCTCCCTAGGAGTGGGCATCTTATTAAGATCACTCTAAGGCCGCGATTTGCGCATGCGCATGCGTCCAGCGATTTTATAAAACCATTGCTTTGCAATGGTATCGGACACATGAACGCTTTTTATGCGCTCGTCCGATAAATTATAGAACAGAAATCGCAGATCGCACCTATGTGCGATCTGCGATTCCTGTTCTCTTCTCTATATGCGCTCAATGGGGCCGGCGGCAGCAGCGCTGACCCCATTGAGAACATATAGAATACAAATCATTCTTCTCTGCCACAGCTGTAACAGCTGTGGCAGAAAAGAACAATGTTTGCCCATTGAATTCAATGGAGCCGGCAATACAACCGTCTCCATTGAAAGCAATGGGCTGCCGGCGAGCGCTGGATGAATTGTCGGGAAGGGCTTAAATATATAAGCCCTTCCCTGCAATTCATCCTAAAATGTGTTAAAATAAAAAAATTGTATACTCACCTTTCCACTGCAGCCGGAGTTCTGCCGCGGCCGCTGTCAGTTCTCCTGAACTGCTTCTCGGCACTATTCAGCCAGCGGGGCTTTAAAATCCCCGCCTGCTGAATGATCTGCCTCTGATTGGTCACAGCCTGACCAATCAGAGGCAGGTTTCACTCACACACCCATTCATGAATTCATAAATGGGTGAGTGACTGCTGCCTCTCATTGGCTCAGCGGGAGCTGCCCCTGATTGGTCCCGCTGAGCCAATGAGAGGCAGTAGTCACTCACCCATTCATGAATTCATGAATGGGTGTGTGAGTGAAACCTGCCTCTGATTGGTCAGGCTGTGACCAATCAGAGGCAACTCATTCAGCAGGCGGGGATTTTAAAGCCCTGCCGGCTGAATAGTGCCAAGAAGCAGTTCAGGAGAACTGACAGCAGCCGCGGCAGAACTCCGGCTGCAGCGGAAAGGTGAGTATACAATTTATTTTTTATTTTAACACATTTTAGGATGAATTGCAGGGAAGGGCTTATATATTTAAGCCCTTCCCGACAATTCATCCTGGGCTCGCCCGCAGTGGATTGCTTTCAATGGAGCCGGCTGTATTGCCGGCTCCATTGAATGCAATGCGCTGGACAGCTCCGGCCCGTTTCTAATGAAACGCGGCTAGGAGCAGATTTTCGGGCGTTTTTTTGGCCGATTTTTCGGCGCCGGTCACGCGATTTGCGCATGCGCATCCGTCATGCGATGCGCAAATCGCGCGAAAAAACGCCCGTGTGACTAAGGCCTAAGAGTACAACATGCAATTTTGAAAGATGTGCGCAAGAATTCAAGGGCAAAAGCAAAAGGCCTACAGAAAACTCTGCAAACTGCAAAAGCCATTATTTGTGTCCACTATTAGAAAAAAAAAATATTGCGATGGATTTTTTTTGCTAAAAACGTTGCTCCCGGTCATGTGAATGGGCGAGAAAATGCTGGCTGTGAGCACGGAAAACAGTGTCCATGCAATTTTACGGAGCCAAAGAGAGAACACAAAAACGCATACAGTCGTGTGAAAGAGCCCTAAAAGACATGAATAGTACAAGTATTTATGTTTAATTAGTGTAGGTAGATTGTGTTTGACTATAATTGTGACTTAGATAACAATCAGATCACATTGTATTAGTGCTCTTGCACAAATCCAGGGGATTCCAAATGGTTTGCTTACTTTTTATGCAACAGCATATTCTTCATTTACTTACATATATTAATTATACTTTCACTATCATATTTTTCACACTTATCCCTTTCATTTGTAATTTCTCATAAAACCTTCTTGAAAAGATTTACCCCAAAAAGTGGATCTGCTCGTGAATAACATATGTTAAAGGATCTTTCATCAAATGTGCTGAAATTACCATCAACTCTAAGTGATAATGGCATTATGAAAACAGCATGCTAACTGTTCCTTCATTTGGAATTGCAAATGATTGATTATACCTCCACTATTGCCAATATACCTCGAAAAAAATGCCATGAATACCAACATATATTGAATAATTTTGAGGTCGTGTAAAAGGTCTATCTTTCAGCTTATAATATGGGAGTATTGAACTACAACTTTACTAGCTTCTCATTTTTCCTGACTTAAATGACCTTTTCCCAGGTACGCTATAGACTTGTCAAGGGTTGTTTTGTTCTGAATGTAATGAATGCTTCACAATAAACTGCAAGCTCCACTTCAGATTCGCTGATGTTCGTGAAATATGGCATATCATCATGCATTTCTGTTCATAAAACCACTTTAGGTGAGAAAGACAAAGTATTATGTTTCTCTTTTTGCATCCGCTCATATTCATTGTAGTCATTTATTCCAAAGATTTCATGGAAAACAAACATTATGTTTTTTCTTTCCTTTATTAGACATATGCTTTTATACATTTTACATATTTAGTGTTAAAATTATAATTTGAGTATGCAATGTGTAAATATTTTGGTGAATTGTAAGACTACACTGCCAGCTTCCAGTGTTCACCTGTTTCCATAGCTCTCGTGGAGAAAGCCTTTTTACATACACATGGCCATATTTCTCTGCCTTTTTTATATTTGTGGCCATTACTCATCTTAGCACTTATATTTCATTAAAGTCAAGGAAAGCTGCTTTGACACCTGAGATAGGGCTCAGTTCAAGGTTTCCATTTCTCTGTTCCATTTGTGGAGGAGAGAAAGTGAAATAAAATGAAAAAAAAACCCTTTTTTTCCATTGATTTCAATTGGGTTTCACAAAATGTAGAGCAAATGGTAAGGCTTCAGTTATTTTGGACAGGAAAAAAACAGTCTGCAGCATTATTTTTCTGTTCAAAAAATGGAAGCAACTGAAGCCTATCTGTTTGCCTTTCGTTTTTTTGAAACCTCGTTGAAATCAATGGGGAAAAAAATGAATCAGTTTTTTTCCCGCTTCTCTCCTCCAAAAATGAATCATAGGGATGGAAACCATGAACTGAGCCCTGATGCAGGTATGAAAACTGCCTAAATATCACCAAACCCATGGACTACATACACAAATACATTGAAACAAAGTTTATACATTTTGCATGGCCAGTCCACATCAGATCTTTAGTGTAAGCCCCTATGATTACTTTTCCTCTGGAACTCTTTACATATAGTTATAATGATAATTGGCAAAGTAGTATCTAATATACAGATTACAGATTATTAATACAAATTTATTCTGATTGTTATCTAAATCCGAATGATAGAAAAAAGCGCAATCTAGCCAAGCTAAAAACACACATACAGTTGCACCATTCATGTGTCATCTCCACAGTGACACACTACTCATAGCATGAGCCAACAGCATGAATGACCAGCGGGCAGGAGGGAGGAATCAACTGATAAAGAAACTGCAGAAGATAGGGGCAAGGGGAAATATACTGAAAATGCAGGTGGAAATATAATTAGAAAGATGCAGGATGTGGAGACATGAGCAGAAGGATACTGGGACTGGGTTGGAAGAGCAGAGGAAACATGCATAGGAGTTGGACATGGGAAGATAGTTGCTTTACTGTTTTCTCACTGGAGCTTACCATGCAAGTCTAGCCTGATGGTAAAAAGAAATTCTTTAGAACCATGTTAGTTGAACAAAATGCTGACAAAAATAGATAGTATTCGGTGGTCACACATGGCTGCACATCCAAGTGGAAGAATATATCAAGTGGGGTACACAAGGCTCTGTCCTAGGCCCAGTGTTGTTCAACATTTTTATAAATAATCTGGAGGAAGGAATTGATGGGAAACTGATCAAATTTGCAGACGACACAAAGCTAGGAGGGATAGCTAACACTAGGGAAGACAGGGACAGTATTCAAAAAAATCTAGAAAAGCTTAAAAAGTGGGCGGCAACTAACAGAATAGTATTTAACAAGGAGAAATGCAAAGACATATCTGGGCAAGAAAAATTAAAAAAAACACATACAGAAGGGGAGGCATTGGGCTAAGCAGCACATGTGAAAAAGACTTGGGTATACTAATAGATCATAGACTGAACGTGAGTCAACAATGTGATGCAGCAGCCAAAAAGGCAAACACAATTCTGGGATGTATTAAGAGAAGCATAGAGTCTAGATCACATGAGGTAATTATCTCTCTCTACTCTTCTTTAGTCAGACCGCATCTGGAATACTGTGTCCAGTTCTGGGCACCCCACTTTAAAAAAGACATAGACAAACTGGAGCAAGTTCAGAGAAGAGTTACCAAGATGGTGAGTGGTCTGCAAATCATGCCCTAGGAGGAATGCTTAAAGGATCTGGGAATGTTTAGCTTGCAAAAAAGAAGCCTGAGGGGAGACCTAATACTTGTCTTCAAATATCTGAAGGGCTGTCACAGTGCAGAGGGATCAGCCCTATTCTCATTTGCACAAGGAACAACTAGGAGCAATGGGATGAAACTGAAAGGGAGGAGACACCAATTAGATATTGGAAAAGTCTTTCTGACAGTGAGGGTGATCAATGAGTGTAACAGGTTACCACGGGAGGTTGTGAATTCTCCTTCAATGGAAGTCTTAAAATAGAGGCTGGATAAATATCTGTCTGGGATGATTTAGTGAATCCAGCACTGAGCAGGGGTTTGGACCAGATGACACTGTAGGTCCCTTCCAACCGTTTGATTCTATGGTTTTTATTGAGCACAAGTAGGATCAGGCCTGGGGTCTAGGGGAGTAGCTTCAAGATTCAAAGAAGCTTTATTGGCAGGACTAAATAGACATCAGTATTGCCAAAGTGATTAGAAAATAGGGATTGGGGGATAGGGATGGCAGATCTGGACTGGGGATTTAGGTGTAAGGGCAGTTCTGGGGTGGAGAGTATAGCGTTCATGTCATATAGGTATAATAGGAGTCCATGGCATATAACACTCCTCTCAGTCTATGACAAGCACTGACACATTGTACTGCTATGGTCTCTGTGTCTTCCTCTTCCCCAGTAGGATATGGAGTATCTTTTCCTCCTCCATGAAGCTGAAGTCAAAGTGGAGATCAGAGAGTCAGAGCAAATATTTTTAGAAAATCCACATCTCCCAATAGCTAGCTTTCTATCATGGCATAGCCATCACCTCCTACTGCTATGAAGGGGTAACAGTTGGGTAGTACCTCTGGGTCCGTACGAGTTGCTCTGATGACCTTTTCCAACACAAATGTGATTCTTCATTAAATACATTTAGGAGGAGAAGTTATCCAGTCAAAACTTTTCCAAATGGGAAAACCTAAGCGGGTTTCCCATTTGGCTAATAATATAAAAGGTGTATAGGTAACTTCGATGGGTACTCTCAAAGAGTCATGAGAATTCTGAAGAAATATTGACTGATATTTCTGCGGACCCTGATATTAAGAATGTAATTACTGAGCACTCGAGTGTCACCTTTAGGAGGGGCCCGGACATATGTGACATGCCAGTGTATAGCTACTTTAGTCTATCACAGAACAAGTTACAAGAAAGTAGAAACAGCCCAGGATTTGTGCTTGTAAAAGGAGCAATTCCAGCTCTGAAACACCTTGCACTTGGTACTGTCGTCAATAAATATACACTTCATCTAAATACAGAGGATTTATCACTTACTTATGATTACTCTTTATTGATTGCACAAGAGTTTTCTCTACAGATGTAATTTTCTCTACATCATTTATTATTTGGTGTTTCTGGTGTTCTTGGTACCCTGAGTGCAGGAGTCTTTTTTCTTGTAACTTGTTCTTAAGCACTCCTGGGGTTCTTTGATACCCTAGAACTTCTCGTTGCATTCGCTATCTTTGGGTGTCCTTTGGAACAGGGTGTCCTCCACCATGAGCATGTCTTCATATGTATACTACGGACACTACAACAAACTCCTTTTTTTCCCTTTAATTATTTGGATGAAATCAACATCTGCATCAACAGAGGCGCTGTCCTGAATATTTCCTGGCTTTTCTTAGTACATCACAGGTGAGAGCTATTGATCAAGTACATGGCCCAAAAGTAGTATGTCAACCTTGTGGCCAATGTAGCTTATGTCCTTTTGCTACAACTTCCTCCACATGTGTCAATCATTATGATCAAAAGTCTTATACTATAAGGCAAGCAATAAATTGTAGAAGCAAGGGTGTAATATATACTGCTATGTGTCCATACCCTATGTTATATTTGGGGAAAACAATGTAGGTTCTGAGGAGGCGAATTTCAAAACACCTTAGCTCTGTACGAACTGGAGTAGATTCCACGGTAGCCAAACATGTTAATAACGTTCATGGTGGTAATATTAAGACCTTGAAATTCTGGGGCCTCTACTTCCTCAGGCTGGGACTATGAGGATATGATTTGGACTCAAGAGTATTATGGGAAGAGGCTAAATGGATATTTAGATTGAACTGTAGGAGCCCTCAGAGACTTGAGGCTCATGCCCACGAGTGACGTGGGATACGCCACGAATTTACCCCACAGGAGTACCGTGATTACAAACAAAAAAGTGCCTGCGAGTGATCGCAGAATTCCATGTGGATTTCTGCAATCTCCATTAATGCTATATTAATGGAGACCTCCTGCGGCGTAAATCCGTACAAAATAGAACATGCCGCAATTTTTTTCCCACTGTGGAAATCCGATGCAGAATTCCGCATGTCAGCATTGGCAGGCAGAAAACCATTAGGTTCAATAGAACCTAATAACTGTGGAGCTCATGTGCAGTTTTGCACAGCTGGAAACGTGTAGCGATTCTGTCCGTGGGCATTCAACCTTAGGCCGAGTGTCCACGGGAGATTTGTCATAGCATGATCCATGGCGATAAATCGCCAGGATAATTATGGAAAGCGCAGCCCAATGTACACGAGCGGAAAAGCACTTGCGCATCTAAAATCATTATTATAGCTTCTTCGCAGAAAATCGCAGTGACATTAGTGCTCCCCTGTGGCAGATTATCGCTCGCAATATTCCGTTCCGCCCGTGGATACTCAGCTTTATTGAGGACTTTATTTTCTCTGCATTTATCTGATGGATTCACTATATGTTAGGATTAGTTGCTACATTATTGCTACAATAATATAGTACTACACCTACATTTAACCCTTTCCAATCCAATTTGTATCCTGGTTTTCCTAGGGGGCTTACTCTTTTTCTGCTGTTATACAACAGCACTATCTGCTGGCTAAAGCCAATACTGCATGAGGTAACGTGTTGGATAGGCTCCGACAAAGGCTGGCAATATACAGTAAGAGAACCTTGACGGACGTCCTCCAAAATCGGAGCTGTATAGCCTCAAATCCTAATGTCTTTAGACGTCAGACAGTGGACTGGAAAGGGTTAATCCTTCAGATCATACACATATTTTACCTTAATGTAATGCATGTTAGTGTGTGGCCACATAAATATGACATTACAACAATCTTTTTTATTCATCTTCTTAGTCAGCAGCTAGATTTGTAGTCCTGCATTACTAATCCTGTCTTTTTTATTGTATCTACCTTTTTTTGTTATTTTACCACAGAACGTTTATATATTGAATTGTGAAAGCATTGGAACTCAGCCATGGATACCTTTATTTACCATCTCTTCTTTGTTACTAAGATGTCAGGTCTCAGCAAGAATTCCATCCAATACAATATCTATTGTTGTGTTTTAGAATATCTCAGATATTTTGCTATTATCATTGAGCACAGTACATTTGCGGGAAAACTTCAATAAACACTAGCTTTTCAAACAACTTGTGCTTATATGATAGCCAGTGTGATAATCATCAAAACTGCTATATGCTTTATTTAACTAAAATGATGGTTTTATGCTGAAAAATCACTCTATAGTACTGTCTTGCTTCCTTTTAGCTTGCTGTCCACTGCCTGCTACCAATTGATTGAAAGTAGATGGGGAGACATTAGTATGGGGTTGAAGAATGGATCAACGATCAATGAAATGTATAGAGAGCAAAGGAGAGGGTGAGAAGGCAAGGAGAGATACAGACAGTACCTGCAGCTATTAGTAAGCCAGTTTTTACTGTGATGTACCTATAGAAATCACAAATGTACTGCTCAGTCTCTCTGTACACTGTCCTACATGATGATGTTATATCTGGGTGTGTGTTACAGGCATTCAGAGAACAAGATCTACAGCTTTCAGTGTGCAGTCTATAGAACACAGCAGATATAGCACAACACAATCCAGGCTGCTCATGACTTTTTCATAAACTAATTAACCCCAAGTGTGATAACCTGTTTGGGTATTATAATCCACTCATTCTATTTATTCATTTACATGTACGCCTTCTCTCCACTCCTGAGAGAACTGATCAGATGTACACCCTGCAAAGGGGAAAATCGGGAAAATACAAGACACAAATCATATAATGGCCACAATTTGTGTTATTTCTCATGTGCATACACATGGAAGCTTATTACGAAAAGTCAACCGAAAAGTTAGATAAATAAATAAGTATTTATTTTTAAAGTTAGGTACACTCTCAGTCTAAAATATCACATAATTCAATCATAAGTACTGCAAAACATTGTTTTAGAGCACAGGGCTCAGTGCAAATGCAATTTATAATGCACAAAACCAATGATACATTGTGTGTAATAAAACATAGTGAGGGCTTATTCAGACGTCCGTATACCAGCCGGGTTTTCATGCCCGACCAATATACGCTGTTATTCTCTGCGAGGAGGAGGCGGGACAGGCTGAGAACAGTGCACTGAGCTCCCGCCCCTTCTCCGCCTCTCACCACTGTTTGCAATGGAAGAGGCAGTGCTAAGTTCTGCCCCGCCCCACCCCCTCCCATTGCAAATAGTGGCAAGGGGCAGAGAGGGGGTGGGAGCTCAGTGCACTGCTCTCGACCCATCCCCCTGCAGAGAGGAACAGCATATATCGGCCGAGCGTGAAAACCCGGCCGATATATGGACGTCTGAATAAGCAGTCAAGGTCAGCCAAATTATGTTTATATAGAAATAACCAGCTAACACAAAAAGCAAGCTAGTATATGAATTATACATAGATGATTTGCATCGACTTCTATGGGCAGCTTCATACGGACATATTTGTACATGCAAAATTTGTGTGCGCAATGCACAGCGAATACAACCCATTGATTTCAATTGGTTTCTTCACATTTCCTCTTTTTGCATGCACAGTTCTCACGCTTAAAAAAATAGAACATGCTCTATCTTTCTGCGTTCTTGCACACCAAAGGTTCCCATAGAAGTCTATGGGAGGTGGCAAATGATCGCACAAACATTCAATATGCTGCGCAATTCTGTGAAAAAGAGAATACATCAGAATCTCATTAGGCTAAATAGCCTTTTAAATTAGGGCTGGGGGGTGTCCTCATGTGAACATGCCCTGAATGTACAAAAAGTACAGTAAAATGCTCAAACACGTGGGCAAAAGTGCCTCATTGCCTGTGCAAATGCATTGCGCTGAAACGTGCACCTTTGCATATATGCTCGACTAAAGCCGCCCTAAAGTGTTTATTTCTCCTGTGCATCTGAAGCAATATAATACCTGTAAAAATGTGAATATTTTGCACATTTAGCACATATACAAACCTAAGTGTCTACATGGTCAAAGCAAACAAATCTAGTGTCTGGCCTGCTATCTGTCTGTAAATTCCTGGTATTCTGTAAAAATAGGGAACTTTTTTATTGGCTAATAATAAAATTGATGTATCTGTGATGTTTTTTATGAAGCCAGAGAAGCTTGTACAGGATAGTAATTCTAATTAGCATAATTTTACAGTTCTCAGTAAATTCTTCTAATGTATTCGTATCCATATTCTGAGCTGTAGACAGGTATCACTTATGATCCTTAGGATTTATTAGAATTTTTCAAACCTGTTTAAAAATTTTTGATTGCCTGTGATTTTTGGTTAAGTTGTCCTGAAAACAAGAAAATAACAGCCAATTGGCAACCCTGTCTAGTGTGTATCCTGACTATAGATGAGCGAATATACTCGCTAAAGGCAATTGCTCGAGCGAGCATTGCCTTTAGCGAGTATCTCCCCCGCTCGAGACTGCAGGTTCGGGTGCCCGCAGCGGGCACGGAGCTGCGGGGGAGAGCGGGGCGGAACGGAGGGAAGATCTCTCTCTCCCCCCCCGCTCCCTCCTGCTGACAGCCGCTACTCACCGCTCCCCCACGCCGGCACCCGAACCTGCAGTCTCGAGCAGGGGAGATACTCGCTAAAGGCAATGCTCGCTCATCTCTAATCCTGACCCTATAGTCATATGTTATTCTCTTTGCTCATTCTTTTTTGCTAACCTGCAGTCTACATGGTAGCTTTCTCAAGGATATTTGCAAAGTTGTTTCATATTTTTATTTTAGATGCATTAGAGCAATAAAAATATGTGATTGTTCCCAGCAGGAGAAACCAAGTAATCTTGTATACATGATACCTTTTAATGTCCGCATAATATCACACGTGGAAAACAAATTGCGGCATGTTTTATTTCTGTGCGGGTGTCGCAGAGGCCCGCACAGGAATGTCACACCCGGGCTGTCGGCTCCGCTCTGTGCATGCGCCGGCTGGCCCCCGGCAGGGGAGGTGAGCGGCAGGTGGTAGCTGGGGGAGAGCGAGAGAGATCTCTCTCCACCCCCGCCGCCCCCCGGACCAGTAAGCAGTTACTCGAGAAGAGCGATGCTCCCTCAAGTAACTGCTGCATTCGAGCGTGCTCCCTCCTCCCTATTAAAAACGCATTGCACAGAAATCCTAAGTCTGTGCTTTGCCATTTTTGTGCAATGCGTTTTTAACATTAGACAGTCCTAGTGACATCTGCGTAAAAAAAAACACAGCGATATTGCGATCGCAAGTGTGAACACTTATAAGTCGGATTTATCAGAGCTATTGTTTCTCTTATATTAGGGATGTCTACACTTTTTCAGTGTCTCAATATAGCAAGACTCAATAAAGCTATCATTTTACATCCTAATACTCGGTATCTTGATGGAATGACATGTGACCCAACAGTCATCCGGGCTAAGGATAAAAGTTTTGTGACCATAAATCCAAACAAAGAGGATAAGAGTAGAGATGAGCGAGCGTACTCGGAAAAGCACTACTCGCTCGAGTAATTTGCTTTATCCGCGTATCGCTGTGCTCGTCCCTGAAGATTCGGGTGCCGGCACGGAGCGGGGAGCTGCAGGGGAGAGCGGGGAGGAACGGAGGTAAGATCTTTCTCTCCCTCTCTCCCGCCCGCCCGCTCTCCCCTGTTCCCCGCTGCGACTCACCTGTCAGCCGCAGCGGCACCCGAATCTTCAGGGACGAGCACAGCGATACTCGGATAAAGCAAATTACTCGAGCGAGTAGTGCTTTTCCGAGTACACTCGCTCATCTCTAGATAAGAGCTGAAGCACATAGTCCAGGCAGAAAAACAGGGCAGCTCATTATATATGAAGCAATGTACTCCTGCTACTGCAATTCCTCCAACGGCCAGCTGCAGAATTAGGGGACATTTGGGCTAAATGAACTGCTGTGACGTTTTGCTTTAATGATGAAACCTCTTTAAGGCAAGAAGCTAATAACAGATTTATTGTTTTGTGAGTAGTATTGGGCTTTAATTCTCTTTAGTTTCCTTTTTTAATACTGAAGTAATATATTGCAGAAATTTTTTCCTGCATTGAAAAATGTCTTCCATCTGTTGTGCCGTTAGTGTTAACTAATTTTGTGCTTCAAGGGCCTTCATTTTATACAACAGTTCATCTAAAAATCTAGTTCTTTCTATTTTCACAAAATGACCTAGTCTGATAAAGGAGCCTCTCATGTGTCCTTTATGGGCATTCCAGAGAACATGTGGATGAACTTCAGGGGAAGCATTGAGAGTATGCCTTTATGGGCATCAAAAGTATTCCTTTCAATCTCTTTGTAGATTATTTCTATGTCCTAGCTTTGTTTGCAATCAATTATTACTTTGCAGAGGAATGTAGGTGCTTGGTTATATTATTCTGCAAGGGTCAGAGAGATCATGGCATGATCGGACCAGGTAATTGTCTCAATCATTGATTCCAAAGAAAGCAGTAATAAGTATAAACATATCAATCCATGAGTGGCTATTGTGAACATTTGAATAGAAAGAATAGTCTTTCTCAGTGCTATTTGGAGGTTGTATCTACTCTAGCAACTGAGACTGTGTTGAAATCCCTGCAAATTAAAAGTTTGCCTTGTTTACATTTAGAGATGCTGTGCAAAACTTTATGCGTAAAGCTCCTTTAATTTTTGTTTGGGGCATAAATAGAAGCTAAAGTGTAAGTTGTGTTAGTCATAGAATCGACTATTATAACATATCTAAGTACCTTATGTATCCATATGCTTTTGGATAAGCTTAAATGTAATGGAATTTTTTATTGCAATTAAAACTCTTCTGGACTTGGAGGAGTAATTGGACTAAACTAATGTAGGGTATTTTGGGTGCTTTCTATGGAAAGCATCTTTGGAGACTCCTATGCACCAAAAATATCCTGGTATAACTTTTTAACATTTTCCCACATACATTCCTGTTATGGTGGGCTGTTTAGCCCTTTAACATTTACCAATACTACCTTAATTCTCATAATTAACAATACATAGATAAAGTATATTTCTGTAGCGTTTCATGCTACACGAGTTGTGCAGAATTACCATCTTGGAGACGTCTGTCTTGTGCCAAATAGTTCAGTGGATAAACCTGGTGAACGACAAGAAAAAAAGAAAAAAGAAACTAACTAGAGAGAAAAAAACAATAACAGCAACCAGCCTTTCACATTACTGTAATGGCCCTTTTATATGCGCCAACAGTCTTTCAAATGACTGCTGACGTCACCGCTAAGCTCGCTCGTAGAGATGAGCGAGCGTACTCGCTAAGGCAAACTATTTGAGTGAGTAGTGCCTTATGCGAGTACCTGCCCGCTCGTCTCTAAAGATTCGGGTGCCGGCGAGGGGTGGGGAGTGGCGGGGGAGAGCGGGGAGGAACGGTGGGGGGGGAGATCTCACTCTCTTCCCCCCGCTCCTCCCTGCTCACTCCCGCAACTCACTGCTCTCCCCCGCCAGCACTTGAATCTTTTGAGACGAGCGGGCAGGTACTCACATAAGGCACTACTCGCTCGAGTAGTTTGCCTTAGCGAATACGCTCGCTCATCTCTAGTCGCTAGCGCTTGTGCAGAGCATTTACACAGAGAGACTTGCCACTGGATCGCAGGCTTCTCGTCCGCTTCTTGCTCAATGTTTCACCTACTATGGGAGGTGCTGAGCAGGGAGTGTTTAGACAGGATAAAAAGCCAGCAACCCAACAATGATTTTTAAGCTGACTAAAAAGTCAGCTTAACAAACCACGAATAACAAGTGATCGATTTTTGTGCATTTACACTGAACGGTTATGGCTCACATTCGTGCATTTGAATGAATTTTGAGCAATAATCGTTACATGTAAATGAGCCTTAAAGGGGTTGTCCCGCGAAAGCAAGTGGGGTTAAGCACTTCTGTATGGCCATATTATCCCAAGCTGAATTGAAAGATTTTCTCACAAAACTTATAAAACAAATTCTTCCAAACTCTATGGAGCAAGATTGCATCCTGGATAGAGCCCACAGACTAGCAAAGCCGAACTTTCTGCCTGATTCAATTCCACGCGACGTGATTGCGAGACTTCACTTCTTCCACGTAAAGGAAGCTTTGATGCTAGCATCGAGAAACGCTAACCTCCTTCCGTCTCCATTCTCCAACATCAAGCTCTTTACGGATTTCTCCCAGTCTACAATCCAGGCAGTCCTTTTCTCAAATCACTTCAGCCCTGAGAAACGCCCAAATACCCTACAAATGGGGCTTCCCAGCCAAACTAATAATTCACAAGAATAACATAACCCAAATAATTTCTTCACCAGAAGATGGTGCCATAACTCTAGCTAAATGGGATGTTCCTATGCAAGAAATTCTTCCTCCAGCCAAGCCTCAAAGACCACCAAAGGCTACCAACCGCCGTACGCTTCCTTCTACTCCCCCTTGAAGAAAAAAAAGTGTATCCGCATACCTTCTCTTCTCCGTTAATTCTGTTTTGTATGCTGGACTCTAAATTCTTCTAACACAAGACAAAGGCTGTTGTCTATGTGCCAGACTTTCCCCCCCAAATGAATCAGGTTTTAATACCTGCTACTCTTCTCTGTTTTATTTGTTCTTATTTTCAGGTCACCATACGTCTTCCTGGAGTATTCTCCACCTACAACTCCAAAAGGGACATACCTCCGTCTCTTCCCATTAGAAGACCTGCTTCTGTTTTTGCCGTTAACCAAGTTTCCAGAATCTACTCCGCAAGAAGCTTACCTTTGATACCTTCCTCGAGTAGATCTGTATTCGTTTATGCTTTATGTAAGTTCATTTATTTTTGTTTCACATGTTACTTCTGCTGCCATGCCAATTCCACTCTCAACGCAAATACAAAAAATTCACAATGTCAGTCAATATCTGCTCACTAAATGTTAAGGGACTTAATTCTCCCTTCAAAAGGGCGATGGTCTGGAGAGACGCTAAGTTAGCAAATATTGACATTCTGTGTCTCCAAGAAACACACTTCGCACAACATTCTTCCCCCAAATTTACCAACACTTCTTACCCAAATATCTTCACAACAAATGCAACAAAAAAACATGCGGGTGTTCTGATAGCCATCAGGAACAGCATAAACTTTTCCCTAAAAGACTCAATCACTGATGCAAAAGGCAGATACCTTATTCTGCTTTGCACTCTCAACGAGGTCCCGGTGACTTTAGTCAACGTTTACGCACCAAACAATAAACAAATCTCCTTTCTAAATAAATTGATGAGGAAAATCAAAAAAATCCAATCAGGAAAACTAATTCTATGTGGAGACTTTAATGCTACCCCAGATACTAAAATAGACTCCACAGCACAAACAAGAATGGCCCCAGTGCTCCAACCCTGGCTTCATGGGGAGGGGCTTTATGATTCTTTTAGATGTTTAAATTCCTCCTCTAGAGAATTCACATTCTATTCTCCAAGACACCAAACATACTCTAGGATTGACCTCATACTAATTGATAGATGGACCCTCGCTTCAGTCATAAATTCGTCAATAGGTACCATCACTTGGTCAGACCATGCCCCAATATATCTAAAGCTCAATATTAATGCCCCCTTTAACCCAACTAGAATTTGGCGCAACGATGTAAACTTGCTCAAATCTCCTACCTATCAAGAGAAAATAAAAAACGCCATAGATGAATATTTCATGACCAATGCTACACCCGACATCAACAATTTTACACTGTGGTGTGCACATAAAGCTGTAATTAGGGGGGTCCTAATTAAACTAAAAATCCTAGATAGGAAAAACAGACAAGCAAAAATCGATCATCTACTAAACAACATTAAAACGTTAGAAAAAACACAACAAGATTCTCCTCAAGATAACCTTCACCAAGAACTAACCACACTAAGGGGAGAGCTAAGGAAAACTCTACTAGACAACTACAACAGAAACATCACCTTTCTCAAAGCCAACTACTATTCATACATCGATAAACCCTCAAAGTTAATGGCCAACTTAGCAAAAAAAAGACGAGTCAAGGCCAAAATTCCATTCATAAACCATATTAAAGATCCCACTCAAAAAATAACCCATCCCCAACAAATAGCGGACCAATTCAGCTCCTTCTACGCCAGCCTTTACAACTTAAACAAAGACACAAACACTCCCCAACCCACAACAACTCTAATAAAAGATTTTTTAGATAGTGTGTCCCTTCCTTCCTTAATTTCTCAAAATGATTCCTTAAACATCCCAATATCCATCGCAGAAATCACTAATGCTATTAAGAGCCTAAAAAATCACAAATCTCCTGGCCCTGACGGCCTCTCCAACGAGTACTACAAAATATTTGCCCATTCTCTATCTCCTCATCTGTCATCCATATTCAACGAGTCAATTAGTAGAGGAGAGATGCCAGAAGAGATGTTACAAGCCACAATAATTACCTTACCAAAACCAGGAAAACCCACCACCTCTCCAGCAAACTTTAGGCCCATTTCTCTCCTAAATACGGACACAAAACTGTATTCAAAGATTTTGGCCAATAGACTCCTAAAACTACTACCAAAGATCATACATAATGATCAAGTTGGCTTCACGAGGGGCAGGAATGCAACAGATGGTGCACGGAGAGTACAGAACCTACTGGATTTAACTGGCTCGAGTCGGACGCCTTCTCTCTTCCTTTTCCTGGATGCAGAGAAGGCGTTCGATAGAGTCCATTGGGGCTTTGCCTTTGCGGTCCTTCATAAATTTGGTGTGGGAGATAACTTCCTCCGAGCGGTTCGGGCCCTCTATGCGAAGCCTTCAGCCAGGGTCCTAGTTGATGGAGCCTTATCTTCAGCGTTCCCAATTACCAATGGAACCTGCCAGGGCTGCCCCCTCTCTCCCCTATTATTTGTTATGTTAATAGAGCCTTTAGCAGAAAAGATCAGAATGTCTCCAATAATTAAGGGCATCCCAGTTGGCTTAAGACAATATAAAATCGGCCTCTTTGCCGACGATGTCCTCATCTCAATAACGGATCCCATAAACTCTCTGAGGAGCGTATACAAATGTATACTCCAATTTAGTCAAGCCTCATTTTACAAACTCAATTTAGACAAATCTCAAATTATGGGTTTCAATATTGACAGCACACTACAACACGACATCCAAAAAGAATTTCCCTTTCAGTGGAAACAAAAAATTCCCTACCTTGGGATCATACTTTGTAATTCCACATCAGAAATCATCTCAGCAAACATGGATCCGCTCTTTACATCTCTCAACAAAGAACTTGAGGAGCTGGGGAAAAAAGATCCTTCATGGTTCGGGAGAATGACTCTTTATAAAATGCTAATCCTACCAAAAGTACTTTATCTTTTCCGTACCTTATCCTTCCCGATCCCCCAAAATACAATTGCCAACCTCCAAAAACAGCTTCTAAACTTCATATGGAACAACAAAAAACCCAGACTCGCCGCTTCTATCCTATACCTTCATAGAAAACAAGGAGGATTAGGAGTACCAAACCTACAAGCCTATTATAATGCAACCATTTTGAATCAGTCGACTATCTGGCTAAAAAACTCTCAACTCCCGCCCTGGTATTTTATAGAAACATACAGAAATCAAAATAAATCCCTAAACTCTCTCATAAAAGCCTCAACTCTAGGTATCCTCTACCCGGAGATTCCTCTCCTTCCGCATGCTCAAACTCTGTCCCCTCTAATGCTGACCACCCTACATTGCTGGAACCTCCTAACACATAAACTTAAATCCATTAACAAAGGCTCTCTAACAAACCTACCTCTAGAGTTCCTTCTATATTATATACAAGACTTAAACCTCAAAGAGTGGCTCCGGAGCGGAATCAGAGCTATCGCAGATCCCCTGGAAAGAGGGAATTTGTCTTCCTTCCAGTGTATCAAATCTAAATTCAATTTATCAGACAAATCTTATTTAAAAATATCCTCATTTTTCCGCAACTCCCAACTAGCTAAATGTGTTTTCCCTAAAGAATTGGAAAGTCTGTTCCACAAATGTGTCAACTCCCAAAACTCTTTAACGCGAACCTTCTGTGACATCCTCGCAGGCAATATGAACAACAATAAAAAAAATACACCTATTAAATTGGGAATTTGACTTACATGGTAAATTTCACACAACACAATGGTTGAAGTCCTTTGACAGAGCAAATAAAGCCACTCTCTCAGCAGGTCTTCTTCAAACTCACTATAAAGTACTAACTAGGTGGTATTACACACCAGCAAAATTAGCCAAGTGTTTTCCAAACATTAATAGAGATTGCTGGAGGGAATGTGGCGGTGAAGGATCACTCATTCACTTATTTTGGGAATGTCCAAAAATTCAAGGTTTCTGGAAGGAGGTATTTGACACCATCAGAACTATCTTAGGAGTATGCCCCACATACTCCCCCCACTTGGCCCTCCTCCTTCTGGATTGCGACTCTCTTCCCCCAGGAAAAAGATTGTGGATTTGCCACTGTCTACTAGCTGCGAAAAATGTTATAGCAAGGAAATGGAGAGCTACTTCCCCCGCTGTTTTGAAGGAACTGTTGGATTTACTATCAGACCATTTCTGTTACGAGAGACTTTACGCGAGAAGCAACAACTCTCTCTCTAAGTTCACAAGCACGTGGAATGACTGGCAGAAATTTGAGTTAAATTGTTCGTTTTAATTTTAATATAATGATAACAAATATTTCTCCAAATATCTACCTTGACGCATTAGTCAGGGATATAACAATGCTCATTCGGAAACATGTCAAATTTTACATACTATCAGATTTGTATTCTTCCTATGAGTCACCGTTTATGAAACAAACATGCACCCTTTTTTGATCTTCACCCAGTCATTGAATACTGTGTTATATATTTGATCTATACCAGGTTTTCATGTATGCTTTGAAAATGCCTAATAAAAAATATGATTTAAAAAAAAAAAAAAAAAAATCTCTGGGATCCTGCAAAATATAACATTAGTGCAATAATCTGGCCACCCAGGCTCTCAAATCATCTAGCTCCAATTCCAGAGTATAATGCACATCAATGAGGTTGTTATGTGAAGTTGTAAATTCTGCGATTTGGGTTTCTACATGATTAATCCTATTTTCAGCCTCAGTAACAGCTGAACTTATGGGTTGGATAAATTGAGTAAAATTAGATTGCACAGAAATTTGCAAAGCTTTCAGCATTGATTTCATGCAGGCATCAGTATTGGTTATGTCAGTTACAGGAATATTATCAAAAATGTCTGCTAAAAGTAATTGTGTAACATAAAGAGATGGCTGCTCATTCACCCTTAGGGCTTATTCAGACGTGTGTATATCGGTCGGGTTTTCACGCCTGGCCGATATACGCTGCCCCTCTCAGGAAGGGGAGGAGGTTGGACGGGGCCGGAGCTAGTGCATTGAGCTCCTGCCCCCTCTCCACCCTCTCTTTGCCCCTTGCCACTGTTTGCAATGAGAGGGGGCGGGGTGGAACTTAGCTCTGCCCCACCCCACTCCCTCTCATTGCAAACATCGAAGAGGGAGCAGGAGCTTAGTGCTCTTGCTCCCAGCCAGGCCCACCTCCTCCCCTTGCAGAAAGGGGCAACGTATATCAGCCGGGAGTGAAAACCCAACCTATATACGCACATCTGAATAAGCCTTTACACTAGATTATCCCTCCATTATCAAACTGACCAACAGAATATAGATAACATGTCATTTAAATAGTATTGTGAATGCTATAAAAACAAATCCCCCCCAAAATAGCAACTTTTTTTTCTATTTCAACCCACTTCGAAATTTTTTTTAAATTGTCCAGTACATGAAAAATACAATTTGTTCTGTACAAAATAAGTCCTTGCATAGCTATATTATCAGAACAATTAAATGTGAGATTGGAAAAATGAAAATAAAAATTTAAAAGAGCTGTGGCAGTAAAGAGTTAAAGGGTTTTATTCGTTTCAATATTTCTATGCAATTGTTTAATTAACACAGCTCAATACAACATAACCTTTTCCACAATAACACATAATGTGAAATATTATATCATAGTTTAATTTGAATGTTCTTTAACCTGGCTGTATATCTTCCCAGCATAATGTTGTAGTTTAGAAGATCAATTCATTACTATTCGATATACATTACCATATTGACTTCAAATATCTTCATTGTTTTCTTGTGCAAGTCTTGTACCTGAATTAGGATATTTTTTAGAGGACATACATCAGCTGAACTCTTTTTGGTATCTATTCTTTTTATCTTGCCCTATGCATAAGGAATTACATAATATAGTTCCAGGTAGGAAGGGGAAAATAAATAAAAATAGGAGTGGAGCTACCAGAATGAGTGATTGATATATTGGATATATATAGGTAGAGGAACGTTCAGAAGATGTGATTCTTCTCTTTCATTAGATGGTGGGTTGTGGAAAAGACCTAGTTGTTTCGATGCAGCCAACCCAATGATGGTTGCACTTGCAGGGGAAGCTATTCTGATGGATTAGTGAAGAGAAAAATGTGATCGGTATAGGCGCAGCTGACTGAAATATAAAGTTCATTACAATACAAGACGTAAGCTCAGCTTCTCCATTTTATTTTAGACCAGCATAAAAAAACACGTTTTGGGGCAACGCCCCTTCCTCAGTTATAGCTAGGGATAGACTATTACAGGTAAAAGATTGATAAAGGAGAGATGTGTTGACAATAATTATAGTGCATAAAAAGTAGGTAAAAGAGCGAAGAGAGAGAAATAAAATACAACAGGGAAAAATATGTCAGTCATACAATTAAGTATATTTCTGTGTCCTATAACAGTGCATAATTGAGGAAGGGGCGTTGCCCCAAAACGCGTCTTTTTATGCAGGTATAAAATAAAATAGAAAAGCAGAGCTTACTTCTTGTATTGTATTGAACTTTATATTTTGGTAAGCTGCACCTATACCCATCACATTTGTCTGTTCACTATGATATAGTTCTGCATGAGTTATAGTTGTATGTGAGCTTCCAATAAAATAATCATATTTCACATGCTCCTTTGAGAGTGTAAGCCATCAGTAAACATATTATAGTTTTTAAAGGGAACCTTTGAAGTTTTGCAACATTTGGAAGAATCGCAGAAAAATGACAGAAGGCGGACATACTTCCTGGTACACTAACGCAAAATACAAGGGCAAGTATAGACACCACATCCCACAACACACAGACAGGCAGATTATTATATGGAGAAGAATTGCACAGGAGCAATGTATTGATTAACCACATAATTAAGATCTTAGGGAAGTGGATGTGGATCCACTGCATCAACCTACCAGATATGCAATGATCCGATCCAGCAAGGCCGACAGCTGATCCTATAGCGTGTGAAGGTGAGATACCAGATGACTGCGACCTAGTCCAAGAATGCAGACTAGGGAAGGTACTTAGCCCTGAGCTTAAATGCAGAAACGGGAAGATTGTGCCAGCAAGCATGGCAGGCATCCTGACAAGAACGACCCCACGGTCTTCCTCTGGGTGCTGCCTGACCCTCACAGGACAGAACACCTATATGACAAAAGGCAGACAAGGACTGGGAGGAAACAAGAGACAGGGGAAGAGACAGGCTTGCAAGGAAACATAGAGGAAAAGGTGCCGAGTATATACAGTGGAGTGCAAGAACAGACAAGACAACAAAGCACAGAACACAGAATTCAACCAGGATACTTACAAAAACAGGGGCAAGGTGGGACCCAAAGAGTAGGACTTCAGACAACATCAACTCTGTAGCACTGATGTGAAGTCCCAGCACAGCCATATAGGCTATTGGCAATTGGCAAAAAGCCTACAGCTGAGCAGAGAAGCACTGGAGCAATTAACCATAGCAGTGCTGGAAGCAGGTAAGAAGACTCAGGTTACAAGGAGAGCAGAATGATGCCCACATCTGCCAGCACCAGGGAGAGGGAAGTTAGTTGGAAGAAAGGATCTAACAAAAGAGAGTGGATGCCAGGATTTAATTATATGTGACATTATTACTGGACTGATGCTTTATTTTTGAGACCTTCCACTATTTTTGTAGCCTCGCTTTGGACTCGTTCTATTTTATCAATGTCTTTCTGCAGATAAGATATCCAAAACTGAACACAGTATTCCAGATGTGTTCTCAGCAGTGCTCTATAAGGCCTTAGTCACACGGGCGTTTTTTCACGCGATTTGTGGATTGCATGACGGATGCGCATCCGCAAATCGCGTGACCGGTGCGCGCAAGTCGCCCGCAAATCGCCCAAAAATCTGCTCCTAGCCGCGTTTCATTAGAAACGGGCCGGAGCTGTCCAGCGCATTGCATTCAATGGAGACGGCAATAGAGCCGGCTCCATTTAAAGCAATGCGCTGCGGGCGAGCCCAGGATGAATTGTCGGGAAGGGCTTAAATATATAAGCCCTTCCCTGCAATTCATCCTAAAATGTGTAAAAATAAAAAATATATATATACTCACCTTCTCCCGGCAGCCGGAGCTCTGCCCGGCCGTCCTGCAGTGGGTGTGAAGGGGGTGTGAGTCAGACCTGCCCCCTGATTGGCTCAGCGCTGAGCCAATCAGAGGCATGTCTCACTCACACCCATTCATGAATTCATGAATGGATGTGAGTCAGACCTGCCCCTGATTGGCTCAGCGCTGAGAGGCAGCAGTCACTCACCCATTCATGAATTCATGAATGGGTGTGTGAGTGAAACCTGCCTCTGATTGGTCAGGGCTGTGACCAATCAGAGGCAGATCATTCAGCAGGCGGGGATTTTAAAGCCCCGCCGGCTGAATAGTGCCGAGAAGCAGTTCAGGAGAACTGACAGCGGCTGCGGCTGGACTCCGGCTGCAGCGGAAAGGTGAGTATACAATTTTTTTTTATTTTAACACATTTTAGGATGAATTGCAGGGAAGGGCTTATATTTTTAAGCCCTTCCCGACAATTCACCCCGCGCACGCCGGCAGCCCATTGCTTTCAATGGAGCGGCTGTATTGCCGGCTCCATTGAATTCAATGGGCAAACATCGTTCTTCTCTGTCACAGCTGTTACAGCTGTGGCAGAGAAGAATGATTTGTCTTCTATATGTTCTCAATGGGGTCGGCGCTGCTGCCGCCGGCCCCATTGAGCGCATATAGAGAAGAGAACAGGAATCGCAGATCGCAGATAGGTGCGATCTGCGATTTCTGTTCTATAATTTATCGGCCGAGCGCATAAAAAGCGCTCATGTGTCCGATACCATTGCAAAGCAATGGTTTTATAAAATCGCCGGACGCATGCGCATGCGCAAATCGCGGCAAAAAACGCCCGTCTGACTAAGGCCTAAAGTAGTATCACAATCTCTCTCTTTCTACTGTTTATATATAAACATTTCTCTTTCGAAGTCCTGAATAACACAGAACAGTTAATACAATATTCAGCCTGGGAATTTCTTTTCACTAAGTTCGTTATTTTTCTTTTGGAAACATTGAAGTGCAGTTTCCATTGTTTGACCATTTATGCAGTGAAGCGATGGATAAGGCATAATCTGATATTCTGGTTCAACCCCTTTTACACAGCAGCCAATCTGAACAAGCATCACTACAGTTGGGGTTCAGTGTACAAATCTAAGCTGCTGATGAAATGCGTGGTGCTCTTTTGGCAACTGATACTCCTTGTAGGCATTATAAATAAGCTACATTCACTTGTTGTAGGTCTGCACTAATATAACAGGGCTAAGAAATGAGAATATGGGGTAGACTGACCATTCAAGTATTAAGACAGTGCCAAGGGCTTAAAATGTAAGGGCAAGACCCTCCAAACAGTCTGCCCTTGCAGGTAATCAGCCTAGGGTCTTACATATTATTTTTAAAACCATATTTACAGAGTCTCATTAAGTGTTCATCCCTGGAAGTGCTCACAAAGGCTGAAATAATGTTTGAAAATGTCATCACTAAAATGTTTATACATTTCATGTGGAATTTCAAATCAAATACTATACAAACGTTTACAGTAGTTGATATTTACTCATATTTCTGGTTATAAACATTTATATGTGCTTGAAAAAATAGCTGAGTTGTAATTCACAAATGACATATGGTACTTCTAGTTGCTTTATGTATTTGAATGCATATATACTATGAGCTTATGTACAAAAGTAGACATTTTCATTGTCTCCAAAAGGTCTTTTGTCAGGCTATAGCCAAGGCAGCTGGCGAGAGGTTAGAGAGCATACAAGTTGCCCAAATCTCTGGATATTGTATTGTATTGTACCATCTGTGGGGTGTTAAATATGCCTTAATATTGCCAGCTCTCCATGAATTTATATGTTAAATCAGTTACAGAAACTAGAATCCAAGAAGCTTCATGAGAAAATGTTATTATGATGCATAACATTTTAGAAATATTTTTTCACTTGGCTGTGGAAATCAACAAGCTGCCATTGACCTGGAAGTATGTAGCTTCTGGCCCAATAAAGGAGACAATTAGAAATAATTATTTTAAGGGCAAATCTCTTCACTTGGCACAATAGGAAAATAACATCAAGCATCTGTAGACATTCTAAACTAGCAATAAAATTTTAGTAAATATCTTAGGTTGCTACCATCTGGATCATCATTAGATTTAAGGTTACTATTATCAATAATAATGACTTTTCTATTGATACTATGGTATATAGTCTTTTGCATTAGTACACACATGAACTAAAATGATATATAATGCTGGAGTAATATGAAAGGAAAGCAAATGAAATGACAACCAATAGAAAACTCCTTATTCTTAGAGACCACTAGAAAGAATATTTCAAATTGCCGATTCTCTGAAGATTGTTGATTGATGTGTGCATTAACCATAAAAAACACTGCATAGCATTAGTTTAAATAGTGGACAGATGCAAGTCTTGTAGGATGAGAATAAATATTTTCCAAACAATGCAAACTTGTATATGTAATTCCAGATAATATAATATAGTGGATGGTTATTTACATTTCCTCTTATGAATAAACAACATGATATCATTCACTCTTATTTATTTTGTAAATCTACTATTATGAAACATGAATAAACCCAGATTAGTTTGTCATCTCTGTAATTGGAATGTCTAAAGTAAATTGGACCTGCCAACAACAATACTGAAGTGTCGATAGTTACATTTCCTTGATGGTATAAAGGTTATAACAAGACACATTTATAAATAATAGTGCGGTCCTGTTTTTGTAGTGTTATTTGTTTAGGATAGTTTGTTTAGTTTTTCATTTAATGCATATTAATTAAGTCACAATTTCAATGATTTTTGTAAAAATGATAAAAGTAAATATGCTTACTTTTAAAAGGGATTTCCTGTTACTTTGTTTCAGTGGTATTTATTACTTTTTTCAATTTCAAAACAAAATACAAGTTGAATAGTTACCGTTCATGTAAAGAGATTATACAGTCATAGCACATCAAATAGTACATACAGTAAAATCAGTTGTACATTAGTTTGCATATTTAAACATTTAATTTAAAAGGGGGGGAAAAAACATGAAAGTAGAGGGGTAGTTACCAAAAAAGAAAGTAGTTTAATAGTAGTGCTCCAAGTACTTATCCTCTTGCTATGGTGATTTATGGGCTTTTGTGGGCTGAGAGAATAAGAATTTTTATATAGCTAAGCTGATATAGAATAGGTGCTGGATGAGCAAATTCTACATATATGATAGAAATTAAAGAGCGTGAAGGTATTGCACGCAAGCATTTTCTCATAAACATATGTCTAATTTATCAAGGCTATAGTTTCTCCTATATTGGGAAAATCAGCACTCTCAATATAAAGATTAGATGATGTCAGTATTTTACATTCAAAAATTCAAGATTCCAGTGTGATTGCGTGTGAGCCAATATTCAACAATGCCAATGATGGGGTTTTCTGAACCACACATCCCTCTAAAGAAGATACGGTCTGAAACACATAGTCCAAGTATTACTGTAGTAAAGGGCAGTTATACAATATATGCAGCAGTATTCCCCTATCGTCACAATTCCTTCAGCAATTGGCTATGCAGTTAGGGTACATTTAGGCCAAATGGACTGGTATATAATACCATCGCAATGTTAAGTAAAAGGCACTCTTTTTGTCACTAAATACTTGAGCTAACTCCCTTTCCCATTACTTTAGTGGATATGTTTTTGGAAATTTGCATGGTCATTCAGTAAGGTAGACATGGATTTTAATCCTTTAATGTCTCTGGAAAACATCTTGAATATAATTTGGCTACTTTGAAGCAGTGAAAGTTTACAAGCATTTAAAAAATGATGTGCATATCTATAGTAGCTCCCTGAAATCATATCCAACATGTGACTGTTCTCAGTAAGAGAAACAAAGTAATCTTGTAGATATGATACTCTTTAATAGCTAACAAAAAGAGATGATGTTGCAGTGAGCTTTCAAACCTACTTAAGGCCCTTTTACACAGGACACGTATCAGACAAGCGATGCCCGACATTCGTCCTCATGTATATTCACTAGAGATGAGCGAGCACCAAAATGCTCGGGTGCTCGTTACTCGAGACGAACTTTTCACGATGCTCGAGGGTTCGTTTCGAATAACGAACCCCATTGAAGTCAATGGGCGACGCGAGCATTTTTGTATATCGCCGATGCTCGCTAAGGTTTTCGTTTGTGAAAATCTGGGCAATTCAAGAAAGTGATGGGAACGACACAGCAACGGATAGGGCAGGTGAGGGGCTACATGCTGGGCTGCATCTCAAGTTCCCAAGAGTGGGCCCCCCCCTCCCAACAACTTTTACTTCTGAAAAGCTCTCATTAGCAATGCATAACTTTGCTAAGCACCACACTACCTCCAACAAAGCACAATCACTGCCTGCATGGCACTCCACTGCCAATTCTCCTGGGTAACATGCTACCCAACCCCCCCCCCCACGACCCAGTGTCCACAGCGCACACCAAACTGTCCCTGCCCAGCCTTCAGCTGCCCTCATGCCACGCCACCCTCATGTCTATTTATAAGTGCGTCTGCCAGAGGAACCACAGGCACACACTGCAGAGGGTTAGCACGGCTAGGCAGCGACCCTCTTTAAAAGGGGCGGGGCGATAGTCCACAATGCTGTACAGAAGCAATGAGAAATCCAATCCTGTGCCACCTCCATCTGGAGCTGCACACGTGGGCATAGCAATGGGGAACCTATGTGCCACACACTATTCATTCTGTCAAGGTGTCTGCATGCCCCAGTCAGACCGCGGTTTTTTATAAATAGTCACAGGCAGGTACAACTCCGCAATGGGAATTCCGTGTGCACCCACGGCATGGGTGGCTCCCTGGAACCCACCGGCGGTACATAAATATATCCCATTGCAGTGCCCAACACAGCTGATGTTACGTCAGCTGTAATGCAGGTGGGCAAAAAATTAATTGGATTACACTGTAGGCGAGGGCCCACAAAAATTGGTGTACCAACAGTACTAATGTACCTGAGAAAAATTGCCCATGCCCAACCAAGAGGGCAGGTGAAACCCATTAATCGCTTTGGTTAATGTGGCTTAATTGGTAACTAGGCCTGGAGGCAGCCCAGTAAAAATAAAAATTGGTTGAGGTGAAAGTTTCAACGCTTTAATGAGCATTGAAACGTATAAAAATTGTTTAGAAAAATTATATGACTGAGCCTTGTGGGCCTAAGAAAAATTGCCCGTTCAGCGTGATTATGTGAGGTTTCAGGAGGAGGAGCAGGCGGAGGAGGATGAATATTATACACAGATAGATGAAGCAAAAAGGTCCCCATTTTGGATGGTGATAGAGAACGATGCTTCCATCCGCGGGTGCAGCCTACGTATTGTTTAGGTATCGCTGCTGTCCGCTGGTGGAGAAGAGAAGTCTGGGGAAATCCAGGCTTTGTTCATCTTGATGAGTGTTAGCCTGTCGGCACTGTCGGTTGACAGGTGGGTACGCTTATCCGTGATGATTCCCCCAGCCACACTAAACACACTCTCTGACAAGACGCTAGCCGCAGGACAAGCAAGCACCTCCAGGGCATACAGCGCGAGTTCAGGCCACGTGTCCAGCTTCGACACCCAGTAGTTGTAGGGGGCAGAGGCGTCACCGAGGATGGTCGTGCGATCGGCTACGTACTCCCTCACCATCCTTTTACAGTGCTCCCGCCAACTCAGCCTTGACTGGGGACCGGTGACACAGTCTTGCTGGGGAGCCATAAAGCTGGCAAAGGCCTTGGATAATGTTCCCCTACCTGCGCTGTACATGCTGCCTGATCTCTGCGCCTCCCCTGCTACCTGGGCCGCGGAAATGCGACTTCGGCCACTAGCGCTGTCGGATGGGAAGTTTACCATCAGTTTGTCCACCAGCGCCCTGTGGTATAGCATCATTCTCAAACCCCTTTCCTCTTCGGGAATGAGAGTGGAAAGGCTCTCCTTATACCGTGGATCGAGCAGTGTGTACACCCAGTAATCCATAGTGGCCAGAATGCGTGTAACGCGAGGGTCACGAGAAAGGCATCCTAACATGAAGTCAGCCATGTGTGCCAGGGTACCTGTACGCAACACATGGCTGTCCTCACTCGGAAGATCACTTTCAGGATCCTCCTCCTCCTCCTCCTCCTCTGGCCATACACGCTGAAAGGATGACAGGCAAGCTGCATCTGTACCCTCAGCAGTGGCCCAAGCTTTCTCTTCCCCCTCCTCCTCATGCTCCTCCCCCTCCTCCTCCTCCTCCTCTTCCTCCTCTGGCCATACACGCTGAACGGATGACAGGCAAGCAGCATCTGTCCCCTCAGCAGTGGGCCAAGCTGTCTCTTCCCCCTCCTCCTCATGCTCCTCCCCCTCCTCCTCAACGCGCTGAGATATAGACATGAGGTTGCTCTGACTATCCAGCGACATACTGTCTTCCCCCGCCTCCGTTTCCGATTCCAAAGCGTCTGCCTTTATGCTTTGCAGGGAACTTCTCAAGAGGCATAGCAGAGGAATGGTGACGCTAATGATTGCAGCATCCCCGCTCAGCATCTAGGTAGACTCCTCAAAGTTTCCAAGGACCTGGCAGATGGATGCCAACCAGGGCCACTCTTCTGTAAATAATTGAGGAGGCTGATTCCCACTACGCCGCCCATGTTGGAGTTGGTATTCCGCAATAGCTCTACGCTGCTCATAGAGCCTGGCCAACATATGGAGCATAGAGTTCCACTGTGTGGGCACGTCGCACAGCAGTCGGTGCACTGGCAGATTAAATGTTGCAGTTTCCGCAGGGTGGCAGCGTGCATGTGGGACTTGCGGAAATGTGCGCAGAGCTGGCGCACCTTTCCGAGCAGGTATGACAAGTGTGGGTAGCTTTTCAGAAAGCGCTGAACCACCAAATTAAAGACATGGGCCAGGCATGGCACGTGCGTGAGGCTGCCGATCTGCAGAGCCGCCACCAGGTTACGGCCGTTGTCACACATGACCATGCCCGGTTGGAGGCTCAGCGGCGCAAGCCAGCAGTCGGTCTGCTCTGTCAGACCCTGCAGCAGTTCAGGGGCCGTGTGCCTCTTCTCTCCTAAGCTGAGTAGTTTCAGCACGGCCTGCTGACGCTTGCCCACCGCTGTGCTGCCACGCCGCGTGACACCGACTGCTGGCGACGTGCTGCTGCTGCTGACACATCTTGATTGCGAGACAGAGGTTGCGTAGGAGGAGGAGGAGGAGGGTGGTTTAGTGGAGGAAGCATACACCGCCGCAGATACCACCACCGACCTGGGGCACGCAATTCGGGGGGTGGGTAGGACGTGAGCGGTCCCAGGCTCTGACTCTGTCCCAGCCTCCACTAAATTCACCCAATGTGCCGTCAGGGAGATATAGTGGCCCTGCCCGCCTGTGCTTGTCCACGTGTCTGTTGTTAAGTGGACCTTGGCAGTAACCGCATTAGTGAGGGCGCGTACAATGTTGCGGGAGACGTGGTCCTGCAGGCCTGGGACGGCACATCGGGAAAAGTAGTGGCGACTGGGAACCGAGTAGCGCGGGGCCGCCGCCGCCATCATGCTTTTGAAAGCCTCCGTTTCCACAGCCTATACGGCAGCATCTCCAGGCTGATCAATTTGGCAATGTGCACGTTTAACGCTTGAGCATACGGGTGCGTGGCCGCGTACTTGCGCTTGCGCTCAAACAGTGGCGCTAGCGATGTCTGGACGCTGCGCTGAGAGACATTGCTGGATGGGGCCGAGGACAGTGGAGGTGAGGGTGTGGGTGCAGGCCAGGAGACGGTAGTGCCTGTGTCCTCAGAGGGGGGTTGGATCTCAGTGGCAGATTGGGGCACAGGGGAAGAGGCAGTGGTGCAAACCGGAGGCGGTGAACGGGCATCGTCCCACCTTGTGGGGTGCTTGGCCATCATATGCCTGCGCATGCTGGTGGTGGTGGCTCCCCAGCTGATCTTGGCGCGACAAAGGTTGCACACCACTGTTCGTCGGTCATCAGGCGTCTCTGTGAAAAACTGCCACACCGTAGAGCACCTTGACCTCTGCAGGGTGGCATGGTGCGAGGGGGCGCTTTGGGAAACAGTTGGTGGATTATTCGGTCTGGCCCTGCCTCTACCCCTGGCCGCCGCACTGGCTCGGCCTGTGCCCACACCCTGACTTGGGCCTCCGCGTCCTCGCCCGCGTCCACGTCCTCTAGGCCTACCCCTACCCCTCAGCATGGTGTATTACCAGTAGTGCAGAAACAGAACGCTGTAATTAAATGTGCCGCTTATTGACCTGTGGTTGGAGGCTGAGTTCGTTTAGGAACGCCAGGAAATAATTTTGCGCAAGCCTGCTGTAACACTTAGCTGGCTGCGTATGATTTTGTAGAACTACTACACCCAGCACAGAGAGACCCAGAACACTAAGGCACAGTGACAGGCAGGCCAAATAGATTTTTTCCCACAAATTTTTTTGCAAAGGCCCACTGCCTATATTCAATCAATAATATGTCTTGTGTCCCTGCCTACGCACTTCTGTCCCTGGAGTATGTCACAGAACTGCAGAGTGTTGCACTGTCAACTGCAACACAGCGGTGATTTCAGAGCCCAGACAGAGCCAGGAAATAATTTGGCGCAAGCCTGCTGTAACACTTAGCTGGCTGCGTATAATTTTGTAGAACTACTACACCCAGCACAGACAGACCCAGAACACTGAGCACAGTGACAGGCAGGCCAAATAGATTTTTTCCCACAAATTTTTTTGCAAAGGCCCACTGCCTATATTCAATCAATAATATGTCTTCTGTCCCTGCCTCACCACTACTGGCCCTGCACTATGTCTAATTACTGCAGGGCGCAATGCTCTGCACGGCCGATATACCAAAAAAAGCACTGCAAAAAGCAGCCTCCACAGTACTGCACACGGTTAGATGTGGCCCTAAGAAGGACCGTTGGGGTTCTTGAAGCCTACAATAACTCCTAACACTCACCCTATAGCAGCTCCAACAAGATACCACTTTCCCTCAGCTATGTCAGAACGCATCTGTGGCGAGCCGCGTAAGGGGCCGATTTTTATACTCGGGTGACACCTGATCTCGCCAGCCACTCACTGCAGGGGGGTGGTATAGGGCTTGAACGTCGCAGGGGGAAGTTGTAATGCCTTCCCTGTCTTTCCATTGGCCAGAAAAGCGCGCTAATGTCTCAGAGATGAAAGTGAAAGTAACCCGAACATCGCGTGGTACTCGTTACGAGTAACGAGCATCTCGAACACGCTAATACTCGAACGAGTATCAAGCTCGGACGAGTACGTTCGCTCATCTCTAATATTCACTCCTGTGTTGTTACACTGGAGCTAGTATCGCTGGATTGCTTGCAGCGTGGCCAGCAGGGAGGCAATAACAGAACAGGATGAGCAGAGCAGTAAATACTTAATTAGTCCACTGATAAGGTATGTGAAAGTTTTATGGTCTGTAAATTTGTGTTAGGGGGTTACCAGGCCTGTGTGTTATCTCTGCTCCAGATTTTTCATATGCTCCACTGTAGCATGAAGCCTTTGGAAATATTTAAGCCTGTGTTGAGAGTGTCAAAGATGATAATAAACGTGTACTCCCAAATTCTTCTATGACGTTGAGATTTAAAATTGCTTTTTAACATAGTAACCTCCATATTTTCTATGTTGTATCCATAGATATAATTATAGCCACAGATAATTTATTCTTTCTTTCTTTAATTGTACGGCAGTGAGACCTCATCCTAGCTTTAAATTTATGTCCTGTTTCTGCAACATAAAACCCGCAAAAGGGAATTTACTAGAGATGATCGAACGTACTCGTCCGAGCTTGATACTCGTTCGAGTATTAGGGTGTTCGAGATGCTCGTTACTCGAGACGAGTACCACGCGATGTTCGAGTTACTTTCACTTTCATCTCTGAGACGTTAGCGCGCTTTTCTGGCCAATAGAAAGACAGGGAAGGCATTACAACTTCCCCCTGTGACGTTCAAGCCCTATACCACCCACCTGCAGTGAGTGGCTGGCGAGATCAGGTGTCACCCGAGTATTAAAATCTGCCCGCCCGCGGCTCGCCACAGATGCATTCTGATATAGTTCAGGGAAAGTGCTGTTGATGCCGGAGCTGCTATAGGGAGAGCGTTAGGAGTGATTTTAGGCTTCAAGAACCCCAACGGTCCTTCTTAGGCCATAGAAATCGCAGATCGCACCTATCTGCGATCTGCGATTCCTGTTCTCTTCTCTATATGCGCTCAATGGGGCCGGCGGCAGCAGCGCCGACCCCATTGAGAACATATAGAAGACAAATCATTCTTCTCTGCCACAGCTGTAACAGACTCTTTGCTCATGCAAGCCTATGTTTCAGGAGAGGTTGTAGGGCTTTGAAGATAGTCCATACCTATTCCTCATCTCCTATGAGTAAATCTCTAGTTTGGTCATATTTAGTCCTGGCAGAGCCACCAGTGCTAGTACTTATGGGAATTGTACCAAAAGGGATGGGGAAGAAACGCTACATGATGTAAACAAACCAGGAATGGGGCTGCAGGAACATGGGACACCAGGAAAACATGACAAATCTGGAGGTCTTTATTGACTACATTGCCATACATTTAAAAATCACTTTGCTCCTGGACATCTGAAAAATCTACAAATATTAAAATACAGCATGGCATTATACAGTAGCCATCAATATTTTGTCACACTCATGAAAAAACATAGAGTTATTTGCAGGTTATGTAAGGGGTGTACATATTTTAATATCCTGCTTCCTTTAATATTCTGCTTCCTTTCAGGTTCTGCTCAAGAGAATGTGGTTTTTATATATTACAAACAACATGAGGAGCTTTAAGTCCAAAACAATCTAAAACCCATTGAATATTTACTTGCAGAAATCCATCTAAATCGATATCTATCTAGATGTAATATTTGAGGAGTTTCTGTAATGTAAAGTAATAGTAGACTGGCTCATTCTTAAATTGGGTCCATCAGAATTTATTGGGATGTGTTTGAAAATAGATCTATTATAGCAGTAGTGGCTCTAGTAACAATGGAAGCCTTTACTCTAAAGTAGAATCTAAGCCTAGGAGAGCTTAAACCTAAAAATTTCAGATCATCTTTGCTAACAAAAATCAATAGCATAAAATGAGTGGCCAACAGTATTTGTATATTTACTATTAGTCTTGAGTAAACCAAACAAGTTGAACTCTTCCGTATTTAACTTTAATTACAGTTCAATTCAGAGGAAAAAATGTACCTCAGGCAGTTCATCCCGGCCAACCCCATAAAGAAGAAGAAGGAGGAAGTGGAGGTTCTGCGACTCAGTGGTTAGCACTACTGTCTTGCAACACTAGGTCCAAGGTTCAAATCTGACCAAACGTTTTGTTGAATTTTGGCAAACCAGCTGAGCCATAATTTTCAAAAGTTAATCAAACAAAATTTACAGTAAATATTCCACATCTTTAGCAAACTTGCAGTTCATATATATATATATATATATATATATATATATATATATATATATATATATATATATATATATATATATATATCCATAGTATAACAAATAACAACTGACTGCCACAACTGGTTGTCCTGAATCTAGCTTATAAAATCCTTGTGATCAGCTGATATTTCTTCTTCAAGGCTGCTACCTAATCAAATGGGCCATGAATAGCTTCCTACCTGAATGTTTAACTCTTAATTGCACAGAATTTAAGTAACTAAATAGCAGATAAACACATCATTTGCATCCCAAAATCATTGTGAGGCTTCAAATGATTATGTTGTTAAAATAAAAAACAACAGACACATGACACAAATGTGTGTCCCCAGCTAAAATACTGAGGAAGGGGTGCAACAGGCCCGAAAAGCGTCTATTAATATATGCTTGATTAACTTTTAATAAAAACAGAGGAGTCGAGCTTAAAAACACGTCTTGTGCCTCTTTGAGTCAAAATGGATTGTGCCTAGTACCACATTTTCCCCCTACATTTATCTAATGCACTTTTCATGTTTTGGGCCATGTCCATTGACATAAGTTAAAAATATGGGCCAACTAATATCCCCATAAATTTGTTGAACATGAATGTAATAGCTCTTTAATTAATGTGTTGTGTGCACTTGCCAGAGATCATGTGATTGGTTCGTTTTTCTTTGCAGAAAAAATGTGACATTGCACAATTACCTCAACATGTTAGAACTGTTTGTAGTACCCCAATTTGATGTGAATGGAATAATTCAGCACTGTGCTAGAATTCTTGCAGAATTTCTTGATGAGATATTTCCATGGGAGTCGATTAGTTGGACCAGATGGAAGCAATGGCCCTCATGTTCTCCAGACCTAACTCATCTGGATTTTTATTCATGGTGGTATGTGAACCAAACTGTCTATGGTATTCATACTCAAAACATTGAAAACTTGGAACAAAGTAGTTGAATTTGTCATTCTTGATGTTCTTGGTCGAGTGTGGAAGGAAGTGATTTGCAATGCCACTAATGGAGCCACAGAGAACTTTGATAAAGATATGGAAAAATCTATTTGAGTTGTTCTTTAATGTAATTCCTATTTAAATACCATGAACCACATTCCATATAATAGACTTTAATCTTTGAAACCTCACCATGATTTTCAGGACAAAAGTTGTAAGAATTTGACTTTCATTTGACACCTGCTTTATGTGTTTGCCATGCTTCATTACAACAACTTCATTATTTGAAAACCAACCATGAGTTTTGGGGAACCCTGTGTTATTACACACTGTTTAGCATGTTCATATATAAATTCTCACTTTTCCCCCAAGAGTGCTCACAGTTTGTCCTGTTGAGAGAAAACCTCTTTAACCCTTTCCAACCCACTGTCTGACCTCTGAAGACACTATGATTTAAGGCTGTACAGCTCCGATGTTGGAAGACGTCCATCGGGGCTCTCTTACTGTATATTGCCAGCCTCTCTGCTGTCGGAGCCTATCCAACGTGTCACCTCATGCAGTACTGGCTTTAGCCAGCATGTAGCGCCATTGTATAACAGCAGAAAAAAAGTAAGCCCCCTAGGAAAACCAGGATACAAATTGGATTGGAAAGGGTTAATGTAGTTTCAGACCAGAAATTCATTATATATTTCATATATGAAAACTTGAAAAGTATTGATATGTGCAAATAAATTCTGCCTGACTGCATCTTGGGTTTTCATGCAGTTTTTGGAGCAATTTTAATGCCTCGTTAGGCCCACTCCTGCCTTTGACTTAAATAGCTGCATGAAAAACTGGATGTGTGATTCCATTGATTTTGTAAACCCTGTACTAAACTTGAATTTCACAGTGTAATTTATAATGCCTGAAAAATTACTTCCAGGCAGCATAACAGAGTATCAGTTGCTGTGTAATAGTTTGGCAGCCAGGATTTGAGCGGTTACATCTTCAATAAAGTGAGTGCCTGGCACTACACACAGCATGATGGGGGAGACAAGAACCCCCTAAACTGAAAAATTCCAAAGTACAGGAAATGGGGAACAAGCTAACGTATGAGTGATTGTTCATACCCAATATTGGCCTGTGTAAAGGGCTAGTTAAGCAAATGCAATTTTGATGGACAGGGCTTGTTAACTCTGATATCAGCCTGTGTCAATGGGCCTTATGATATGGCCACTCGCTGTGTAAACACTGTGGATTTTCTGCATTGCATTTGTGCTCCTGGATCTTGTAGTGATATGCATTCTGGAGCATCTCTCTGTAGATGTGGGCTGATTTTGCTGGCTGTTGTGTGGATTGCTCCAGGTGTGAAGACACCTGAATTCACCCTCTGTCTGTAGGTATGCATATGCTTGGTTTGAACTATGTCCTATTTGGTTTATGTCTGAATCCCCTGCGTCCTTAAGTGTGAGGATGCCTGAATTCCCTCCATCTGTAGGTATGCAGACACCTGAGTCTGAACTATGTCTTGTATGATCTGTTCCCTGGTTTGGGGGGTTTCCCTGTGTTTCTTCTTCATGTTGCTCTATTTACTGGTGGTGGTATTATGTGTCATCTGTGCTGCTGCTCCCTGCTGCCTTTTAGGGAGAGTCAGTTTTGCCCTAGGTTTGCAATATGGAGCCGTCCTTATCGGGACGATTACTCCAATAATAGGCAGGTTTCCCCTCTTGGTGTAGATCAGAGTCAAATGTTTTCCTGTTGATGATGTGACAATGTATTTGCATTTTATACTTGTCTTGTCTAATTAAATGTGCTTTGTCTATTTATTTCCATATACTTACTGTGCAGTTAGGGGTTATGTATGTTCATGCAGGCAAGGTGAATAAGCCCTGCAGTGAACGTAACATTCTGTAGTGGAATTGCAGGCAAAAAATCCACAGCATTTACTATACAAACCACGTGCTCAAGAAACCTCATCCACATGCTACAGAAAAAAAATCCATCCAGAATGTGCCGTAGAGTTGCCCTGTTGTGCAGATTTTTAATCTATAACATGTCAATTACTTGCTGTGGATTTTGACAGCAGATTTCATCGCTTGCAATGCAAAAAGTGAAATACGCTACAAATCTGCAACAATTCTGCATTTTAATATGCAATAAAAAACATACCATTTGGTGAAGCTTCTGCAACTATGGATTTATTGCAGTTTTGCTGTGTATTGTGTACTATGAAAAATTTGCAGGGAATCCACTTTATATGTCCATACCCTTAGGGTATGTTTACACGGCAGGTTCTGCTGTGGAATTTTCCACAAAAATCTGCCTGCAAAGACATCTGTGGCCATTATGCTCCAGTTTTTGCTACATATAGCCATTTCACTTCTTCATGTGGATCAGTGCAAAAATTGCTCAGAAATTCCGTACATCAATTTTCCACATGCATGGCTAAATTCGCGTGTGGATCCGTGCCCAAACCACGTCAGTATAGCTATTGATTTCTGCGCTTTCTTACAGACAGATTCCATGCAGAGAATTCCTTGACAGAATCCTTTGTGTGAACATACCCATATAGTATATTTTTTTCCATTAGCGACCCTCCGTTTCCAGGTGACATACAGTATATTGCGCTTACTATATTACATTTTGAAGTTGTAGTACAAAGTCACATTGTCACTTGTATTGTACTAGCAATCATTTCCTAATTTAAAACATAATGCTTAGTTACTGAATGATTTATAAACTCTGCATGTACTTTGTGTTAGCATTTGTAGGATTTATGTGTTCATTACCGTTTTTTTTCTAAATGTCAGCATCTGTCACTTAAGCCTTCACATAATCAGACCATTTATTTAAATATCTTAATAAACATATTAAACACTGGATATTTAAGGCTTTCCCTATATTAATTATATACAATGATAATTTTAAGATTTAAATTACGGCTCCACTTGATGTAATAAAATAGTAGAGGTATGAATAGCATAATTAAAAGGCACACTTTAACAGTTTGCTAAATGTTAGACATTTCAGATCCCCCATTCTGAATTTCTTTTTTGCTAAGCTTGATATACAGTATATCATAAGTTTCTAAGTCATAAGTTTCTAAGTCATAAGTTACGGTTATTTTCTCAAAGTTTCCTGTACGGATACTGCATGAGAGCATGCATAATCCTTTTTGTATTTCAAAATTGTATGTCATATCATTCTATCTATTTTATGCTTTACAGATTCTGCAATTACACCTTCCTGCTTCATCATGTAATAGTATGTTGCAGGAACTATGCAGATCCCTTGAGCCACCATATTATTACAGTGCAGTGATGGAGCTGTGCCTGCACCATCACTTGTGGGTTCCAGATCTTTTATACAGATGACACTCTACTATAATGTAGGTTCCAGATCTACTATATAGATGAAACTCTGCTCTAATGTCCAACATTGAAAATTGCTCTGATCTCAGCTTTTTAACCTCTTTGATTCTACAGTGAGTGCTGTCCATAGTAACTAAATGACTAGGCAAAGATAAGGGGCTTGCTTTTTCATTCTAACACCCACTAACCCCCCAACACAATTGTAGTGTGCCAATCAGTTACTATGGAAGACAGGATCCCAACACAGTAAGGGTCATAATACACTGCAAATCAAAAGAATTGCAGTGCATTATATGAGCAGTCAAAGGACTGCATGTTAAAGCCTCCTTAGATAAAAAGCTTAAAAAAGGGTTCGAAAACAAAAATAAAAGTTCAAAAAACTTTTTTTTTGCTTACAAGGCTTTTTATTTTTATGCCAAATTACAAAAGCAGTACTGTATGTAATTGATATCGTCACAACCATAACAACTACTACAATGAAATCAACAAATTATTTATCTTATTTGGTGTACTTTTTAAAACAATAATGTAAAAGACAAGGTCAGAATTGCTTGCTGTTTTTTGTTTCAAAAGGGATTAAAAACCCATAAGTATTGTACCTAAAAATGACCCCAGTAAGAACTACAAGCTGTCCGTCAAAAAAGACCTCATTGTGCCTTAAATAAAAAAGTAGAAATATTATGGGTCTTTAAATGTAGTGACTAGAGATGAGCGAGCATACTCGTCCGAGCTTGATGCTCGTTCAAGTATTAGGGTGCTCGAGATGCTCGTTACTCGAGACGAACACCACGCGGTACTCGTCTCGATTAAACGAGCACTGACCATTGAATTCAATGGAGCCGCCAATACAGCCGGCTCCATTGAAAGCAATGGGCTGCCAGCGAGCGCGGGATGAATTTTCGGGAAGGGCTTAAATATATATAAGCCCTTCCCTGCAATTCATCCAGAAATGTGTAAAAATAAAAAATATATATATACTTACCTGGTCCCGGCAGACGGAGTTCAGCTGCGGCCAGTTGTGGGTGTGAAGGGGGTGTGAGTCAGACATGCCCCTGATTGGCTCAGCGCTGAGCCAATCAGAGGCAGATTTCACTCACACCCATTGATGAATTCATGAATGGGTGAGTGAATGCTGCCTCTGATTGGCTCAGCGCAGCTCTCAGCTGAATGACAGCAGTTCAGCACCACAGTGCAGGGGACAGCAGGAGAAGACGTGGCTGTGCCCCGGCAGCTGAAGGGAGGTGAGTATCTAATTTTTTTGTTTTTTAAATCACTTTTAATTCATTTCCAGGTAATGGCTTATATGTAAAGCCCTTCCCTGAAAAAGAATTCAGGTGTGCCAGCAGACCATTGTCTTCAATGGAGTTGCCGGCAGCAGCAGCGGCTCCATTGAAGAGAATGCCTGCATTTTTATTCTTTTTTACACTAAAATCTTTCTTTTTCAGGTAAGGGCTTATATTTTTAAGCCCTTCCCGAAAATTCATCCCGCGCTCGCCGGCAGCCCATTGCTTTCAATGGAGCCGGCTGTATTGCCGGCTCCATTGAATTCAATGGGCTAACATTGTTCTTCTCTGCCACAGCTATTACAGAGGAGAACGATCGTTATGCTGACAGTGGGGGGGGGTCTCACTCTTGCCACTATTGTGTCTTAATAGTGAGACCTCAGAGCCCAAAATGCAGCCCTGCATGTTGCTCCTCGCCTGCCCTATCCATTTCTGTGTTTTTTACATGACTTTGGTGATTTGCTAAGATTTTCACAAATGAAAACCTTAGCGGAGCACCAGTCATATACAGAAATGCTGGAGTCGCCCATTGACTTCAATGGGGTTCGTTACTCGAAACGAACTCTCGAGCATCACTGAAAGTTCGACTCGAGTAACGAGCACTCGAGCATTTTGGTGCTCACTCATCTCTAGTAGTGACACAAAAATTAATTATTTTAAAAAACAAAGTGCTTTGTACAAAAACTCTAATTTTGGCTTCTTTGTAATCATTATCACTTAATATAAGCTGTGCAACATACGTTTGACAGTCTTGTAGTCAAATTTGAGACAAGAGAAGCGTGATGTTTCTGGGTGTAGTTGTAAATGGTCACTAAATCTATGGTAGGAAAATGTATACAAATAATATTTAGTGTTGCTGATATATTTTGCATACTGTATTACATAAACAGCAAAATACAGAAGTTATGAATAAAGCAGTGGTCATAGGCAAGGGTGTAGCTAAAGGCTCATGGGCCCGGATGCAAAAGTATATCTTAGAGTCCCCCAACCCTCTCTTAACTCTTTAACACAGAGGCATAACTTGAAGCTTCTGGGCCCTAATGCAAAACCTGTAACAGGGCCCCCAACTATAATGCTTTATTCATACTACTGGGTTCCCTATAAGGAGAAGAGAAGCTTTATGGGCCCCCTAAGGCTCCTGGGCCCGGGTGCAACCGCATCCCCCTGAGTTACGCCAGTGGTCATAGGTTAGTCGTTTTCAAGTCTTTTCTCAGTAGTCCCCTAGAAGGCAGACTCTAGGTCTAGTATCCTTTAATTGTACGGCACTATATGTTTCCTGTTTGAGCAGCTGGTCTTAAATGAAGAAATAGAATATAGTTATTTCTTTGTACAGATTGTTTTTCAAATTATATTATGCTAAAAAGTTTTTTTTTCTTCCTTGACACCAATGCAGCATTTGTTTGTATGAACATTTTGTTCTTACACAAGCTGCTAAAGTTACATTTTACTCACCTAGAATATTTTCATTTATAGAGAAAATGCTTTGGCCATCTGTTTTTACTATTATATTATGTATCTGTGAAGGACTCTTGATCTTTCTTTTACACTTCCTTCTTCTTTTCTTTGGAAGAATATACATATTAAGGATTCTACATAATGATATTGGTTTGTGTTGTGTATCTAAACCCAAGATAAAAACATAAGCACTTGAACAAATATATTTGACTTATGCAAAGGCATTTTAAAGAGCTACACTGAGCTCTTAAATCAAAAGGGTGGGCTATGCAGCATCAAGAGTAATCGCTCCTCTTTTCATTAAAAGCTATCATATCTATAGGGTTACTTGGTTTCTCTTACTGAGAACAATCACATTTTGCTCTACTGGCTAAAGCCCTATTTAGACACAACGATTATCACTCAAAATTCACTCAAAAGCCATCTTTTGAGCGATAATCTTTGGGTCTTAATGTGCCCATCTTTTAGTTTTCTGCCGAGCGACCATTTTCAGTTCTGCATGAAAACCCTAGTTCAGTAGAACAGCTGATAAGAAGGACCACACGCTGTGTTCTTCCAGAGGAGATCTGATAACAGCTGATAACATTAGTACAGTTGTCCTCAGTTCTCATCCTCACCAGAACAGCTGATTAGCAGGATCTCACTCTGTGTCTGCTGTCCATAGTGCTGAATTCTCCAAGGGGAGCCTGCAGCTGAACAATACAGCTAATTACAGAGCTCAGACCTCCTGCTGAGTTCTGTAACAGTTCTCAGAAGCTCATTTGCATGTAAATGAAGCTAATAAGTACTAATAGCAAGTATTGCCTATTAGTACTTTTATGCAAAACTATCACTGATCTTTCAATCTTTTGAAAGATATCTATGTGTGTAAATGGACCTTAACATGGTACTAATCTTTTTCATAGCTCCTCTACCTTATTGTATATATTGAGAGCTGTCAGTCTTGGTGAGTTAAACCTCTAACCATGTTTTTTCTGAAACACAGCAGCATTTCAGAATAAAACATACATAGCCACTTTGGGCATATCTGTCATGGGTTCCTGCTGCCCATGGTTTAGGCAGCAGGAACCTGGTGACAGGTTCTCTTTCATCAAATAATTCTATAATACACTATCAGAGGTCTTTACAATATCAAGAGCAAATAGTGTCAGGGGAGAAAGAGGAGCATACTGCGCATACAGCCAATAATAAGTGATAAAAGATACTACAAAGATATATGAATAATTATGATATCTTTATTAAAAGCACTTCACAGTAATAGACAAACTAAAACTACAATACTTTATTAATAATGCTTAAAATCTCACGGGCCTACACAAACAGACTCACATATATCACACACAAAGAAAAAAAATCTCTCATACCCCAATGGTTAAATTGATATCTCAAGGAGTCTTGGACCGATTTCAGATATAATTGGTCCAAGCGCATGAGGTGAACAGCTCTTAAATAGGAGCTATGTCCGTCATAAGTATATGAGAGAGTCTGATTGGAACTGTCAGTATCAGTGCAGAGATTGATCAAAGCTCTGCCAGATATAATAGCTGGAGAGAGTATTGCTCAATCACCAACTACAGAGTGATGGTCTATAGATAATTGACCCAATCACTCAGAGTGGGTATAGCTTGATAAAAAACTATTCCTCCAGATATTTAAATTAAGTGAATACCCCCCTCACTGGTAAGACCAGATGTTCACTCAGTACAACTATGGAGGGGGTCTATTCACAATGCTATAGTTGATAGGTCACACATCATGAATGATTACTTAATTTAGGCTCATGATTGTATGGGGAGGTAGGAACTGAGATGGCTATTAGTAATTAAATATGGACTGACAGAAGCACTTGCCAGAATTCGATAGATTGGCACATAGATTGCAACTGGAGGCTTATACCTTAAAGGGGTTGTCCCACGGCGAAATCCAAAATTTTTTTTTCTTGATACCCCCTCATTGTGCCCCGTTTAAAACTATCTATTTGTTTGTTTTTTTTTTAAATTGCTTACCTGCATCCACGTTTGAGCATGCATCTTCTTTTCTTCTTTTAAAGATGGCCGCCGGTCCTTTCCCAATGATGCACTGCGGTTTTCTCCCATGGTGCACCGCGGGTCTTCTCCCATGGTGCACCATGGATTGTCTTCTGCTTCCTTGCGTTCCACTGCCAATAAAGCCACCTAATTGGCGTGACGGAGGCGGAGCTTCGATGACACGGAGAAGAGGGAGGAGCCAGGACGCCGCTCGTGAGCCCGGAGGGAGTAAGAAGAGGAATCCTTACAGCGCAAGCGCGTCTAAAGCAGCCAGAAGACACAGAAATTAGACGGCACCATGGAGACGGGGACACCAGCAACGGAGCAGGTAAGTGAATAACTTCTGTATGGCTCATATTTAATGCACGATGTATATTACAAAGCGCATTAATATGGCCATACAGAAGTGTATAACCCCACTTGCTTTCGCGGGACAACCCGTTTAAACCACCAGAGCCAGATGTGTTTTATGTTAGCAGTGCTGAAAAGCCTGTAGGTGGCATAATCTGGGCACGTAGTCCCAGAGTGGTCCAGGTCTCAGTATACTGCTCTGAATAACAACCGGCACAGTCTAGGCACATGAGCTCAGAGTGGTCCAATTCTCAGTGCTGCAAACTCTAAATTGAGTGCACTGTTGTTGATAATGACTGACACAGTCCAGGCACATAGTCCCAGAGTGGTCCCGGTCTCAGTGCTGCAGATTTTGAGATGTGCTTATTAAAAGCACAACATATTCCATTACATCATCTAAAATACAAGGCTAATAGAATTGCATAATAAGAACCGCTCCTGCTTCATGTCCCAATAAAAAAAATGACATCATTGCCATCAATATACATATCATTGCCATAAATACAATGCACATATCACAAAAATGCAAATAATGTTCTTGGTAAACTTACATGTTTTATGCATTTTATTACAGAAAGGTAAGATAAATGCATGAAATGCTGAGTAGCACTTAAGCTCTAAATGTATGCAAGGTTTTGTATGATTTGCTAGTTGGTGTGGAAACAAGTAAAGCACACTCCATGTGTATTGCCAAAGTGTTGGCTTCCTCAGGGGTTAAAAGGAACTTGTCACATCCCCACAGCACCATAAACTAGGTTAAGGTGCCGTTGGGGGACATGACAAGGAGCGTGGTGCTCCTGCGATCTAGCACTGTCATCCGCATGAAAACATAACTCTTTTCATAGTTCCATGCATGCGTTCTCCGATAGACTTGTATGGGAAAGTACACGCACTGGACTCTAAAAAGAGTCAGATTTTTGTGTGATGCATAGACTTGAGAATAAAAAATAAAATTACCAGCTCCTTGTCCCACCCCCATAACTTAGTTTATGGTGCTGTGGGGATATGACAGGTTCCTTTAAGGGTATAAAGTGCACATATTACATATTAGACACAGTAATTACCAAATCATAACAGTTGTATTAAAGACAAGTCTTAGAGAAATACCTCATGTAGAGTGAATCTCCCCACAAAGCATCATTAGAGAGAGGTGCAGTGAAAAGTACCCAGGTTACAGCAGTACCCAACAACATCATATGTGAATGCGTCCCTCTGAGAAATATCATCTTGGGGATGGAAAGAGTAGATACAATATGACACATGGGTTGTCAGTACATATAGCAAACTCAATAAAGTCTATATTGCCTAAGTCAGTGGGAGCTATGTCTGCATTACCAACCCAGGCCACAGCAATGTGGACAGAGCTGTCAATTCCTGGCTCTGCTCCATTCATACTGGCAGTGGCTAGATAACAGTTGATTACTGGAGTCTTGACTCATGGATCTCTGCCAGTCAACCATTGATGACCTACGTGAGGATAGGTCATCAATAGTTTAGACCCAAAAAACATCTTTTACAAGAAGTAATATAGTACTGCTTTAGTGTAATAGAGCTCTACAAGCAATATTAACTCTTTCCAATCCAATTTGTATCCTGGTTTTCCTAGAGGGCTTACCCTTTTTCTGCCATTATACAACGGCGCTATATGCTGGCTAAAGCCAGTACTGCATGAGGTGACACGTTGGATAGGCTCAGACAGCAGAGAGGCTGGCAATATACAGTAAGAGAACCCTGACAGACGTCTTCCAACATCGGAGCTGTACAGCCTTAAATCATAATGTCTTCAGAGGTCAGACAGTGGATTGGAAAGGGTTCATCACTGTAGTGATCACAGAATTGATGCTTAGAGGTCTACTCAGGAGTCTTGATGAGGCCAATAGTTAAATTACTGTTGTATTCGATCTAGGGAGGAGAATCGACAACATTGCAGCAAAACATGACTGCTTCTGGCTTAACAGGGATATGTGCTGCCATCTTTACTTCTAAATAGTTTTTTGGGAACACTCTTTGTAGAGACCGTTTGGTTGCTGTGAAGAGCTGAGATGATAGTGGTAAATTGCATCCTTGTCTACATTGTTACCTAGGGAAGATCAATGTAAAAATGAATTCCTTTGTATGGATCTAGCAACCTATGAGGGCTTCTTTATTATCTAAGAAATGTAAACAAACAATCATACCTTGGAAGTCTATGAACTCTTTAATTATCAGGTCTTGAAAGTAGATAACAATTTTATGAGCTTTTTCAGAAACGTTATTAGCTTCAAGGACAAAATGGATTCGGTGATGCCCCTAAATTTGACATTACTCATTTTGTTTCTATCCTCTATGTCAGTTATTTTGATCATTATGGCATCAAATAATAAGTAGAGTATACTGAGCATCCACCAGGTTGTTGTGAAAGGCTAATTTCTTAGTTGCTTAGGAGGTCCAATCAAGTCTATATTCAGGCCAAGCATTGACCGGAGGAACATTTTTCGTGTGTTCATTCTTATGTTATAATATTTTGGGTGTGTCATTTGAATTTAGATTAAACATATTAAAATCATATCTGCAAAACTCTTCTGCTATGGAACGAATATTCATAACTATGTTGCCTGAAGGAGAGAGAATTTTGCTTACAAACTCATAAATTTGGTGGATTTATCATCATGAGCATAATGCTTGAAATGAGAAGAGAGAGACATTTTGCTGACTTTAAATGTTGCATGTTTTTAACCTCAGTTCTCAGTTTAGTTATGATAGGTGGCTATCAAATACGCTTTAGTCATGTTATTTATGACATTTTTTGGACATTTTGCCCCTTTGGCAGCCAGGACAACTTTGACACTTTTGACATTTACAAATAAAACCTAAAATACAAAATAAAAAATATTGCTAACGCCCCATAATCTTATATTTTCTAAAAGTATATGCCTGGCAAATTGTCAAAACACTACTCAGCACTTAATACACACAGGCGCCTTCATGCAATTTTGCATCAAAGTGTAATTTGTCATAAAAAATGCATAACATTTGATATTCATAGCTGAAAATGTGACCTTAGCAGAAAGCTATACATGCCATAACTTATTTTTTAATTTAAAAGTTTAAGATGTGTAGAGTTCATGAATACCACTTAAAATATATATACTTACATTTACATTCATAAAATCACAAGAACTAGAGAGACCAAAAATCTGGCTTTAAAGGGCTTGTTCCACAATAGGTAATACCTGAAATATAGCTCCTGTATATCCCAGTGCATCCCGACTCACTTACGTTTAGCTATCCCATTTAAGTGAATGGTGGGGAGAAGTACATGTGTGTCCTGTTACCCCGCACTTTTGGACTCTTTGGGGCACGCTGGGTTGTATTCTAGTTATAGGCTGTCTTAAGTCCAACCCTCTAAGCTGAAAATTTGTGTTTAAAAATAAACAATTTATTTTAAAAAATTCTATTTGTCATATTTTCAATTAACCGTAAAAAGATATCAGTAACTGAAGACTCACACTTTTTTATCTTTTTTACATACTAGCTATTACTATATTAAAAAGTGTGGTTGATCACTAGGTATTTAAGAGTAATATCTTTAAAAGCATCGTTGAAGCACTAGCAATATTTTAAATGGAGGCATATTCAAGGGCTTTTATATTTGTAATTGGGAATTTTATAGTCTCCCTTTTTATGGATGACATACACTTAATTCTTATCAACAAGTATTTTATTGGATATTTTAACATGAAATAAGAGAACATGTAAATTACATATTGCAAAATGTACCCAGTGCATAGGGTGTACAATACACAATTTATATCCCACAACGTTAGTATAGACAATCAAGTAAGTCAACGTGTGGTTCACATTCCAATATATAGTGGGACCTGAGTATGATGTTGACTGGCTTACTTGTTGGAATCTGCACATATCCCAGTGGATGGGAGAGTATACCTTTGCTTGGTATGCATATATTGGTTTGTGTTGGTCCCATCAATTATCTTTGTGCTGATCAGGGGCTAGCATGGGCAAATATTAAGGACAGGACAATACTATTGAAGGGAGGAGAGAAAATGAAAAAGGAGCAACAAGTAATACGGACCCTAACAATGGGTTACTCTTTCATGGGTGTTCACCTGGATAATAACTCTGCTGCATTATTACATCTTAATCAATACCTAAATGAGGATATGCCTAAAACAACTGTGCACAAGGATATTATGTCTTTTGTACCCCATGGATTCATTTTTGAGGCAGGAAATTAACATGAGTAACCGGAGAAAAGACCTCATGGGTTTTCCATCTTTTAGCTATGGGAGATCTAGTCCTTGTCAGCTCATGTGATATAATAGACAAGTCAGGGAGGTACAATTTTCTATACCCAATGATAAAAGGTCTGGGTTCCAATTAAGGTTAGAGTGCAAATTTAAACACAATACTAAGTGTACTTGATTGCATAGTAGTTTAAGAAGTTCACATGACCACCATATATGTAACAGTGAACCAATTTGTTTCTGGCATCTTCAGCAAATATTGGAATGCTGGGGGGAACATTTGGCCAAATGATAGGGAGTCAAATACCATTTGCACAGAAGCTTTATGTTGGTTTCAAGATGGTTTATACAGTGGGAAGTTTTGAGGTTTAGTTGAAATACCATTGCCCACTAGTCTGTACTGAAAGATTCTTGGACGTCTTTTTTCCAATTAATTTGGAACTGGAAAGTGAATGGGGAGGTTTGTGATAATAATGCTGTATAGGCTTTGGAAATACCTTTAGCCTGATTTCTGTGGTTATATAAAAAGATTTTATATTTTGTGAGCAAGGCTGTAGTAGAGAGAGTTAATGATGAGAGACAGTGTCATATCTGTAAGTATCTATAAAAAATTTTGTGTGGTAATTGGTGTGTCTCATGTACTTGTGGGAAGGATTTCATGATTGGTCCTTTATCTAAATCCTCAACCTTAGTGATGCCTTTGGCTAGCCATACATCTAGATGTATATCTGGTATTAAGAGTTGGATCACCTCTGTCAGTATTTTTAATTTTTGAAGGGGAATAAGGCCAGGAAGGTAGGATATTTTTTTTCCAGATATACATTGTGGCGGATACTGTGGGGGAGATAGACATGAGGAATTTCTTTGATAATCTGGAAACCAAAAACAGGTTTGAGAGTTTGAAATATCCAATGATATTGGATTTGATCTGATTCCAATGTTTAGATTAGTCATCAATCCACTAGTTTTTTAGTTGGTCAAGCAATGCTGCATAATAATAATTTTTTATACAGGGGCAGCCCAGGGATCCCTGTGAGGGGTGGAGGAATAATACTTTGGAGGATAACCTTGCTTTCTGATTGTGCCAAATGTAATTAGTAGGCTTTGTATTTTATCTAAGATGATATTAGGTATAACCAATGGAAGGTTGCGAAACAGATATAAGATCTTAGAAACATCTTAACAATGGTGATATGGCCTATCCATGAGATCCATAAGTTGCTGTAATTTTTTATTTCATTTTCTAGTTTTATTAGTAAAGACTTAAAATTAGTGGGACCTAGTTGGCTGATGGGATACGTCAGGGTGACACCCAGATATGTCCATTTTACCACTTGTAAGGGTAAAGAGACTGTAATTTTGCTTGCTGGGTTTCAGGGATTCTGCCGAGTTGAATTGCTGGGGAAAAGTGGAAAAATTTAAGTTGTCCAAAAAGTTATATTCTCATGGGTGGGTTGGGTTGTAGATTTTTCAGAACTTAGGCTGTATAAATACTTGTAATAGTTTGCTAAGACATCAATGATGCCTTGGGGGTCAAATATTTTGACACCCCCTGTATTGTGGATAAAGGGTATACGTGTATTAACATACTCTTAATTCTGCGTTATAGACAAACATCACTTCCTAAGCTACAGTCCACTTAAGATGTATATAGCCTCTTAATTTAATAGTATTTACTTAATAGCAGGACAGGTGGCTAAATTCATTATGTTTCCAATTGTGAATATAAAAACCTTTGAATATCAGGATGGTTTCCGATTTGGAAAGCCTAAGCATACATAATAATGGGGACAAATGGTATCCTATGCAAGTACCATTGTTGTGTGTGTTGTTTAGGGACAAGAACATATGTAGCATTTTAATAGTTGCACTTGGGGGTGGGAATAAAGAGTTTTCCTTTATTTATGGTCTGTACAAAGGGCCTGAAATGGAAATGGCAGTGTTCAAGATCAGAAAATAGAAATGGCCACCCTCATTGACTGAGCATTTTTTCAGCATCTAGGCAGAGGAATAAATCATAGGACATTATTTTTTGATGTCTATTGTATGTGCATTATTTTTCCCTGCTTATGAGTGTTCTATATATTTGACATGGTATTTAGAAATTACTTCAGAAATAATGGAACTTAACAAATTAGACAATATTCTATTGTGGATTCTGAGGTACACATTTAGTACCCTTGAAGGGCAGTAGTTAGTGCATTCTAATACTTTTTTTATTGGTTTAGTGATAACAATGATGTATAAATTGAGCATGGAGAGGGCAATGGGGGAACACAACATAAGAGAGGCATGTTGGCAGGAATCCAAATAAAATTTATGACCCTGAAAGCCAGTGTCTGGGATGGTTGATAGAGAAGAGGAGTTACAGTGGGAATAGTATTTGGTTCTCTCTGCAGGAGAACTGGTCCCTACATCAAGAGTATAGGAGGCATCCTTACTGTTGGGTGGGTATTTCAAGAAAATAGTTCTGTAGAGGCACCCATGGTACCATTACCATGTGGTCTGATGGGGCGGGGGGCGTTGATCTAGAGATAAGCGTACAAGGGTCCTGTGATGAGGAAGTCAGATGAAGACAGCAGGATTCAGCTTTGTAGATGCTAAGAGGCTTTTCTAACCCTATTGGTGCATTGGTGGTAAATGGATGGACCAAATAGTATGTTAACAGGTTGAGATGGGCAATGAGAGAACAGAGCTCATGCTATATGTCCTTCTCCATTGGCATCAGAGAACACCTGAGTCTTATAATTTGTAAGCCTTGTCATGATAAATTCTAATTCTTCAACTGAAGCACTAAGACGATGGAGGTTATCTTGTGTTAGCTTAGGGATTGAGACACCTCTTAGATAGTTTTGCAGGTTAGCTTTGGTCAGTTAAAAGTAGAACAAAACGTAATGGAATTTAATAAAGATGGATGTTATAGCTGAATAAATTAATGGTAAATAAACAACTATGTTTTAATTTTCGCCTCATGAATAACTTATTTTAGGTGACTTTAAAGAAATCCTAAAGTAAAACGCATTTTCCTGCATTTTTCTTCAGATTTCCTGTCTTTGAAGAACAGAAAGTGTGCTCTTTCAACAATGAGCTCAGTAGAGATTCTTTCATATCCAGACAGGTGAAGCTTAACCAGTGAAGTGAATTATATACCATTGAAAGTATGAATAAAAAAATAAACAGATTTTTTGACGGAACACATTCCGAAAAGAAAATTATGCTCGCAACTGTGATATCTTATAGATTGCTGGGAATTGCTTAAGCCTTTTTACATTTGCATTTAAAAAGAAAATTGAAATAAGAGAATTTGAGAAAATAGAAAGTTAATTTCAATACACAGTAGAAAAAGAGGAGATGTATGAAAGATATTTTTAACTTTGATTTATGTTCCTGGCAAGCTGCCACAGATTAAATAGGACATCTGGATAAAAACTGAGGGAGCTCAAGTGTCCTGGTTTTTATTCCTTATTTTAAAGTGGAAGAAATAACACATTTTCTCTTATTTTTAAGTATTATAACAGTGGTGCGGAAAAGTCAAAGTAAACAATAGTCATTGCTTCACCCATTTGTTTTTGGTCATTAGTGTAATCAAATGAAAAAGGACAGAGCTTTTGCTAAAATGCGTCATGCCTTTATTTTTACTGAGTTGAGAACAACATAAATACAAAATAATTAACAATATTAATCTTAGTTATATTTTTTAACTAAGTCCTCTTATCACTTGATTAAAAAAGGAACTACATTTAGAAAATTCAGAAGTAAATAATTATGAAAATCATGAAAGTAATGATTCTGAATAAAAAAAGAAGTCTCTAGGTTAAGTGCTGCTTTGTGGCTATAACCTAGAACTATTTGAATTCTTCGGTATAACACTTCAAGTCAATGTAGAATCTTAACAGACGTTTGCAAGAGTGTCACTTGTTTTGGCATGGAACTACAGTAATCAGAGGTGCACCTGCCATCATAGCAGCCACAGAGGTCCAGCAGCCTGAGAGAGAGTTGTTTTTTTGCAAGATGAGCTATAGAACTTTCTGTGGTGCATAAGGCTTTTTTGATTACTTTTTTCCCCGTTTTTTAGGAGATCAATTGAACAAAGAAGCATTTTAACTCTGTTCTCTTGCTGTTTTTTATACTGCTTCCTGTGTAGGATAAAAAGTGTGTATTGTAAAGGTCATTACAGTTGTGATGATACCAAATGTGTTTTTATTTTGCGTTTTAATTTTTTTTAAACCCCAAAAAAGGAAAAAGTGAGCAAAAAAGGTTTTCATTTACTGCTTTTTATGTTTTTTTTCAACAATTTTTTTTTCAGCGTAGGTGACCTGTACCTGCACCAATATAATCCCTCTGATAATACAGTGCAGTACTTCTATACTACAATGCATTATTGCTTATAATAGTGCTCAAAGACCGTGGCAGACTCGGATACCATTGATTCGCATCTGGTTGCCATGGTAACAAATTTGCTCTCTGCAATTTCATGGAAGAGGGCCAATAATCTCACAGAGGGATTTCTCTTCCTATGTGAACCTTTTTGCAAGCTGCAATCAAAATTGATCATGACATCTTGCAGCCGGAAGGCCGGATGTCAGTTACAGCCCGTTCCTGCTGTGGATGACACAGGGCCTGCTTCTGGGCCAACTCAATTCATAGGACATAACTGTATGCCCATTTACAGAAACCCCTTCTCATACATATATAACCTGGGGTGGAAATTTCATACTGCCATTATATTTAAGAAGTTTGTATACCATTCATTAGGATATAAAGTCACAAAACATAGATTTTCCAGCATTTTTACTCCAAGATCTAAATAGACAATTTATGACCTGACAAAGATTGTACAGAATCCAATGCTTACTATTTTATAGTGTTCATTAGTGAATAAATCATGATTATGTCTGCATTCTTAATTCTTCTGTACTAGCCATTTAATTGAGTCTGTATATTATAGAACTTTATATTTTCTTATTTATGTATTATTTTATTTTTTGCATTTTTTTCCCTTATATTCCACTATTTTCTACTTCATACCTAAATTGTGTCCTACTTTTCACCTATTACTTCCTATCCCATTATGTTTTTATATGTATTCGTGTAGTGTATTCCCAGCAAGTACTGAGGAAGAGGTTCACATACTTTGAAACATGTTTACAAGCTGCTTCTTATCAATGAACTAAGATCTCTTTTAGCAAAAACATATATGACAGTCATCTTTGTCTGAAGGTCGCAGCATATTCACTCCTCCATGAGAAAGTTGTTTTTCTTCTGTGTCTGGGATTCCAGAATAATGTGAAAATAAGGGAGATGGCATTATACTATTGGAAGGCAGCATTCCTTCAAGTTAAAGTTAGAATCATTATACAAGCCTTGTAACAATGACCAGGAATCGAAAGCAAAGCCAAACTTCACTGTGGAGGTATTATTCCATCTGCCATATGTGAATATTACCCAGAGGAGCATGAATGGCCTTTTGAGTCTCCTCACTCACCATCTAGGTACTCTCCCTAAGGAGAAAAGATGTGAGTAAGGGCACCTGCACACGAGTGGAAATTCCGCCGGCGGGATTTCCCGCAGGATTTCCGCCGCTGCAAGCCTGCATAGGATTGCGTTAACAAACGCAATCCTATGCAGATGGCCGCGGTTTGGCCGCGTGAAATTTCGCGCAGCAAACAAACCGTGGCACGTCACTCACCCGCCGCCGGCTCTGGTCCGCACATGCGCCGGCTGCCCGGCAGCCGGGACATCAAACAGCCGGAGCTGCGGGCGCGGGTAAGTACGCGCCTCTCTCTGCAGGCGCTCGGGTCGGGTCCCGCGGCGAGAATCCTCGCCGCCGGATCCGACCCGCCCATCTGCAGGCGGCCTAACTGATAAGATCATACAAAACATTTCATTATTCCTGTAATGTGTTTAGGGTTCCAGTCCCGGAGGCAGCAAAGCCGCCACACGACATTATGGATCCTCCACCATCTTTCACTGTAGGCAGTGTGTCCTTTTTTATAGGCTTTATTTTGACATCTATAAACACAATATTATAAACAACACTGTCCTCCTCTTTCTCCGGGCCTGCCTCATGATGTTTGATCCGGGCAGTCGTAGACAAACTCTTTTTGGCTGTACTGACTGCACCCTTCAGCTCTGCTACACTGCCAGAGTCTGGTCTGCTTAACCACCAACTTCCACCAGTATCCCAACATTAACCCTCATTGCTCTGGCTCTTAAACCCTTGTTCTCACTTGTTTATTAGTGCTCCATAAACACGGTATACCCTTTGTGTTCTCTTTGCCAGGGGTTGTTTATTCTACAAGGGTTACGTTTCTCTAGATCAGAGGTACTGTCCTTTCCCCTTTCACCCCTCCACTAGCTGCTTTCCTTGTGATCTGTGTGTTCAGGACCTGACACTGTAGCCCCTCACCACACTTTATATAGTAGCTGCTTGCAGCTGTAGACTATTGTAGCCTGTGCAGCGCTGTATATATAATCGTGATTTCGGGTGCCTTCACACTTGTGAGAAAATCACACATTTTTTGAGCGATGCAAGAGTAAGTAAAAATGCATAATTATAAAACCAATGATTTTCAATGGTTTCCTTCATATTTGCAGTGCTTTCACTCATGCGATGTTGCGGATAAAAAATCACAACATGTCCTATCTTTCTACGTTTCACGTTTTTTAAAATCTTCCATGTTTCCCTATGAAGCCTCCTTTTTATCGCATCGCAAAGTACAAACTTGCGATTTTCGTGCGATGCAATGCATTTTTAACAGTAGAAAATCCTATTGACTTTTGCGCTAAAAAATCAAGCGAAAAAAGCACGTGAGAAAATGTGGCATTGATGTTTTTACAAGAAAAAGCAGTGCTGACGCTCAAAATTTGCAGGAAAAACTCACGATCTTGCCGTGATTTTCTTGCGACGATATCGCAATCACCATTGTGAAGGATCCTTTCGGTAAAGGATTGCAGTTTTAGGGTAACTGGTCCTGGGGAAGCCAGTCAGAGGGATAGTAATGTCACCCCCTCCTATCAGGCAGTTTACCAAGTCAGTGATCCCTTTTAGCAGAATCAATACATGAATCCTCTGTGGAGATGGAAGAGGGGTGTATGGCTAGTGCAGGAAGTCACTAATTATCACTGCCTACAGGTTCCTCTCTCCTGTATATTGTCTGGGGCTGGTCCTGTTGGCTGACCATGTCCAGCAGTGATGCATTTGTGCACTGCTGATGGTACCCCAATTCTCTCCTCAGTACAGCACAGCGGAGTGTAATGCCCCAGCCCGCCCCCTTAGTCTGCAGCAGGCAGGCAATAGGCTGGCTATGCATTATAAAAATCACAGTACCTAAGCCTTTACACAGAGAGTGCATACATTTAAAATAATTGCATGAGTGTACAAAAGGATAATGAGAAAAGATTAAAAATAAGAATAAGAGTAAAATGTCCATCATCACTGAGTACCATAGCAAGGAAAAAGCAATAGAAGGAAGCTGGGGTTGAACGGGTGAAAAACAGACCATATCGTCTCCTATGGCATATGGCAATGCATTTCTAAAGAAAAAAACTATGAAGGTAATGTTTACATTGTGTTTTTTTAACCAAATATTCTGTCCAAGGTGCCCAGGAAGAAAATGAGGAGGTTTTACTAACGTAGCTATAAGAATATAGTTCCTTCAAATGATATGTAAGATTAATGGAATTAATAACTTTGTTCAAAGAAGGTGAATCTGAAGATTTCCATTTTTTTTAGCAATTGCCAGGTGAGACGCAAGAAAGATATGAAAGTAATAACTGAATAAAAAGACAGCAGTTTAACTTTAGACAAAAATCACAGAGCCAGTGCTGCGTCTGGGGCCACAAAATAATGTGATACAATATAAACAAAATCAAAAATCATATTCCAAAAAGAACGAATGGCAGGGCAGAACCACCACATATGGAAGTAGGTATCCTTGAGGCCACATCCTCTCCAACATGTTTTAGGGATAGCAGGAGATAGATACCAACACATAAATATTTTTTGTGAGGATTCCCAATGCCTGATTCCAAGACAGCACCATCCTCCATTCCTCCAGTTGGAATTGATGTTTAAAGTCTTGTTCCCATTGTTGCATATGAAGATATTTGCTATGGAAATAAAATCTCATAAAAAATGAAAATGCCCCTGTGTGCCCAAGTAGGCAAAGGTAAAACAAAAAGCAGACTTGGGAAAAGTAGGCTTATGAACATCTAGAAGGAACTGATAGTAAAAAAGAACTCACCCACCATGAGCACTCTTGTATGCACTTCCTTAGACACCATGAATATTTCTTGTGGATGAGTAAATTTATTCTTGCCAGAGTCTAAAAGATATCTAATCCTTTCCTTAAATTTAAGACTTTTAAGTTGTTTGACCAGTAGTGCCCTAGTATGGTTATCATGTGCGCAAAATTGCATATTTATTTTCGGAAAGACAATATCATGTTTTACTGCCAAAAGACTCTGAAGCTTGGCCCACAGCCTAAATATCTCTTCTGTTCTTTGAGGTGTGGAATTACCTTATTTAGGGAAGCAATAGTATTAATTTGAGAGGTCAGGGAAAGTAATTCTTCATCTCTTTTTATTTTAGCCCCAAATTCGTATTTAATATATAAAAACATCTCATATAGGCTTTGTGGGCATTCCACACTAAGACGTTGCTAGAAAATGACTAAGATTTAATGGTAAAAAACATTTCTAATTCAGTTTTCAATTTAGATTCATGTTCTGGATGAAAAATAATAATTTATTAATTCTCCAAGGGAATGAAAGAGAATAGGGAAACTTCTCATGTAGTAATAAAGACACTAGGGCATATATTATATCTTCTGAAAAGAGGGGGAGAGTTATGTTTTATATGGGCTGTATGTTGGAGGAGAATGTTGAAGGGCTGAAGGTAGGGATAGTGTTGATTTTTTTTACACGCGACTGTTAGAGGAGATGATGGGAGGAAGTGTGGTTTTTACATGGGACTGTATGTTGGGGTTGAAGGGAAGTGAGTGATTTTCTTTACATAGCACTGTATGATGGAGGGGATTAGGGTAGGGATAGTGTGATTTTTACTCAGAAATAGATGCTGGAAGAGTTAGTGCAGGGGGGCACCATAACTAAGAGGGGCCACAGGGAGTCAGAATAACTAAGAGGGGCTGCAAAGGGTCAGCATAGTTATTAGGGGCCATAGAGCGACAGCTTAGGTAAGAGGATCCACAGTGGGGGCAGCATAGCTCAGAGGGGCCAAGAGGGGCACTTTTTACTATGGGAGAAATACTAAGAGGGACATTGGTAGTAACGGCAGAATAGGAAGAGTATGCAGAGATGAATCACAGCTGGTCATGGCTGGCTGGGCCCAGATAGAAAAGTAAGACAAAAACAGATGTCACCAATCAGAGAAGACACCATCTGTAATGACTGAAAGTAACTCAACTGTAATCACTATCATTGTGTACAACTGGTATTCTGAGTCATAAGTTTTCAAAAAGCTGTGTGTACCCCAAAATTCTATAAATAAAAACATCAACTCATTCTGTAAAAAACAATCCCTCACAGCTCCATTGGTGGGAGAATAAAGCAGTGATAGCTCTCAGAATATGGTGAGCTAGGTATTCTATAGTGCAAAATTATTAAGAAAGAAAACCTATATGTACTTGGTACCAAAATGTATATGTGGTTACAATTATGGGCCTTGTTTCATTACCTGGGCTTGCAGGACCTTGACCAGTCAGCACACAGAGTCGAGTGGACCTCTACAAAAGCTAATTGAGTACACCTACTCTAGATAATAGGGCGGTCCACTAAGGTGATGCCAGCAGTGACAGACAGAAGTGAACAGTAGGTAATGGTAGTTTTTGAATGAATTACTGGATACCTGGCAAGAACAAGGCAAGAAAAGAATTTAAGGTAAGAACCAGGCAAAAAGCAAGGTAAGGTAAGGTGGCTTAAGCCAAACTAAAACTCAGAATAAACATAGCGAATACACTGGAGGTACCAACACTAGAGGCGTGACCCACATGTATACTGGAAAAACAGTAGTTCATGGCAGATGTCGACTACCTAGTTACAGTTATCAGAGGAACACACTTGTGCCAAGGAAACATTCCTCACACTTTTACTACACCTTTACCAGTCTGAACTGTTGAAACCTGATGGGAAGAGTTTATTGATTAATGCTAGTTGCTCCAAATTCTGACCCTACCATTAGCATGGCACAACAGAAATGTTGATCTATCTGACCTATAATATTTTCCAGTGCTCAGTGATCAAATTTTTGTGCTCTTTTACCAACTAGAATCTTGTCAATTTCTCTTCGACAGCAATGGTACTCGAACTGGCCCTCAGCTGTTATAGCCCATTTGTGCTAAGGAATGTTGAGTTGTATGTTCAGACACATTAGTTAGAGCACCAATTTTGTATTTGGCTGAAATTAGCTTGACTGCACTGCATGTTTTCTTCAGAATGATTCTTGACATCCTCATATGAAAAGTTGACAAGTTTTTACATCCACACAATCCCATTTTGCTGGATGTTTTCCCTTGATCAAACCATTTTCTGTATAAGGAACACAATTATTATGAGAGGAACACTAAATTAAACTATTACTGTATGGAGTTCACTAACTTACTGTGAGAGGACACAGAGAACATGTCTTAGCACCACAGAGGCGTGGCGTAAGGCAGCTCTCACATTAAGTTTTACAGTGATTACTATGGTGTTTCAAACCACGGCGGTAAACACTGTAAAATGCCTCCATTGATTTCATTGGGGCTTCTCAGACAAGCGTTTGTTCATCGTGTTTTTAACACAACAACTTTCAAATACTGTCTACTCATTTTCAGTGCATTTCAGTGGTTTTTAACCCAACTCATCACCAATTGCAATGGTGGGCTGAGTTTAACAACACTGTTGAATGTGTTTGAGAATGCAGTTCGAAAATGCTGCAAAACACTGTGTTTGAAAACGTTTTTACAGATCCAGTGTGAGAACAGCCTAAGGCCTCCTACACATGGGCGGATTTGAACTGCAAAATCCGGAGTGATTCTGCCACCGGATTCTGCAACAAAGCCAGCACACGAGCAGAAATTGATTGCGATTTTCCGCTCGTGGTGAAGAAATCACAGCATGCTGCGATTTTGTGCGGGCTATGCATGGCCAGCTTCTATCGAAGTCAATGGAAGCCGTCCGTCTCATAGCGACGGTGCGGCATCCTCTCAACTGCGCATGTGCTGGCCAGCACTCTGGCTGGCACATTGGCAGCATAAGGAGGCTGCGTCATTGCCATAGCGACAGTGCAGCATCCTCTGTACTGCGCATGTGCCGTCCAGCACAAGTGCAGCAGGGGAGAAGACGCCGGACAGGAAAGCTGGGGTCACCAGTTCAAACTCCGCTGCAGGAATCCCGTAGGCGAGGTCTGACCCGCCCGTGTGCAGGCAGCCTTACATAAAGAATTTCTGCATCTCATTGTTCAAAAGTTGGGAAGTATTCAGCATCCTGTTCTTTGCCTTTCCCTATCTACATGTTTTCTGTAAATGTTGAGAAAACTTCTCAGTCTTTTGTAACACTAGACACAAAGGAAAGGAAATGGAGAGAAATATTACAGCCTCACTTCCTTGCCTATGTCAGACTCATGCTGTGAGAGTAGAGGAAGGACTGTCAGGAAGGGGTAGCTTACTAATCAGAGAACAAAGCAGTTTTCCAGCTCTACCACAGGCACAGCATGCCTACATCGGACATTTCTAATGAGAAAATGAACATTTAAAACATTTAAAAAATCTATACAGAGGAGAGAAAAAGAGTCGAAAAAGGCAGACACTAAACTTTCATCTGCACTACATCTACATATTGATAGTTGCCTAAGGAGGGATTGTAAGGATTTTTTTAAAGTAATGACAGGCACTATTTAATGTATTCTATTTGCTTCTTCATTTCTTTATAATGTTGCTTCCCTTATTCTTTGAAAATAGCTTCTTTCATGATACAGTTCATATCACATATTTAGTTGTAATGAAAAAAGACAATGAGAATAAAATTAAGTCAGCAATATTCAGTTTAACAGAAGCCACATGGGCACACGAATACAGATATATAGCTTACCTCCAATTTCACTGGTCAACAAAATTTTAAAAAAAGCTTCTGTATCTGGTTTGAAACAGGTTGATTTAACTAATTTTGGGGTGCTGAATTCAGTGGAAGAATCAGATTCTATCTATCACATCAGATTTCTGACATACATAGCACTATTACATAGACAATAATACAGTATTGTCAAATTTTGTCTGGTTTTAAATCCAAAAAAAATAACACTCAGAAATCAATAATGTTTTTCCGATAATGAATTTGTGAATGTGAGACCAACAAAAGCACTAAGATTTGCATATTGCAACATTCAAACTGATTTGGTTTGGCAAAATGGGATGATGAAGCTTTTCTCTTGTATGGTGTCTCATTAGTCTTCCTAACCAGAAACCAACAGTAATCCCCCATGATCAAAGGGCTCCAGTGTCCTTGATAACGATGCTCAGTACTAAGGATGTCTTGGTGAAAGAGTTCACCCTATTCATCACTGAAGGCACCCAAATCATTGGAACAGCAAACTGCATGGCTCGGCGCTTTCCTTTCATCCATTCTGTTAGAGTTATTGTTATGCAAGCAATATGAGGGGCAAAGTTTTTATCCTGATCTCCGAGATCGCAATCAAAATACAATTTATAAGCCTTCTTAACTAAATCAGTGATTGGCTTTCTTTGGGTTTTTGGAGTAAATTTTCCACACACATAACAAAATTTGTCGGGGTGGTTTACACAATATTTACCACTTGCCATAATACTAACTATAACTCTGATGTGTCAGAATGTTTCACTACCTCAAACAGGAAACGGAAAACACACAACTAAACAGAAACTGAGGTAACAGAGACTTAAAAAATACCAATATGCTGAGGTAAGAATTAAGAGAAGTGCTTAATGCAGATTACAACAAACATTAATCAGCAGAACAGATAGGCTCATAACCTTCCTGCTCAACTCATTGTTCTGTCATCTAGTGACCATTTTTAGAACTTGATCCACTGTGTATTAATTCACCAGAAAATTAGCACAAACACAAAAGCCTTTTTCTTTTTAAATTGAAGAAATCTAAATTACATAAATACTAGAGATGAGCGAGCACCAAAATGCTCGGGTGCTCGTTACTCGGGACGAAATTTCCGCAATGCTCGAGGGTTCGTTTCGAGTAACGAACCCCATTGAAGTCAATGGGCGACCCGAGCATTTTTGTATTTCGCCGATGCTCGCTAAGTTTTCCCTGTGTGAAAATCTGGGCAATTCAAGAAAGTGATGGGAACGACACAGCAACGGATAGGGCAGGCGAGGGGCTACATGTTGGGCTGCATCTCAAGTTCACAGGTCCCACTATTAAGCCACAATACCGGCAAGAGTGCCCCCCCCCCCCCACAACTTCTACTTCTGAAAAGCCCTCATTAGCAATGGATACCTTAGCTAAGCACCACACTACCTCCAACAAAGCACAATCACTGCCTGCATGACACTCCGCTGCCACTTCTCCTGGGATACATGCTGCCCACCCCCCCCTGCACGACCCTGTGTCCACAGCGCACACCAAATTGTCCCTGCGCAGCCTTCAGCTGCCCTCATGCCACGCCACACTCATGTCTATTTATAAGTGCGTCTGCCACAGGAAAAGCAGGCACACACTGCAGAGGGTTGGCACGGCTAGGCAGCGACCCTCTTTAAAAGGGGCGGGGCGGTAGCCCACAATGCTGTACAGAAGCAATGAGAAATAAAATCCTGTGCCACCGCCATCAGGAGCTGCACACGTGGGCATAGCAATGGGGAACCTATGTGCCACACACTATTCATTCTGTCAAGGTGTCTGCATGCCCCAGTCAGACCGCGGTTTTTAATTCATAGACACAGGCAGGTACAACTCCCTATTGTGAAGTCCCTGTGGACCCACAGCATGGGTGGCTCCCTGGAACCCACCGGCGGTACATAAAAATATTCCATTGCATTGCCCAACACAGCTGAAGTAGTAATGTCGTGCTTAATGCAGGTGGGCTTCGGCCCACACTGCATGCCCCAGTCAGACTGGGGTTCTTTACAAGTGGACACATGTAGGTTAAACTCCGTGTGCACCTACAGCATGGGTGGCTCCCTGGAACCCACCGGCGGTACATAAAAATATCCCATTGCATTGCCCAACACAGCTGAGGTAGTAATGTTGTGCTTAATGCAGGTGGGCTTCGGCCCACACTGCATGCCCCAGTCTGACTGGGGTTCTTTAGATGTGGAAACAGATGCATTTATAATTCTCTGTGGACCCACGGCATGGGTGGGTGCCAGGAAGCCACCGGCGGTACATAAATATATCCCATTGCATTGCCCAACACAGCTGAGGTAGTAATGTCGTGCTTAATGCAGGTGGGCTTCGGCCCACACTGCATGCCCCAGTCAGACTGGGGTTCTTTAGAAGTGGAAACAGATGCATTTATAATTCCCTGTGGACCCACAGCATGGGTGGCTCCCTGGAACCCACCGGTGGTACATAAAAATATCCCATTGCATTGCCCAACACAGCGGATGTAACGTCAGCTGTAATGCAGGTGGGCTAAAAATTCATTTGATTACACTGTAGGCGAGGGCCCACAAAAATTGCTGTATCAACAGTACTAATGTACATCCAAAAAATTGGCCATGGCCAACCAAGAGGGCAGGTGAAACCCATTAATCGCTTTGGTTAATGTGGCTTAAGTGGTAACTAGGCCTGGAGGCAGCCCAGTTTAACGAAAAATTGGTTCAAGTTAAAGTTTCAACGCTTTTAAGAGCATTGAAACATATAAAAATTGTTTAGAAAAATTATATGAGTGAGCCTTGTGGCCCTAAGAAAAATTGCCCGTTCGGCGTGATTACGTGAGGTTTCAGGAGGAGGAGCAGGAGGAGGAGGAGGAGGAATATTATACACAGATTGATGAAGCAGAAATGTCCCCGTTTTGGATGGTGAGAGAGAACGATGCTTCCATCCGCGGGTGCAGCCTACGTATTGCTTAGGTATCGCTGCTGTCCGCTGGTGGAGAAAAGAAGTCTGGGGAAATCCAGGCTTTGTTCATCTTGATGAGTGTAAGCCTGTCGGCACTGTCGTTTGACAGGTGGGTACGCTTATCCGTGATGATTCCCCCAGCCACACTAAACACACTCTCTGACAAGACGCTAGCCGCAGGACAAGCAAGCACCTCCAGGGCATACAGCGCGAGTTCAGGCCACGTGTCCAGCTTCGACACCCAGTAGTTGTAGGTGGCAGAGGCGTCACGGAGGACGGTCGTGCGATCGGCTACGTACTCCCTCACCATCCTTTTACAGTGCTCCCGCCGACTCAGCCTTGACTGGGGAGCGGTGACACAGTCTTGCTGGGGAGCCATAAAGCTGGCAAAGGCCTTGGAGAATGTTCCCCTGCCTGCGCTGTACAGGCTGCCTGATCTCTGCGCCTCCCCTGCTACCTGGCCCTCGGAACTGCGCCTTCTGCCACTAGCGCTGTCGGATGGGAAGTTTACCATCAGTTTGTCCACCAGCACCCTGTGGTATAGCATCATTCTCGAACCCCTTTCCTCTTCGGGAATGAGAGTGCAAAGGCTCTCCTTATACCGTGGATCGAGCAGTGTGTACACCCAGTAATCCGTAGTGGCCAGAATGCGTGTAACGCGAGGGTCACGAGAAAGGCATCCTAACATGAAGTCAGCCATGTGTGCCAGGGTACCTGTACGCAACACATGGCTGTCTTCACTAGGAAGATCACTTTCAGGATCCTCCTCCTCCTCCTCTTCCTCCTCCTCAGGCCATACACGCTGAAAGGATGACAGGCAAGCAGCATGGGTACCGTCAGCAGTGGGCCAAGCTGTCTCTTCCCCCTCCTCCTCATCCTCCTCATGCTCCTCCTCCTCCTCCTGAACACGCTGAGATATAGACAGGAGGGTGCTCTGACTATCCAGCGACATACTGTCTTCCCCCGGCTCTGTTTCCGAGCGCAAAGCGTCTGCCTTTATGCTTTGCAGGGAACTTCTCAAGATGCATAGCAGAGGAATGGTGACGCTAATGATTGCAGCATCGCCGCTCACCACCTGGGTAGACTCCTCAAATTTCCCAAGGACCTGGCAGATGGCTGCCAACCAGGCCCACTCTTCTGTAAATAATTGAGGAGGCTGACTCCCACTGCGCCGCGCAAGTTGGAGTTGGTATTTCACTACAGCTCTACGCTGCTCATAGAGTCTGGCCAACATGTGGAGCGTAGAGTTCCACTGTGTGGGCACGTCGCACAGCAGTCGGTGCACTGGCAGATTAAACCGATGTTGCAGGGTCCGCAGGGTGGCAGCGTGCGTGTGTGATTTGCGGAAATGTGCGCAGATCCGGCGCACCTTTCCGAGCAGGTATGACAAGTGGGGGTAGCTTTTCAGAAAGCGCTGAACCACCAAATTAAACACATGGGCCAGGCATGGCACGTGCGTGAGGCTGCCGAGCTGCAGAGCCGCCACCAGCTTACGGCCGTTGTCACACACGACCATGCCCGGTTGGAGGCTCAGCGGCGCAAGCCAGCGGTCGGTCTGCTCTGTCAGACCCTGCAGCAGTTCGTGGGCCGTGTGCCTCTTCTCTCCTAAGCTGAGTAGTTTCAGCACGGCCTGCTTACGCTTGCCCACCGCTGTGCTGCCACGCCGCGTGACACCGACTGCTGGCGACGTGCTGTTGCTGCTGACACATCTTGATTGCGAGACAGAGGTTGCGTTGGAGGAGGAGGAGGAGGAGGAGGGTGGTTTAGTGGAGGTAGCATACACCTCCGCAGATACCAGCACCGAGCTGGGGCCTGCAATTCTGGGGGTGGGTAGGACGTGAGCGGTCCCAGGCTCTGACTCTGTCCCAGCCTCCACTAAATTCACCCAATGTGCCGTCAGGGAGATATAGTGGCCCTGCCCGCCTGTGCTTTTCCACGTGTCTGTTGTTAAGTGGACCTTGGCAGTAACCACGTTGGTGAGGGCGCGTACAATGTTGCGGGAGACGTGGTCGTGCAGGCCTGGGACGGCACATTGGGAAAAGAAGTGGCGACTGGGAACCGAGTAGCGCGGGGCCGCCGCCGCCATCATGCTTTTGAAAGCCTCCGTTTCCACAAGCCTATATGGCAGCATCTCTAGGCTGATCAATTTGGCAATGTGCACGTTTAACGCTTGAGCGTGCGGGTGCGTGGCGTCGTACTTGCGCTTGCGCTCAAACTGTGGCGCTAGCGACGTCTGGACGCTACGCTGAGAGACATTGCTGGATGGAGCCGAGGACAGCGGAGGTGAGGGTGTGGGTGCAGGCCAGGAAACGGTAGTGCCTGTGTCCTCAGAGGGGGGTTGGATCTCAGTGGCAGGTTGGGGCACAGGGGGAGAGGCAGTGGTGCAAACCGGAGGCGGTGAACGGGCATCGTCCCACCTTGTGGGGTGCTTGGCCATCATATGCCTGCGCATGCTGTTGGTGGTGCCTCCCCAGCTGATCTTGGCGCGACAAAGGTTGCACACCACTGTTCGTCGGTCGTCAGGCGTCTCTGTGAAAAACTGCCACACCGTAGAGCACCTTGACCTGCGCAGGGTGGCATGGCGCGAGGGGGCGCTTTGGGAAACAGTTGGTGGATTATTCGGTCTGGCCCTGCCTCTACCCCTGGCCACCGCACTGGCTCGGCCTGTGCCCACACCCTGACTTGGGCCTCCGCGTCCTCGCCCGCATCCACGTCCTATAGGCCTACCCCTACCCCTCAGCATGGTGTATTACCAGTGATTTGATTTCCCAGGCAGGAAATAAATTGGCGCAAGCCTGCTGTTAAACGTAGCTGGCTGCGTATGATTTGTTTACTATCTCCACCCACCACACACGTACACAGAACGCTGAGGACTGACAGAGGCAGGGCACATAGAATGTTTCCCTTTTTTTAAAAAGAAAAGGCCCACTGACTATATTCAATCAGATAAGATATGTGTTGCACAGAAATGCAGTTATATGAAGTGCAGCACAGCGGTTACTTTTCCCAGGCAGCAAATAAATTGGCGCAAGCCTGCAGGACAAATTGAATGTTTCCCTTTTTGGGAAACGGAGGGCCAACTGACTATATTCAATCAGATAAGATATGTGTTGCACAGAAATGTAGTTATATGAAGTGCAGCACAGCGGTTACTTTTCCCAGGCAGCAAATAAATTGGCGCAAGCCTGCAGGACAAATTGAATGTTTCCCTTTTTGGGAAACGGAGGGCCCACTGACTATATTCAATCAGATAAGATATGTGTTGCACAGAAATGCAGTTATATGAAGTGCAGCACAGCGGTTACTTTTCCCAGGCAGCAAATAAATTGGCGCAAGCCTGCAGGACAAATTGAATGTTTCCCTTTTTGGGAAACTGAGGGCCCACTGACTATATTCAATCAGATAAGATATGTGTTGCACAGAAATGCAGTTATATGAAGTGCAGCACAGCGGTTACTTTTCCCAGGCAGCAAATAAATTGGCGCAAGCCTGCAGGACAAATTGAATGTTTCCCTTTTTGGGAAACGGAGGGCCCACTGACTATATTCAATCAGATAAGCTATGTCTTCTGGCCCTGCCTACACAATTCTCTCCCTGTAGTATTACTGCAAGGCGCAATGCTCTGCAGACAGCCGATTTTGAAAAGAAAAAAAAATGCAACACTGCTAACAGCAGCCTGCACAGTACTGCACACGGATAGATGTGGCCCTAAGAAGGACCGTTGGGGTTCTTGAAGCCTACACTCACTCCTAACACTCTCCCTGCCTAACCACCACTTCTATCCCTGGACTATTACTGCAAGGCGCAATGCTCTGCAGACTGCCGATTTTGAAAAAAAAAAAAATTGTGCAACACTGCTAACAGCACCCTCCACAGTACTGCACACGGATAGATGTGGCCCTGAGAAGGACCGTTGGGGTTCTTGAAGCCTACACTAACTCCTAACACTCTCCCTACAGCAGCTCCAACACGATACCACTGTCCCTCAGCTAACTCACAAGACATCTGAGGCGAGCCGCGGGAGGGGCCGACTTTTATACTCGGGTGACATCTGATCGCCCCAGCCACTCACAGCAGGGGGGTGGTATAGGGCTTGAACGTCACAGGGGGAAGTTGTAATGCCTTCCCTGTCTTTCAATTGGCCAGAAAAGCGCGCTAACGTCTCAGAGAGGAAACTGAAAGTAACCGGAACACTGCGTGGTGCTCGTTAAGAGTAACGAGCATCCCGAACACCCTAATATTCGCACGAATATCAAGCTCGGACGAGTACGTTCGCTCATCTCTAATAAATACCTTATGTGATGCATAATTTCTAAAGGTAAATTCGGATTCTACACCCAAAAATCTATAAGAATTGAAATACCGCACACCAGATGTAAAAATGCTGTTGAGCAGTGTTATCTTTGAAATGTTGATTCCTTTGTAATTAGAGATGAGCGAGCACGCTCGGATACAGCAGTTACTCGAGCGAGCATCGCTTTTCTCGAGTAACTGCTTACTGGTCCTTAATGCTCAGGGGGGGCGGCGGGGGGTAGCGGGGGGTGGGGGAGGAAAGAGAGATCTCTCTCACTCTCCCCCCCACTACCCCTCGCTGTCCGTTGCTCACCCCCACCCCCGAGCACGCTCGAACCAGTAAGCAGTTACTCGAGAAGAGCGATGCTCACTCGAGTAACTGCTCATCTCTATTTGTAATGTTTTTTAATCATGTATGTAATACTAAAACATGCCAATGTATATAGCAAGCTACCATACAAATGCAGTAGATTTTTATGGAAAAATATCTCAATGGATATTTGGGAGTTTGGACAAATAAATAATCTATTTCTGAAAATAATTATTATATTTTTGTTAAGAGATCAAGGGTATAAAAATTAACAACTTTTTAACTTCATATAAGTGTTGTCCCGACCAACATATAGCATAATTTAAGCATGTGATATATACAAGGTACTGTATTAAGTTATACTATAACTGTGTAATGCATTGTTTGGAATTTGCCAAAAAAGGGTATTTTTTAAAAAAGCTGTAAAACAAATTTACTTTTAATCATTTAATGAGTATATAAAATCAGGAAGATGCTGTAGTCAGACCACTAGCCTGTGGGTCTGCATCTTTTTTTTATTGCTGTTGCAGCCCATTGATCCTAACAAAGGACATTAGAAATGGTCAGTACTACTATGAGCTATACAATAATCGAGGAGCACTTTACTTTCCTTTGCAGGCTGGATTGTTCTTTTCACTGAGATTTGTGAACATTACTTGAATGATTGCATTTCATTTTTTTTTTTTTAAGTTTCAATGTTTGCCGAGTATTTGATCAGGTAAGACATAGTAAATGGCACAAAAAGGATGTAGAAATTAAGGTTACTAGTCAGGGAAAAAATGAGAAAACACACAGGCCATAAAACATAGGAGCAAAAGTGTTTACATAGCCCATGCAAAGACTTTGGCCTTCTTTTCGTCCCCCGAGAGGAGGTTTAGACACTGTTACCTGCCCTTTGACATCGCTACTAAGTAGCCTGTTTTAAGTTGTACTTTAGTTTACTGGAACCTTTTGTCTTTTTAAGAAAGAACATTCTGTATCTGTGATGAAGGTTTTGCTGTGTTGCAGTAACAAAATGTCATGTATCAGTCTTCTGATAGTGTGATTCTCTTTTGGTCTGTCAAATGGTGCGTTGTGTACTATTGATCTGGCTTTGGCTCAGCTTTAGGGCAGTTTCAGATGGCTGTACGCGCTACTACGCATGCTGCTATGGAGTGTAATTGCACATGAACAAAGTTTTTTTTCTACTTGGGCTTTTCAAACTACGGGGACTTGGAAATTAAATTTTTGTTCTTTTTGATAGTAGCATCTATTTGAGGTGGCTTTATGATGTGAGTGTGGTTACTGTGACACTGGTCTACAGCGTGAGTCCTCATGAGCCAAAGTAATTGTTTCATGATACACATAGGATGTTTCTGACAACTGGACCACATATGAGTGTCATAGATTATCCTATGAAGTTTATTATGGTTATATGTGAATATTGTTCCTGCCTTACAAAAAGGCTATCCTGAGAAATCAGAAATGTTCTGCATAGTAGTTGATTGTACATGTTTTCAGCTATCCTCTTATGGTGTATCTAAAAAAAAGTTGATATTATTTTGCTAGTTCAAATCCTCTTTGCATTTCTTTTTTTTGTTGTCCCTTAATCTTACGGATATATAGGGTGAAGTTGCAGCATGGTGTCACCCTTTTCAGGATGGATGCTCCATATTGTCAGTGGACAACATAGGGCATTGTAGTATGTTTTTTAGGGCGCTCCCCCTTTCTACATATACTTCCTTTTTTCTGCCCTCTTCCCCTTGGATATCTTTTAAAATTATTTAATAAATGTTATGCTTTACCCTGTATAGCTGTGACTTCTGTGATTCATGAATGACTAATTATTCCTTCCATGGGATTGTAATTTTTGGGATTCTGTGATATTGTCTCTAATTTTGACTTAAAAAAACAATCAGATCATATTTTATTAGTAATCTATGTAGAAATTCAGGTAACTCCAAGGAGTTAAAGCAAGCTTCTGAGCCTGGACAAACAAATATGGCCACATCAGCTCCTCTGACCACTTGATGCACACTGCATTAGTATGTATCATTAGTCTAAGACACTGCACCTGCTTTGATTAATCAGTGGTGCCCATATGAGCAGTGCTGGCCAGTCAGAGCAGCTCAGGGCTTATTCACAGGAGCGTATACCGGCCGTCGTTTTCACGGCTGGCCGATATACACTATGATCTGATGCATTGGATTCCAATGCATCAGATCACATGGCCGTATTCCCACAGTCTAAAAGCGCCCGGCCAGGCCAATATAGCCCCGGGTCCTTTTACGCTGGCCATCAAAGATAGTACTGGAACTATTTTTGTGCCTGGAATATGTCGAACGCTGCATAGGCTCCTATGGGAGCCAATGACAGCTGCCGGAATAGGGAGTTGGGACAGAGTTTAGCAGGGTCACTGCTAAACTCCCTTCCCCTTCTCTCCTCCTCTCTCCTGCCCTCCATCTGTTTGCAATGGGAGGAGCCGGGATGGGGGCAGAGCTAAGCTTTGCCCTCTCCCATTGCTGGCTGCAGACAAGGGCCATGGAGTGGTGGGTGCTTAGCTATGCCCCTGTCCCACCCACTCCAATTACAAACAGCCGGATGGAAGGAGAGAGGAAGTGAGTCGGCGAGGGAGAGAGAAGGGTAGGCAACGGCATTGTGGCCTCAGTGTTTATGTGCCGGGTCCGTGCCGTCTGAATGGGTGCACAAACATTAGATTTATGCGCCTGTCTACACGTTTTTACGATGCCGGTGGGAGCATGCAAAAATGCCTACGCTTGTGGGAAGAGCCCTCTGACTACCAACGTACACTGGTGCACAGCATGCATCAGATAGTCAGAGAAGCAGTGCGGCCATCTTTGCTCTTAGAGTTGTTAGCATTAATACTATATTTCTGAGCCTTACTCCACTAACATATATACAAAATGTGTACAGTAATGTGATTTATGTACTGTAGACCCTTGCAGGCAACAAACCACTTGTATTATTTGTATATTATTTTCGAACATTTCATTACTTTCAAGCTAAGTTTGTATTCCCAGTAAACTTTTATTTAATAGGCAAAATTATTACTTAATGATATAACATGTGTAAAGTCTCCGTTTGTTACTGATTAGTATGAATTGTTGAGTTTACAAGCTATTATGAAGTCAATCTATGATACACCCTTCAATTAAAGTATTAATTTAAAGCCAAGCAGCAGTAAAAAGCAATTAACTCAATGCCTACATCGTAATATTGCATCTCAAGAGAGAAAGAGAACATTGAAATTGGGGACAAAGTTGAACACTAAGAATAAACGTAAAAAGCAATTGCCTGCTTTGCCATCTAAATCACAGCTTATCCTATTTGATGGCTTTAATTAACACATTGATAAATTATTTGATTTATTTAATACTGTGACAATTGGAGGCATGAACTGAAATAAAAATAAATTTAATGTTGCAGCAAAAACAGCCAACACCATCTGTGAAGGGCGGGGGAGGGGGCTATGTTTAGATTACTAAAAATAATTAGTGAGTTAATGATCTATTTGCAATGGCATCATACATTACACCTAGTTTATATATGTATTGGACAAAATGTAAACTCTGCTTGGTCACTATGATATATTTGAATGGGACCAGAGACATCAGTCACTCTGCCACTGATTAGTTGTTTGTATACTTTGACAGGCTTTTCCATCTCAGTGAATGAAAGTTTGCTGATTACTCTCCATTGCCGGCCACTGCTGATATTTTATACTGATGCTGACAATGCAGATGTTGGTGACAGCTCGTACTCAATATTCACATTTTCCTATATTTATATAAGCATTACTTACGTTTCATAAAACGGCAATACAGAAATTGCTGTTTTACATATACAACAGCAAAAAAAAAAGTAAGTAAAGCCTTTGCTATTGCCTAGATTTCTGCATTGATTAATAAAGTGTGGTCAGATTGTTCTCTAAGCTACAATTACAGGCAAACTTTAACTAAACTAATAACACAAATAGTTGCATTGTTCATGCAATGATTGAAAAATCGCCGCTGCAGTGGACCAGTATATACTTTGACTACTATCACAGACTGTAATCCTAGTTGTATTTCTATTTTTATAAAACGTAACTTTTAATTAAATATTATATCCTAAACGGAAGGGGAGGCTTTAATAAAAGAACTTTTTTATCACATATACAGGTGATGCATTTTATTAATCTCTGTATGTCTCGTAAGGCACCTTCAAGACAATCTACTATGGACTGTCTACAGATTCTTTGTTAGATCTCTAGATGATTTCACACCAGCTTGTGTAAATAAGGCGCACTCGATGAAGTTTATACGTCTATTTTTATGCTGGTTGTGTGGATATACAGGGATATGTTATATTACTCCCTGTATATCTCATGAGGCGTCTTTAGAGATCATCTGCTATGAAGTATTTGTAGATTCTTTGTTGGATCTCTGGATAGTTTCTCACCAGCTTTTGTGAAGAAGACACTAAGTGATGTTTGTGCGTCTTTTTCACGCTGGTTTATGGATATACAGAGATATAATATCAAAAGGTATGGTCCTTTGAGAAAATATTAAAATTTTGAACAATAGAGAGACGTATAATCTCCTTTTTTGGTTCTGTTCTATATAAATGCCGTGCTCAAATGCCGTGCTCTGCTCAACGCGTTTCTTTGCTGTCGCGAATCATCAGGAGCAATGTTACAACACGCATGGAAGCAAAAGATGCAGCCAAAATCCGCAATTCTCGGTTCATACGTACTATAATCCCCTAGGTTCTTTGCTGACCAGTGGGATTAATTGTACGGAATGCATCAGATCAATAGATTGGCTAGCGTCTGCACACTCAATAGTGAATTACGAGTTCGTGACGCTATGTAACCGGGTGAATATCATCCCAATTGGTTACAGTTGTGCTGCACAAACGCTTGTGTTTGTTTCTAAACAGTCACAAGTGCTGCCGGAGATCAATCTAGGGCTTTTTTAGAATTCCGACAACGATCTGTCCTGATGCCACGTAGTTTCTAACCTGGCTAGCTTAAAATTGCCCCTAGATTACTATGGTTACTAAACCCCCCAATCTATAAGGGTACCGGCGTCCAACCAAAAGTCCCTTCCTATGCTCAGGCACTAGTGCTAATACCCAGTAACCTGGCTTTTCAAAGAGGTTAGTAACACAAAAAATAACAAACAAGGAAGATCTGGCAGCAGCTCCAGCCTTGGTGGTAGGGGCAATTTTAAGCTAGCCAGGTTAGAAACTACGTGGCATCAGGACAGATCGTTGTCGGAATTCTAAAAAAGCCCTAGATTCATGCAATGATTGAGCTCATTCGGTAAGCAGCTACAAATGCAGGGAGAAAAAGTAAGTCAATAGAGATGAGCGAGCATGCTCGTCTGAGCTTGATGCTCAGTCGAGCATTAGCATACTTGGAACTACCCATTACTCGAGCGAGCACGCTCGATCAAATTTCGTGAGGGAGGGAAGGAGGGAGAGAGAGAGAGGAGAAAGAGATATGAAAAATGCTCGAGTCTCCGGCAGGTCCATTGAAAAATGCTCGAGTCCCCCATTGACTTCAATGGGGTTCGTTACTCGAACAGAGCTCTCGAGCAGTACAAAAAGCTCACTCATCTCTATAAGGGCTCCCACCCACTGCCGATATTTTCTTACTTGCGCTGCGAGAGCACGAGAAAACTCTTGCATCGCAGCGCAAGAAAGAGGCCGGTATAGAACCGGCATATCGCAATTGGTTTTACTGGGGCCAGCGACAGCAGAGCTAGCCCCATTGAAAGCATAGGGAGAATGCCGCAGACTTCTGCCACAGCTGTCACAGCTGTGGCAGAAGTCCACGGCATTATAGCCCATTGCTTTTAATGGGATCGGCACTGCTGCCGATCCCATTGAAAGCACTGCTTTCTGCCAAGCCCTGCAGAATGATTATTAGGGAAGGGCTTGAAATATAAGCCCTTCCTCGATAATCATCAATAAGTGGTAAAAATTTTTAAAAATTATTACTCACCTCTCCATCACTCAGCCGCGTCCTCCTGCTGGCTCCCCGGCACTGCTATTAAGCTCTTTCAGCAGTCGAGGATTTAAAAATCCCTGCCTCCTGAAAGGGCTGTGCAGATTGGCTGAGGGCTCAGCCAATAGCAGCTACTGCTTAGCTATTGGCTGAGCGCTCAGCCGATCACACATAGCCCTTAGCTATTCATTCAATGAAGGAAACTCCTGCCACAGCTGTCACAGCTGTTAAAGCTGTGCAGACGTCCCCGGCATTCTCCATCTCTTTTCAATGGGGCTAGCGCTGCTGCAGCTGGCCCCATTGAAAAGACTGGCGATATGTCGGCGTGATGCTGATATCCCGGCGTCATGCCGATTTTTTTCTCGCACTGCGATGCGAGACTTTAACTTTAGTCTCACATCGCAGTGGAGAAAATATCGCCAGTGGGTGGGAGCCCTAAGTGAAACTTTAACTTTAACAAGCTGTAGATCTCATTTTAGCAGCAATCACATCCACCAAATATTTTCTGCAGCTGCAAGTAAGATTTATACAATGTTGAATAAGAATTTAGATCTTTCCTGCCTGCAAATGTCTTTCAGTTCATCAATATTTCTGGGATGTTTTGCATGCATAGCCCTCTTCCTGTTATACCACAACATCTTAATAAGGTTCAGAATTGGCCATTTCAAAACACAAATCTTTCTAAAGATGCTTGCTGTACATATGCAGCATATTCATTGCAGAAATTTCTGTAACAAAGAATGTGTTCCATATGTGTAAGTTTAGTCATTTCTGCTACATGTCCTTGGATTCTTACAAATCCTATTCACTGTATGAGGAATAGTCACATACATTTCAGCAACAAATCTTCACATTTGCAACATGCATTAATACAGTTATGTCGTCTACACATGGTATTGCTTCTGCTGACAAGCTCAGCATGTGTCAATTTTTAGATTTTTCTTGCAGAGCCTGTTTAGAAAAGACATGTTGCTATATTTATTAGCCTACTCAAGCATTGCATACTTGTTAACATATATGATTTTGCTTTGGAAGGTTTGGAAGTTATTAGAATAGATAGCCATTTTCACTTATTGGCAAAGGTTACTTTGGTACTACTTGTTCTCTCTTGGTGCAGAGTATATGACACATTTAAAAATTACTCACACACCTCTTGGTTCAGGCTATCCATAGTCTAGTAACTCATAGAGCTCCTTTTGTAATCGTCCTTCATGTTTTGTTTGTTGGTAATGTTGCACAAGCAAGGATGCAACATGGTGATGACCAGGGTTTACCACAGGATATGTCTCTCTAAAAATTCTATCTAGAGATGAGCGAGCACCAAAATGCTCGGGTGCTCGTTACTCGGGACGAACTTTTCGCGATGCTCGAGAGTTCGTTTCGAGTAACGAACCCCATTGAAGTCAATGGGCGACCCGAGCATTTCTGTATATCGTCGATGCTCGCTAAGGTTTTCGTTTGTGAAAATCTGGGCAATTCAAGAAAGTGATGGGAACGACACAGAAACGGATAGGGCAGGCGAGGGGCTACATGTTGGGCTGCATCTCTAGTTCACAGGTCCCACTATTAAGCCACAATAGCGGCAAGAGTGCCCCCCCCCCCCCCGCACTGTCAGCATAAAGATCGTTCTCCTCTGCCACAGCTGTAACAGCTGTAGCAGAGAAGAACGATGTTTGCCCATTGAATTCAATGGAGCCAGCAATACAGCAGGTTCCACTGAAAGCAATGGGCTGCCGGCGATCGTGGGATGAATTGTCGGGAAGGGCTTAAATATATAAGCCCTTCCCTGCAATTCATCCAGAAATGTGTTACAATAAAAATATATACCGGCGTATAAGACGACGGGGCATATAAGACGACCCCCCAACTGTCACCTTATACGCCGGGAATACAGTGGAGCAAAGAATAAAAATCATTACTCACTTCACCGGGCGTTCTGCGGTGCTCCTGCAGGCTGTCGCTCCCTCGTGGTCCCAGGCAGAGCATTGCTTTCTGGACGCAGTGGTTGAAATCCCCGCCTCCAGAAACACACGTGCCTTCAGCCAATCACAGCCATTCAATGACATCATTGTCATTGGCTGTGATTGGCTGAAGGCACGTGTGTTTCTGGAGGCGGGGATTTAAAGCCCTTCGTAGAGAAAGCAATGCTCTGCCGGGGACCAGGAGGGAGCGACAGCCTGCAGGAGCGCCGCAGAACGCCCGGTGAAGTGAGTAATGATTTTTATTCTTTGCTCCACTGTATTACCGGCGTATAAGGTGACAGTTGGGGGGTCATCTTATACGCCCCGTCGCCTTATACGCCGGTATATATTTTTATTGTAACACATTTCTGGATGAATTGCAGGGAAGGGCTTATATATTTAAGCCCTTCCCGACAATTCATCCCGCGATCGCCGACAGCCCATTGCTTTCAGTGGAACCTGCTGTATTGCTGGCTCCATTGAATTCAATGGGCAAACATCGTTCTTCTCTGCCACAGCTGTTACAGCTGTGGCAGAGAAGAATGATTTGTCTTCTATATATTCTCAATGGGGTCGGCGCTGCTGCCGCCGGCCCCATTGAGCGCATATAGAGAAGAGAACAGAAATCGCAGATCGCACATAGGTGCGATCTGCGATTTCTATGGCCTAAGAAGGACCGTTGGGGTTCTTGAAACCTAAAATCACTCCTAACACTCTCCCTATAGCAGCTCCGGCATCAACAACACTTTCCCTGATCTCTGTCAGAATGCATCTGTGGCGAGCCGCGGGAGGGGCAGATTTTAATACTCGGGTGACACCTAATCTCGCCAGCCACTCACTGCAGGGGGGTGGTATAGGGCTTGAACGTCGCAGGGGGAAGTTGTAATGCCTTCCCTGTCTTTCTATTGGCCAGAAAAGCGCGCAAATTTCTCAGGGAAGAAAATGAAAGTAACCCGAACATCGCGTGGTACTCGTCACGAGTAACGAGCATCTCGAACACCCTAATACTCGAACGAGTATCAAGCTCGGACGAGTATGCTCGCTCATCTCTAATTCTAACCTGACTTCCTTAAGACAACCCTCGACTCTTAACAATCAACCTTTGTATAGAAATGGGTCAAGTTTTGATAAAATGCTGTCTTAAGGAATAGGTATTTGTTCAGTAATGCTGTTGATTTCTTTGGCAAAGAACTCTTGTTATACCATTTGAAGGATCACATTTTTTGATTGAGTGTAAACATTTTAGGCAGGTGTGGAAAAAATGCTGCAAAGTAAGAATTTTATTTAAAAAATGAAAGTGTCTGATTGACTCCAAATTTATTCTACAGCAGGACAACGATTCCAAACATCCAGCCAATGCCATTAAAGGGGTTGTCCCGCGCCGAAAGATAAAAATTTTTTTTTGCCCAGTCCCCCAGTACCTGTAAAAGAAAACCACTGCCATGTGTTATTAAAAAAAGAAAAAAAATTCCCTTACCTGAATCCCCGTTCAGCAACTTTAAAAAATCTTCTGTCCAAGATGGCTGCCACTGGTCTTCTCCCACAGTGCACCACGGGTCTTCTCCCATGGTGCACCGTGGATGTTTTTCTGCTGTCTGTGCTCCACTGCCGATTCCAGCCACCTCATTGGCTGATCGGCACCATGTGACGGGGGCGGAGCTGCGTGATGACGCTGAGAAGGAGGAGGAGCCAGAACGCAGCTCGTGATCCCGGACCATCCAGGAGAAAAATCCTCTGTGCGCAAGCGCGACTGTTCATGCGACCAGAGAAGAAGTTTGATTGTCGCCATGGAGACGGGGACGCCAGCACCGGAGGGGGTAAGTGTATAACTTCTGTATGGCCAATATTTAACGCACGATGTATATTACAAAGTGCATTAATATGGCCATACAGAAGTGTATAACTGCACTTGCTGTTGCGGGACAACCCCTTTAACCCCTTAGTGACCGCCAATATGCCTTTTAACAGCCTGCAGCTGCAGGAAATGTATGAAGGAGATTGCAGGTTGATCTCCCTCCATACATCATAGCTGCCGGCTGTTTATTACAGCTGACACTCTGCGGCAACAGAACGCCAGAAGTGAACTTTTTTGGTCACCCTGTCTCCAAGAAAAAATGCAATTAAAAAGCAATCAAAAAGTTGTATTTATTCCAAGATGGTACCAATGCAAACTACAGGACGTTCCACAAAAAATGAGCCCTCATACAACTATGTTGATGGAAAAATAAAAAATCTATTGCGAGTAGAAGATGGCGGCAGAAAATAATTTAAAGAAATTAAAGATCTTTAAAAAAAAATCCAAGTAGTACAGCAAAAAAAATGATATAGGTTTGGTATCATAGTAATCGTACTGACCCATAGGATAAAGTTATCATGTCATTTGTGTTGCAGTTTGTGCGCCCTAGAAACAAGACGCACCGAATGATTGCGGAATTTTTTTTTTTTTTCCTTTCTCTCCACTTAGAATTTTGTAGAAGTTTTTCAGTACATTATATGGTACATTAAATAGCACCATTGAAAAATACAACTCGTCCCACAAAAAAACAAGCCCTCATACAGCGACGTTGATGGATAAATAAAGGAGTTATGATTTTTTAAAGGGGGGGGGGAGAAAAAAATGAAAGCCCTGATCTCAACATCATTGTGTTTGTCTGGGATTACATAAAGAGACAGAAGGATTTGAACAAGCCGACATCCACAGAAGATCTGCAGTTAGTTCTCCAAGATATTTGGAACAACCTCCCTGCCGAGTTCCTTCAAAAAGTGTGTGCAAGTGTACTTAGTAGAACTGATGCTATTTTGAAGGCAAAGGGTGGTCACTAGAAATGAGCGAGCACCCAAATGCTCGAGTCTGTGTTATTCGAGACGAGCTTTTCGTAAAATTCGAGAGCTTTACTCGAGTAACGAACCCCATTGACTACAATGGGAGACTCGAACATTTTTGTATGTGGGACGCCGGGTGCCGAGCTTTTTTTTTTCTTTTCCTAGGTTCGTCTCTCTCTCGCTCTCTCTCTCTCTCCCCCTTCCTGCCAGACAAACAATTTGCCAATGCCGCGCACTGCGTTGCGGCGGGGAGGGGCCAAAAACGGGGTCAAACATGGCTTGATGCTTGTTCGAGTAACGAGCACCATCGAGTACGCTAATACTTGAACGAGCATCAAGCTCGGCAGAGTATGTTCACTCAACTCTAGTGGTCACACCAAATTTGATTTAGATTTCTCCTTTGTTCATTCACTTAGTATTTTGTTAATTGACCAAAATAAACTATTAACACTTCTTTTTTTAAAGCATTCTTGCTTTGCAGTATTTTTCCACATTTGCTTGAAGCTTTCTACATTTACATTTTATTGGTGCTCTTCTCGCTTAGTCAACAAACTTGGTATGAACTCAGGCTTGGTAATGCACTTCACAGTTATATCACTTTCAGACCAAAGAAAACATGTTTTACGGATGTTTTGCTACAAGTGCATCAGAGGTCTGAAAAGAATAAAGTCTTAGACCCAAGGTCCACAGGCATCCGCACATGAAATAGGGCATGCGGATTTGATTTGCGGACCTTTTGGTCTGGAAAAAAAATGCAGCATGCTCAATTTCTGTGCGGATCCCACATTGAAGTCAATGGAAGCCATCCGATCTACGGCCCGTCCACAATTGAATTGCGGACGGGCTGCGGATTTCGCGTAAAAGCAGGAGTTTAAGAAAAACTACACTACGCATGTGCAGCGGCTGCCCAAGTAATCTGTGCTTTATAGAGGAGAAGTTAATAGGAGTAGAACATTTAGTCTAAGATACTACAAGGTAAGACATGGTGTTCAAGATACTTTGTAGTTTGCTGCATCTGGAGGTTTCTCATATCTATCTATCTAATATCTATCTATCTATCTATCTATCTATCTATCTATCTATCTATCTATCTATCTATCTATCTAATATCTATCTACCTATCTATCTATCTATCTATCTCATATCTATCTATTTATCTACCTCATATCTATCTATCTATCTATCTATCTATCTATCTATCTATCTATTTATCTATCTATCTATCTATCCATCTCATATCTATCTATCTCATATCTATCTATCTATCTATCTATCTATCTATTTATCTATCTAATATCCATGTAACTCATATCTATCTATCTAATATCTATCTAACTCATATCTATCTAATATCTATCTATCTATCTAATATCTATCTCATATCTATCTACCTATCTATCTAATATCTATCTATCTCATATCTATCTATCTATCTAATATCTATCTATCTATCTATCTCATATCTATCTATCTACCTATCTATCGCATATCTATCTATCTAATATCTATCTAACTCATATCTATATAATATCTATCTATCTACCTATCTATCTCATATCTATCTATCTATCTATCTATCTACCTATCTATCTCATATCTATCTATCTATCTATCTATCTATCTAATATCTATCTAACTCATATCTATCCATCTATCTCCTATCTATCTATCTATCTATCTATCTATCTCTCTCATATCTACCTATCTATCTCATATCTATCTATCTATCTATCTATCTATCTATCTATCTATCTATCTATCTATCTAATATCTATCTAACTCATATCTATCCATCTATCTCCTATCTATCTATCTATCTATCTATCTATCTATCTATCTATCTATCTATCTATCTATCTATCTCTCTATCTATCTATCTATCTATCTATCTATCTATCTATCTATCTATCTATCTATCTATCTATCTATCTATCTATCTAATATCTATCTAACTCATATTTATCTAATATCTATTTATCTCATATCTATCTAATATTTATCTATCTATCTCATATCTATCTATCTATCTATCTATCTATCTATCTATCTATCTATCTATTTATCTAAAATCTATCTCATATCTATATCTATCTATCCCTCCATCCACCCTCTTTGTGTATGCAAATTTATTGGATTTAGAATATCTCAGTCCTTTTTTTCAGTTTTGTTTTTTTAATCAAACCATTTGCATGCTACACGGTAAGGATGGCTGCACTTACACTTTCCTTTTTAATTGATGTTCAGAGAGAATACATGTTTGTTTTAGTTTCGTACTACGTTATTGTTTCATTGTAGGTATTTTAAAGGCAAGTAACCTTTCCATGCTGTTTGGGGTAACTTGCAAAATAAATGACCTTTTCTCGCAGCTTGAAAGTGTAGTATAATTAATCATTTCACTACAACAAATGTTCTGTAGGAGCAATATCTCACTTAGCCTTACAATAAGTATACATGAATTAATAGTTTATCTCTGCTATAACCCAAAATGCACAGCTCACTTAAATGGTCACCACACTTTGAGACAACTTGTGCTAATATGATGGCTAATGTGATAACTAGCAACAGTGCAAATCAGTTTATTTACCTCAAATGACCTATTTTGTACTGAAAAATCACTTTAAAGTGTTGGCCACTAGGGCCTCCCTTCCCTCTACTATAAGCTGCTGTCCACTGCCAATGGAAGGGGAGCAGTCTTATGCTGTTCATAAAAGTCTATAGAGAGAGAAAGGGAAAGGGAGAAGGAGGGAGAAAGAAGCAAAGACACACACAAACACACACACACCGCTGCTAATGATAATAGTAATTTACTGAATTACAGCTACTAAAATAATATCTACACTTCTCAGTCCTGTTGTATTCTGCGCTGTTATTTCTCTGTGTGTGCTACAGAGAGTTATGGTGCAGAATGTTCTGTTTTCTCCATGTGCACTGCATAGCACCATCTTAGCAACAGTCTGCTCCCACCAGCACAGGAAAAACTGAAAAATAGAGGTACAGCCTGCACAGGAACAAAAAAAAACTGGTGATAAAATCAGAACGCAAGTCATATAATAGCCAAAAATATTGTAATTCCTCATGTGCACTTACAGCAGCTTATTCCAAAAAGTCATAAAGTTTTCAGTATTCTTTAATGTTTTTATTAGTATTTATTAGTATTTTATTAGTATTCTTTAGTGTATTACTACTTAGTATTGAGTTAGCTGTCTAAATTTAATTCTATTTCAGTCTTGGCTATTTCATCTGATGACTGGGTGTCTGCTGGCAGAGTATAGGGAATAGTGACAAAAGGAGGTAGCAGCAAACAATATACAACACTCTTCATTATGCCAACCACTGCAAGTCTTTGATTATAATATGGAAGCATTTTTATTTATTTCAAATCTACTAGAAAGGAAAGTGGCTTGCCCCACTATATTCTGTACTCCGGAGATATTCCAATAGATAATCCATATAGTAGCACAGACGGACCCATACTCTATGTATGTGGCAATGCTCTCATGACCCCCGATTCTAAGAATTCTAATGATAAAGTAAAGTAAGAAAGAGTGAAAAAGTTAAATCATGAGAAGTAGCATAGAACTTGTTTGGGTTAACCCAAATTTAAAATAGATAAACTGATAAGAAAATATGGTTTTATATTCGAATGGTTTCGAAACATTTTTTAAAGATATTCTGAGATACCAAATTACGTTTTTGTTTTAAACTTTAAAATATTCTAAACTTTTTGTCAGTTTAAAAAGAGTAAGTCTAGAAGTTTCCAGAGCAGATGTCATTAATGTCCTGATTATTACTTCTAACTATGGCATTGCAGTCTTTTTGTACTCATACTGTAAATATAAAACCATTCATTTTCCAGTATTCAAAGTCAGCGTTGTCATTTTGGCCTCTTACTGTCATGTGGACAGGGAATATTATTTTAATTAGATGCCAGTGGTGGCACTGTATTTGTCTTTTTTTATCAGGAATAGCATGTATTGTCAATCAAACAAAAGTTTTGCAGTATATAGAAAGTGTATTTATTAGATGTAGGTGATAACTTTGCAACTATTAGATTTAGTTGATTTACATTATTTGCTGCTAACATTATGTTTATTTTTTCTACAGTTGAATGTTGAATCAAACATGTCATGTAATAACAAAAACGTTTGTTCAATAATGTTGAATTACACTTACTTTATATATTTTTTTCATTTTATGGACCAATATCTTTAGTAAAGATCAGACTTGTAACTTTCACTTTTAGTTGTAAGTTACACCTATTAGCCATACCATTAAAACTACTGACAGGTGAAGTAAATAGTATTCACTATCTCATGGCAATGGCACTTGTCAGGGGTGAGATATATATAATAGCATGAGAGCAGTCAGTTTTCGCAGTTGATATATTCGGAGCAGGTGAGATGGGTAAGTATAAGGAACGGAGAGATTCTGACAAGGTCCAGCTAGTGATGGATGGATGACTGGATCAGAACATTTCTAAAATAATATTCCTGGTATGGAAGGATTATTATCTACTAAAAGTAGTGCAAAGAAGAATAATAGATATACTAGTGACAGGCTGTGACAGTAGCCTGGTCAACAGCTGATTGGTGTGAGTCTTGGACAGCGGATTCCTATTAATCAACTATTGATGACCTGTCCTGAGGATATGTCATCAATGGTTCAAAGCACTATAACCCCTTCAATTCCTTAATCCCTAGGTTGCTGTGAAAATGTCTAAATAATTTTTTTAGGTGTTTGTTACACTAGTGACAATAATGTTAACTTGAATTTTTAGACTGTTTTCTTCCAATTATGTCACAATAGTGCATTTCTTTATTACTAGGATGTATTTTGTTCTCTTGTTGTCAGAAGCAAATTCAATTTATTCCTAAGCTGTATTCTATTGTGATGATGTCACAGTACTGTTGCATTGATTAATAGACTCTCTTCTGTATTATAGATGCCATAGTCATCTGCTTCTTTACTCCTAGCTTTTGCTCAATTATGATTTTGTCATAATAGTTCCTGTGTTCATTTGTAGGCTGTGTTCTATTATCAGTCTTTGGTCAAACAGCACAGCATTATGCTGCAAATTCTGCAAAGTGCATTTTACATTTCCTCTCTAAATAGTGAAGAGCTATCTGCTTTGTACTTGCCAGATGACTCTCCTGGCCAGTGTCCACCATGGTAAAAAGATCACTTTTTACATCAGTCTGAAATTGGGGTTACCCTGGCTGTTCTTATCATAAACTGTCCTCAGAAAATGGCCTGTTTTCATAATTGTCAAACCGCTTGCCTCATTGTTCCAACACCGTGTCCTGAGACTGGCCCTAGATTACTGACAAAGTATTCAGATTTTTTTTAAATGTCTTCAATCAAAACAGAAACAAAAATTTCTAATTCATTGTTTATACGACTGTACCATCAATCTCTTAACTGGCACTTCACCTTCTTCTTGCCATGTTTACCTTCTGTACATGCTAGACACTGAAGCCATATCTCAGTAAATACAAGAAAACATGCAAAAAGATTTAATATGCAAGTCTTCACTGAATAAAATCACGATGAAGAACAAGTATCTTTGTGTAATCTCGAGGTTGTACAACCATCTTCAAGGGATACTGTTTTCTATAAAGTAGGAATAAAGCATTCATCTAAACCCTCTTCTAGTCCCACTCTACAATACAACATCTTGGGAACTGAGTAGTTTCCCATGAGTTGCTGTGCTATTACAGCCCATTAATGCTGCTCTGCTAGGATAGGATCAATGGTGACTCTAATCTCAGCCATTTCGGCCCTTACATACCGCAATCAAAGCAGACCATGGTATTTTAGTGATTAAACTGATGGAGATGGCTATCTGTGTCACCTAGTCACCCACATCCCTAACACAGCAATGAGATCAGAGGTGCTGATAGCCTGTCATTAACATAACAATTGCCTTTAGGCCTGAAATGTATGGATGTCTATTAGGTCTTCCCAAGGCATGGTCTAATAGGCTACTTGTCAGATTTAAAGTAACAGGCATAATACACTACAATACAGAAGTATTGCAGTGTATTCTATGAACTAACAAAGGATCACATGTTCAGTTTCCCTATTGGGACTTAGAAAAAAGCTGGAAGTTAAAAAAATGTTTGGAAAAAAATACCCTTTTTGCTTACATAGTCCTTTATATAGTCATAATTGAAAATTACTGCATCCATAATGAGTCTTACCATAAAACGAAGACATCTAAATCTCAGTATATACACATGTAAAACAATCAACACTAATGTGGCTGTTGCAGTTGGTCTTATTAATTGCAGTACTTTTCATACCTGGTATAAGACTCACATAGAGGGACACTCTTTTTGCACTAAAATTAACCCCAAAATTTTGCAGAACAACAAAAATACATGTTGGGGGGGCACCTAGTAAATAACTGTGAGAGCTAAAGACTATGAACACCTTTGTTTGGATTTTATTTAATAAATCAATGCATTTTTATATATAAAATATTTCTCTTATTATTTTTCATTAAAAATGTTCAACCATTTCCTCACTGTGATTTCAGTATGCTAACTATACTGTTAGCTGAAATCCATCAGTCAGACATACTTATGGAGTGTTTTTGAGCAATGACAAACAGGAGGGGGCTGGAGGAGATGAGAAACTAGCAGTTTATTACAAGGTTTAAGAGGGTGCTGTGGGTCTTTAGATGGGCCAGCCACCACCTTACCAGACACCCACAGCTCGTCTGCATACAAGAGAGTCTTTGGCAGTGCTTGATAAGCATAGAACACTTGTCTGTCACAGGTGTGCTAAGGGCTAGATCTTGTGATGGAAAATGAAGAACTAACAAGCCTCATTGTTAGACGTTTTATTAACTAAAACTTGAACACACTCAAAAACCAGTTTCTCATTGATTAAATAACAGCAGATTATTCCTTCTCACTGGATGTTGGGGGCGTGAAAGAAATAAGTGGAAGCAGAGCACTCTCAACACCATTGGCAAAGTACAGGAGAAAGTATACTCTGAATTTGGACATCACAACTTCACCTACTTTGGCAGCCTTTTTCTTTTGTGAACAGATGGAAGCTCAGAGCATCAGCTCTTACACGCTGTCAGGACTCAAACTGGGGAACTTCTGTAATCCAGATAGTATCTTTCTCTAGAGAGCTGTTCAGCCTGCTGGGTATTTTCCAGGCCCAGAGTAAAAGAGATTTTCTGGATCTTCTTGTTGAACACACTTATGTCCAAAGGCCTGATGGGGTACTAGAAAAATTGACCCATGAAGAGACGATAAGGACTAGAGATGAGCGAGCACCAAAATGCTCGGGTGCTCGTTACTCGGGACGAAATTATCGCGATGCTCGAGGGTTCGTTTCGAGTAACGAACCCCATTGAAGTCAATGGGCGACCCGAGCATTTTTGTATATTGCCGATGCTCGCTAAGGTTTTCATTTGTGAAAATCGGGGCAATTCAAGAAAGTGATGGGAACAACACAGCAACGGATAGGGCAGGCGAGGGGCTACATGTTGGGCTGCATCTCAAGTTCCCAGGTCCCACTATTAAGCCACAATAGCGGCAAGAGTGCCCCCCCCCGCACTGTCAGCATAAAGATCGTTCTCCTCTGCCACAGCTGTAACAGCTGTGGCAGAGAAGAACGATGTTAGCCCATTGAATTCAATGGAGCCGGCAATACAGCAGGTTCCACTGAAAGCAATGGGCTGCCGACGTGCGCGGGATGAATTGTCGGGAAGGGCTTAAATATAGAAGCCCTTCCCTGCAATTCATCCAGAAATGTGTTACAATAAAAATATATACCGGCGTATAAGGCGACGGGGCGTATAAGACGACCCCCCAACTGTCACCTTATACGCCGGGAATACAGCGGAGCAAAAAATAAAAATCATTACTCAGTTCCCCCGGCGTTCTGCGGCGCTGCTGCAGGATGTCGCTCCCTCCTGGTCCCCGGCAGAGCATTGCTTTCTGGACGCAGGGCTTGAAATCCCTGCCTCCAGAAAACACACGTGCCTTCAGCCAATCACAGCCAATGACAATGATGTCATTGAATGGCTGTGATTGGCTGACGGCGTGTGTTAGCTAATCACAGTAGCTTTCTGGAGGCGGGGATTTCAAGCCCTGCGTCCAGAAAGCAATGCTCTGCCAGGGACCAGGAGGGAGCGACAGCCTGCAGCAACGCCGCAGAACGCCGGGGGAAGTGAGTAATGATTTTTATTTTTTGCTCCGCTGTATTCCCGGCATATAAGGTGACAGTTGGGGGGTCGTCTTATACTCCCCGTCGCCTTATACGCCGGTATATACTTACCTTGTCCCGGCAGACGGACTTCAGCGAGGCCGGCCTACAGTGGGTGTGAAGGGGGTGTGAGTCAGACCTGCCCCCTGGTTGGCTCAGCGCTGAGTCTGACTCACACCCCCTTCACACCCACTGCCGGCCGCCGCGGCTGAACTCCGTCTGCAAGGTAAGTATATATATATATATTTTTATTTTAACACATTTCTGGATGAATTGCAGGGAAGGGCTTATATATTTAAGCCCTTCCCGACAATTCATCCCGCGCACGCCGGCAGCCCATTGCTTTCAGTGGAACCTGCTGTATTGCCGGCTCCATTGAATTCAATGGGCAAACATCGTTCTTCTCTGCCACAGCTGTTACAGCTGTGGCAGAGAAGAATGATTTGTCTTCTATATATTCTCAATGGGGTCGGCGCTGCTGCCGCCGGCCCCATTGAGCGCATACAGAGAAGAGAACAGGAATCGCAGATCGCAGATAGGTGCGATCTGCGATTTCTTTGGCCTAAGAAGGACCGTTGGGGTTCTTGAAGCCTAAAATCACTCCTAACGCTCTCCCTATAGCAGCTCCGGCATCAACAGCACTTTCCCTGAACTATGTCAGAATGCATCTGTGGCGAGCCGCGGGCGGGCAGATTTTAATACTCGGGTGACACCTGATCTCGCCAGCCACTCACTGCAGGGGGGTGGTATAGGGCTTAAACTTCGCAGGGGGAAGTTGTAATGCCTTCCCTGTCTTTCTATTGGCCAGAAAAGCGCGCTAACGTCTCAGAGATGAAAGTGAAAGTAACTCGAACATCGCATGGTACTCGTCTCGAACATCTCGAACACCCTAATACTCGAACAAGTATCAAGCTCGGACGAGTACGCTCGCTCATCTCTAATAAGGACCTGACAGAGTGCATCAAATTTTGTTTTATAAATATCAGCTTTTATGTTTTTTTCTATTTATTATGTTATTTATTTTAATCATATTTTCTATACCGCTTAAATATATTTTTTATTTTTTATATGTATATTTTTATATTTATATTTTTATTCGTTTTTAATTTTTATAAAAATAGTTTTTTTTTATAAAGTCCTTTTTGGTATGCATCCTGTTTTAACCCCAATTCCAAGCCTCTCCATATATGTTTTTAATAGTGTCATAAATTACATTTTTAACTTTTCCTATTAAATCATATTATTATTTTTATCTTAATCCATTTAATGGTGCATGATTCCTTCCCTTTTAAGATGCCCTGTGATTTTAGCCCCTTCACATTGTCAGCAAACACCTTAGAATTTTTTTTTTCTTTTTTCAAATCAGTTTTTATTCAAGAATTTGTGATACAAAAAGGAAAAGGGGAACAGGGGAAATCACACACGACTAGGTTCTTGCAACGCTAGACGGTACATACAATTCTGCTGTGTAATATGGTGAACGTAGATCGTCGTCGTAATGTGGCTAAACATGAACAAACTCAGGGCTTGACAGTACATCTTGTCAGCTCTTTGTGGGCGGGGTGCGGGGAGGGCTGCATCCCCGCCCTTGTTCAATGGGGCCAAGGTGTCACTGCCTATGCAGAATAAAAGTAGAAAAAAGGGGGGTGGGGGGGAAGGGGGGAGGAGGGGGAAGAAGGGATACAGGGGGGGGGGGGGAGGTGGTTTAGGCAGGTTAGGGAGGAGAGGCTCTACTTACTGCTGTAGTACGTCCATGAATCTTAAGTCACGCCAGGGATACCAAGTTTTTAGAAATTTATCATACAAATTGTTTTGCCAGCTCGCCAACTCCTCAAGGTTGTAGATCATATCCACTTTTTCCTTCCATTGAGATAGGGAGGGAGGTGCCTGGCGCCACCAGTGGAGGGGGATCAAAGCCTTAGCCGCGTCTGTCAAACAGGCTATCAGTGTGTCTCTTCGCGGGTTGAATTCCGGAGACGTTTTCCATAGGAACACCATCTCGGTCGTGAGAGTGAAATTTTGTTTGATTTTTCCCAAAACTTCACCCACTCCCTTCCAGAAGGGCATCAGCTTCTCGCAGGACCACCAGATGTGGAGATAGGAGTCTACTTCGGTGTTACATCTCCAGCATTTGTTATGCGGTGCCAACTTGTATTCCCAATTCTTTTTCCCAGGAAATCATAAAGGATGGTTTTCATGAGGGTTGGGGTATAATAAATTGTAGACGCAAGTTGGAAATTTTTCTTGTTCTGGAGTTTAAATCCGCCAGTGAGCGCTCAAATAGGGTCCGGGCTCTAGTTGATTTATGTGTCTTAAGGAATTCCCCTATGGCTTTTTCAATTGTGGCTCGGAGGAGGAAGGAGGGGGTCCAGTTGGGGAGCAATGAACTTATTATCCCCTGTACCGGTAGATGGGCTAAGACCTGCAGGTCCCCCACTGTTAGATCTTTAAATTTCCTCCATACCGAGGTGGAGACTGGGTCCAGTGAGAGATCCAGCAGTCTATGGATCAGACTCAGAGGGACGGATGGGGAGGGCTTGGGAGCTAAGTTTTCTTTCAAACTGTCCCATACTTCGCAGGGGCCTCTTAATAGGGGGTTAAAGTCCCTTGCTCTGTATCTGCTTTTTTTGGGATACAACAGATCCTCCAGTGATCCGCTGTAGCCATGGGTTGTAGCCAATTTAGATAGGAGGGTATCCCTTTTCGGTTGGGTCAAGTCCATCCAATAGCCCAATTGTGAGGCTCGATAATAGTCTAGTACAGTGGTGGCGAACCTATGGCACGCGTGCCAGAGGCGGCACGCAGAGCGCTCCCTACTGGCACGCGCCCCATCGGCCGCTCACCACTTGTGAATACCAGCAGGGGCCGCGGCTCCCCTGCCGGTATTCACAAACGGCACTGCTAGCCGCGCTGATCCCGGCACACACTGACTTCAGCGTGCAGCTGGAATCCCTCTCCCCCTGCCCCGACGTCTCCTACTACTTGGTTCCGCCGGGAGGGGGGAGGCGTCCAGCAGCATGTGTGTCAGAGTGTGTGCCGGGAGCATATTAACACTTTCTTCCCCACTTCTGCAGCAATCAGCAATTCCCAGCAACCTGATTGGTTGTTTGGGTTGGCTGATTCACCAAACAACCAATCAGGTTGCTGGGAATTACCTATTGAGGCAGAAGTGGGGAAGAAAAAGTTAATATGCATGCCGGGACCATCACTGACCAGAAGAGGAGCTGAGCTTCCAGGAGGAGGAGGAGGAGGAGGGGGAGGGAGAGGAGGAGGAGAAGGTAAGTATGTGGGTCTCGGGAGGGACACTGTGGAGTGTCACTACTGCACTTGGGGGGCCACTGTGGGGTGTCACTATTGTACTACTGTACTGGGGGGCCGCTGGGGGGGTGTCACTACTGCACTGGGGGGTGTCACTACTGCACTGGGGGGTGTCACTACTGCACTGGGGGGCCACTAGGGGGTGTCACTACTGCACTGGGGGGCCGCTAGGGGGTGTCACTACTGCACTGGGGGGCCGCTAGGGGGTGTCACTATTGCACTGGGGGGCCGCTAGGGGGTGTCACTATTATCGCTGGGGGGTGGGGGACACTATTACCGCTGGGGCCGCTGTGGGGTGGGGGTCACTATCACCGCTGGAGCCGCTGTGGGGTGGGGGTCACTATCACTGCTGGGGCCGCTGTGGGGTCACTATTACCGCTGGGGCCGCTGTGGGGTGGGGGTCACTATCACTGCTGGGGCCGCTGTGGGGTGAGGGTCACTATCACTGCTGGGGCCGCTGTGGGGGTCAATATTACCGCTGGGGCCACTGTGATGTGGGGGTCACTATTATCGCTGGGGGGTGGGGGTCACTATTACTGCTGGGTGGGGGTGACTATTATCGCTGGGGGTGTCACTATTACTGCTGGGGGGGTGGGGGTCACTATTACCGCTGGGGCTGCTGTGTGGTGGGGGTCACTCTTATCGCTGTGGGGGGTCACTATTACCGCTGGGGCCGCTGTGGGGCGGGGGTCACTATTACCGCTGTGGCCGCTGTGGGGTGGGGGTCACTATTAACCCTGGGGCTGCTGGGGGGTGTCACTATTATCGCTGGGGGGTCACTATTACTGCTGGGGCCGCTGTGATGTGGGGGTCACTATTACCGCTGGGGCCGCTGTGATGTGGGGGTCACTATTACCGCTGGGGCCGCTGTGATGTGGGGGTCACTATTACTGCTGGGGCCTCTGTGATGTGGGGGTCACTATTACCGCTGAGGGGGGTGTCACTATTACTGCTGGAGAATGTTTACATGTGGTGGAAATGGGCAGGGCTCTTTCAAAATAGACAGGGTGCAGATTTTGACTACTTTTTGGATGCGGAAATGCTGCAGAATTTTCCGCAGAAATTCCCCCTGAGGACATTCTGCAGTGTTTCCGCATCCAAAAAGCAGTCAAAATCTGCACCCCGTCTTTTTTGAAGCGACCCTGTCCTTTTTAGAACAATGGGGGTAAAATCATACGTCGTGATAAGCCCCGCCCCCTGATGTGCTGGCACTTTGCAATAAATAAGTGGGTTTTGGGTTGCAGTTTGGGCACTCGGTCTCTAAAAGGTTCGCCATCACTGGTCTAGTACATTCGGAAGGTCCATTCCCCCCTCGAATCTCCTTCTTGTCATTAGGCTGTAAGCCAGCCTCGGCCTCCTGTACCTCCATACATATCCCGTGAACGCCTAGCGCAGGGCTTTAAAGAAGCTTGGGGGGAGATATATTGGTAGCATCCTAATCCTGTAGAGGATTGTTGGTAGAATGTAGGACTTCAGGATATTCCTCCTGCCAAACCAGGATATCAAAGGTATGTCATAGCTTGCTAGAAGTTTTTTAACCTGGTCAAGCAGGGGGACAAAGTTGACTTCAAATATGTTTTTTGTCTTCTTGGGTATCTTGATACCCAAGTAATCCAGGGATGTTTCTGACCATGTAAATGGGGAGATATTACTGCACCTCTTGCACCTTGCGCTAGGAATGGAGATGCTTAGTGCTATAGATTTATCAAAATTAATTTTGAAATTGGACAGTTTACCAAACTCATTCAGCAAATCTACTAATCTGGGGAGGCCTATTTCAGGGTTTGTGATCAGAAAAACAATGTCGTCTGCGAAAGCCGCGGTAGATAGGAGGTCGTTTCCGATAGACAGACCCGCTATGTCCGGGTCCCGTCTGACTTGTAGCAAGAGGGGCTCCAGGGCCAAGATGAACAAGGAAGGGGAAAGGGGGCAGCCCTGTCGCGTACCATTTTTAATTTCAAAGGAGGGGGATAATGTGTCGTTCACTTTAAGTCTAGCATATGGGCACGCGTACAGGGAAAAGATAGCCAATACAAACTCCCGTGGTATATTGTAATGTAGTAGCGCCGACTCCATGTAACACCAATCAACCCGATCGAATGCTTTTTCAGTGTCCATTTCAATTAGAGCTAGGGGTATACCATGGAGTCGGGTGTAGTGTGATGCATGAAGGAGTCTACGGCAATTATCTTTGCCCTCCCTCCCCTTAACGAATCCTGCCTGTTCTATGTCGATGAGCTTGGGGATGAATTTGCTTAGCCTCTGCGCTAGAAGTTTTGCCCAGAGCTTCACGTCCAGGTTAATGAGGGATATAGGCCTGTAGCGACTATACAGAGCCGAGTCTTTATTTTCTTTGTGGATTAGAGTTATATGGGCCTCTTGTGCCTGTCTTGGGAGGGAGGCTCCTGATAGGAGAGCATTGAACAATGTAGTCAATTTGGGGATTAGTATTGATAGGCTGTCGGGTCCAGGGCTTTTGTTTGCAGGAGATGTAGTTATTAAGTCCTTAATCTCTTCTTGAGTCACAGGTAACAATAGGGAATCCGCCTCCTCGACTGTTAATTTCTGTAGAGGTAGCTGTTGTAGGAAGGTGTCAATTATTTTTTTTGAGATGAGGAGGTCCTCAGGAGGGTGATGGGTTTGGAGGTTGTATAAGTCCGAATAATATAACTGGAACTCTTTTGCAATTTCTGTAAATGAAGTAGCCACTTTTTACATCAGTAATTGTATTTTTTGCCTTCGCTTTTTTTATTAGGGAAGAAGTAAACTTGCTCCCCTTGTTACCTTGGGCATAAACCGTGTGTTTCCAATACAGGTGTTTTTTGTTAAATTTAGAGTTAAGGAAATGCTGAAGGTCTTTTCTTAGTTCGGTTAATTGTCCTAATAGGGATTGGGTTTGGGAAAGTTTAGTTTTTTGCTCTAATTGGGCTATTTGTATGAGTTTATCATCTATTTCTTTTTGGGTTTTCCTCTTGACCCTGGAGCCCAAAGCTATCAATAAGCCCCTGACATAGGCTTTGTGGGCTTCCCACACCGTGGGAACACTCACTTTGCCCCCTGAGTTAATCTGAAAATATTTCTCAATTAGTGTGGATACGGAGGAACTATCCTCCTCAGAGTCCAATAAGGAGGGATTCTGCCTCCACCTCCATTCCCTTGGCTGCTGCTGTAGAGAGCAAAGGTTTACATGTATTGGCGCGTGATCAGAGAAGGTTACTGAGTCTATCTTAGCTCCTTTTAGTGAGGTGAGAAGTCCAGATGATACCAGGAGATAGTCTAGTCTTTGAAAGGTACGATGTACATGCCAGAAAAAAGAGTAATCTCTGTCTGTTGGGTATAGTAGACGCCAAGCATCCACTAATCCCAGCTCTTGTGGATTTTTATTTAATTTCCTCAGTCTAGACTGTGATATCTGAGAGCGGCCTGTGGAAGAATCTAATAGGGGGTTAAGGGTAAGGTTCAGATCCCCTCTGAGAATAATCGGTCCTACTGCAAAATTTTTTAGAATTTCTAGCTGAGCTATCAGCCAGGGGACCTGGTCAGTGTTCGGTGCATACAAGTTGGCTATAGTAACCTGCGTGTTATTGATGGAGCCTTTTAAATAAAGGACTCTGCCTTCGCCGTCCATATACTGCGAATCGCAGATAAAGTTGACGGTTTTATGGAAAAGAGTCGATACCCCTCTGGATGCAGATGTAGCGTGGGAGCTGTGAAAAAAGCTGGGGGAACTGCTTACCTTGCAGCACGAAGCATCTGTCCCCCTTGAAGTGCGTCTCCTGAAGAAGTACTATCTTTGAGCCGTATCTTTTGAGGAGGAGGGCGATGTTGTGGTGTTTCGCAGGCGTGTTGAGGCCCCAGACGTTATACGAGGTACATCGAAGATCGTCCATGTTGGGTCACTTGAGACAATAATGAGAAAAGCAGTTATTATGTGTACGAGCCTCTCTCCCAAGTCAGTGAAAAGGGAGGCGGGTAGGGAGGGGAGTAGGTATGAAGGAATGAAGGGATGGAGAACGTGGACAGGGAAGGATTATTAATAGAAAAAGAAACAGTGAGTAGAACTTAACTGAATAGTCAGCTCCCTGTGTAAGAGAACTGCCTCAGTCAAGTTATAACAACTGAGGCTAGATGTCATGAAGGTGTCAGCGCTCAAGGCGGGGGCATCGATCACAACCAAGCCTTTAACGGAGAGACCCTTGAGCTTGTAGGGTCTGTATTAACTTATTGGGCGTAGGTTTGGTTGTGCCTATTCAGTCAGGCACCACAACTGGGAAGTTCTTGCTAAATTAAATGAGGATTAAAGTAGTCAAGTTTAGTAGAGGAGAGCAAGGATTAGTAGTAGAACTAAGCAAAGGGGTGAAACATGTGTAAGCAAAAATACAACATTAGGGCCACTTGTCGTGGAAATCTTATCCTGCAGTAGACATATCTATATTCAGGTATTGTCGTGTACGATGTCTTCTTTGTTCTTCTTCTTTTTTCCTTTAGGCGATTTAGAATGGCTTATGGTCTGCCAGCTTTCGGCAAGGGTCAGCTGTGGAAATTTAGGCAGTTCCGGAATTGGCAGCCAGCAGGGAAGGTCTAAGGGTTCCATGTCAAGTTGTCACCAGCATTTATTTAAGTCCTCGTTTGCCTTTAATGAATATTCCTATGCCGAATGGGAAGAGCCAGGTGTATTTGATATCTTTTGCTCTTAGGGCTTCTAGTAGCAGTTTCAACATCCGGCGTTTGCCCAGGGTTGTAGGAGCTAGGTCCTGGAAAAGTTGGATGTGCGCACCACTATATTGCAAGTCCTTTATGCTTTTGGCAGCCTCTAGGATAGTTCTCGCATCCTAGAAAGCTAGGAGTTTACAGATCACGTCCCACAGTGGATCCGAGGGGGATGGAGGTGGTCTTAAAGCCCTGTGGATGCGTTCGATTGTGATAGTGGCAGCTCGTTCGGCACCCAAGAGCGAGGTGAATATTTCTGTGGCAACCTTAGGGAGCGCTTCTGTTGCCCAGGTTTCTGGAAGGCCCTTGAATCTTATGTTACTGCGACAGTTTCTATTCTCAAGGTCTTCTTGCATAATTAGCGTACGATTTAGTTGTGAGTGATGTTCTTTGATTACTTCCCCTAGTTCTGCTGAGTGAGTAATAATGTTGGCTGAAGAAGATTCAAGGTCTTCAACTCTTCTCCCCATGTGCTTGAGTTCCTCCTTCATTTCAGAGAGGTCTGACATAATTGGGTGTAGAGCTCTTGTGATCAGATCCCTCATGAAGCCTTTGGAAATATGCTCGCCTTCTTCGCCACCTGATGATGCATCTTCCTCTCTCTCCAGACTATGGTGGGCTGTTGATGTCATGTTTAGCGCCTTTTTACTACATGGATGAGGTGATCTGGAATTACGCTCTTTTAAGAAACGTTGCATGTCTGTTTGTCCTTTGTGTGGACGGGGAGTGCTTAATGTATCGCTGCTTTTATCTCGGCTTGTTTTTCCCATAGTGACAGTTTCTTTATGTATATAGGATCCCGCCGTGGTGCCTTTTCTGACTCGTATAGGCACTTCAGCAATACTCCCATGGTGAATTAGGGGTTAACTGTGTGAATAAAGGGTCTCTGTTTCACCTTTTGATGATAGCTGCTATTTTCACAGTACTGTCTTGTTCTGTTTGAGAGCACCACTATAGGGGCTCCTGCAAAAAATTAAGGCTGTGTTGGGGAGGACTCTCCCTGTATCTTTCTCTCTCTTAAAAGTTCTCTGCTGGTAGGGTGGGAGCTCTTCTGTGGAGGGTGGTTTTGCTGGGGGAAGGGGGCAATGAGATGGTAGGGGTGGTGAGGCGAGGTGGCGAGATGGGGAGCGTGGGTCTTGTTGTTCCCCCCTGATAGAGGTCTGCTTTTTATATATGTTCGTATGGAGGGGGAGGGGGTGCAGCAGCGCAGTGGTGCACTATGTAAAATGGCTCCAATCTTGCCCTCCTGGGTAGCCCAATGTTTCTGTTCATATACAGCCTCACCCTCTCTTTCCCACTCCCCAGCGTTCGGGTGGGGGTGGGGGGGCACCGTGGGCGCCGCGGGTCTCAGCGCTGTCTTCTCCCTCCTTCTGCCACTTCCCCCGCCGCTCCCCTCTCCCCTGCAGACCCTTCTCCCCTCTTCCGGGGCTATGGATGCAGCCGCTGGTTGCTATAATGCTGGCGTGGTGGTGTCTTTCCGCGAGCTCCCCACTTCCGGTCTGCTCCGGCTCCGAAATCTAGGCCCCGGCTTCACCTACTGTACTAGGCCTCAGTGTCCGTTCGCAGCCGATTCGGTCCTGCGACCTCTCCTTCTGCTCCTTAGGCTGTGGAGCAGCTATTACTGGCGATGAGTGGAGCATAGATGGCTCAGGAGTCCCCGAAAACTGCCGCAGGCTGCTCTGGCTGCAGGAGCAAAGGGACACTGCTACCGCTCGCTCCACAGGCTAGGCCATGCCCCCAAGCACCTTAGAATTTTAATACATTTTAACTCAATTGCCTGTGACTATGTCTCATCAAAACCTCACCTGCAGTTTATTTTGCTATTTTAATTACACTGATGTCTTTACTATGTAATTTGTACATTTTCTAAAGTGATTTATACTGATTTTTTTGATGATTTTATTATAATGTGTGTGCTACAGTGATTTATACCATGCCAACACTTCTGGCAGCTGCATATAGTCTGCCCCTCGGGAAAATACACGCCAAACTGAATGATTGGCTGGAAAATGTAGCCACTCCTACATTGCCACTTGTAGATGGGAGGGAACTTATGAATTTAATAAATACATTGCTTTTATACCTTGCTCATCTCTGCTTGATAAAGGAGGAAGAACTTCAGAAATGCATTGCATACCTGTCTGATGGACAGGGGGTGGACAAAAATATGGAAACATTGTATGAAATGCATGGGATTTTAATCATTAGCACTAAGCAGGCCTGCTTGGCTGAGAGCTGTCTCACCAAATTTGTGTTTACTTCACCTCTTGCCCTGCTCTGGGTGGTTGCAGGAGGCAGCTGGTAACAGCAGCTGAGGGGTTCAAATTCCTGACCAATGGAACTTTGTTGCTCAGGCAGATATTCACTTCTGCCTGGCAGCATCTGTATCATATTACTTCCACTTAAGTTACATGGGATTTTAAATCATTTTTCAATAAGACATGTAGAGATCAATTTTACGGCATGGAATACGGTGTTTTCATATTTTTGTCCACCCCCTGTACCTTATGTATTGAAAATAAAGTGGCATTAGTCTAGAATTGTGGCTTCGGACTTCATTTATGGAAAAAATACAAAAAATTGTAAAAATATAATGTAAGTTTAACAGGCAACCTGCAATGTGCGGACTGAAACCTAAGGTTTTTCCTGTAAATGCCAATTTAACATTATCCTTTTAATATTTAATTATATATTGTGACTTACAAAACACATCAAACTGAAAAGCCAGAATCAAGTAGACTTAGGATGTTTCATGCATGTTGTAACATTGTGTATGCCCAAGGCTTTTCTATTCATAGAGATAATCCTGGGAAAAGCAATAACCTGGAATTTATTGAACATATAACCCACTTTACATATTGTCTATAATTTGAGGTCTACTTTAAACCTAAACATACAGTCATATTTGTTGTTGAAGCTCTACTGTTTCTGTAAAGATTAATATAGGTACACTAACCCACTCATGTACATCACACATGCCTTCTTTATCCAAGATTCCTTCAGACAGAGATTATGACAAGCCTGTTCTAAGTCCCTGCCTCAGGGATGTCGATCAATAATGAGTGCGTTCATGGACAATCTTCAGCCAAGCAGTTCCACCTCCATGACTACATTCAAGCAGGTAATTATCCCAAAGCAAGCAATATACTTTTCTGACACTTAATGCAGCTACTGTTAATATTTATAAAGACACATTTAATAAACTATTTAGCTACATTACTAGACAATGATGGCCCTTTTTAAGATTGGGATTTTAAAGCTAACAACTATAGATGAGTGAGTATACTCGCTAAAGGCAATTGCTCGAGCGAGCATTGCCTTTAGCGAGTATCTCCTCCACTCGAGACTGCAGATTCGGGTGCCGGCAGCGGGCATGGAGTTGCGGGGGAGAGCGGGGCGAAACGGAGGGGAGATCTCTCTCTCCCTCTCTCCCCCCCGCTCCCTCCTGCTGACAGCCGCTACTCACTGCTCCCCCGCGCCGGCACCCGAACCTTTCATCTCGAGCGGGGGAGGTACTCGCTAAAGGCAATGCTCGCTCGAGCAATTACCTTTAGCGAGTATACTCGCTCATCTCTACTAACAGCACATTTATTTTATGAAATATATCATTAAAGTCTAAGTAAATATATTTATAGAAAATGGCTCTAAATCATGTATGCTGGTAATTTCTTAGGGACTAGAAGACAATAGGAAAAAGGAAATAAGAAAAAAAAAATTATACTAATGTCGATTGAGTCGTGTCAGTTTAATTGGTGTTGTAGGGTAGAAAGAAGGTTAATATTTTATTATAATAATATTATAACTTATAATAATTAAGGGGAGGTGGGGGGGGGGGGGCATAACAGTACACCTGTCTGAATTATGTAGTTCTGCAGCACTGATAAAGTGTCCACATTGATTTTTTCCTTGGATGGATATTCTGTTTTTAGTCAGATGTTCTAATAAATGCTTGTTTTTAAACTTCAGTAGTGCTCAAGGACCACTTGTATGTTCAATAGTTCCACCTCTGCACACTGAAGGTTCACTGTCAAACAGGATGCTTGCATTCCTGACCTGTTGTAGCAGTAATGTCCTTTGTCCAGTTATTCTCCATTAACGTGACAATCATCTTAGTCTGTTTAACCCCTGCCCAGTAATGCTTCAGCTCCAATAACTGCACATTATTAAACAGCATAGCTTTCTCCCATGACTTACCTGTTCTATCTAGTTCAGCTTTATCTCACTTTCTCAAGTGCCTGTGTGTTGGAGGATGGAGACAGGATTCAGCAGACTGAGTGAGGAAATGAGGACTAAGAAGACAGATTGAAAGACGTTTAGGCAGTACCAGCATTTTGGGTAGACTAGGATCAATCACTCTATTCAAAGTGAAAGCTCAGCTTGGGGTGCCAAGGTTTAGGATGGAGGAGCAGGGTTATCACTTTTCTGCGCTTGACTGGATGCAGAGCAGACAGGGAAGGGTGGGAATTCATTCAGTCTAAAAGGCACAGGGGCACGTAAGCAACATTTATTCTTGCAAAAAAAAAAAGCATCTTATGGTCAGAAAAATACAGTAGATAAAGAAATAATATAACTGAAGGTCTACGTTTAGCCCAGTTTCCCACATGCATGCTAATTGTCCAACAAATCCTTTACATGTGAACATCCTTTTACAATGTTTAAACAGTATATTCCTATAGAATCGAATAATACTACCAAATCAAACCCAAGATTTTCAAGTAAGGTCATTTAGAAAAAACAGATACTGTAACAATAACGTGTTATAACAATCCATTTTACTATTTATGTTGTCACATTAATATTTAACCATTGTTAATAAAATGCAGTTCTAACATTTTACTTTTTTTTAAATTGAACCAACTTTCTTATATGGATAAACTTTCTAAAAGATATACTTTGATCCACATTTAGTAAACAGTATGTCAGTTTTTAGTGTAAACTGTGCCTTTAAAAAATTGCAAATCATAAAATATGCCATATTTGCAAAAAAATAAAGACTTACCTTGGCACTTACCAATTTAGAAAAGTGGCACAGTCTTAAAGGGGTTATCCCGCGCCGAAACGGTTTTTTTTTTTATTCAATAGGCCCCCCGTTCGGCGCGAGACAAACCCAAGGGATGGGTTAAAAAAAAAAAAAGGTTTAGTACTTACCCGAATCCCCGCGCTGCGGCGACTTCTTACTTACCTTACCAAGATGGCTGCCGGGATCTTCACCCACGATGCACCGCGGGTCTTCTCCCATGGTGCACTGTGGGCTCTGTGCGGTCCATTGCCGATTCCAGCCTCCTGATTGGCTGGAATCGGCACACATGACGGGGCGGAGCTACGAGGACCAGCTCTCCGGCACGAGCGGCCCCATTCACCAGGGAGAAGACCGGACTGCGCAAGTGCATCTAATCGGGCGATTAGACACTGAAATTAGACGGCACCATGGCGACAGGGACGCTAGCAACGGAGCAGGTAAGTGAATAACTTCTGTATGGCTCATAATTAATGCACGATGTACATTACAAAGTGCATTAATATGGCCATACAGAAGTGCTGAACCCCACTTGCTTTCGCGGGACAACCCCTTTAAGGGAATGGACATGGTCTCCTAATTCAGAAAAAGTCAGAAAATGGTGAGAATGTTGACACATATTTACATATGCTCATAGAACTTTTGTCTTTTTGTCTGCTATAAGGAAGTTCATGAGTATAGATTGGTTGCAGGTAGCTCTAAAGGTGAAAAGCAGTGTTGAGCAAACTTTTGAAAATTCTCTTTGGCCAGCTTGACAAACTTAATCAAAAAGTTCAGTTTGATCCAAATTCATTCAACCTAGGTAGAAGTTCAGGAAAACCCCCAAAGCCTGCTGTATAACACAATCTTAAAGTTATAAAAACCCTCTATGGCACTCTCACAGTGTTATGCAGGGATTTTATGGCTCTTAGACAGTGCTTATACACCAGTGTTTGGGACTAGTATTACTCAAACTGAACCAGTAGAACACAGTTTCAGGTGAAACTTTGCTAAAAGCTTGATTCAAGTTTGTGCTGAACCTGAACTCTTAGCAAAGTCCAATCTGAAACAGGCTTCTTCTGCTTAGTACTACTGAATAGTAAGGAAGAAGCACTCTGGGATACGGTCCATACATAAGGAAGAAAGGCAAAGCCTGAGTGGATATTGTAGGTAAACTCTGCACATGAAAGAAGATGGGCCAGCTGTTCTGCCAAGATGTGACACATTTTCTAAGAAAACTCTCCCAAATCAGATTTATGTACAAAACGTGACTGATGTGAGTGGTAGGCTGAAGAAAAAACTATTTTGATTGCAAACAACCAACAGAATGGAAGAACCTGGAAGAAAAATGACCCCCTCTGTCAGAAACTATGTGTTTTAAAAGCTCATGCAAGAGTAAAATGTAATTAGTACACAAAGAAGACAATGATCTTGCAAAAGGGAAGTCTGAAACTAGAATAAAGTGTGCCGTCTTGGAAAATTGTCCACCGCTAACCAGATGACTGTACAATCAAAGGAACTTGGTAACTTTGTTATGAAGTCCATAAAAATATAGTCCACAGAGAGCCACTGGCAGGGGCAGGTCATAAGTCACATTACATTTACAAAAGGACACATAATGTGAGTTTTGACCTGCTACTGACATCATTGGTATCGTGTTGTAAAACCTGACAAAGAAGTTGATCTGACTTTGAAACATGTAGTTGATTTTGACCCAAAATAAAATTGAAGTTTGGAAGAATTGTCCCTCAATGAGTTCCTAATGACAGCACCATAATTGAAGATTAATCTTTGTTCTATGGATATTATCCCACTAAAAGTCTTGGACCAACAAAAGAAGTAACATGGCTTGGATGTGAGCCTTTTTTGGGGCAGGAGAAAGTCAAACCACCATGAAGTCCTCCACATCTTGAGCCAGAGAGGGCTACCAGTAATGACAGGAAATAAAATCCAAAGTACCCCAGGATGACAATTAAATTGGGGGAATGACCTCTGTTGAGTATTTGCTTTCTTAGATTTTGTGGAACGAAAATCTTTCCAGGATGATGATTACTTAAAATTTTCATAGAACATACTTAAGAAGCATTAAACAAAAAAAGCATTGTGTTAATGGAAATTCTAATTTTTTCATATATTTTAATTGGTTGAACAATTGATTAGAAGCACTAACAATATACCATGAGAATCTTACCTAATAAAATATACGTAAAGCCTCTGATTGCTGTGAGTTTTGATGAGAGAATAAAATAGTTTTAAATTGCGCTACCAGAAGAGGGCATACGCTACCAGCTATGACTAAGGACAGTTGTCTGAAAATTGTCTGTATATTTGCATAGTGCTTTTAAATACATTATTGAAATGTAAAGTTTTTACTCCTACCATCCGAAGTGCTGGACTTTTTACATATATGAACACTGTTGTCTGCTCCGGTTGGAGCAGTTGCCATGTGCATATCTAATGGAGGTGATCTCCTATTTAAGCTGGCTTTTGTATGTTTGAACTAAGAAATTTTAAAAGAAATAAAAATCTTTTCTTCCCTTTCCTAAGAACTAATTGAAAACATTCTAATTCTGTAAGTTCAGGTCTAGACTAATTAACTTATGTTTAAGAATTGATTAAGCATTATGGAAGCTAAATTTTAAGCTATTGACAACCTAGCATTTCATTTATGAAGACTGACAGATTATAAATGAAACAAGACTGCCCAACAGACAATCTTTACTCTTTCTCGATATGTAAATTGGCCTTTAATAGGCCAAGAAGATAACTTTGTCAAAGGATTCAGATCAGATCATTGGAATTCTTTTGCTCCAGTTCATGACTCCAGGTCACAACTTTCAAGTCTGATAGTTTGATTTAAAGTTAAAAAAAAGAGCTACAGTGAATTAATAAACCATTTTAAATGCACTGCTATATGTTTACTGGAAAAGCTATTAGTAGGAGAAAAAAAGCTAAGGCAGTAATGCACAAATTGATATTAGACCTTATGAACTTTTTAATGGTAATTCTAAAAGCAGGCATTGCCTTGACATTTTTTGATTTGGAATTTAGTTAAACAAACATTAAGGTTATAATGTTAATCCATATAAACAGTGAGTTCTGTCTTTACTCAGGAAATCTTAAGCATAAGCTTGTATGTAGATAACTGAAGTAAACAGAAATAAATATATAAAATAAATATTTTCTGTGCAAATTGTCTTTCAATGCTTTCAAGCAATATGAGATTTTGTGCTCAGGTTTATATCCTAAGTAATCCTGCCAGGATTGTACTCTCCAAAAAGGCATCTCCTACAGATACTTATCACATTGTTCAGAGGTGTAGTTAGGATTCTCTTCCGATTTTAATGAACTCAAAAAGAGGATAGGAAGAATCCAATGGCTGGATATTCTTAAGGACAGAAATGTCCAAGAAGGTTGCGAAAGGAGATTCTCAAAGCACAATCATTAACAATCTCTAAAAGAAGGATTATTGGGAAGCATTTAAAGAGACCAGGATGGATGAACACAGAACTTGCACACATGTTAAAAAGGAAGAAAAATATGTTTATCATAGAAAGATGGAGGAATATCTAAAGAAGAATATAATGCAGTCTGCAGAAACTGTAGAGTGAGTGTCAGAAAAGCTAAAGCTAATAATGAATGGAGTCTTGCAACAGAGGCCAAAAGCAATAAAAAAGGACTTTAGGGGTATGTCAAAAGCAAAAGAAAAGTGAAAGATGCTATTAGATGCTTACAGGATGAAAATAGTGAATTGGTTAAGAATGATGTTGAGAAGGCCGAACTTTTAAATTTCTATTTTGTGTCTGTTTTCTCTCAGAAAGTAGATCAAACATCAACTAATCTTCCCTGTGCTATTGGGGGAATAAAATAATGTAGGCTATCTATAAGCTAAAGGATGGTGAGGGAACACATAGCTAATGTAAATAAATTCAATTCCCAAGGTCAATATGAATTACATCCTAGGATACTAAAGAAAGCAGCAGAGGTAATTGCTGAGCCACACTTCATAATCTTTGAAAATTCGCGGAGAACAGGACAATTCCCAGAAGATTGGAAAAGAGCAAATGTTGTCCCTATCTTCAAAAAAAGGGAAGAAGGTGGATCCAGGAAAGTACAGGCCAGTGAGCCTGACTTTTATAAGAGAAAGATCTTTGAACAAATTATTAAACAGCATGTATGCAAGTACTTAGATAAAAATAGAGTAATTAACCAGAGCCAGCATGGGTTTGTAACAAACAAGTCATGCCAGACAAATCAAATTTCCTTCTATGACAGAATCACTGACTGGGTTGATCAGGGAAATGCAGTGGATATAGTATATCTTGAATTTAGTAAAGTATTTGACAAAGTATCTCATGCCATACTTATTGAAAAAATGACCAAATATGGTATTGACAAGGCAACTGTCGTACTCAAAGAGTGATCATAAATGGCTGCACATCCAAGTGGAAAAATGTATCAAGTGGGGTATCACAAGGTACTGTCCTAGGCCCAGTGTTGTTCAACATTTTTAATAAATGATCTAGAGGAGGGATTTGATGAGAAACTGACAACACAAAGCTAGGAGGAATAGCTAACACTAGGAAAGAGAGAGAAAAGTATTCAAAAAGATCTAAAAAAGCTTGAACAGTGGTGACTAATAGAATAGTACTTAACAAGGAGAAATGCAAAGTACTACATCTAGGCAAGAAAAATGAAGAAAGCACATACAGAATGGGAGGAATTGGGCTAAGCAGCAGCACATGTGAAAAAGACTTGGGTATACTAATAGATCATTGACTGAACATGAGTCAAGAATGTGATGCAGCAGCCAGAACACAATTCTGGGATGTATTAAGAGAAGCATAGAGTCTAGATCACGTGAGGTCATTATTCCCCTCTACTCTTTCTTAGTAAAACCTCATCTGGAATACTGTGTCCAGTTCTGGGCACCCCACTTTAAAAAAACATAGACAAACTAGAGCAAGTTTAGAGAAGAGTTACCGAGATGGTGAGCAGTCTGCAAATCATGTTAAAAGATCTGGGAATGTTTAGCTTGAAAAAAAAAGGCTGAGAAGAGACTGAATAGCTGTCTACAAATATTTGAAAAGCTGTCACAGTGCAGAGGGATCAGCCCTATTCTCATCTGCACAAGGAAAGACCAGAAGCAATGGGATGAAATGGAAAGGAAGGAAACACAAATTAGATATTGGAAAAAAACTTTCTGACAGTGAGGGTGATCAATGAGTGGAGCAGGTTACCATGGGAGGTGGTGAGTTTTCCTTCAATGGAAGTGTTCAAACAAAAGCTGGACAAATATCTGTCTGGGATGATTTAGTGAATCCTGCACTGAGCAGGGGGTTGGACCAGATGACCCTGGAGGTCCCTTCCAACTATACCATTCTATGATTCTATCTCAGAATGGGTCTGCTCATGCAGTTTGGTGCTCCTATTCACTATTATATACCATGTTTTCAAAAGACTTAACTTTAGAATTTGTTGAATCAAGATTTTACCACTTCGTGAAATGTAGATCATGTGAGGCATGAAGTTTGAAGTAGATGCTATGGTGATGATGAGTGAGTATGAAGCATAGTGTGTAGTGATACACAATGTATACACATCATGGCAGAGTTGGTTTAATAACAAACCACACCACATCAGGGTAAGATGTGTATTGTTGTTGTTGTTAGTCATTCACGACCCTTGGCGACTATAAAGGCAAGCTCGCTCCATGCTTTTTGGTTTTGCATTGCTTCTTTCAGTTGTGTGATATCCATGCCAGTATCAGCTTTGACAGTATCAGCCATCGTGTTCTTTGGCGGACAGGTTTCCTTTTATCACTGATCTGGCCAAACATTATAGATTTTTCAAGTGAATCTGCTTGCATTACATGGCTAAAATACATGAGTCTGGTAATCTTGCCCTCCATTGATATATCGGGTCTTATATGATTCAGGACTTCTCTGTTTGTTACTCTCACCGTCCTGGGCATACACAGCAGCTTTTGCCAGCACCACAGCTCAAAACGCATCAATCCTACGTCTATCAGCTTTTTTTGCAGTCCAGCTTTCACATCCATACATGGCTATGGGGAAAACAGTAGTTTGCACAATCCTGAATTTAGTTGCTATATCAATATCCCTATTTTTCCAAATTTTGTCCATGTTTAACATTGCGCTTCACCCCAATGCTAACCTACGTTTTATCCCTGGCATAGACTCTCTGGCCTGGTCAATTTTTGAGCCAAGGAAAAAGAAGTCTCGCACACATTCGATGGCCTCATTGTCAATTTTGATTTAAATTTGGCCATTTTTTGCAGTTGTCATAATTTTAGTCTTCTTTCAATTAAGGTAACGGGCCATTTTTTCATTTTCAGTTTTAATCTTACATATTAGCTACTTCAGACTTGCTTCTGTTTCTGCAAGCAGAGTTGTGTCATCCGCATAATGGATGTGTATATATTACCATATTTCCTTGAAAATAAGCACTACTCTGTTTTTGAGGGATTTTCAGGGAGCCTAGAAATATAAGCTTTACCTTGAAAATAAGCCCTAGCTGCATTACATAAAAAACAGCAATACATTACCAAGCAGGCTTAATCTGGGTCCTCCCACTGCTTTCCAGAGCTCCAGCACGCTTGCTGCAGTCCTCGTCCACCCACAGAAAATCGCTTCCTGGTTATGGGATTTATTAATCCTGCCTCCAGGAAGTGATTGGTTCTTGAGTATTAATCAGCTGAGCAGTAATCGAGAACCAATAACAGCCATCGTGTCGTGGAGGTGGTATTTATGAATTGGCCAATCAATACCGCAGCTCAGCCAATTTATAAATCCCACCTCCACAATGCGATAGCAGTAATTCGTTCACTGAGCGCTGCATTGATTGGCTGAGCAGTGTTCAAGAATCAATCACAGGCATCACTTCCTGGAGGCAGGATTTATGAATCCCATAACCAGGAAGCGATCTTCTGTGGGTGGCCGAGGACTGCAGCAAGCGCACTGGAGCTCCGGAGAGCAGCGGGAGGGCCTGGACCAAGCCTGTTAGGTAAGTATAATAAGACATTCCCTGAAAATAAGACCTAGTGCCTACTATAGCTAATATATATTGCAAAGGCTGTACTCAGAGTGCAGGAGGAAAGATGTGATGAATTTCCTTCTTGAGGAAGGAGGTCTCTGGAGGGGGGCTTGAAACCATGCTGTACACACATGTTCTGGGCAGAATCAATTCATTATAGTAGGTTATAGTAGACTGCCTTAGTATTTTAAAGGGGTTTGCCAGGCAGTGCAAAAAATGTTATTAAGAAAAATCTCACATATATTAGTATCCATAATAAACTGTATAATAAATTGAACACAATCCTTTATGGACAAAAATGTTAAAAGAAATTCCTTAATAAGCATAGGTTCAAAAGTGGAAAAACCTAAAAAATTATAATAATTTTGATATTGCCGTGATTGTACCAGCCCTCAGAAAAAAAATAATCATGTAATTTATGCTGAATGATTAAGGGTTGCTTCCCACAAGCGTGTTCATGTGTGTACAGTCGTGCGCACAAAAACATGCTCCTATTAGAAACATTGGTTCCTTATGGTGTGTTCACATGTCTGTATTTTACAGGCGTTCAAACGCACGTACCTGCAAGACATAGGACATGCATGCACCATAGGTCCGTGGTGCCCGTCAATATTTCCCAGCGTGGAGAATATTTCCCTTGTCACTGAACACTTTGACAACCCTTTCACAGTGATCAGTGCCAACAGGACTCTCCACGGGGATTAAAGAATCCCCTGCCACAGCTGTCACAGCTATGATAGCTGTGGCAAAGGATTTCTTCATCTCCGCGGGGAGTAAAGAATCCCCGCCAGAGCTGTCACAGCTGTGGCAGAGGATTTCTTCATCCCTGCAGGGAGTAAAGAATTCCCTGCCACAGATGTCACAGCTGTAGCAGAGGATGGCAATGTTCTTCAGCACATCTGCAGTCCCATTAAGAGCAATGGGCTGCTGGCAAGCCCTGCAGGGGTTTTAGGGAAGGACTTTAAATATAAGCCCTTCCCTGAAAATCATCCCCTGCCACAGCTGTCACAGCTATGATAGCTGTGGCAAAGGATTTCTTCATCTCCGCGGGGAGTAAAGTTTCCCCGCCAGAGTTGTCACAGCTGTGGCAGAGGATTTCTTCATCCCTGCAGGGAGTAAAGAATTCCCTGCCACAGATGTCACAGCTGTAGCAGAGGATGGCAATGTTCTTCAGCACATCTGCAGTCCCATTAAAAGCAATGGGCTGCTGGCAAGCCCTGCAGGGGTTTTAGGGAAGGACTTTAAATATAAGCCCTTCCCTGAAAATCATCCCTAGAATGTGTTAAAAAAAAAAAAAATTATACTCACCTCTCCTCAGCTGCCAAGACTCAGGCGCGTCTAGCCTGTCTTCTCCCTGCACTGCTCTGAAGCTCTTTCAGCAGGTGGGAATTTAAAATTCCAGCTTGCTGAAAGGTTGGTATCTAATTGACTGAGTGCTCAGCCAATCACAGGCAGCTCTCAGCCATTCATTAAATGACAGCTGAGTGCTGCCTGTGATTCGTCACAGCACTCAGCCAATCACAGGCAGCACCTGGCCATTCAAAGAATTCAATGAAAATCCCTGCCTGCTGAAAGGGCTGTATCTGATTGGCTGAGCGCTCAGCGAATTACAGGCAACACTAACAAATTCATGAATTCAATGAATGGGTCAGTGCTGCCTCTGATTGGCTAAGTGCAGGGACCAATCAGAGTCAGCTCTCAGCTGTCATTCAATAGCTGAGTCACAGTGCTCAGCTAATCAGAGGCAGTCCATTCAGGAGGCAGGGATTTTAAATCCCCGCCTGCTGAATACTCCTCAGAGCAGTGCAGGAAAAGAGCCGGCTGGATGCGGCTGAGCCCCGGCAGCTGAAGAAAGGTAAGGGGTTTTTTTCTTATTATTTTTATCACCATTTTCTCTTATTTTTCAGGGAAGTGCTTATATGTAAAGCCCTTGCCTGAAAAACAATTACAGGATGCCGGCAGCTTGATCCCCTACCGCAGCTGTCATCTGTGACAGCTGTGGTAGGGGATTCTTTATTCCCCGCAGGGAGGAAGAATTCCTTTGCTGCATCTGTCACAGATGTGGCAGGTGCAGCAGGGAATTTGTTTTCCTTGCAGGGATGAAGGAAGCATCTGCTGCATGCTGCAAATGTTTTCTTCATCCCCGCGTGGACACGGCAGCGGCGGACAGGTAAGTATTTTTTTTTTACACTAAAATTCTTGCTTTTCAGGGAAGGGCTTATAAGTAAAGCCCTTCCCTGAAAAACAATTCAGGGGTGCCGGCAGAACATTGTCTTCAATGGAGCTGCTGGCAGCAGCAGCGGCTCCATTGAAGACAATGCATGCATTCCCTATGGTACACGCATGTCCTATCTTTACAGGCATGCACCTGTAAAACATGGACATGTGCACACACATGGAAATACATTGGTTCTAATAGAAGCATGTTTTTGTGCACGCATATGCACTCACAAAAACATGCTCGTGTGAAGCCACCTCAACTCTCAAAAATTTAAAAAAAACAATGACACAATTTTCTCTCCCTGCCCTCCAAAAAATGTAATAGAAGTTTTACAATACATTATATGTACCCAAAAATTGTATCAATAAAAACTACAGTTTTCCATGCAAAAACACTGCCCCGAAAAATTGTTGCATCCCTTGGGCCAAAACAGTCCGCGTCCTTTATGGGTTAGTGTTTCCTATGAATTGAAGCTAGTGTGCAGTGGCTGAAATTGTAAAATTAGTATTTGAGCATTACGTAAGCAATAAGGATGAGCGAGTATACTCGCTAAGGCACTACTCGTCCGAGTAATGTGCCTTAGACGAGTATCTCTCTGCTCATCCAGAAAGATTCGGGGACCGCTGCGGCTGACAGGTGAGTCGCGGCGTGGAGCAGGGGAGAGCGGGCCGGAGAGAGGGAGAGATCTCCCCTCCGTTCCTCCCCGCTCTCCCCCACAGCTCCCCGCCCCGCGGCGGCCCCCGAATCTTTAAGGACGAGCAGGGAGATACTCGTCTAAGGCACATTACTCGGACGAGTAGTGCTTTAGCGAGTATACTCGCTCATCCTTAGTAAGCAACAATAAACAAATACATTGGTTACTGTACGTCTGTTCCCCAACAATAGTGCATCTGAGTTATAAAAGTTGCTACATCATATACATTGCATGTGTTGACTGTAAATTAGAATTTCGAGCACCTCTTCTTTTAGCTATTTGCTATTAATGGATTCATGTGATTACTAAGCAAATTATCTCTATAGTATAACTTGTATTGTTGTAAAGGTCCACGATGATTCTCATGAACTTACATCCCAACAATGATTTATAATATTTCTTAAGCTCCTTAACAGGAAGGTATTATTTGTTGTTAACCTTTTCTTATAGTATACCTGATATGAATGATCTCCTTTTTTTCTGCAATGAGATTTTCTGCATAATACTCAAAATTCTAATATTTGGTCACAAATTGCCAGTTTCTTAATAACAACTCACGCTAAGAAATTGACAGTATTCATATACTGAACTCCAGCTGTCAGAATTTAAATGTCATGCAGCAAATCTTATAGAAGGTGAAGACAGACATACTATACACACATTCTATTACTTAAAATAACTTTCATACAGTGAGTAAATTAGCTACATAAACTAACTATATAGGCAGACAATCCTGTTCTTCTTTACTGGAAAGTACAATACCTAGTAGCTACATGATTAATTCTTCTATAGTTAATTAGTCAATAAGTCTGTCAAACTGAAATACCCGTATCTGTTTAACACAAATTGATAGCGTAGCTTTTTAGCTCCTAGAACATTATAAACTAACGTATCTTCTGTAAGTTGGACTGTGTTTGTAAGATTTCCTATTTTTAAATAGAGGGTTGGCTTTAAATTGCATTATATATAAGTATTCATTTTGTACCAGTGTAATTTTTTTCTTTATATATATTTAGTTTGTGTTAGTCCTTTTTTATTACTATGTTTTAATTGGCCTAGAATTCAGAGCAAGAATTTAATAAGTCATCTATCTTTTAGCTTTATGGAGAAGGTCTGCAGGGTCCCTTCAGGCTATAATGCCTAAACAGCGAAGAACAAATTTTAGGCTGCATCATCAGAACCGCATGTTCACTGACAGAAAGTGCTCTCCTCTCCTGTCCTATTTCTGTCAAGCACAATAGAGCAAATGGGATGGTACTTTGTTGACCTATTTGTCTTCCCATGTGATTACTTTCTACTTCTCAGCCATTCTAGAAATATAAAACCATTGTTAAAATTCCTGCAAAGAATATAATTTGGATCCATACAGGAATATGAGCTTTTTCATTTTGTGAACCTTGGATTAAATTGAATGCATTACCTCCAATATTCATCACTAACATGAATCTTTTTCTCTAGTGACTAGTATTCTGTCATTTTTTTCTGTCACAGTTCAAACTAATAGGACAAAACATGGGTTTCTTGACAGGTAGTACAAAAATGCACAGTGCGAGTAAAGAAGCTTACAAACATTTAACTTAATAGTGAAATATTCAAAATGTATATGTAATACATATGTATGTATATGAAAACATATATACATATACACCTATTATAAGACTCAACTCGAGCACCGCTGGTTCAATTTTCATGCGGGTTTCTTTATCATGTAGCTACATTATCAAGTCATATTATAGGTTTTGTTTCATCAAAATCTTGGTTGGTACTTTCAAAGTCATAGCAATATTTATGAGCTAAATATTAAATGTTTAAGAATGATATAACTATTATGTGTTGCAGCTATTCTGATATTTTCACCTTGTTATCAGGCTGGACCAGGTTTTAGCTGTGTCTCTGCCTTTCCTGGGGTTGAGGGGTGTGGTGTCAGGTGAGTGATGTCATTTCTTCCCATATTCTAGTTGCCCTGCCCTATATAGTCTGATCAATTCAGTTTCCTGATTGCTGAGGAGCACAGCCTGCCTCTGGAGCTTCTTTTCCATGCTGCAGACTTCTGCTACAGCTAAGTACTATAGTTGGTTTCCATGTACTATTTCATTTGTATTCAGGGTTCCCTAGTAAGGATTTTTTTAGCAGCCAAGGTACACATGTGGGTCCGCACTTATCAGAGCGATCGGCCTGTCAATTAGGCAGGGGTTCTCAGGGTAAGAATTTCCCCATGTTTTGTTCTGTGCTTCTGTTGCATGGTTGTGCTTTTAACTGTGTTACACACAATTGTGCTTTAAATGGTAATATGTTGTCAAAGTTGTTAAGTGATTTAAACATTACATTTTAAGCTTTGGCTTATTTGAAATGATATTTATGAGCATGTGTAATAGAAAATCTAATTCCCCCATCTGCAAATTAGATATTTTCCTGAATAACATTGGAGTACATTTAACATTGTCCGAAAGTGAAACCGTCCTAATTCCCTATGACAACCAATCACATTGCTTTTCATTTTGTAAGGCCATTATGAGAAATATAAACTGCACTGTGATTGCTTGCTATGGGGAAAAAATACATTTTCTCTTTTAGCCAATTTCATAAATCTGTCCAATTTTATTTATGCAGAGGCAAAATTTATTTTTCATACTATGTGCTAATTTTGCCCATTATTTGTCCTGATTTATTTTGTTTTTGGATGCCTTTATATTTTTGCAAAAAAGCTTTGTTGATTCAAAATACACTAAGCACCAAAAGGCAGTGCCTTCATAGACAGATTCAGGCAAACCACACCTAGAAACCTTGAATTGACATAACAGACGAAGGTTTTAACTGCTGATAAAAAAGGTCATAGAGAAAGATGTGCCTCTGAAGAGTTTTCTGAATGAAGGGATCTGTGACTGACTGCTGATAGAGAAATGCAGACTTATCAATGTTTTGAAGAATTTTATACAAACAGGAAAAATCATCTTAATAGCAATAGAATATGCCATGTTATTATGGGGATCACAGAACCACCATTGGAATGATTTGCTGACCTCCAACGTGAGCGAGTTCATCTACAATGTCGCCATTATAGATCCCAATTATGCTGGTTCTTTTGATAAGCAGACATGTACGCCATGGATACACAAAGAATTTTCAGAGTTTGTGAAATGCATGTGCAACCCAAACTGGCTCAAAATAAGCAAAACTCTTTTGTTGCTACATGCCCATCAACAGTGATAGAAACCTACAGTACAGTAAAAAAGTATGCTTTTTTAAAAATTATATGGTCTTATAAATGGTGCCATAATTGTAAAAAATCGGGTCTTTAGTAGGTCGTACAATTAAGGAAATACTACCTCAGTTGAACAACAACACATGACAAATTACACAGTGCCAGTATTTAACAAAAGTTAGGCCAAAATGCAGAAGCAGTATGTGGAAAATGAATAAAACGAAAAAAAAAGGTTTGGTACCGTGTTAGTCAGTAGAGCGAAGTGTGAGTATTCTCAGTGAGAGAAACCAAATAATCTTCTAGATATGATACTTTTAAATGGCTAACGAAAATACATGATGTTAGCTTTTGGATCTTTTATCGATCCGTCCTCAGGCTAAAGTCGAGCTAGTTTGGATGGGGCATATATATAGTATACAATTGCAGAGAGGACACCCCTCTTGATTGAAATACAAATGTTCAAACATAGAAATTTGAGACTGTTTTGCACTCAAAACTTAAAACAACAGACAAACTGAGCTGAGACATAAATACATAATCAGTCCATTGAGCTCAGGAATGTAACAGTTTTATGATGTGTCCCCATCCAAACTAGTTCCATTTTAGCCTGAGGCAGGATTGATAGAAGGTCCGAAAGCTTGCTGTAACATCATGTATTTTTGTTATCCATGAAAAGGTATCATATCTACAATATTACTTGGTTTCTCTCACTGAGAACAATCCCACTTTGGAAAATGAATTGCACAGCATGAATCGATGGCTTGTAGAACCACCTTTAGCAGCAATAACTTGAAGCAATTATCTTCTTTATGACAGTCTTTCACATCATTCTGAAGGAATTTTGTCTGATCCCTCTTTACAACTTTACTTCAATTCATTGAGACTTGTGGGCATTTGTTGATTCACAATTCTCTTAAGGTTCTGCAAGAGCATTTATCTGAACTTTATTTTCATTCATTAAAAATGAAGAAACCGACACATTTACAAATCTCAACAAAATAAGTCAATGTCACTTGTGATGAGCTGGCATCTTTGAGTTAAAAACTAAAATCAATTAATTTTTTATTTTTTAATTACATCATAAATATGTTGTTTTTCTCAACACTATAACTATGCTCTCAGAAGGCATATAATGGTTCCATATAAATTACCAGCTACTGTGTGAGGTAAATTGATTGCATATCCCTTTACACTTAATGAATGTAAAAGCTTGTCAAATGTTCCAACAATTTCATTTAGTTGCAATTATCTATGCAATATAGCTTTTCAGTTTCTTCCCAATTATGCTTTAACACTTTGCCTATTGCTGACATTTTCTGAAAATTATTTAATTACAAAAGATAAAGGAACCCTATAAATATCTGCAAATAAATATCTGCATCTTGACTGTTTACCACTGCCTCAAAGACAATTTTATCAAGCTTATATAAGGGTGGCTATTACAATGGGCCAGGAAGGTACTAGTTCCCCAGACAGAACATCCTGCTTATCATTTGGAAACTATGCAAAAATTTTAAAACGCAGAGTTCCCTACCCATTACATGGACATGTAATTTGTTTTCTTTTTCATATTTTTTCTTTAATTGTTTGATAATGTTATGCATTTTTGAAAAACTTATACTAATAAATGATATCCTCTAGATAGTCTGTCAGATCTAAGTGTTTAAGTGACTAAATAAAAAAATATATAATACTCACCTCTCCTCAGGGCCAGGGATCTTTTGCTGCTTTGGTCACTGTTCTGAGCAGTTCTGTGTACTTCTTGACAACACCTATCAGTGCTGCAAATCTGAGGTCTTGTCAGAAAATGGACACACATTTTGATAAAATGTTATTAAAAATATAATGTTAATGAAGTGTTAGTAATAATTAGCCCAAACTCAGCATTAAATAGAATGGTTCCATCCTTATAAAAAAATTTCTTTAGAATCAATTATGAACCAAAAAGTTGAATATCTTTTACTGCTGTGAAAAAAATCTAAAATCCAAGTTGTCTTAAAACCCCCAAATTCCCATCATTAACCTCAAGCTGGAAACCCCTAAGCACAACATACCAGATCCAGACTTCCAGAACCACATAAGTGTCACCGGGATTGTGTGTCAGAAAATTATTTTGGGTATGTGGCCCCTTGTAAACACACATGTGCAGATAACAAAATAATATTATTTAAACTTTATATGTCCGCAAAAAAAGTTATTAACCAGTACCAGCTTGCAAGTAACAGCAAAAAGTGCACAAAAGTGAAAAAAGTGTAAGTGCTCACCAGTGACCACACATGACAGTGACACACAACAAACAAATCATATGTAAAGAAGTGTCGCTATTAGAGATGAGCGAACATACTCGTCCGCGCTTGATGGTCGCTCGAGTATCAGGGTGCTTGAGAGGCTCGTTAATTGACATTTCCTTCCCTGCATGTTTTGCGCCATTTTCTGGCCAATAGACATGCAGGGAAGGCATTACAACTTCCTCCTGTGACGTTCCAGCCCTATCCCACCCCCCTGCAGTGAGTGGCTGACGAGATCAAGTGACCGCCGAGTATATAAAGCAGTCCCACCCGCTGCTCGCCTCAGACACACACTGGCAGAGATTAGGAAGAGTGCTACTGGTGCTATAGGGAGAGTGTTAGCGTCTTCAAGAACCCCAACGGTCCTTCTTAGGGCCACATCTGACCGTGTGTATTACTGTTGTGGCTGGCTGGGAGCAGTTTTGCACCAAAACATTTTTTTTTCATCTCGGGCTGTGCAGGCTATTACAGCTATAGTGTTCTAAGTCTGCAGTCTGTAATACAGAGTATAGGGACAGTACTGGTGAGGCAGGGACAGTGGTAGTGTAGAATCCTGTCAACAAGTACCCCAACGGTCCTTCTTAGGGCTACCTCTGACCGTGTGCATTACTGTTGTGGCAGCTGGGAGCAGTTTTGCACTTTTTTTTTTTTTTCATCTTGGGCTCTGCAGACTATTGCGTTGCCAGTCTGCAGCCAATTATACAGAGTATAGGGGCAGTAGTGGTCAGGCAGGGACAGTGGTAGTGTAGAATCCTGTCAACAAGTACCCCAAAAAAGCTCCCCCTTAGGGCTACTTGTGAGCGTGTGCATTACTGTTGTAGTGGCTCACTATTAGCCAGCTAGGCCTTTCTGCAGCCCAGCGTATAATTTTTTCGGCCCACAGTATGCATTACATAACTGCTGTGACCCTCCAAGTGCAGGCCAATAATTGCCTAATTTTTTACACCGCTCTGTGTGTCCCGTCAACTTCACGCACAGCGTACGCCCACAGCCGCTGATAGAGGGAAAGACATACACGCTATCTAGGCGGCTAGTTTTAAAAAAAAAAAAAACTGAACAAAACATTCCTCCTTAGGCCTCGGTCAGACGGGCGTTTTTTCGCGCGATTTGCGCATAAATAGAACCACTGCTTCGCAATGGCATAGGACACATGGCCGCTTTTTATGCGGATGTCTGATAAATTATAGGACACGAGGAATCGTAGATCGCGCCTATCTGCGATCTGCGATTCCTTGTGTTCTATTATATGCGCTCAATGGGGCCGGCAGCAGCAGCGCCGACCCCATTGAGAACATATACTACAAAGATCATTCTCCTCTCCCACAGCTGTAACAGCTGTGGCAGAGAAGAACAATGTTCGCCAATTGAATTCAATGGAGCCGGCAATACAGCCGGCTCCATTGAAAGCAATGGGCTACCGGACAGCGCGGGATGAATTTCCGGGAAGGGCTTAAAAATATAAGCCCTTCACTGAAAATCATCCAAAAATGTGTAAAAATAAAAAAAATATATATACTCACCTTGTCCCTGCAGCCGGAATTCAGCGCGGCCAGCCGGCAGTTCTCCTGAACTGCTCTGTGTAGCATTCAGCAGCCGGGGATTTAAAATCCCCGCCTGCTGAATAGGCTGCCTCTGATTGGTCACAGCCCTCATCAATCAGAGGCAGCTCTCACTCACCCATTCATGAATTCATGAATGGGTGAGTGAGTGCTGCCTCTGATTGGCTCAGCGCAAGGACCAATCAGGGGCAGCTCTCAGCTTGAATGACAGCGCTGATTGGTCCCTGCGTTGAGCCAATCAGAGGCAGCACTCACTCACCCATTCATGAATTCATGAATGGGTGAGTGAGAGCTGCCTCTGACTGGTGAGGGCTATGACCAATTAGAGGCAGCCCATTCAGCAGGCGGGGATTTTAAATCCCCGGCTGCTGAATACTACACAGAGCAGTTCAGGAGAACTGCCAGCCGGCCACGGCTGAACTCCGGCTGCAGGGACAAGTTGAGTATATATATATATATATTTTTTTTACACATTTTAGGATGATTTTCAGGGAGGGCTTATATTTTTAAGCCCTTCCCGAAAATTCATCCCGCGCTCGCCGGCAGCCCATTGCTTTCAATGGAGCCGGCTGTATTGCCGGCTCCATTGAATTCAATGGGCGAACATCGTTCTTCTCTGTGACAGCTGTTACAGCTGTGGCAGAGGAGAATGATCTTTGTAGTATATGTTCTCAATGGAGTCGGCGCTGCTGCCGCCGGCCCCATATATTAAAACACAAGGAATCGCAGATCGCAGATAGGCGCGATCTGCGATTCCTCGTGTCTGCCCGTTTCGCCGAAAATGCTGCTAGCTGCAGATCGCGGCAAAAAACGGTCATCTGACCGAGGCCTTAGGGCTACCTGTGTGCGTGTGCATTACTGTTGTAGAGGCTCACTATTAGCCAGCTAAGCCTTTCTGCAGCCTAGTGTATAATTTTTTTGGCCTACAGTGTGCGTAACATAACCGCTGCCAGCCTCCAAGTGCAAGCAAATAATTGCCTAATTTTTTACACCAATCTGTGCGTCCCGTCAACTTCACGCACAGCGTACGGCCACAGCCGCTGATAGAGGGAAAGACATATACACGCTATCTAGGCTCCTGGTTTTTTCAAAAACAACTGAAAAAAATCCTCCTTAGAGCTACCTATGCGCATGTGCAGTTTACTGTGTGGCTGCTAGGAGATGCAGTGGCTCACTATTAGCCAGCTAGGCCTTTCTGCAGCCTAGCGTATAATTTTTTTGGCCTACAGTGTGCGTAACATAACCGCTGTCAGCCTCCAAGTGCAGGCAAATAATTGCCTAATTTGTTACAACGCTCTGTGTCTGCTGCATTCAAAATACACCATGCTGAAGGGTAGGGGTAGGCCTAGAGGACGTGGACGTGGACGCAGGCGAGGACGCGGAGGTCCAAGTGAGGGTGTGGGCACAGGCCGAGTTCCTGGTCCAGGTGAATCGCAGCAGGCTGCTGCGGGATTAGGAGAGAGGCAAGTTTCTGGGGTCCCCAGCTTCATATCACAATTTATGGGTCCACGTGGTAGACCTTTATTACAAAATGAACAGTGTGAGCAGGTCCTGTCGTGGATAGCAGAAAATGCATCCAGCAATGTATCGACCACCCAGTCTTCCACGCCGTCCACTGCTGCAACTCTGAATCCTCTCGCTGCTGCTCCTCCTTCCTCCCAGCCCCCTCATTCCATGAAAATAACACATTCTGATGAGCAGGCAGACTCCCAGGAACTGTTCTCGGGCCCCTGCCTTGATTGGGAAAAAATGGTTCCTCTCCCACCTGAGGAGTTTGTCGTGACCAATGCCCAACCTTTGGAAAGTTCCCGGGGTCCGGGTAATGAGGCTGGGGACTTCCGGCAACTATCTCAAGAGCTTTCAGTGGGTGAGGGTTTCGATGATGATGATGAGACACAGTTGTCTATCTGTGAGGTAGTAGTAAGGGCAGTAAGTCCGAGGGAGGAGCGCACAGAGGATTCGGAGGAAGAGCCACTGGACGATGAGGTGACTGACCCCACCTGGTTCGCTAAGCCAACTGAGGAGAGGTCTTCAGAGGGGGAGGCAAGTGCAGCAGCAGGACAGGTTGGAAGAGGCAGTGGGGTGGGCAGGGGTAGAGGCAGGGCCACAGCAAAGACTCCCCCAACTGTTTCCCAAAGCAACCCCTCGCGCCAAGCCACCCTGCAGAGGCCTAGGTCTTCAAAGGTGTGGATGTTTTTCAGTGAGAGCGCGGACGACTGATGAACAGTGGTGTGCAACCTGTGTCGCGCCAAGATCAGCCGGGGAGCTACCAGTACCAGCCTCACCACCACCAGCATGCGCAGGCATATGATGGCCAAGCACCCCATGAGGTGGGACGAAGGCCATTCACCGCCTTTGGGTAGCACCACTGCCTCTCCCCCTGTGCCCCAACCTGCCACTCAGATCCAACCCCCCTCTCAGGACACAGGCATGAGTGCCTCCCGGCCTGCACCCACACCCTCACCTCCGCTGTCCTCGGCCCCATCCAGCAATGTCTCTCAGCGCAGCATCCAGCTGTCGCTAGCGCAAGCCTTGGAGCGCAAGCGCAAATACGCCGCCACGCACCCGAAATGTTGCAGGGTCTGACTGAGACCGACCTCTGGCTTTCGCCGCTGAGCCTCCAACCGGGCATGGTAGTGTGTGACAACGGCCGTAACCTGGTGGCGGCTCTGCAGCTCGGAAGCCTCACACACGTGCCATGCCTGGCCCACGTCTTCAATCTGGTGGTTCAGTGGTTTCTGAAAAACTACCCGAACTTGTCAGACCTGCTCGGCAAGGTGCGCCGCGTCTGCGCACATTTCTGCAAGTCCACCACAGACGCTGCCACCCTGCGGACCCTGCAACATCAGTTTAATCTGCCAGTGCACCGGCTGCTGTGCGACGTGCCCACACGGTGGAATTCTACGCTCCACATGTTGGCCAGGCTGTATGAGCAGCATAGAGCAATAGTGGAATACCAACTCCAACATGGGCGGCGTAGTGGGAGTCAGCCTCCCCAATTCTTTACCGAGGAGTGGGCCTGGATGGCAGACATCTGCCAGGTCCTTGGAAAGTTTGAGGAGTCTACCCAGATGGTGAGTGGCGATGCTGCAATTATTAGCATCACCATTCCTCTGCTATGCCTGCTGAGAAGTACGCTGCAAAGCATAAAGGCTAACGCTTTGTGGTCGGAACAGGAGACAAGGGAAGAGAGTATGTCGCTTGATAGTCAGAGCACCCTCATGTCTATATCTCAGCGTGTTTTGGAGGAGGAGGAGGGGGAGGAGCAGGAGGAGGAGGGGGAAGAGACAGCTGGGCCCACTGCAGAGGGTACCCATGCTGCTTGCCTCCCATCTGTTCAGCGTGTATGGCCTGTGGACGAGGAGGAGGAGGATCCTGAAAGTGATCTTCCTAGTGAGGACAGCCATGTCTTGCGTACAGGTACCCTGGCACACATGGCTGACTTCATGTTAGGCTGCCTTTCTTGTGACCCTCGTGTTAGACGCATTCTGGCCACTACGGATTACTGGGTGTACACACTGCTCGACCCACGGTATGAGGAGAACCTTTCCACTCTCATACCCGAAGAGGAAAGGGGTACGAGAGTGATGCAATAACACAAGGCCCTGGTGGACAAACTGATGGTAAACTTCCCATCTGACAGCGCTAGCGGCAGAATGCGCAGTTCCGAGGACCAAGTAGCCTGGGAGGCGCGGAGATCAGGCAGCATGTTCAGCGCAGGCAGGGGAACACTCTCCAAGGCCTTTGCCAGCTTTATGGCTCCCCAGTAAGACTGCGTCACCACTCCCCAGTCAAGGCTGAGTCGGAGGGAGCACTGTAAAAAGATGGTGAGGGAGCACGTAGCCGATCGTACCACCATCTTCTGTGTTGCCTCTGCTCCATACAACTATTGCGTGTCAAAGCTGGACATGTGGCACGAACTTGCGCTGTATGCCCTCGAGGTGCTGGCTTGCCCTGCCGCTAGCGTCTTGTCAGAGAGGGTGTTTAGTGCAGCTGGGGGAATCACACGGACAAGCGTACCCACCTGTCAACTGCCAGTGCCGACATGCTTACACTCATAAAGATGAACAAAGCCTGGATTTCCCCAGACTTCTCTTCTCCACCGGCGGAGAGCAGCGGAACCTAAAGATTCTTATCGCTGCAATCGCAGATAAAAGCACTCTTCTCTATCACCGGGAAAACAGGGCATTTTTTTTGTCAATCTGTCTCTGACATTAGTCCTCCTCCTGCTACTCCTCCTCCAGAAACAACATGTCATCGCGCTGAACGGCCAATTTTTCTGCGGCCCAAAAGGCTCATCTACATCTACCAATGTTTTTACAATTTTTCTAAGTTTCAAAATTATTGAGACTGTTATATGAACCAATTTTTTCAACAGGGCTGCCTCCTGGCTTTGTTACAAATTAAGCAACAGTGAGCTGTATCTTTAAAAAATTGTTTATGGGTTTCACCTGCCCTCTTGGTTTATAAATTTTTCAGGGGTACACTTGTACTCTTGGTACACTAATTTTTCGGGCCCGCGCCTACGCTCTTATCCAACTAATTTTTCCGACCTTCGCCTACGCTCATGGTATCCCAATGTTTCAGAGGTTGGTCTATACTATTACTACAGAAATTTTACTGGGGTCTGCCTGCCTGCCTATACTTCTGCTACGAGAAAGTTACAGGGGTCTGCCTATACTGCTGCCACTTACATGTTACAGGGGTCTGCCAATACTGCTGCCACTTGAATGTTACAGGGCTCTGCCTCTACTTCTGCTACAGAAATGTTACTGGGATCTGTCTTTAGTGTTACTACTGAAATGATACAGGGGTCTGCGTATACTTCTGCTACAAAAATGTTACTGGGGTCTGCCTCTACTGTTACTAAAGAAATGTCACTCGGCTCGGTCTATACTGTTACAACAGAAATGTTACTGGGGTCTGCATATACTTCTGCTAATGAAATGTTACTGGGGTCTGTCTATATTGTTACTACACAATTGTTACTGGGGTCTCCCTAGACTTCTGCAACATAACTGTTACTGGGGTCAGCTTATACCTTTGCTACAGGAATAAAACAGGGGTCTGTGTTTACTATGGGTGCACTGAGTCTTCCCATCGCGGTGTTCTACCTATCTGGCCCGAAAACCAACCCAGACTGACTAGGGCATGGCGTGTGGGCCGCAGCCAACATGTTTTTCCTCTCACGTAATCGCAGCTATCTGGGGCACTGCAATGGGATTTCTTTCTGTACCGTCTGTGTGTTCCTGCTAGCCACCCATGCTGCGGGTGCACACAGACTTGCCATAGTGGAGTTGTACCTGCCTGGCACTTTTAAGGAAACCACGAATGTCTAGGGCATGGCATGTGGGCCGCAGCCAACATGTATTTCCTCTCCCGTAACCTCAGTTATCCGGGGCACTGCAATGGGATTTTTTTCTGTACCATCTGTGTGTTCCTGCTAGCCACCCATGCTGCGAGTGCACACAGACTTGCCATAGCGGAGTTGTACCTGCCTGGCACTTAAAAAAAAAAACCAGAATGTCTAGGGCATGGCGTGTGGGCCAAAGCCAACATGTATTTTCTATCACGTAACCTCAGCTATCAGGGGCACTGCAATGGGATTTCTTTATGTACCGTCTGTGGGTTCCTGGGGGCCACCCATGCTGTGGGTGCACACAGACTTCCCATTGAGGTGTTTTACCTGTCTGCCCCCAAAACACTGACAGACTTGGGTAGGGTGCAGAGTGCAGATGGTTTACCCCTTGCGTTGTCGATGAGGTATCCAACACCCAAACAGAATGAGTAGTGTGTGGACACATGGAGTCCCCATTGGACGCAGGGTCGTGTGGGGGGGTTGGGCAGCATGTAACCCAGGAGAAGAGGCAGCGGAGTGTCCCACAGGCAGTGATTGTGCTTGTTCGGAGGTAGTGTGGTGCTTAGCTAAGGTGTGCCTTGCTAATGAGGGTTTGTCCGAAGTAAAAATTGTTAGGGGGGGGGGGCCCACTCTTGCCGCCATTGTGGCTTAATAGTGAGACCTGGGAACCTGAGATGCAGCCCTGCATGTTGCCCCCCCGCCTGCCCTATCCGTTTCTGTGTCGTTTCCATCACTTTCGTAGGTTTTGCAGATTTGCACAAATGAAAACCTTAGCGAGCATCGGTAATATACAAAAATGCTCGAGTCGCTTATTGACTTCAATGGGGTTCGTTACTCGAAACGAACCCTTGAGCATCGCGGAAAGCTCGACTCGAGCAACGAGCACCCGAGCATTTTGGTGCTCGCTCATCTCTAGTCGCTCTCCCAAGAAATAAGTATTGAGCAGGAGTACATTGCTTTCATCATTTTTATGTCTACAGGTGTGAAATCAAACATTGCATGTAAAGCTGAGGAAGGGACCTCAAGATGAAAGGCTAAATGGAAGGAAGATGTTATTAGAAGGCCTGTGAGCAGGAGCAATATTAATGGTTATCAAGAGAGTGATCAGAGGAGTTCTGCACTTAAAGTAATTAAGCTGTCAGATCGGATTTTGACATCCTCTCAGATTGAAGTGTTAAGCTTCGGTCTGGCCTTCTGTTGTACAACTAAATTTAATTTGTTACAACAGTAGAAAGAAGTACAAGAAACTTTTTCATAAGGCCCCATATCCCTTACAACCCAGAAATTAGATCAAGTTAATAAAAATATTTTAATGGAAGAACAATTACCAGGTAGGTTTCTAGAATCTTTCATTGCAAAATCTATCACATTTCCTCTATAGTCCCTCTATCTAAATATCTTACTATTTGTGAAATTGGTGACATAGGAATTTAAGAAAATACCAGAAGTAATTAAGATGGACAATTGTACTCCTGCTCAAAGGAAAGAATTGAGTTTAATGACAGATATTGTAATTAAGCCTTCAGATAAAGTCAGAAATGTTGAGCTGTGGCCAAAGGTTTTATATGAGAGGGTAGCAGTGATTCAACTCCGAAATACCAATTGTCATAAGAAATTGACATACAGTCCACTAAATTCCTTTAAGTGTCATTTGACAAAGACCCTGGATAGAGCTGTGGAGTCTGGTTTGATAATGTATTAAATAATTGGGAATCTTACAATTGCAACATTTTATTGTTATCCAGTATACACAAGCATGCTACCAAACTTCAAGGTTATCCTGTAGGTGCAAGTATTAACAGTTTATGTGAGCCCTCATTCAAATTAATCGATCATTGGTCAAATCCACTTGTGCAAATTTTGTCCTCTTATGTCCAAGAAACAAGTAATGTGTTATGTAAATTTGATTAAATACAACTTGAAAATGATATAATACTGATGTGATGTGGAATCTTTGTATACTTCAATTAGTCATGCGGATGGATTATGAGCAGTACATTATTATCTCTCAGTTCAGATATGGTTGGTGAGTTTTGTACCTCTGTGTTGAACCTGTGAGAATCTGTCCTGACTCATAATTTTTTTTCTGTTTAAGGAGTTTCTCTATTTACAGCTCCAAGGTACTGCTCTCGTATTGTGCGCCCTCATATGCAAATTTATTCCTGGGGCTGTGGAAGAGGAGTATATTTTTGACTGGCTCTGTGGACCTTATTGATTGGGTTCAATTTTGGGGAGAATTTATTGCTGATGATCTCATCATATAGCAAGGATCAGTTGAACACGTGGATCAGTTTTATGTGCTCCCTTAACCAGAATGATTTGAACATTAAGTTGACTTATAAAGTGGGTAGAACTTATATGAATTTTTTGGACATTTTTTTTACAATTAGATGAGCTTGGCCTCAATAATACAGATGTTTACAGGAAATCTACATCAGCACATCCAAAAAGCTTAATTGAAAATATACTCGTGGGACAGTATTTGAGGATAAAAATATATGCTCTAATGATGAATTTGAGAAACATTCCAATAATTTAATTGTGCAATTCAAGAAAAGGTTATTTCCTTATCTCATGATCAGAAAAGGGTATTTTCATGCAAAGAATTCACGTTTTGATTTTTTACAACCAAGATAAAAAAAAAGAAAAAGAAAATGAGAAGGTTTGATTTATTTATACTTTTAATTCCGGTTGATCAGACATGAGACTTGCCTTGATATGTTGGGTCGCCGCCATTGTGTGGGCACATGGTCTAAGGAATTGTTTGGATCACAGGGCCCTACAATACCTTACCATGCTGTAATATTGAGATGTCGACTTATTTTCAAGTTATAATAGTAAGTAACAATATCTAATCACACATTTTATTACTTGTAACACCTTTGCAGTAATTAACTGTACAAGTTGTCCATGTGGTTTGTTTGATGTAGGGTTAACAACTAGAAAACTGGAGAAAAGAGTAGGAGAATATATATGAGGCATCAATGCATTGGGGGATAAAAATAATTTAACTAAATTAAAGACATTGCTGAAACGCTTTAAGTTCTTTCATAATTGTGAAGGTTCCCCAATTGGTTAAATGAGTCCAATATTTTTGCTCCTTTTCTTTAAGGGTGCGGGCAGACGAGCGCATAAACGGCGCGTTTTTGCGACCAAACGTATATACGTGACCATCTGAGGCAATGGTTTCGAATGTATTCGTTCACATGGGCGATTTTACGGCGCGTAAAAACGGCAATTCGAAAAAAACGGCACATATGCGACCGAAATACGCGCTAACGCATATTCGATCGCTGAAAAGACCGTTTGCAAAGTAGGAACAAAAGAAAATACGCTTTCTAGCTCTGGTCGTGATCGGTGAAAAACGATCGCTCGGGCGATTATACGTTGCGCTCGTGCGAACGTAAATACGCCTACGCTCGTCTGCCCGCACCCTAAATTTTTCTCTGGCTTCACATTAATTAATTTTCTAGGAAGGGCTGATTATTAGATGTCTTTTAACTTATGTTTGCTTTGTAGGTGCTTATGTTAATGAAGCAAAGGATGTATGTGTCCAGAGGGGCATATTAAGGACTGGAGTATTTGGAGGATCAATTTAAAGACCAAATACATTTATTTGAATATATGAATTGATACTTTTATGTCTTTTTTTTATTATTTAACGAATGTTAATGTATTGATATATTTTTTTTAATGTATTGGAGAATTTTTATGTATCTATACAGTCTTTTTCACTTGTCACTTTTATTATATACAATTATTGTGTGTATTTTATGTGGTAGTTTATTTACTTTCTATAATCTCTATATTAATTATATTATGATGAACAATTATTATCTATATATATAAAATTGAATGTATGCGTGTCTGTGTGTGTGTGTTTGTCATTTATGCGCTAATACACCATTCATCCGATTGCCATGAAGCTTTGGGAAGTTGTTGAGTACACTCCTGGGAAGATTATAGGCATAGTAAAACTATCCTATGATAAATGGCGCGCGTGCGAGCGTCGTCGACAGTTACGACCCCCCCACGTAGATCGTTCGATTTCCATCACTGCCACTAATTCTCTCACTTCGCGATGTCATAGAAACTTGAAATTTGGCACGAGCATTGATTATGTCATAAATAGGAAAAGTTAATAGGTCCCAACTCAATTATTCAATTCTAAGCACCAAAGAATTAGCGTCCAAATTTTACATAGGGAATCTAATTCTCTTACTTCCCAATGTCATAGAAACTTGAAATTTGGCAGGAGCATTGATTATGTCATAAATAGGAAAAGGTAATGAGTCCCAACCCGATTATTCAATTCTAAGTGCCAAAGAATTAGCGTCCAAATTTTACGTACGGAATCTAATTTTCTCGCTTCCCAATGTCATAGAAACTTGAAATTTGGCACGAGCATTGATTATGTCATAAATAGGAAATGCTAATGGGTCCCAACTCGATTATTCAATTCTATGCGCAAAAGAATTAGCGTCCAAATTTTACGTACGGAATGTAATTTTCTCACATAGAAACTTTAAATTTGGCACGGGCATTGAATATGTCATAAATAGGAAAAGGTAATGGGTCCCAACTCGATTATTCAATTCTATGCGCAAAAGAATTAGCGTCCAAATTTTACGTACGGAATGTAATTTTCTCACATAGAAACTTGAAATTTGGCACGGGCATTGAATATGTCATAAATAGGAAAAGCTAATGGGTCCCAACTCGATTATTCAATTCTATGCGCAAAAGAATTAGCGTCCAAATTTTACGTACGGAATCTAATTCTCTCACTTCCTGATATATATAAATGAATGTCTGTCTGTCTGTCCTTTATGCATTACTACACCATTCATCCAATTGCCATGAGACTTTGGGAAGTTGCTGAGTACACTCCTGGGAAGGTTATAGGCATAGTACATCTATCCTACGATAGGTGGCGCGCGTACGAGCATCGTCGACAGTTATGCCCCCCAGACAAAGATCATTTGATTTCCATCTCAAGCACGAAAGCAAAAGGCATTGCGAGCAACGGGATGAGTGTTCAACCAGAAAATGATGCATCTGCCGAACGTTTCGCAAGACAATTGCTGGATATTGAGAATGCTGAGGTAAAATGAAAGCTGTGCTGTGATTGGTTGCTATTTCTTATACTGCTGAGGTAACATGAAAGCTGTGCTGTGATTGGTGGCTACTTCTTATACTACTGAGGTTACATGAAAGCTGTGCTGCGATTCGTTGTTATATATTATACCACTGAGGTAACATGAAAGCTGCGCTGTGATTGGTTGCTATATATAATACCGCAGAGGTAACATGAAAGCTGCGCTGCGATTGGTTTCTATTTTTTATATTGCTGAGGCAGAATAAAAGTTGCGCTGTGATTGGTTGTTATTTCTCTTACTGCTAAGGTAACATGAAAGCTGCGCTGTGATTGGTTGTTATATATTATACCACTGAGGTAACATGAAAACTGCGCTGTGATTGGTTGTTATCTAGATATATAAAAATGAATGAATGTATGTCTGTCTGTCTTCGCAGCAACGCGCGACGGGTAAGCTAGTATTGATTATAAAATGTATATGCATTTTTTATTTAGAGTCATAAAGTATTTTTATATAATTTTTTATGCAAATTTGTATATGATTTTTTTTTTTTTTTTGTGGGATTGTTCTCAGTAAGAGAAACCAAGTAATCTTGTAGGTATGATAACTTTTAATGGCTAACAAAAATACATTATGTTGATGTGAGCTTTCAAACCTACTTTGGGTTATTCCTCAGGTAAAATGAAATAGATCCAAAGAGGCATACACAAGGCACAGACATGGTGTGATTAATTTGCACTAAAAACAATACTATAACAGGATGAGCAGAGGAGTAAATACTTTATTAGTCTGCTGATAGAGGATGCGAAAGTTTTATTGTCTTTAAATTGGTGTTAAATTGTCAACCAGCATGTTATCATTGCTCTAGATTTATCATATCCCCCACTGATGTAAAAGCCCCCTCCTAGGTTCAGTCCATTCTTGAGAGTTTCAAAGATGGTTATAAACTTGTACTCCCAAATTCTTTTGTGACATTAAGATTTGAAATTGCCTTTTAGCATTGTAACTTTCATATGTTCTATGTTCTGTCCATGACTAGAAAAATGCACAGGATCAGGTACACAATATTGGACATGGAACATGTGAATGTCGCAGGGATCTTGTAGTCCTGCTGTGTGTTGGGGATTTGTATCCTGTCTGTTGTCAGTACATGTGAGAAGGTCCTGCAGCTTATTGCATTATAGAGATAAGTTCTTTTTTGTTTGTAAGAGGGCAATGCACTCCTGATTATATAGTTCCTCAAATTTGGAGGTTGCTGTAACACAGAAGAGGAGGGTCCAGGAATTTGGTTTTCAGGTGGACATTCTTGTGTAGGGTATGATGGAGTTTCTTTGAGGTTTTCCTTAGTAGCTTTAGCTGTGAATTGTAGGTCACTAGTAGAGGCACACAACTGTTTTCTTCCTTCTATTGTATTGGAATAATTGATTTCTGGGTATCCTGGTGGCTCAGGTGATTTGGTCATCAATTGAGGTGGGATGGTAGCCCTTATTTTAAAATGTTCTTTGAAGATGGTATAAAGGTTCCTTTCTGTCTATTGGGTTGGAGCAGATTCGGTTATATCTGATCTGTTTAGGATGGGAACTGTTCCATCTGAGGTATTTGGGCCGATCAATTACTTTACGGTATATGGATGTCTGTATTGAGTTGTTTGAAAATTTTATGGTGGTCAGTCCATCTTCTTGTGGGATGTTGGAATATAAGAATTCCACATCCATGGTGTCCAGGATGGCACCATCGGGGAGGGGACCTATGGTTTACAGTTTGTACACAAGTAGCTGGTTGTATTTTTCAACAGTGGTTTGAGGACACCTTCTACTCATCTTGAGATTTTTTCAGTGAGGGTTCCCACACCTGAGATAATTGGCCTCTCTGGATTGACAGCTTTGTGTAGTTTGCAAAGCATGTAGTATACACCAACCCTGGGGTTCTCTGGTATAAAGTCCAGTATAGTAGATTGCACCACATGTCAAAAGGAGTCTATATTTTCGTCCAAGATGGCATTGCGGCCAGGAGTATGTGTCCAATCAGATTCTTCTTGCCCCCTAGTTTCTCCTTTGTTTGAGTGCTTGAATGTCCTGTGTCCTCTTTGTCATGGAAGAACTCTTTCAGTCTTAGTCTCCTGAAATATTCCTTCATATCACTGCATAGTTCAGTTTTGTCAGGCACTTAAGTAGGACAGAATGAAAGTCCCCTGGAGAGTACACTGAGCTCCACATTAGTTGGGTTGTGAGATGACAGATCGATGACACAGCAGATTTTACCTCTGTCTATGTCCTATTGGAGGTTTTGTCCTATCCTGCTGGACTTTGGGTGTTCCTCATCAGTGTTTGGGTACAGGCCAGCTCTGAGCCGAAGTCTTTGGAGTTTTTTCCTTGTTCTTGATTAGACACAACCGTAGTGTTGTGTAATAATAACATTTTTTTGTGTGCGTCACTATCACATATGGTCATTAGGGAAAGCACTTGCACTTTTTGCTGTTACTTGAAAACCAGTACTGGTTAAAAGTTTCAGCCTTAATATATTTTCCATGTGGATTTATACAGTTTAGATATTATTTTGTTATCTGCATGTGTGTTTTACTAGGGACTGCACGCCTATAATAATTTTCTGATGTGCACTTCACATGAAGCTCATGTGATCCTGGAGTTCTGACCCCGTATGTTATGCATAGTGCATTCCAGTTTGAGGTGCATAATGAGAGTTTTGGGCCAAGCACAGGATGTGATTTTGGTCTATAATGTATTGGAGTATTTAAGGTAGCGATGTGTCAGAGTTGGATTGGCTGCCCCTTTCTATATAGAGAGTGTTTCTTCAATCACATGTATCCCTCAGAAGAAGCGGCAGCAAAACATGCGTTGAGGCACACATACTACTGTATTGGGTATTCACTGCGTTATTCAGGCTTTGAAGAGTGGTTAGGTACCAAATGTATTTTTGTATTTATTGTTAGACATATACCTCAACTTAGTCGATTTATGATGTCTATTTTTTCACATATTTTATTGTTAATGATACATTGTTGAGATTTTGATATGATTACCTGCCTTATATGTATCTTTTTATGTGTATCATTTCTAAATGTATTTAATAAAGATGAAGTTGGATGCCAATTGGAAGTGAAAATGACAAAAGTCCACAAAAATGCATAAAAATCACATTGAAATCACTTGTAAAATTGTCAGTTTTTCACTAACCAAAATCAAACCTTCCCGTGTGAATGCAGCCTGATAGTTATGGTGTGATAATGTAGTCATAATATGTTATACAGTTATCCAAATATTCTTCCAACAGTCATCTTGAAATCATGTATAAATCAATATCTCTATGTTATGCTTATTTGCTATTTACACATGTGACCCCCCCCCCCATAACTTTCCTTGAGTTAAAGAGTTCACGCTATAAACCCTCAACAAGCTGTAATCAACATTACTTCCAGTGGTTAGCTACACATAAACAAGTATAGCATTTACTACTCTGGACAGAATATTGCAAAAATTATGTTTTTTTGGTTCAAAGTTGGTCAACCTGCGCTACATATTTTAGGATATGTCAATCCAAGAAGAAAGGTAAGGAAAGACAAATCTGAAACAATTAAAGGAGTTTGACCACCAAAGACATTTATCCATTGCACATAGGATAGAGGATAAATATTTCATCACTACGTCTGACTATTGGAAACCGCAGAAAACCCAAGAGCTATCCCCACAGATGCCCTTATGAATGAAGCAGTGGTGCACATTCATGACTGACTATCATGCCATGGACTTCTGTCAGACGGACAGATCTTGCCCAGCACATCATCTTCACCTGTCCTATGGAAGTGAAAGAAGATGTAGTTGAGCATACGCAGCACTGCTCCATTCATGGGGGCATTCAGGAGGACAGTTCTCAGGATCTTTGGGTGTCCTAGCAGTTAGTCCCTCTGTGATCAGATGTTCATTTCCTACCCTGTTGGTGGGGAATAAATGTACCGTATATACCGGCGTATAAGGCGACGGGGCGTATAAGACGACCCCCCAACTTTCACCTTATACGCCGGTAATACAGTGGAGAAAAAAAAAATCATTACTCACCTCCCCCGGCGTTCTGTCGCGCTCCGGCAGGATGTCGCTTGCTCCTCGTCCCCGACGCAGCATTGCTTTCTGAATGCGGGGCTTGAAATCCCCGCCTCCAGAAAGCTAATACACACGCCGTCAGCCAGTTACAGCCATTCAATGACAGCATTGAATGGCTGTGATTGGCTGAAGGCGCACGTGGCTTCAGCCAATCACACTATTCAATGACATCATTGAATGGGTGTGATTGGCTGAAGCCACGTGCGCCTTCAGCCAATCACAGCCATTCAATGCTGTCATTGAATGGCTGTAACTGGCTGACGGCGTGTGTATTAGCTTTCTGGAGGCGGGGATTTCAAGCCCCGCATTCAGAAAGCAATGCTGCGCCGGGGACGAGGAGCGAGCGACATCCTGCCAGAGCGCGACAGAACGCCGGGGGAGGTGAGTAATGATTTTTTTTTTACACTTTTTTTTTGGTATTACCGGCGTATAAGACGACCCCCGACTTCAGAGCAGATTTTTCGGGGTTCAAAAGTCGTCTTATACGCCGGTATATACGGTATTTGATGGTGAAGTCTATTTAAGTAGAGTAGAATAGAGCCTCTGTAATACATAACTATTAACATGCTGTCCGCTTGTATCCTAATGTTCAATTTTAGGATAATATTGAGTTCAATTGATAAAGAAAATAATTAATACAACTTATGCTAAATGTCAATATACTGTGAGTTTAAGACATATTTCTCTATATTTTCTATATACTAGTTTGATATTTGCTGTCTAATGTTAAAAACGTTTTTTTGCCCTGATTTTTGATTCACGAGTTTAGAGAAATAAGATTTTATATACATATAGGTCCTAATATACTGAATTATATGTTTATTCTCTAGTCAAGAAAGGCCACCATTTATTAGTACATTGCTTTATATTACACATTAATTACTTAGCCATTGATTTATGCATAAATATGACATGTGTCGAAGAAATTCTGTCAATCTGCTACAAAATGGTAACATCGCTGCATGATATGAACAGTATGTGCTTGCATGGTCAGAAAAACTCTAAAGTAGCAGATGCCACAGTATGGACAGTCTCTACAGTTGGTCTTATGCAATGATAAATCATTCTTTACTGAGTGCTGGCAAGCTATCTAATGCAAACCAAGGGGGTTGGTAGATTAATTATTAAAAAACAGGTTGCTGAATTACAGGAAACATGTTATGTGCTAAAAAAAAGATTCAAAATTCTGTTTAGTGTGTGTACATCAATGTATCATGAAGAGAAATTATATGTAGATTATAAAAGATGAAAACAAGCAGCAAAATCAGTCTTCTAAATTACTGATTTTATTCATGCAGCAAGATATATCACTTCAAAGAAAGCAGTAAAAAAAGTTACATTGTAGGGGGAAGTACATACTGTGTATATACCCTGTTTCCACAAAAATAAGACCTGCCCTGATTGTTTTGGGATTTTTTGGGAGGCTTGAAATGTAAGCCCTACCCCAAAAATAAGCCCCACCTGCATTACAAAAAAAAGGGGATGTCTTATTATAGTTACCTAGCAGGCTCGGTCCAGGTCCCTCCCACTGCTCTCCGGAGCTCTGACATGCTTCTTGCAGACCACTGCCACCCACAGAAGATTACTTCCTGGTTATAGGAAGTAATTTTTTGGTTTTTACAGCACTTTTACTGGATTTTCAGGGAAGGGCTTATATTTAAAACCCTTCCTTGAAATCAGTTGACTGGGTGCCAGCAGCAGAATCCTCTACCGCAGCTGACATATGTGACAGCTGCAGTAGAGAATTGAAGGATTCCTCTGTTACATCTGTTACAGATGTGACAGCAGGGAATTATTTTTACTAGCGGGGATGAAGGAAACATCTGCTACATGCAGCAGATGTGTTCTTCATCCCTGCAGGAGACACAGCAGCGGCGGACAGGTAAGTTTATTTTTTTTTTATTTATTTTTTTTACACTAAAATTTTTGTTTTTCAGGGAAGGGCTTATATGTAAAGCCCTTCCCTGAAAAACAATGCTTGGTTGCCGGCAGACCATTGTTTTCAATGGAGCCGCCGGCAGCAGTCGCGGCTCCATTGAAAACAATGCCTGCAGTCACGCGTGTTTTTGCACATACATGGGTGCGCACTTATGTACGCACCTATGTATGTATAAAAACACGCTCGTGTGAAGCCACGCTTAGCATCATAAAAAAAAATTAATGACTAGTTGCCTTTTTCTAAATAATATTAATGGTATTTATCTATCTTGTGATTATATTAACATACAAACCAATTCTTTTACATTAAGAACTAAAATATATCCACATGAAGATATGTATACTGTTTTTATATCTCGCTGTATATTGCAGAAAAATGTTTACAAACACAAAAAAGGCAAATGTATTTTTCTCATAAAGAAAGTTCCATAACAAATACTATGGTCAGGATGGAGATTGAGAAGAGTTTTTTTCTCCTAGGCCCCAACAAATCAGTATTATTGATTTTTGAGAACATTCTGGCTGAACTGTATCACATCATTCAAAGGCTTCTGTGTTCCAAATGAGTTTACTAATGAGAAGGAAAAGCAATACTTTTAGTGATCAGATTTCAGTGTTTCTGTGTACTGTCCTTTACAAGACTTGCATAGAAACTACAAATTGTTCTATTAATTTCAGCACAGATTGTATGTTTGCATAAATACATATGATCATTATGTCTAACTAATTGAAATAAGGAAACTTTAAATGGTTGCACTCCTTGTTGCACTCTGGGAAATTAAATTAGGCTGCCAGTGGTTCTGCAGGTTCATGTCATGAAAAGGAAATGGTCTGTTTCAAATTATGTTACTGATTGAATGACATAATCACAGAATCTTCCTAAACCACAACACTAATTTTATTTAAAGGGGTTGTCCAAGTTAAAACTTTTATGTGAAAAGGCTAATAAAGACCTGATATTTCCCATTACCCACAAGTCCCTTGCTGGCAGCTTCAGATCTCTTCACTGATGTAATGTTTACAGGCTGCAGTCAGTCAGCGTCTTCCTGTAATTTTTTTTATACTATTCTGGTACTAAGTTCCTACTAGGATAGCACATGCAGTTCCTGGTTACTCTAAAGATTGCTTCCGCGGCTGCTCCTTCTCTGGAGACATGTTCCACATATGGTGGACCTGCCCTCAGGTCAAAAGGCTCTTGATCCGGACATACTCCCTAATTTATTAAATGACCTATCATAATTTACGTAAAAATCCATGGGAAGCCCTGTTTAATAAACGGATTGAAAATATAGCTCCATACTCTAGAAGACTGTTTTCTTCTTCTTAGCTGCAAAACAAACTATTGCTCATTCTTGGCAAACAGCTTCCTTGGACTTTTCCGAGGTTAAGTGCTGAATGAACTGGTACTTGATCAATGAAAAAGTAACATCTATAACAGAAGACAAGTAAGACAATTTCCTGAGTATTTGGACCCCATGAATATATTCCGCCTTCCCTGCAATGGGGGCTGGCTCATTATCCTTCCTATAAAAATAATTCTAAATACATAACCTTGCGGCTTCCTTTCCCCCCTGTGTCATGGCCCCTTGAAAGAAGACCCGCCCCCCCTTCCCATACCCCTCCCTTCTCCCTTCCTCTCCCCTCTTGAACTGTTATTGGACCCTGGCCAGGCTATTGATTACAATGAACCACATCTACCAGAAACCCAACATCGAAAGGCGATAAAATTCTGGCTAAACTGGAATATTATGACCTGATTATAATTTGTCTAGTCATTTGTTTTGTATTGCTTTAACCACAACATGCCTGTATAACTTCTTCTACTGATATATTCTTCAATATATTGAACATTTTCAATTAAAATTATTGTTTTAAAAAAACAAACTTTTTCCTGTATACACAGTGAATAAGACTTCAGGGGCTTCAAAGGAAGAGCTATTGCATCAAATTACTTATGATTGATTGATTGTGCTCCTCTACACGCCCCCTGGTGAGCCGATACAGTACTGGTGTCTCTATAGTAACGCAATAGCTGGGGTACGGAGATTACCCTGTTTATTAGTGTGTGCTTGCGCGTGACTTAAGACGAGAAGTAACACCATATCTTGGGGCTGGGGATTGTCCTCTTCAGCTTAATGTGCATGTTTGTACCTTGGAGGATGCGATCTGATGACAGCCAGTGAGAGTTCATGCGCATGCGTCGTGGCAGAATTAGGATGTCACACAGAGTTATCAAGGTAATAGAGCATGAATACAATCAGTGCTCACAACTGCTGACAGCTCCATTGCCCGTTTGGGATTGGGCTAGTGATGGGCGTGGTTTTACGGTGGGATGGTGATTGGTGTGTTGTTTTCTTACATTCCCTATTTAATTTGTATTGTGATGTGTGTGTCATTGACTTGATGAAGACTGGGGATAGCATTTGAACCGTTGTCTTTTATGGATTGAAATAAAGCAGCATGTTTTAACAAAGAAATATTCGGTGAAGGATCCTGTTTGCACCCCGTATGCTGCTCCACTTCTGAAGATTTACTTAGATATTTCTTTGGATGACATCTACATCCTGCTGGGAGCGTGCAATTCGAAGCCCTGTTGGTGAGTCCCCCCCCCCCCCCATTATAGTCGGGGTTCTGTTGAGTGCTGCTGTCGGACTATTTACGTTTGCTATTCTATGGCTTATATTCTATGCTTTTTTGTGGCATATAATCATATATTAAATATCTGAGCAACAAGGAAGGGAAACTTTACTTTGCAATATTGCAAACTGCTCGATTTCTGCACTGATTATTAATTTAACCTTCACTAATTGCTATCTAACTCACAATTATAGACAAACACATTCCGACTAATTGCACAAACAGTTTTACCGTTCATGTCTTTTTATTGAGCACATTGAGTAAAAATCCACAGTGCAAGAAGAAAAAGTAAATGAACCCTTGATTTTAATAATCTGCAGATTTCCCTTTATCAGCAATCACCTCTTCCAAATGTTTCCTGTAGTTGCAAATAAGATTTGTAAACATTGAGTAGAACTTTTTGAATATTTCTTCCTGCAAATATATTTCAGTTCATCATTATTTCTGGGATACCTTGTGTGCACAGGTTTCGGAATTGCCCATTGTGCTCTTGGGCAAATGTTTTATTGCCTTTTCCAGCTCTGTTCAACTCTATAAGGCCTTCTTCACTCTATATGGCGTCCTTTAAAGGGGTTCTGACTAGAATAAGGTTTTTATGCTTTCACAGCCATTGTTCCCTGGTCTGCCTAATGGACACAAGGAACCCACGATTTTTGGCTGCTAAAGCATAAAAACCTAATGCTTACCTTTTCTTCTGTTGTTGTTGTGCAGTGGGGGTCATCTCCCAGCAGGCTTTCTTCTTCCTCTGATGAGCCAGGACAGGCTGCACCCCTCTGGGATTGCGCGCAGGTGCAGAAGAGAGGTGCCCTCTGACAGGAGTCAGGACGGGCCGCCTCTCCACTGCGCACACGCAGACCTTCCGGCTTAGCCAGGACAGACGGGCCGCCCACAGCAAGCACTACTTGTGACGTGGCGCCCATACGTTCACCTCGGAAGTGGCTGACGGATGGAGCAGAGCAGGAAGCGGTTATTTTGTCCAGCTCTGCTTCAAGAAGCTAAAGAAGAAGATGCCAATGGAGGGGACATGCCTGACGATCGGTCCTGGCCAGGCAAGGTAAGTCAATTTTTTTTTGTCATGTAAGAACCCCTTTAAGTCAAGTCCCAATATTAATTAGCGTTTTCTCCTCCATTCACACTGGCGGCTGTGGCATATTAGAAAAAAATATATGCTGCCGCACAGAAATCCCTATTAGAATTACTTCTAATACTTAAATAGAGGCAGCTGTGACCTTTTTCCAGTGCTGGTCGCAGCTAAACTCCCGCCCTTCCCTGAAAAGCCTTTTAAAATCGTAAAAAAATTTTAAAAAATAGATACTCACCTCCCTTCAGCTGCCGGGGCACAGCAGCGTCTTCTCCTGCTGTCCCCTGCACTGTGGTGCTGAACTGCTGATCTATCAGCAGCCGGGGATTTAAAATCCCCGCCTGCTGAAAGAGCTGAATGTAATTGGCTGAGGTGCTCAGCCAATCACAGGCAGCTCTTACCTGTCATTCATTCGGGGAGAGCTGCCTGTGATTGACTGAGCACCTCAGCCAATCACATTCAGCTCTTTCAGCAGGCGGGGATTTTAAATCCCCACCTGCTGATAGATCAGCACCACAGTGCAGGGGACAGCAGGAGAAGACAAGGCTGTGCCCCGACAGCTGAAGGGAGGTGAGTATCTATATTTTTTGTTTTTTAAATCACTTTTAATTTATTTCCAGGGAAGGGCTTATATGTAAAGCCCTTCCCTGAAAAACAATTCAGGTGTGCCACAGACCATTGTCTTCAATGGAGCCGCCGCCAGCAGCAGTGGCTCCATTGAAGTGAATGGCTGCATTTTTTTTTTTTTTCACCAAAATTTTTCCTTTTCAGTTAAGAGCCTATATGTAAAGCTCTTCCCTGAAAAAGAATTCAGGTGTGCCAGCAGACAATTGTCTTCAATGGAGCCGCCGCCAGCAGCAGCGGCTCCATTGAAGTGAATGGCTGCCTTTTGTTTTGTTTTTTTCACCAAATCTTTTCCTTTTCAGTTAAGAGCCTATATGTAAAGCTCTTCCCTGAAAAACAATTTAGTGGTGCCAGCAGACTGTTGTCTTCAGTGGAGCAGCCGGCAGCAGCAGCGGCTTCATTGAAGAGAATGCCTGCATTTTTATTCTTTTTTACACTAAAATCTTTCTTTTTCAGGGAAGGGCTTATATGTAAAGTTCTTCCCTGAAAAGGAATGCAGGGAGCCGGCAGACCATTGTTTTCAATGGAGCCGCGGGCAGCAGCCGCGGCTCCATTGAAAACAATGCGTGCATTCCCTATGGTGCACGCATGTCCTATCTTTGCAGGCACGCACCTGCAAAGTACGGACACATACTTTTTTGTTTCAATGATTTTTATTACATTTTTTTAAATTTTAAAACAGGGTACAACAAATAAAATAATTATATTTCATGTACAAGAAAATATAAATAGAGTATATCATGCAGCATACAAAATTAATTAGTAGTCAACGATTGAATTGAAATCTTCAAAACATATAACTAGAAAAGAGAGAGAATTAGAAAAGTAGTTGCCAGGTTGGTAAAAATGGCATGATCATTGTTTCATGCGCTTGTCAACTCACCCTAATGGCTCGAAGGATTATCCTGGAAATAGGGTCATAATCCACATTCTACACAGTAGGTGATAAGTGACCATGCTGTCAACATGTGATGGAATTTGGGAATCATAAAGGTATTACATGTAAGCATTTTCATACATATATATGAAAAATAGGAAAATAAATAAATATATATATTTTTATGGAGGATACAGTTTCCCCTATACTGGGGTCATCTGTACTTTTTCTCAGTCTCAGTATAGTAAGACTGGATAATGTTAGTATCTTGCAATCTAGTATCTGAAACTCCAGAAGGATCTCATGTGAGCTAAGGAAGGGGCTTTTAGTACCACACGACTCTCTAAGGAGGATAACCTTTGAAACAGAGTCCCGACATTGTTGGAGAGGTGGGCAGCAGTTGACAGTACAGTTAGGATACATGTGAGCTAATCAGACTGGAGTATAATGCCATCTCAGTGTGATTTTCATTAATGTATTCCCTACATTTAAGTGCTTTATGTTTGAATGTTTGAAAAGTTCCCTTTCCCATTCCTTTAGTGGATACATTTTTTGGAAAATTACTCAATCGTGCAATAAGGTATAAATAGGTTTTAGCCCTTTATTTCCTTTGTGAAATATCTTGAATATATTTAGGTTACCCTGAAACACAGAGGATTAGTATTAACAAAATAATTGTATACACCGGGAATGCCCAGTCCTTCTACCTATCTATCTTTTGTAAGCCATTTGTTAGCAATGGGGAGAGTGAGGAACACATATAAAAATGTTGGTAATTTAAGACATTGTAGTTGTTATTCTTCCTAGCCATGATATTTCAAATTTAGAAAGCCATTGAGATTCTTCTTGTAGTGCATTTAGCACTACAGATTAGATTGGCATGCATTTTTGTGTAAAGCTGTAATTGTAATACCCAGATATTTCATACCCACAGATTGCCAATCGAATGAATCTTTGTTTTGGAGATTTTACAGTGTATCTTCAGAAATGTTTATTGGTAAGGCCCAATGTCCATGGGAGGGTTTGAATTGTGGGACATCCATGTGGACAATCCACAATACAAGCCACCCATAAGGATGCAGGGGCGTCCGCAGCTTAATTAGAACATGCGGATTTGTTTTGTGGACTTTCTGGCCTGGAAAACAAATCCCAATATGCTCCATTTTGTTGCGGATCCCACATGGACGACTTCCATTGAAGTCAGTGGAAGCCATCCAACCTGCGGCCCATCCACAATTCAAGTAGTATTTTTTTTTTAAAAGTACTGCGCATGCACATGGCACCCGGGCCTGCATGCCCGCATGCATCCGCAGTACAAAAAAAAGAATATTCAGACCTGGATGCAGAAGACCCGAATAGGTCCGCAGAAGACCCGCACAGGGCTCCCGTGGGTGGAATCCAACCTGCCTGTAGACATGAAGCATAAGAGCTGAAAATTTTGAATAATTATTTTATAAGAGACCTTGCCAAAATGGTTATAGTGATACTATGAATATTAATGGGGAAAGTGGACAATCTTGCCTAGTGCCGTTGGTTATATTAAATTCTGTTGACGGGGCCCATTTGTAAAAACATGGACTGAAGGGTTAGAGTACAATCCAGATATAGCTTGAAATAAGGACCCCTCAAACCCCATTTTCTTCAAGGCCACAAATGCATATGCCCAATTTATGTGATCAAATGCTTGCTTTTTCAGCATCCAAAGGTAACTGCACTGCAGGGAACCATCCTAGACTCTAAAAAGTGGGCAATATTAAGTTCTCTCATTGCGTTGTCTGATGCTTGGCGACACTTCACGAATCCCACTTGATCTTCCCCAATTAGTGTTGGAAATTTTGGTGCCGGTCTAGAGGCCAAATATTTTTCTGTAAATTTTGATATCTGTGTTCAATAGTGAGATGGGTCATAAATTAGTTTTTTTTTCCTGGTGTAGGAAGAATAACTGTTGGAGCATGTTGCTTTTTCTTTGGAAAAGAACCCTCAGTGACCACTAGTTGAAATGTCTTACACATATTAAGAGATAAAATTGTGAGAAGGTCTTGTAATAAGTGTTTGGGAGTCCATCCGGGCATTGTGATTTACCCAATCACAAGGAATTAATTTGTTCGAACACTTTTGATATTGGGATTAGACTTAAATAGAGATGAGCGAACACCAAAATGTTCGGGTGTTCGTTATTCGTAACGAACTTCCCGTGATGCTCGAGGGTTCGTTTCGAACAACGAACCCCATTGAAGTCAATGGGCGACCGGAACATTTTTGTATTTCGCCGATGCTCGCTAAGGTTTTCATGTGTGAAAATCTGGGCAATTCAGGAAAGTGATGGGAATGACACAGTGACGGATAGGGCAGGCGAGGGGCTACATGGTGGGCTGCATCTCAAGTTCACAGGTCCCACTATTAAGCCACAATAGCGGCAAGAGTGCCCCCCCCCCCCCCACTGTCAGCATAAAGATCGTCCTCCTCTGGCACAGCTGTAACAGCTGTAGCAGAGAAGAACGATGTTTGCCCATTGAATTCAATGGAACCGGCAATACAGCCGACTCCACTGAATGCAATGGGCTGCCGGCGATCGCAGGATGAATGGTCGGAAAGGGGTTAAATATATAACCCCTTTCCTGCAATTCATCCAAAAATGTGTTACACTAAAAATATATACCGGCGTATAAGGCGACAGGGCGTATAAGACGACCCCCCAACTGTCACCTTATACGCCGGTAATACAGTGGAGCAAAGAATAAAAAGCATTACTTACGTTTTTAGATGATCTGCGCCGCTCCTGCAGGCTGTCACTCCCTCCTGGTCCACGGCAGACAAGCTTTCTCCACGAAAGACTTTAAATCCCTGCCTCCAGAAGCACATGTGCCTTCAGCCAATCACAGCCAATGACAATGATGTCATTGAATGGCTGTGATTGGCTGTGTTTCTGGAGGCGGGGATTTCAAGCCTTGAAATCCCCGCCTCCAGAAACACAGCCAATCACAGCCATTCAATGACATCATTGTCATTGGCTGTGATTGGCTGAAGGCACATGTGCTTCTGGAGGCAGGGATTTAAAGTCTTTCGTGGAGAAAGCTTGTCTGCCGTGGACCAGGAGGGAGTGACAGCCTGCAGGAGCGCCGCAGATCATCTAAAAACGTAAGTAATGCTTTTTATTCTTTGCTCCACTGTATTACCGGCGTATAAGGTGACAGTTGGGGGGTCGTCTTATACGCCCTGTCGCCTTATACGCCGGTATATATTTTTAGTGTAACACATTTTTGGATGAATTGCAGGAAAGGGGTTATATATTTAACCCCTTTCCGACCATTCATCCTGCGATCGCCGGCAGCCCATTGCATTCAGTGGAGTCGGCTGTATTGCCGGTTCCATTGAATTCAATGGGCAAACATCGTTCTTCTCTGCTACAGCTGTTACAGCTGTGCCAGAGAAGAAGGATTTGTCTTCTATATGTTCTCAATGGGGTCAGCGCTGCTGCCGCTGGCCCCATTGAGCGCATATAGAATGCATCCATAGCGAGCAGCGGGAGGGGCAGATTTCAATACTCGGGTGACACCTTATCTCCCCAGCCACTCACAGCAGGGGGGTGGTATAGGGCTTAAACGTTGCAGGGGGAAGTTGTAATGCCTTCCCTGTCTTTATATTGGCCAAAAAAAAGCGCTAACGTCTCAGGGAAGAAAGTTTAATTTACCAGAACACCGCATGGTGTTCGTTACGAATAACGAACATCCCGAACACCCTAATATTCGCACGAATAGCAAGCTCGGACGAACGCGTTCGCTCATCTCTAGACTTAAAGGATTCTCTCTGAACTGCAGAAAAGATAGGTAATTTAAGCTTTTGAACATGATGGGTCGCACTAGGTAATGTGAATGGACCATGCTTTAGGTTGTATAATACTGAATAATATTCCCTAGAACTATTTGCTATATCAATTGAATGTGTTAATTTCTCTGTGTTATTTGGGCCTAACAGGCATGAGATCTGAGATTTGAGGGCTTTTCAGCTCTTTAACATTTAACAATACAATCTTAATCACCATGTTAAACAGTAAATACAAAAGGCATAGTAATATAGTGATTCATATGCTCAAGGTTGTTGTAGCATTATCCACACGCTGAATGAGCCAATATGTATACCTGTTATATTATGAGAAGAGAAAAAGTTAGAGAACAAAGATATACAACATTAATGTCAAACAGTCTCTCACTGTGCTGTGATTGAAGAAAGAAATATATGATTGTTCTCAGTAAGGGCTCAGTCACACGGGTGTTTTTTTGCCTGATTTGCAGATGCGCTTGCGATCTGCAAATATATATACCTAATGCTTTGCAATGGGATCAGTCACATGGCCGTTTTTTATGCGGATGTGCCAAAAATTATAAGACACAAGGATTCGCAGAACGCATGTAACTGCGTTCTGTGCAAATAATTGTTCTTGTATATGCGCTCAGTGGGCTGGCGGCAGCAGCGCCGACCCCATTGAGAACATATTACTAAAGATCGTTCCTCTCCATTCAATAGCTGAGAGCTGCCTTTGATTGGTCACAGTGCTCAGCCAATCAGAGGCAGCTCTCTCTCACCCATTCATGAATTGATTGGCTGAGGGCTGTGACCAATCAGAGGCAGCCCATTCAGCAGGCAGGGATTTTAAATCCCTGCCTGCTGAATGCTACAGAAAGCAGTTCAAGAGAAGAGTCGGCTGGACGCGACTGCCCTTCGGCAGCTGCAAAAAGCTTTTTTTTTTTTTTTTTACACTTTTTTTTGGATGGTTTTCAGGGAAGGGCTTATATTTGAAGCCCTTCCCCAAAAATTTATGCAGCGCTTGCCGGCAGCCCATTGCTTTCAATGGAGCTGGCTGTATTGCCGGCTCCATTGAATTCAATGGGCGAACAACGTTGATCTCTGCCACAGCTGTGGCACAGCTGTGGCAGAGAATAGCGGGCAGCGCCCGTGTGACCGAGCCCTTTGGGCTGATAAACGCTGCTAGCAGCATTTTCTTCAGCCGTGATGCTGGCTTCGGTCACACAATTTTTTTTGTGCGCATCAGTTTTGCGCACAAAAAAGCGCATGAAAAAACGCCCGTGTGACTAAGCCCTAAGAGAAACCAAGTGATGTTGTAGATATGATACTTTTTAATGGTTAACAAAAATACATGATGTTATAGCGAGCTTTCGAACCTACTCAGGGTTCTTCCTCAGGCATAATGGAACAGATCTAAAGAAATATTTATATTAAAACATATACACATGAATACATGGGAGGGCACAAATATGGTGTACTTAATTTGCACTTGAAAAAAATTCCACAAAAGAGGGCACAGACATGTTGTGATTAATAGCACAATCTACAAGCATATCTACAAGATTACTTGGTTTCTCTTACTGAGAACAATCACACTTTGCTCTACTGGCTAATGTGGTAAAAGGCATACAGAAAAGCCCCACCTTTTCTGAATTTTGTGATCCCTGAGTGTTGTGGTAACAGGGAATAATTGTGGTCTTTGAGCTAGGGTTGCTGGAGGCACGTCTGTGTACAAAGAGAGAGACTGAAATGGCGCAGATTGAAGCTTAGCTTTTCTAGCAGCATCCAGTGATTTCTCCTTTATGTAGAAGAAGTAGACACAGGCCAGAACATCCCTTTGTACATGATCCACCAGGTGCTTAGAGCAAGGGAGTCTGTGTGCTCTACCAAACATAAAAGCCTGTACTGGACACTCCTATAACAATGCTTGCATGAGACTCAATAGATATTCAATAAGCTCAGGGGCAGACATAGTTTCTGGAATCCCTTGTAATTCCATGTTATTGTGGCATGACCTGTCCTCTAAGTGAGTAACCTTGACTCTAAGTTGGTCAAGCTCCAACTCCAGGTTATAATGTACATCAATGAGCGAGTTATGTGATGTTGCAAAGTCCGCCATCTTTGTCTGCACATGGCTGTTTCTATTTTCTGCTGCAGTGATTGCGGAGTTGATGCATTGGATAAGCTGAGCAAAATTAGATTGTATAGAGATTTGTAGAGACTTCAACACAACTTTTGTAGTGGTATCCATGACCAATGTGTCAGTCACCATGATATCATCAAAGTGGTCTGCTAAAAATGAGGATGTGGCAGTAGTGTGTGATGAATCACTCACCTTTACATCAGATGCTCTTTCTGGAGTGTCCAGTCTCTGCCTCTGTTTTTCTGGGCTGGCAGGAGGAGAAAAGCTTGCTGCCACCATGAGGTCAAGTAATTGATGATGACGTAGCTGCTGACTTCCTCTTGGCATCCACGGGACTGCTCTCCAAGGTGTTGTGCACAAGAGCGATCGTAACAGCGTGGTTGGAAAGGAAAGCCTTACTATTCAAGGGTTTGAAGCTATGTTTTCACTATTGTTCTGTGGGATCAAAGAGCTGCACGGGCTCTGAAGTGGTAGAGCTATCCAGTGAGCTTTGGGCTGCGCCATTTTGGTTTTGCTCCAGGGACCGGGAAAAGAACAAATTAATAAGCTTGCATTCTTGGATTGACAGCTGACCGCTTCCCCCTCAGCAACATCCTGGAGGTGTAGGGAACAGGTGAGGCCCTTGTAGCTGTATGTTTAGCTGATGTAATGTCACTTTTGAGCCCTGCTGGTTCAGAAGCTCTGCACTAGGCAACCATTCAGTTCAGCAGCCAAGCCACGCCTAAAACACACACTTTTTAACTCATCTATTTTTATCAATTTCTTAATTGAAACATATTTTGCCAATTAGTGTCGGAAAAGCTAAAGCTAATAATGAATTGAGGCTTGCAAGAGAGGCCAAAAGCAAAAAAAAAAAAGGATTTTAGGGGTATGCCAAAAGAAAAGTCAAAGATGCTATTGGATGCTTACAGGATGAAAATTGTGGATTGGTTAAGAATGATGTTGAGAAGGCCGAACTTTTAAATTCCTGTTTTATATCTGTTTTTTCTCAGAAAGTCGATCAAACATCAACTGATCTTCCCTGTGCTATTGGGGGAATAAAAGAATGCAGGCTATCTCAAGCTGAGAGATGGGGAGGGAACACTTAGCTAACTTAAATGAATTCAAGTCTTAAGGTCCAGATAAATTACATCCTAGGCTACTAAAGAAAGCAGCAGAGGTAATTGTTGAGCCACTCGCCATAATCTTTGAAAATTCCTGGAGAACAGAAGTCCCAGAAGATTTGAAAAGGTCAAATGTTGTCGTTATCTTCAAAAAAGGGAAGAAGGTGGATCCAGGAAACTTAAGGCCTTTGAGCCTGACTTCTATACCTGGAAAGATCATTGAACAAATTATTAAACAGCATGTATGCGAGTTCTTGGATAAAAATGGAGTAATTAATCAGAGCTAGCATGGGTTTGTAACAAACAAGTCATGCCAGACAAATCTAATTTCCTTCTATGACATAATCATCGACTGGGTTGATCAGGAAAATGTGGTGGATATAGTATATTTTGACTTCAGTAAAACATTTGACAAAGTATCTTATACCATACTTATTGAAAAAATGACCAAATATGGGATTGACAAGTCAACTGTTAGGTGGATTCACAACTGTCTGAGTGATTGTACTCAAAGAGTGGTCATAAATGGCTGCACATCCAAGTGGAAGAATGTATCAAGTGGGGTACCATAAGGCTCTGTCCTAGGCCCAGTGTTTATTTTTATAAATGATCTGAAGGAGGGAATTGATGGGAAACTGATCAAATTTGCCAACGACACTAAGCTAGGAGGGATAGCTAACACTAGGGAAGGGAGGGAGAGTATTCAAAAATATTTAGAAAAACTTGAACAGTGAGCGGCAACTAACAAAATGGTTTTTTAACAAGGAGAAATGCAAAGTCCTACATCTGGACAAGAAAAATGAAAAAAGCACATACAGAATGGAAGGAATTGGGCTAAGCAGCAGCACATGTGAAAAGGACTTGGGTATACTAATAGATCATAGACGGAACCTGAGTCAACAATGTGATGCAGCAGCCAAAAAGGCAAACACAATTCTGGGATGTATTAAGAGAAGCATAGAGTCTAGATCATGTCAGGTCATTATCCCCCTCTACTCTTCCTTAGTCAGACCTCATCTGGAATACTGTGTCCAGTTCTGGGCACCCCACTTTAAAAAAAGACATAGGCAAACTGGAGCAAGTTCAGAGAAGAGTTACCAAGATGGTGAGTGGTCTGCAAATCATGTCCTATGAGGAACAGTTAAAGGATCTGGGAATGTTTAGCTTGCAAAAAAGAAGGCTGAGAGGAGACTTAATAGCTGTCTACAGATATCTGAAGGGCTGTCACAGTGCAGAGGGATCAGCCCTATTCTCATTTGTACAGGGAAAGACTAGAAGCAATGGGATGAAACTGAAAGGGAGGGGACACAGATTAGATATTAGAAAAACCTTTCTGACAGTGAGGGTGATCAATGAGTGGAACAGGTTACCACGGGAGGTGGTGAGTTCTCCTTCAATGGAAGTATTCAAACAAAGACTGGGCAAATATCTGTCTGGGATGATTGAGTGAATCCTGCACTGAGCAGGGGGTTGGACCCGATGACCCTGGAGGTCCCTTCCAACTCTACCATTCTATGATTCTATGAATTAGCTCTGGGAGAAATAATTAACACGGAGGTTTGTTTACTTTTTCTCCTTGCACTATGGATGCGTTCAATAACAGACACGAACGGTACAACTGTTTTAGATTGTGTTTGTCTGTAATTGTAACTTAGATAACAACCAATGCACATTTCATTTGTATTAAGGAAGAAATCCAGGCAATTCCAATGTGTTCACTGACTTGCATCTACACATTAACTGGTGCAGACACTACACTTTAAGTTTCAACGTTCTACACTGCAAACATTCAGGTAACTTTCTTCACTAGGCATTGCATAAACGCTATTGTTTAGGAATAGTTGCTAGATTGCACTAGGGAGAAACTTGTGATTGCCAGTTTTTGTATGCCATTATATAGGGTCTTTTTAATTAAGCTGCGTTCTCAGCTTGATTTATTAAAAATAATAATCTTCATTTATATAGAGCCAACATATTCCACAGTGCTTACAAGACAGGAGGAACAAAAATAAAACCATGGTTACATGAAGTAATCAACTGATGGAAACAATAGGGGTGAGGGTCCTGCTCAAGCTTACATACTACAAATAATGGGGTGATAGAGAAGGTAAAAGGGCTGGAGATGTATACGGTATTGTGAGGTGGAGCGTGGGGGATTCTTTACACATTGACAATGGTTAAAATGAGCCGTATAGTGGCTGAAACGGTGTGACTATAGGGGGCGGTTGATTGCAGCTAGCAGGGATTACAGTCAGTAGGGCAGGGAGCATGTTATCAGTAAAGAGGGGTTTGGTTTAGGGGATATGGTATGCCTCCCTGAAAAGGTGTGCTTTTAGAGCACGTCTGAACTTTTGTGAGTCATGGATTGCCCAGATAGTTTTGGGTAGCACATGCCAGAGGGCTGGTGCTGCTCTGGAGAAGTCTTGCAGGTGGGAATGAGAGGTTTGAGTTAAAGGGCCATTTAATCTGATTTACTTGGCAGAGCAGAGGGTACGGACTGGGTGGTAGATTGAGATGTGGGAAAAAATGTAGATTGGTGCGGTGCTGTGGAGAGCTTTGTGGATGAAGGTAATGAGTTTAAATTGTATTCTGTAAATGACAGGCAGCCGCTGCAGTGACCGGCACAAGGTAGAGGCATCGGAATAGCGGCTTGATAGGGAGATAAGCCTGGCTGCAGCATTCAGGATAGATTGGGGAGTGGGGATTGACACCGTTTCTTTTCTTGTACACTAACTGAGAATCTGCTTATGGGGAGGAACAATCGCTAATACTATCATTCATCATCACATGCTGGCTTTACATCTTACACAGGAAAATGTACCACCAAACTGTAAATATTTTTATGTTTGCTGAAACTGAATGATTGGCCGACGAAGGAGCATTTATTTGTTTATTGGCATACTGGTTACTTTAAAAGGCTGATTGTTAGGTGAATAAGGATTCGGAGGAATGTTGAGCCTGATAATCAACCAGTGCAAAAGGATCTTTAGTTAATGAACATCATTGCCTGCCAATACTCACCTGAACCTAATAGTGTATATACATGTTGTAGTTGAATCTTGGTCAACTATAAAATGGGAACATAGCCTTAGGTTGCTTTCACACAACAGTATTTTACATTACAGTTTGTAATGCAAAACAAGGACAATGTCAAAAGCAGAAAAAGTGCAACCATTTGTATTATATTTTTCTGTATATAAGCTCCACTCGTCTTTACAAATACTGAAGGAAAATGTAGTGATAATGCACACAATCCTAATATGTCCACAGTTTGGTATCAGTATCAGAGCTAATACCCCCAGACACTCTGTGTTGTTCTACTGAGCCAAATTTAGAACACTTTCAAAGCTTCTAAAGATGAGTGGGCACCCAAATGCTCGGGTCCGCGTTATTCTGAGCTTTTCGTAAAATTCGAGAGCTCTACTCGAGTAACGAACCCCATTGACTACAATGGGAGACTCGAGCATTTTTGTATGTGGGACGCCGGGAGCTGATCTTTTTTTTTTTTTTTTTCTAGGTTCGTCTCTCTCTCTCTCTCTCACCTGCCAGACAAAAAATTTGCCAATGACGCGCGCTGCGTCGCGACGGGGAGGGGCCAAAACAGGCACGTCCCAGCAGGGAGGAGCAGAAAACTGGGGCAGGGTCGAACATGGCTTGATGCTTGTTCGAGTAACGAGCACCATCGAGTATGCTAATACTCGAACGAGCATCAAGCTCGACAGAGTATGTTCGCTCAACTCTAGTAGCTTCATGTGCAGCAACCATTATATGGATATTATGGCTGGATGACACTGGCTTTGAGTTCTCTAGTCAATAATAAATAATACACATTTCTTTGCTCTTTTTGTTTAAAAAATAGACAGAATGAGATACAACTTTGCACTTCATTAAAGGGGTTGTCTCGAGGAAGCAGTGAATTTTTTTTTTTGCCCAGTTCCCCTAATTAAGCATACATTACTAAGCCCCCCTGTAAATGACTTTTCTGGCTGGTTTGTACTTACAGTTCCAGCGTTTCAGCAACTTATAAAAATTTTCCCAAGATGGCCACCGGCTCTTTTCCCTTCGCTTGCTGTAGCCCGACGTGCGCGCTCCCGAGACGCTACCAGCTGTGTCTCCCTGACAACCAGACGCCCCGCAGCCGCCGACCGGACCCCGGGATTGAACGCGGCCGACTACGGCACACAGTCACCCACCGCCAGGCAGCAGGTAACCGGCGCTAGGCCTCGCCCCCCCCCCCCCCGCGCTAGACCCCGGCTCCCCCGCGCTAGACCCGGCCCCCCCGCGCTAGACCCCGGCTCCCCAGCGGTAGACCCGGCTCCCCCGCGCTAGACCCGGCCCCCCCCCCCCCCCGCGCTAGACCCCGGCCCCTCCCCGCGCTAGACCCTGACAACAGACGAAGGCCCCTCGGCCCAGCGGCAGTCCCCTCAAGACAGGTGAAGGTCCCGGGCCACAGCGGTAGGTTCCGGAGCCCAGCGCTAGGTTCCGGAGCCCAGCGGTAGGTTCCGGAGCCCAGCGGTAGGCTCCGGAGCCCAGCGCTATGGTCCGGAGCCCAGCGCTAGGACACCCGGAGGGGCCCACGTCTGTTAGTGACACATCACCCCCGACCCATCACTTACCTGGACGGCGGGACGGCTGGGCGGCTTCTCGGGACAGCTGGACGGCTTCTCGGGACGGCTGGGCGGCTCCAGTTTCTGCACCTTCCTCTAACAGAGGATGGTACAGAATGGCCGCTCCAGCGCGCTCCCGAGAAGTGACAGCTCTTCTGCGCATGCGCAGAAGAGCTCTAGCGGCTAGCAGGCTGAAGCAGCTCAGAGCAGAAGACCGGACTGCGCAAGCGCGTCTAAAAAAGCAAGCTGCCAGCGAATTTAGACGGAACCATGGAGACGAGGACGCTAGCAACGGAGCAGGTAAGTGAATAACTTCTGTATGGCTCATATTTAATGCACGATGTATATTACAAAGTGCATTAATATGGCCATACAGAAGTGTATAACCCCACTTGATTTCGCGAGACAACCCCTTTAAGTTTGCTGGGACAAACATTGTATCCTGTGTTATTTGTCAATATTAGGTTTCATTGCAAAATACAGTGCTTCTATTAATGAATTCAGGACTAACTTGCACCCCATGAAGCAGAAACATAAAAATGTAAGTGTATTTTGTATTTTAGAGAATTAAAACCTACAAAGGCATTTATTAAACAGGTAATACTCAAACGCATCCAAGATAGAAGATCACCTAATAAAACAATTATAACGCTGCAGAAACATCAATTAGGTTTCAATGTAAAATGTATTAATGGACTTTCTATTTTTGCTTTAAGTCTTCAGAATTATACGTGTCTTTATTCCCAGACTAAATTACATGCATATGACTGCCCAGCTTGCTTCTACAGTGGGGTACAAATGAAGGCATTTAGCTTCTGCAGACCAGATATTAATAGAAGTGCGAGTTCATAGATTAGGTAGGAAAAAAGCATTTTCTGGAAATATAAAAAAGTACATTGGTTCTATTTGAATATGTATTAACTCACTAATGAGCCTCATTTTAATTTTACTGAAATTATACTTTTTCTTTTCCAGATGTTAAGTTTGAAGTATATAAATAATGAGTCAATTACATAGAATCTACTCTAACTTTCTGCTACCATGTAACTAACTGCTAGCTAAACAGTGATTTGGTATCTAGTATACAGTGTTATGCTAATCAATCGTTTTAGTTACATTTTGAGTCACTGTATATATGTTACACAACAGACACTAATTCTCTTTAGCACATACCTTCCAACTAAATAGCTAGCAAGTTAAGGGGGTTTCATATAAGGAATAAAAACACATGGAATAAAAAGACACCAAACTCATTAGAATTTGATACTGCGGATAGATACAATGCATTTTGTATTAACAGGTCTGAGTACAATATGACTTTCATTATTCAGATAGAACCAAATTAATTGCATTATATATTTGCCTTGTTGTTATTGTTTGCTTGTCAGGATAGCCTGGCATCAAAATAATGGAATAAACTGGCAATATATTGCTGAAATTCAAACAGGAAAAAAGCATGCAATGCTGACCTCTGCTGTTCATCTTCTTCTCCATATGCTTTGTGTTTGCAGTAACTTAGAAAAAAAATACCTTATCTTTTTGTGAATCTACTTTGAGCATCTTACTAGCATAATTTTGATTAAAAAATGTCAAATAATATCAGTTTTTGAAATGTATACCCACCAACTTCTTGTCTATTGAAATGTAACCTGTCATGAGAGAATTATCCATTATTTATATTAATTTCCAAACGTTAGTAATTTTTTTTTTCAATGTCATTATCACTAAAAAGAAAAAATCTTGAAATCTTATCTTCTTTGTAGGCTTGTATTTGTGTATTTGCGCATGAAAAATTTGGGCGTGCTATACGCAGAAAATAGAACCCATTGATTTGCATGGGTTTATTCACATGTGCATATTTGGCTGCGCAACTTTGTCACGCAATACAATACGCAGCAACCTCTATTTTTTGCACACTTGCGCAGGGAAAGAATACATCTTGAATAGAGATGAGCGAGCGTACTCGGATAAGCACTACTCGCTCGAGTAATTTGCTTTATCCGAGTATCGCTGTGCTCGTCCCTGAAGATTCGGGTGCCACTGCGGCTGACAGGTGAGCCGGGGGAGAGCGGGCGGGAGAGAGGGAGAGAAAGATCTTACCTCCGTTCCTCCCCGCTCTCCCCTGCAGCTCCCCGCTCCGTGCCGGCACCCGAATCTTCAGACCCGAGCACAGCGATACTCGGATAAAGCAAATTACTCGAGCGAGTAGTGCTTTTCCGAGTATGCTCGCTCATCTCTAATCTTGAACTCATTACACTAATTGGCCATTTCAATGGCTGAGAGAATTTGTGCATGTTTTTGAATGCATGACTTGCATGCGCAAAGAGTACAGTAAAAAACGCAGTTGTGCACCCAAATACGCAACGCGCGATGTGCAAAAATATAGCCCAAATGCAAGCACAAAGATGGACAGCTGATTCTAACTCCCACTGAAATCAATGTGGGTAAAAAATCAGCAATACTTACATAAATGTACTTCTATGAATATGGCTCATTTGTTAGCACTATTGCCTTACAGTGCTGTGATCCAAGGTTCAAATCTCATCAAGGATAACATCTGCATAGACTTTGAAAAACTCCATCTGGATGTTGTCAGATTTGAATCTGCAACTACAACATTGCAAACCAGCAGTCTAACAATTGAGCCACCACATGTGTTCTGTCTTCTAAAGAGCAGGACAAGAGCCGAAAGAATAGACACAAAGAGAATATAAAACAACATCCAGATGTAACGCTTGGACTTAGGGCCCTTTTACATGGCAGATGTCTGACAGGTCGTCTCAGTGATAATCGTTCCTGTACTTTTAGACAGGAACGAGTATCACTCATTGAGTGGAGGCAAAGCAGGTCAGGGATCGTTCTGGCCTACTCGCCTCCATTCTCAGTAAACAGGCATAAATGAACGACTGCCTGTTTGCATAGGCCAATACAACATTCAGTTTTCTGCATGCAGAAACTGAACGACGAATGAGAAGCAAGAGAATTCCAATTCAGTCATTCAGTCAGGACATGAATGATAATCATTCTGATTTCCACTAGATACAGGAATCTGAATGATTTATTGGCCTGTGTAAAAGGGCCCTTATATGAACTCACAGCTCTAGCACCACACTTCTTTCTTCTCCCTTCTCCAGTGGAGGAGAAAATGTGAAGAACAATAATAAACACAAAAAGAACATACAAGCTCCATGCAGATGTTCTCCAAAATCAGCCTTGAACCTAGAATTCAGCACTGCAAGGCAACAGTGCTAGCCACTGAGTAACTAAGCTTCCTTCTTCTCCTGCTGCTTCTACTCTGGAGGAGAAGAAGGAGAAAAAAGGAGGAGAAGATCTTCTTATTCTCCTACATCTCTTTCTTCCCTTTCTACTACTCCTTCTCCTTCTTCGAACCTCAGACCCAAGCACTGAAAGAAAACAGTGCTAACAGCTTAGCCACATTCATAGAACGCACAAATGATCCGATTTTATCACCCGGACGATCACGATGAGTATCACTAACCCTGATAAAGATAAAACAATAAAATCATCAAAAGATAAAATAAAAACAGACTAAAAAAAGTTTTTGTAAAGATTAGTTATACAAATATCAGGGGTGTTCATTCACATAAAGTGGGTTTATGAACCTACTGAGAGATGCGGGCTTGAATTAGTATACACTTAATTTCTTTGCTCATGTGGCGCAGAGTGTTAAGGCAGCAGTATGCAGTCCTAATCTTTCGCTCACGACCTGAAGGTTGCAAATTCAATACTTGGTTCAGGTAGTCGACTTAAGGTTGACTCATCTTTCCAAGGTCATAAAATGAGTACCTAGCTTGCTAGGGAAGGGGGGTAATAACTAAACTACCTGAAAGCACTGTGGAATAAGTTGGCGCTATACAAATAGCAAGTCACCCCTCCCTTTCCCTTCATTACTCTTTGCCAGTTTTCAGGTTTTGTTTAGTGGATGTGATTACACTCACTGATACTTTATAAAGGTTTTAGAGCAGGGGTTCACAAACTGCTGCCAATGGGGTGCATGCAGCCTGCGATGCCATTTTTTGTTGAATATGCCGTCCTTAAATTATGCACCAAAATCTGCACTGCTAATTGAGGATTTTTTTTTTTTTTTGAAAATCAGTTTTATTTGATTTTTTTTTGTTGCATTATATAAACATACATGTAACTTGGCATATATAAGAATCAGTTTGAAGCCTAGTCCCACTGGGCTAGGAGCTGTATGGCAGCCATAACAATTAGCAACTGTGAATAAACATATTGTTTAGCACCATCTTTTACCCTTACACCGGATATTCTAATGTCTTTCGTATATAGTTCTTGGTGCATATTAGGCTTTTAGACAAGACAGTGGGGGGAGGGTAAGTGGGAGTGGAGGGGACTGCGGGGATGGGGTCTAACTGAGGATTTTGATGCAGAATTGCCAGCAAGATTCTGCTATTTACAATTCCGCACCAAAATCTGCTTGTTAGCAGTGCTTTTTTTGGGTCTGACTATTCGACAGGAGGGCACATTCAGCAAAGCTGGTGCAAAATTTTGTATCCTGTGTGGGAGGTGCCTAATAGAGATGAGCGAACGTACTCGTTACGAGTACTTACGCACCCGAGCACCGCCATTTTCGAGTACAGCAGTACTCGCGCGTAAAGATTCGGGGGGCGCCGTGGCGGCACGGGGGGTAGCAGTGGGGAGTGGGGGGGAGAGGGAGAGAGAGAGGGCTCCCCCCTGTTCCCCGCTGCTCCCCCCCCGCACCGCCGCGCCGCTCCCCGCCCCCCGGCGCCCCCCGAATCTTTACGCCCGAGTACTGAAGTACTCGAAAATGGCGGTACTCGGGTGCGTAAGTACCCATTACGAGTACGTTCGCTCATCTCTAGTGCCTAAGGATTCTAGAAGGTCAAACTTTTCTATTTTTTTATTTTATGAATTGTGTAACTTTATTTTGCAAAATAAATATTCAGAATATAATTGTACAAGGAAGAAAATGTAAGAGTTCAGTGTGGATAAATAAACAATAGTTCTACAAATTAAAGCCAATGAGAGCCAACCAAACCTCATTAATATGAATGCATAAGGCAGTAGCAGAAAATCTACTCAAATCCATGGTAAAATCTGCCCGTGTTACATGCTGAATGGTCATGAATTTTGGTGTGGATTCACTGCATATTTTTTAGAAGTTAGAAAAGATGGTGCAAAAAAACTGAATGAATCCTAAGGCTAATTTCACACAACCGATTGCGATATTGGGCCATTAAACTCAGCCCGATATCACGCCCTGAAACGTATGCAAGGCGTTATTATATCAAAAACACCTTGCATGACTTCAGATACATCGGAAGATCAACAAGTGGTTTCTATTGTTTTCAATAGGAAACCTCGCATTGCGTGCAAATCGCATGCTGTGTCATGTATTTTCTGTCCCCATTGAAAACAATGGGCAATGCATTCCAAGGGAACACCCAAAGATTGAACATGCCACGATCTTTTTTTCGCACCGCGATGTGAGAAAAAAAGTCACTCATATATATGACCCCATTCAAAAGAATGGGGTTCATATTCGTGTGAGATTTGTGCATCTCGCGTCACCCAAAGGGTGCATTTTCAAACTGGTCATTTTCTATGAGAGTGTGATGTCTTTTGTCTTTTTGGGAAAAATGGCAGGAAAAAATGTCATACCCAAATCATGCTGGAGTTTGATAAAAGCACTCCTGGCCCCCCAAAAAAGCCACAAACAAAAATATATTGTACAGTATGTAACGCATGATAAATATTTAACTTACAGTTTAACGGAAGTCTGTCACATCATTTTTTCAATCTAAATTAAATATATTGTAAGGTATGGGACCGGTTGCTGATTAAAATGGTACCTTGAGTTTCTTGAATAACTGCTGCCATGTAAAGTTATCAGACTTCAAGTGCTTCCCGCACGGTATGCTAATGAAGAGTGGACCATCCAATTGGAGTTCACTTCCCTCTATGGTTCAGATTCTCCTCCACTTCTTGTAAAGATTCCCCTAGAGTGTTTATTGATGTCTCCAACCTTTTCATGCATTGTGTTCCAGGTTTTTCATGCATGTGATGTACTAAGGGGGGACACATATGAAGTGACTTACTCTTGGGTGGATCGTCATGAGCAATGTCATGTGAATGCACCCAATCCCTTAAAATGCAAGACATCAGTCCACATTCCAGAAAGGAGGGGGATTGGAGATACAGAATGTGGATTGGAGATAATCTGGACTAGAGAGGGAGGGGAACAGATAAGTACTTCAAAAATATACAAATAAATATTTAAAGAGTCAAAAAACATATGTTCAGTATTGGCTCCCATATGTAAAAATCTGACTAGACGTATTGTCAGCTCTCAAAGAGCTGGACAAATTTGGCTAATTCAAACATATGCTTTATTTGTCTATAACAGTCTGCAACTATTTCCACAAAGTATCTGAATAATTATCTACTTTCACTTTTTTCCAAGTTTTTTTATTTTTCTTTTAGTTGACAACGGTTTGAGGCATGCTTATGTCAATAAATAAAATTAACCTAGCAAGAATCAGCAAAGAGGACTACAGTACATGCATAAATACATGTATTTGGTACTGTAAGGCCCAATGTCCATGAGCGGATATGAATTTGCGGAATCCGCACGGGTCACCTGAGCGTCTGATCCGCAGTTCAAGATACCCATAGGGAACCATGGGCGTCCGCAACTGAATTAAAGCATGCAGATTTTTTTTGCGGACCTTTGGGTGCAGAAATCAAATTGCAACATGCTCCATTTCAGTGCAGTACTGCATGGACGGCTCCCAACGAAGTCGATGGAAGCCTTCCGATCCACGGAAAAGCAGAAGTTTGAAAAAAAAACCTCTACTATGCATGTGCACCAGTGTACTCGCCAGCGCTACTGCACACATCAGCAGTACAAAAAAAAGAAGACCCAGACAGGTAAGCACGGTCCTCAGCTGTGGGCAGGGTTGGATTCCGCTGCAGGCTCCCGCATGTGGAATCCGACCCGCCCATGGACATGAGCCCTGAACGTTCATCTTTATTAGTTATGTTAGTGTACAATATGCTGAGGGAAAAGTATGGCTATGAATGACGACAATAAGCCCCTCGTCAGATTTTAAAAGAAGGTGCCTTACATTTGGAGCTTAGTAACTGAATCAGAAGTCTAGAATTTAAAGCTCGGTAGAGTTAAAGGGGTTGTCCCGAGCCAAAACCTCAAAATTTACTATTAGCCCATTCCCCCTGTCACCCCCCGGCATAAAGCAGCCCTTTAAAGCGGTTATAAACCGCTTTCCTACTTACCGTTTTGAAGAAAGAATAACTTATAAAGTTCTTCTTCCAAGATGGCGCCTGTGATGTCCCAGGGTGCGTTCCACGGTGCACCGCGCTTCCAGGAGGCTTTCATGCGCGCTCCCGAGATGCCGGTCACGTGAGCAGGTGACTGATGTCATTGGTGGAGGAGTGCACTTGTAATGAATAAAACGCAGCTCCCGTGCAGTGATAGCTCATCTGCGCATGCGCAGACGAGCTGTATCGCGCGGGCACGCTGGAGCGGCTCGTTCACAGCGGGGAGAGGACAGTCTGCGCAAGCGCGTCTAAAACAGACTGCTGAGGAAGAAATTAGACGGCACCATGGCGACGGGGACGCAGAGACAGCGCGAGGACGGAGACAAGTGAGTGAATAACTTCTGTATGGCTCATATTTAATGCACGATGTATATTACAAAGTGCATTAATATGGCCATACAGAAGTGCATAACCCCACTTGCTTTCTCGGGACAACCCCTTTAAGATTTAGAGGTATTATTTATAATGACAATGTTAATTGGCAAGATATTAGATTCTTTACATAATTGAGGTATATTTATTTGTCATAAGGGTCTGAAAGAATATATTTGTTTTACAATGAACTGTGAAATTACATTGATAGACCTTGTGTTTCCATTTTAGTGGTGGTATTTGCAAAATTCCTAAATCAGCAAAGCATCTAATTTTCAACCAGCCTGAAATAGCAACAAAACCTTATACTAGTAATCAATTTACAGAAATGCATATTTGGAGTTTCGTATCACTTGATTACATCTTTGTGTCTTACTAGCATCCATTAGCTGACACTATCACCTTCCATGCCATTAGTTCATTCCGTGTTAGGTGTCAGGATGGCATTATCTATTCTATAGAATGATTTGCTCACTCTGAAGAGCATTAATGAGTTAAGATACAATACTTATTGATACAAGACTATTTTACGACTAGTTTTTGGTTGTTGCTGCTTGTACGAATCACACCTGGAGACGAAGAATTGTACTCATGGTAATGAATAATTCTTGATGCTGTAGAGACATTGTGATTTGACTCAGTAGTGGTGACCTTCATTGTCATTAGTTCTGTAATTCTAGATAATTGTGTGTGACAAAAAAAAATAGAAGCAATTATTGACAAAAGGAGTCAATAGATGATTATAAATATGTAATGGATGTAGTATTCAAATGTGTTATGCTAAATGTATTAATATGATAAGACTTTAACTGTGAATGTTCATCTTTGCTTGCAACTTTCACATGTCAAAAGATACTGTTGGGGGATCCAGGTACCGATTTAGTAGGGGACATACTCGGTTTTGGGTGGATGATACTGATAATGATAGATTTTGCTAATAATCTATAGCCAATACTATATGCTTGGATAGGGTCATACACTTTGCATCTGCTTTTTATGTAAGCAAAATGTTCCTGTATTCTGCTTTTCTTTGTCTTAACATACCTTTACATAGGCTGATAGTTGTTCGAATAATTGCTCAAATTATCTATTTCAGGGGACTTTCAGCCCATGTACATATGGGTACATCACAGAAGGGGAAATATAGAGAATTAAAAACAATCACAGAAAACGGCCATTACTTACTGAGTAAGGAGTGCATATAGATTCATCCTCTCACCATGCAGGTAGCTGACTACCAAATGGATGATCGAATTACACCTGTGCAGGACACCGATGAGACAGCCACTCACACTGCCTCTTGATATAGACGGGGGTGGCTGCTTGGCGTATACTCCCACACAAAGTGGATACAAAGTGCCAGACCATTCTGATATATGTAGTTCACCATGCAGACCAGCAACCTATTAATGATGCCATAATAATTCGATGGGTTGCCCTGCACTACCGTCAGTGAACCACATTGGTACTGCCACCCTGGGCTCCCCCTGGAGTCTTAAAGCCACGCTGCATGTGAATGATAATGATAATAAATGCAAGGCATTGGTTGGATTTTGGCCAAGATACATGAGCCCACTAACCACTTCACGGTTCCTTGTGTTGTAGTGGGTCGCTACACAAATATAAATGCATCACAGAAGGGGAAATATAGAGAATTAAAAACAATCACAGAAAACGGCCATTACTTACTGGGTGAGGAGTGCATATAGATGCATCCTCTCACCATGCAGGTAGCTGACTACCAAATGAGGGAGCAAATTACACCTGTGCAGGAAACCGATGAGACACCCACTCACACTGCCTCTTGATATAGAGGGGGGTTGCTGCTTGGCGTATACTCCCACACATAGTGGATACAAAGGGCCAGACCATTCTGATATATGTAGTTCACCATGCATGTACATATGGCCACTGAGCAAGAAGTTGCTCAGTTGTCGCTAGTCATTCCGTTTCAGCTCATTGAAAAAGAATGACTACTGAGTGGCTTCTTGCTCAGTGTGAACAGGAGTCACTCACTATATGAGCAGCTCCTGTTTACTGTGAATGGTAGCGGGTGATACCCAGGCCCCTCAGCCTCCATTCACTTGACCAACTATCGCTCTTGTTAAAGACACTGGAGCAATAGTCACTGATACAGATGTCAGGCACCTATATGTCTGATAGTTGTACCATGTAAAGGTACCTTTACTATGCAGAAAGATGCCATAAAAAGACCACCAAGATATCCTTTTCTATTTGACAAAGACAAAGCTTTAAGGAGGTTGTCCCATTGTAGCGCATTGATGGCCCTTTTACACTGAACTATTATTGGACAGATTCTCACTGGATCGTAGGAATCCTAAAAGTAATCGCTCAGTGCAAGTGCCTGCAGGATCTGAACAATGAAAGATAATTAATTTGTCCTTTGGTTCGTGCAGGCATAAAAAATGAAATGACGATCTGCCTGTGTAAACGGGCAGTTATTCATCTAGGAATGACAGCCAGCTTACTGTGAAGGGAGGCGGCTGGCCAGAACAATCTCTGGCCTGCTCTGCCTCCATTCACAGAGCGATGATCGCTCCAGTATAAAAGCACAGGAACGATCATCTCTGGCACTTCTGCGTAAGACAGTGATCTCATGTGAAAGAACAATTAATCTGGAATCTCATGTGGAAACATTTCTTTATATTTCATCGTTTTAACTTTTTATACTTTTATTTCACAAATCTCTTATTCTATTAAAATTACTGCTTTGCTACTCCACCATCAAACATTTCCTTATCAGTACATGTCCAGATAACATCCACATGAATCCCAGGGCAAAGGTTTTCCATAAAAGCATGGCCCAGAGCATCACACTCGTTCGCTAGCTTGCCCTCTTTTATAGTGCATCTCTTCGCCAGGTAAGTGATGCATGCACACTCAGCCGAACCATCCACATTATGTGAAACAAAATATGATTCATTACAACAGGTCATCTTCTTCCATTTCTCTAAGGTCCATTACTTTAACAAATATGTTATAGAATTTTTCCAAATTTAGAAAAATTAGTAGAATATCAGTCATTAAAGTACAATAATAATAGTGTATAGTAAAGTCATAAACAACATGGAATTGCATAAATAAACATAGATCCAACTCCACCAATGGTTTCCTGAAGCCTAGCATCTCCAGGCATGCTGTCATCTTCCACCACAAGAATTTCTTGGTATTCTCAAATACGAACATAGAATAGATCGCATACGATATGAACAACAGGTTCAAAAAACTGAGAAACAGGGAGCTGTTCTGGATTTACAAACTGAACACCCTTGCCCCCATGGGCCTTAACAAAAGCCTGGAAAATGTCTATGAAGACTGAAACACCTCTACTTCCTTATTTCCCCCCCTCCCCCCCACTTTCATTCTCTCTCTCCCATTGAAATCCCTGACTAGGTTCCACCTCTTTTTAGCCATCACACCCCTAGTTTGATTTTTACAGGTCCATACACGTGCATCTCCATTATTTATGTATCCATTTATTCATTCCCATTACCTCAATACATTCATCTATCATACACCCCACATCCTACTTCATTCCATACTAATCTACAAACCTCCTAAACACCATACCAATATCCTGCTAAGCATCATTATTATCATTGCCACACTTTTTACATTCTCACCTTCACATAATTCATTTTTTCTTTCCATACCCTCACCATCCCATTCCCAGGTCTTGACCCTGCGGTATATCAGTCTCTCTCCAGCCTCCTTTTCCATTATTCAGCACCCTCCTTTGACACATCCTTATAGGTCTTCATAGTGTCTGCCTACGACCATCACATGCCCCTCTAACAGTTCCTTCCTCACTTTTCATCGTCCTTCTCACCTGCCTGTAATCTCCCTAGCTCTCTCTCACTGTGCTTGACAGTCCCACTACACCCACAGTGCATGCTCTGTTTTTCACTTTGTACTATCCTCACCCATGATCACACGCCTGCACTCTGATTTCTTCTCAGTCCTGCTCCCTGCTATGAGCAGGTGCAAGCCCACCAATCTGGCTTTTTAAAGCCCATTTCTTTAAAGATCTCCTCACAACCACTTCCCCTGGTGTTCCCTGATAGGTGCACAGTGCCTTTTGGTAAGTCATGCCACCCCTCCCACCCCTCCATCCACCACTCTTCCCCTTTCTGCCTGGTTATTTTCTCCTTTTCTACCCTTCTATGATTTTTCCCACTCCTCCTTACATTTTCATCGTTCCTTTCTTCATTGTCCCCTCATATTGCCTCTTGTGTCTCCTCATATCCCCCTTTAGGCCTTTAGGTAACACCAGCACTTTTGGTTTTATAGTCAGACCCAAAGAATAAGGTGAGTTCTCCATCCCAGCATTCCTATTCTATTGCCCCATATATCTTTAGCTCCACACATCTATATGCAGGTCCCATATGCAACATTCTAACTTTTTCCAGAACAAAAACATATTTGAACTGGATACCTTCACAATCTTTTATTTTTTACTTTCCAATTTAATATTTATCAACAAATTATTATTTTATGTCTATACCAGTTTAAGCGCCAGTTATTTGCTTTCCACGGTTTTAGGATACACCGCCAGTGGTCATATTTGCATTTATATTTTATATTTCATGTTCTATTTTATGCTAATTTAATATACAGGGATGTTACTGGATATTTATGTCCTGTATCTCCAGTTAAAAAGAAATGGCAGGTTCCTTCCTGGAGGTACAGGACATGAATATCCAGTAAAATTCCTGTATTTCTTTCAGGACCTTTCTGAAGAAGGAGCTGTGTCCCCGAAACATGTTATTTGTGTTGGCTATAATTTAATTAATAAATAAGAATTTAGGTTAATCCCTTTGCTCTTATGCATTTTACATTACAAGGGTTGCACCCACAGTTCATTTTTTTTCCTACGTCCGCAACTAGGTACGAACAAAAATCGCGTGAACACAGCTGCGTGCTTGTTGTCAATGGAGCTGCGACTGCTGCCGGTGGCTCCATTTAAAGCAATGCTCTGCCAGCCCCCTGCATTCTTTTTTCAGGGAAGGGCTTTACATATAAGCCCTTTCCTGAAAAAGAAACATTTTAGTGCAAAAAAACCAACTTACCTCTCCGCCGCTGCTGTGACCCTGAAAAGCCTTTTAATATAGAGTGAAAAACAAAAAACAATAATACCTGCCGGGGCTCAGCCGCGGCTTCTGCAGCTATCCCCGGCTCTGTAGTTCTCAGCTATCAGCAGCCGGGGATTTAAAATCCCTGCCTGCTGGTAGCTCTGATTGTCATTGGCTGAGCAGTTCAGCCAATTACAATAAGAGCAGCCAGCAGGCAGGGATTTTAAATCCCTGGCTACTGATAGCTCAGCAGCGCTACAAAGTCGGGGACAGCGGCAGAAGTCACCGCTGAGCCCCGGCAGCTGTCAATGGCTTTTCAGGGAAGGGCTTCATAAGCTCTTCCCTGAAAAGCCTTTTAATGTAGAGTGAAAAACCAAAAAAAATACTCACCTGCCGGGGCTCAGCTGCGGCTTCTGCAGCTGTCCCCGGCTCTGTAGCTATCAGCTATCAGCAGCCGGGGATTTAAAATCCCCACCTGCTGGTAGCTTTGATTGTCATTGGCTGAGCAGTTCAGCCCATCACAGTCAGAGCTACCAGCAGGTGGGGATTTTAAATCCCCAGCTGCTGATAGCTCAGCAGCGCTACAAAGTCGAGGACAGAGGCAGAAGTCGCAGCTGAGCCCCGGAAGCTGTCAATTGCTTTTCAGGGAAGGGCTTCATAAGCTCTTCCCTGAAAAGCCTTTTAATATAGAGTGAAAAACAATAAAAAAATACTCACCTGCTAGGGCTCAGCCACGGCTTCTGCTGCTGTCCCTGGCTCTGTAGCTCTCAGCTATCAGCAGCAGGGGGTTTAAAATCCCCGCCTGCTGATAGCTCAGCAGCGCTACAAAGTCGGGGACCACGGCAGAAGTCGCCGCTGAGCCCCGGCAGCTGTCAATGGCTTTTTAGGGAAGGGCTTCATAAGCCCTTCCCTGAAAAGCCTTTTAAAATAGTGTAAAAAAAAATAATAAAAAATTTACTTACCTGTCGGCCGCTGCTGAGTCCGCCGCAGGGATGAAGAACACATCTGCCGCATACGGCAGATGTTTCCTTCATCGCAGCTAGTTAAAAGAATTCCCTGCAGCTACATCTGCCACATATGTGGCAGATGCAGCAGAGGAATTCTTCAATTCTCTACTGCAGCTGTCACACATGTCAGCTGCGGTAGAGCATTCTGCTGCCGGCAATTGATTTCAGGGAAGGGCTTTAAATATAAGCCCTTCCCTGAAAAATCAAGTAAAAGTGGTTTAAAAACCAAAAAAATAGATACTCACCTCCCTTCAGCTGCCGGGGCACAGCCGTGTCTTCTCCTGCTATCCCCTGCACTGTGGGGCTGATCTATTTAAAATCCCCACCTGCTGAAAGAGCTGAATGTGATTGGCTGAGGTACTCAGCCAATGACAGGCAGCTCTACCCCGTCATTTATTCGGGGAGAGCTATCAGCAGCCGGGGCAGACGGGATCTACCCCGTCATTTATTCGGGGAGAGCTGCCTGTAATTGGCTGAGCACCTCAGCCAATCACATTTAGCTCTTTCAGCAGGTGGGGATTTTAAATAGATCAGCACCACAGTGCAGGGGATAGCAGGAGAAGACACGGCTGTGCCCCGGCAGCTGAAGGGAGGTGAGTATCTATTTTCTTCTGTTTTTTAAACCACTTTTACTTGATTTTCAGGGAAGGGCTAATATTTAAAGCCCTTCCCTGAAATCAATTGCTGGCAGCAGAATCCTCTACCGCAGCTGACAGGTGTGACAACTGCTGTAGGGAATTGAAGAATTCCTCTGCTGCATCTGCCACAGATGTGTCAGATGTAGCAGCAGGGGATTCTTTTAACTAGTGGGGATGAAGGAAAGATCTGCGGCATGCGGCAGATGTGTTCTTCATCCCCGCGGGGGCACAGCAGTGGTGGACAGGTAAGTTTTTTTTTTATTTATTTTTACCCAAAATTTTTTCTTTTTCAGGGAAGAGCTTATATGTAAAGCTCTTCCCTGAAAAACAATTCAGTTGTGCCAGCAGACCTTTGTTTTCACTGGAGCCGCCGGCAGCAGCAGCAGCTCCATTGAAGAGAATGCCTGCATTTTTCTTTTTTACACTAAAATTTTTCTTTCTCAGGGAAGAGCTTATATGTAAAGCCCTTCCCTGAAAAAAAATGCAGGGGTGCCGGCAGATCATTGTTTTCAATGGAGCCGCTGGCAGCAGCCAAGGTTCCATTGAAAACAATGCGTGCATTCCCTAAGGTGCACGCATGTCCTATCTTTGCAGGCACGCACCTGCAAAGTACGGACATGTGCACACACCACAGGGAATGCATTGTTGCAAATAGAAGCGTGTTTTTGTGCGTGCGTATGTACCGAAACAAGTTTTGGAAATTTTGACATGTGTCACTTTAACATAGAAAAACTCCATACAGGTTTTGCATATCCAAGTAATTCTGGCAATGTTTTGTCACCATATATTGTACTTCATTTAGATGGTAAACAAAAGACAGATAGAATTTGTGTATATTCATTAAAAGTGTCAAAATTGGGTAAAATATTTTTTGGATGAGGTATACATTTCCATCTGTTTACTTTATTCTGGCGAACATTTGAAAAACTTTTTTTTATAATTTAGGAGACTTACAAATTTAACATTATGTATCAACATTTTGAGGAACACTTAGTTTTCCTACAGTAATCCGAGATTGCAAAGGCACATAGGTGTCAGAATGATAGATACCCCCCACAAATGACCCCATTTAAAAAAAACACATCTTAATGTATACACTGAGGGGGCCATAAGTATTTTGACCACCATTTTTTTCAGGAGTTAATACAATTTAGAGGAGAAAGAAAAATCATATTTTTGCAAATATGCCATTTTAAAGACATTTTTTTTGTTCTATAGTGCACATGAAAATGAGGATTTGCTCCACAAAATGGATACCCCTGTTTGTCCGGTGTTCAGAAACATGCGCATTGTGGCCCTAATATTATGTCCGGTGGCTTTCAGAACAGACATTTTGCTTGAAGGTGTTTCACCTGGGGGTCTTTTGATCCTCATGCATACATTAATTCCATTGGGGTCCCTAGGGGTGTTCCTAATGAGTTTAAAGCCAGGAACCAAGTTGAGCTGGGTGGGAGTCCCTCTTTCCTATTATTACTGTAAACAAAAATGTAGATTGGATAAATTATATTTACTATAATCAGCAAAGGTTTGTTAATTATACCAGAGATGCCATTAAGGGTCTTGCTGAGCAATTAGGGCCCACCTCCACGATGGCTTTCCAAAATAGACTGGCCCTGGACATGTTGCTAGCAGAAAAGGGATGGGTCTGAAAAATGATTGGTGATTCTTGTTGTACATTTATTCCTAACAACACTGCTCCAGATAGTTCCATCACTAAGGCCTTGCAAGGACTAACCAGCCTTCCTGAAGAACTTGCAGCTAATTCTGGCATCTCTGACCCCTTTGGTGACTGATAGAATGATACTTTCGGCAGATGGAGCCATTGGATTTCATCTTTTGCTATAACCTTAGTGACTATTCTTACTGCTATTGCTATTATTGGCTGCTGCATTATTCCGTGCCTTCGAGGAATTATCTACAAGACTATTGACAAAGTTGTTCCTGTTATGTATTATGATGCTTTGCCTATTGAGTCTGAAGCTGAATCTACTTTCGATCAACTCTGTTCCTGCAGTGCCTTCCTATGACACTTTTTCTTGTGAGCCTAGAAGTACAACAGTTGGGGGATCCGGGGAAGTCATGTAGGAATACCGGCACTTGCCACTAGGGCATGTGTAAGTACCTGACTAGCTGTTCCCCAAGCTGCTCTAAGACACACAAAAAAAGGGGGGACTGTTGTAGTAATGATATTTGTATGCTACATATCATTACTACAACAGTGGGTTGTAGTAGAGGCATCATTATGTTTTGTAAGTCATGAATAAAGGATATGTGGAGTTTAGTTTAACAGGTTTAAGCTTGTTTGGCTAGTAAGGCTCCGGGTTTATTGCTATGCCAGTAGTAGGTCATTCATTTTTTTTTTAGTTAAGCCGTGGTCGTAAATCTGGAGCTCTTGAAGTTTTTGTTGTATGGTGGCTTTTTCTTAACATCTTTTTGACCAGTAAGATATTTTATTCTGTCTATGTAATGTGCATAACTGTTCTTGCAATGCTAGCTGAAGAGTATTTCTGTGTTTCTTGTTATAAGACGCTTGTTTTAGAAAGTGGCCTCTTATAAATGTCTTGTGGGTAAACCATGAGGTGGAATCAGAATTCTTTCCAACATAATTAAGGTCAAAGAAATGTGATAATGATTGTAGTGAATGAGGACCATACTTTGGATGTTACAATATACAGTTGTTGAGATGCCAAACCTTAAAGGAAGATTGGTTGAACTGCTCCTGTACTGACATCGTTATAGGGCATGATTTGACCATAACAGGGTACTTATGGTTATAGAAGTGATATTGCTAAGAAAACTTTTATCCACTAAAAAAAGTCATTTTTACTGTACACTTTGTGGGCATAATCAAGCTCACTTGAATGTTGGAGGCAGTATATGACAAATAGATTATTATTATCAAAAAGAGAAATGATAGCAGTTGGTTGTGTTATCGGACCACAGCCGTACCGATCTGATGACCTCGTTGCCAGGTGCCAAATTGGTAGATATGGATGCCCATGATGAGAAGATTTGCTAGCAATTATCTATCAATAGCATGAAATCACTCCATGTTATGTCAAGACACTTCTCCATGAGAACTCAATGAATTCTACTTTATTATCAACATTACCAACTCATACAGAAAGAAGAAGGTGGATTCTAGAGTTAATTGGTACAAAGTTTAGTGTTACATAGGTGACAAAGCTTACTGATCATAAAGCTTATTGACATCTACCAAATAATCTCAAAGCTCTTAAGGCTCGTCTCAGACATAGAAATTACTTAAATCAGGATATTGCTGTTGCATTAGATAATATTTCTGCTATAGCTGTGTTTCTTCTCTGTTAACATAGCTTAGACTTATTTAATTTGTCTGTTGACTTCTTATCTTAAAATCCTAGTTCCTAGCACTACAAAGGATAGGTTTTAGTCTTCTATTTAAGGGTCAATAGTCCAATACAAGGTAAGAAACATACACTTATTGCATTCTGAAACTTAACACTTTATATTCCATGACAGTTGGTTGGTAGGATGGGTAGTAGACAAATCCTTAGAAGGCCATACAGTTTTATTGAAATCGCCTACTAGAATTAACCCCTTAGTGACCAAGCCTGTTTGCGCCTTAATGACCAGGCCAAATTTTGGAAATCTGACATGTGTCACTTTAACATAGAATAACTCCGTAAAGGTTTTGCATATCCAAGTGATTCTGGCATTATTTTTTTGCCCCATATTGTACTTCATTCAGCTTGTAAAAATAGACCGATATAATTTGTGTATATTTATTAACCCTTTCCAATCCATTTATTTTTTCTCACCCATTCACTCAACACTGCAAAAAGCAGCCTCCACACTACTGCACACGGTTAGATGTGGCCCTAAGAAGGACCGTTGGGGTTCTTGAAGCCTAAAATACTCCTAACACTCTCCCTATAGCAGCTCCACCAAGATAGCACTTTCCCTCCTCTATGTCAGAACGCATCTGTGGCGAGCCGCGGGAGGGGCCGATTTTTATACTCGGGTGACACCTGATCTCGCCAGCCACTCACTGCAGGGGGGTGGTATAGGGCTTGAACGTCGCAGGGGGAAGTTGTAATGCCTTCCCTGTCTTTCTATTGGCCAGAAAAGCGCGCTAACGTCTCAGAGATGAAAGTGAAAGTAACCCGAACATCGCGTGGTACTCATCACGAGTAACGAGCATCTCGAACACGCTAATACTCGAACGAGTATCAAGCTCGGACGAGTATGTTCGCTAATCTCTAGTCTCTATGCACAACGAGTCCCAAACCGAAAGGAGGAGCCGGTGGCTTTCAGAGCAGACATTTTGCCTGAAGACTTTTTTGGCCCCATAGCACACTGACCCCATTTTGAAAACTAGACCCCTTAAGGAAATCATCTAGAAGTATACTGCATATTTTGACCCCACAGTTTATGAATGAATCTAAGCAAAGCAGAAGGAAAAATTTACAATTTTCATTGGACTGGATCCGTGATGGAAGGTGAAACTTTAACTTTTTTTACTTTTACGTGATTGCTGTTTTCTATTGGAAAACAGTGATCACGTGACCAGAGACTGAGTACCGTGGCCCACCGTGAAATCTCCAGACTCTTGGCTACGTTTGGTAGCCAGGACCAGGGAGCTTTTAAATTACCCTTGCAATACGCGGCTTTTGCACATGCGTCTGCCATTTTGACAGGACATCGTAGAGGATAGGGGTGAATACTTTCAGATGCCCTGAAGGATCTGATTCATCAGGGCAGCTGAATCTTTAACTTTTATTTACTTTCCATTGACTTTCATATAATCGCCGACATTCGGTAAATGCTGGCAATTATGTGACCGGGGGAGGGTCCCGTGGGCCGAAATGACAACTCCAGGTTGTCGGTTACCTCCTCCAGGAGCTGGCAGCATGGAGCTGTCATGTCCTCAGTTTGCAGGGTTTGGTTTTAATCCCCACAGGTAGCATGCTTTTACGTCTGTGGGGATTAAAGCCCAGCAAGATAGGACGTAAAAACATTATGGGGTGGTCACTAAAGGGTTAAGAAGCCTATCTGATTTATAATTAAAAAGGTATTTTTTGATAAATACTTGCTGTCTAGAATTAGGCGTGTACACGGAAGCTATAATATAGGTAGCATTGTTAATGGAGCAAACACATTGTCCATTCTCATCAACAATCACTTTTCCAAGAGAAAAGGCCACTGTATCTTTGATGGCTACAGTCTCTCCCCCTTTTCTATATGCCGCGGGGATGAAAAGATGTGGAAATTGTCTGTGGTTTAATCTAAAAGCATCTCCCTTATTTAAATGTCTTTCTTCAACATACAAAATCTCAGCGTTTATCGTTGGAGCCTCTTTCCATAGCATTGATTTTTTAAAAGGCGACTTTAAACCCTTGGCATTAATGAAGGTTATATGAAATACTATTCTGAAGATTCATCAAGATCTGTTGAGGCTGAGTGAGAACCTGGAAGGTCCCACCCAGAAGTTTAAGGTCACCTCATTGCGTCCTCCAGACTCACTTCGGCCAAAGCACATTAAAATTTGCATACCAAGCATCTCAGTTTACAATGGAAAATAATGCAGCAGTATTAAAATGAACAGTAATCTCTACAACACAGGCTAAGAACAGTAACAAAATAAACAAAAAGGTCAATGGTACAATAATTATCATAGTCCTGGTGGGGAACTGGAAAATTTTGTGCTAAAGAAGGCAATATTAAAGGGCAGACAACCCAGTAAAGGGAAAAAAAGAAGAAGGCCTCACATATTCCAGAAAAAGGACATCCATCCTACATGTGGTAAAGATTGGAATAAGATTTATTTAGGGGAATGTTTTCCATAGGCGCCCCTAGACCATTCCTCGCGGATAGATGGAGAGTTTCTTTTCCTGTTCAGTCCATTCGAATCTTGCGGAATAAAATTTGATTCTCTACAGAGTTTTAGAGCTTTTTCTAGTTACTGGACAAAGAACTGGCTTCCATTTTTGCTGATAATAAACTTCACTGGAAAGCCTCTTATATATGAAGCCACTTTCACGCAGTACTTTGCTACTTAGTGAAAATGCTCTCCTTCACAGAAGCAGTGTGGCTAAAAGTCAGTAAAAACCACAATAGTTTTGAATCGATCTGGGATTGTAGGACAGAGTCTAGTGACTTCCATAATTTTGTCCCTTATATGAAAAACATGTATAGAGGAAATCGCATCTCTCAGTGTAGAAGTAGGGAGTGACTTAGGCTTGGGAAGCCTGTGCATGGCATCTATTGTTAGGCATGTTGGATAGCATCAAGACGTAGGGTAGGGAAATAATCAATAAGAAAATCTTTAAGGTCTTTGATTTTGACTGTTTTGGTAATACCTCTTAGCTTTATATTGTTCCTCCTCGATCTATCCTTGATATCAGCCATTTTTAATTTTATGGTTTTTAGATCATCCTCCTTAGAGATGGCTATATCAAGAAGTTCATTACGGGTGGATGCCAGCTCAGCCATTTTTTTCTGAACACGGGAGGTGCAATCCCTGATAGCTGTAATTTCAGTTTGCAGTGATAGAAAGGCTTGTTGTAAATCCTTTTGTACAGAGAGTTTAAAATCTGCAAGCAATAAGCGCATTTGTGCTTCGGTGATAGTAGCATCCATTTTGCCGCCTTCCACTGCCTAACACTGCCCGTTTGGGCTGGTAGTTAGCCATGTGAGCAGGAGAGGAAACTCTAAGCATCCTCCACCATTTGCCGCTAGCCAAGCCCTCCTCTCTAAAGTCGATTTCTGATGCTTAAATGCCAATTGTTGTTGCTTTTGGCCACGTACAAGGATTAGTATGGGCACTCTGACCAGTCTGTAACTACACAGTCCCATATCACACCAAACAAAAACATTGTGTGTTCTGACACCTTTCCACCATATCCAGTGATAAGTTTTTCAGCAATTAGTACTAGAGTAACTTTTCTATGGCAATGGACCAGACAGGGTGGCCTTTGTTCCCCACGCACATGAAAAAGCCTTGGACAACCATAAACCCTTACATAGACCACTTTGTCAGGTACTAACCATGGCATACCAAGAGTACCCACAATACATGACATTTTAGAGATGTTCTGAACCAGTCACCAAGCCATCACGATTTAATAAGATCCTTGTGATTTCTCACTTTTCCTGCTTTCAACATATTAACTTCAACAAATGTTTACTTGCTGCCTAGTATATTCATCCTTTGACAGGTGTCATTGTCATGAGATGAACAATATTGTTCACCTTCCCTGTCAGGGGTGTTATAGTTATGGCTGATAGGTATATATGACAAAGTTGATCACACTAGACATAGACAAGAGTACAGAGATACGCTGTGATCACCTCTGTGTGTTGCTGGTAGAATGTGAGTGAAGTGCCTTCCTAGAGTTTTGCTAAAGGGCAAATTTCCTATTACAGAGCTGCATTTGCTGCTTATAAGATAATGGAGGATGAAATATGGATCCATATGTCAGAGTTTCAGCTTGCATTATATTTTCTGATGTCTCTGGAATTGGTAATTTTTCCATTGGCAGAGTTTTACTCTTCTTAAGTTCCTTGCCATCCTTCTAAACGAATAAGCTATGCAGTTACACAGCAGATTCAAGGTAGTCTGAAGAAGGACTGAAGTTTTCCCCAAGAAAAAAAACAATAATTTGATTGTTAGGGCAACATCTGACCTCTGATTTTAGCTTTACTTCAAATGTACAGTTTTTGCCAGTAAAGAATATTGACTCTTGTATTTATCGACTATACATTAAATTGCTTACTCTGCATATACTACCTTCAACTTCAAATTACTGTATCATTTTATAGCTTGCTTTTATAACTTGTATTTAATTGTATTCTTTATTACTGCTGTAAAATTAGAAATACACATTTTTACTGTAAATTCATGCACCTAATGTTCGGCTTACTAAATACAAGAGAGATCTTGGAATTTAATGTTAAGTAGAACTGATTATAATATATTGTGCAATTATAAATTGGAAAGTAATGTGCTGCCCAATTTCTATCAAATTAGTTTTACAAGACTCCTATTAAGTTTCTGTAATCTGAGTCTTTTATAATTTTCTGCACAATATTTTTTTAGAGTTAGTGCTTGTTTAATGTGTCAAATTGGATGAATTAACCAACACTTCATATAAATATAGTCAGTTGGAGGTATGAACTCTATTTTGTTCTTAATTACTAATACAAGAAAACAAAAAGCAAAGCAAAAGTTTCCTTCAAGAAACTTATACTCATAGGATTTCCATGAAGATAATAATGTTGAAGAAAAAGGAAAAGTAAGAGGCACTTTTAATGTTTTCTGGTATGGATTTTTTAAATGAATATTATCTATCATTGTAAAAATGATAGATAATCATAAACAATAAATAATTTTACCATGAACAACATATTAGCTAAGAGGATCACACCAATGTTATTACTAGAATATCACTATTTTATATGCAGCTTATTTGCTGGGTGACTAGAAGAGTTTCTTGAAATCTTACTTTGCTGATTTGAGTTGAAGCATCATCATTATCCCTGAATCAACACTATAAAATATGGATTTAAAAAAAATCACTGGACATGGCTTCCGTGAATTTTTTTTTTCTATAATTTATCCGAATTGATAAAAATAACATCAGTCATTATTGGGATTTCAATTAGTGTATTGGATCTGGTTAGAGTTCAGAAGTGACAGATTTGTTGCAGATATTTCTCAGACAGTTCCATACAGTCTGTCTGGAGTTTGTAAAAATGTGCAGAAATTTCTGCAACAAATCTGATAGTACTCTGATTACCTTGAAATAGTTTATTTTGACAAAATATATACTGAAAGAAGTATAGAAAACTGTAATTTGAATCTGGTCTGAAATGTGAGAAAGAAGTTGAGGAGCTAGCCTATGGCGTTGTCAAGCTGTAGCCCCATACATATCTTGATGTAGTGATATACTATATATTACTCTCATTCTGATCTCTTTACAATAGTACCGAACTGTACTGGATTACTGAACCAAACATTCATGTAAGTTTTATCCCCCCAATAACACAGATGTTCTTTAATGTCTAAAATGCTTTGTTGATTATATCCATGGGTGTAAGTACCATAGAAGCGGGTGTTAGCGCAGTAAATGTGTATCTGTTTTGTATCATGTTTTCATCCTTTATGCTTCAGTCTGTTATATTGTTGACATTTTCCTTTATGAGAACTTTGCAGATGTACATACAGTACTACCTTTCTTGTCTAGTACATACAGTACATTCAGCAATTTGAGACAAGAAAATCAGACTGACCGCCTTGGTGTTATCAGTACTAGTTCTCCAAGACAAGTCCATTTTACAGAAGTCTCATGAGAAACAGTTCCAATCAGCCTGACAAAACCCCTGCCTCTAACTAAGACATCACTGTTCTTGTTGAGTTTTAATAACCAATGATAATAAATTAATTATAATAAAGTATAATTATTACAAATGAGGCATGTTCTAGCCTCGTTTCAAATGTCTTTGTATATATATATTTCCACTTTGAATAAACGGATGACTTCCAATCTCATCCAATGTGTGTGTGTGATTTGTAAGCTTCATCGATGCTCGAGCATAATCTAACTGAATTTGGATACCTGAAAACATACCAATTGGCAATATTTGTGCTAACACAGGCATAGCCTTTGATATGAGCCAGCAACTCAGAAAGTCATATTCTTAGTAAAAGAGACTTTCAAAGGTGAAAGAAATTTAATAATCTCTGTAGATTATAAAAGGAAACCAAAAAATTAATTGCATAACAAAAAAAATGAAGAAACACAAGATAATGGAAAATAGGCCCTGACTGGCCTGTAAAACATGTTAACCACTTCCTATCCAGTTTTGACTGCAACGATGTTTTAATTATGTGATATCCTGTAACTGATATGTGTTTAGCTGCCATGAAGCAGAGGCAGGCATGCACTACTGTTAGTTTAAGAGGAATATGTTATATTGCATAGTGTTAGGACCAGGAGACTAAGGCGTTGTCCGGTCCTCTGATCCTGCTTCTTCCAGCAGTCACAGGGTCACTGTGTCAAGCTCCTCCACCCAGCTGATAACTATTTTTAATCAAGCTTCTATGTAAACTCTGCAGTCTGCATCCACCATGCCTGCTGTTCCTGTCACTTCCTGTGATTGCTTGCAAGCTCCTGTCTCAGTCTGGGTTTGAATGCAATTCATTGTGCACCTAACCGGTGTACTGTCTCTTAGTGTTTTCACAGATTCCTGTGTGCCTACTTCTGGGTTCTATCTGTCTGTCTATACTTTACATATGTTGTCGCTGCTCAGGACTGCTTCCTGTTCCACTTTCTGCTCACTCCTGCATATCCATGTGGCTTGGTGCAGTGACCCTGGATCCCCTCACCACCAGGTAGGGAGGAACATCTAGGAGCCAGGATCAGGAAAGGTAGCCTGGACCTCTCTACCATCTGGAGTACCTCCAGGACAGGGACACCTCATCCGTCTAGATCTGGATAAGACCCATTTTTATACCGGTTCCGAGTTCTTGCTCTTGTCCTGCCATTACCTAGGTGTTAGCTGCCTCACCTGCCGGGTAGTTCCATTTTGTCAGGGAGACACAGTGGATCCACTAAATCCATAACACATAGTAATTATTGTGTTTTCCTTTCAAGAGCAATATCATCATATCCTGAAAACAGAGGAAGACCAAGAAAATGTCCATTATTGTACTTGTGCTGAGTTGTATGTATTTCAACCCTCTAAGAAATGGTGTAATATGTCTGTGGTGCTTCTTGTGACATTTCCTCAGGCTCATTTGTCTGGGGGATAGGAGTCCTCTGATACACGCTGTACCTATCAAAATAGTATTGTTTCATTGTACTAATGCTATTGTCATGGCATAGATATATCAAATTATGTACAATATAGGTTGATTTGTTGTTTTGTAGGTTGAAAACCCTTATTTGTATTATAACATGTCGGAGGGGAATAACAACCCAAGGTGCAATGTTACTAAGGACTATCATGTTTGAGAACAAGACTTGAAGCCAGAATAGAGCGCTGCATGATGACAAATTGAGCACTGCATAATCACATAAGTGGAGGAGTTATGGTTATTTCAAAAGTGGTATTTTTAACCCCAGGGCTTGTTGTTAATGTGGCAAGGAGTAGTGACAGGAGAGAGGGTTACACTCCTGCGCTTTTAAGAATTACTTGGGAAGAAGCTACTTTGGACAAGTTGCACCCTGGTCATCTGTAGCATATACCTTGGTCAGTGTGCATCCATAGTTGTGTCTAAAGTAGGATCTCTGTCCATAAACTCTGAACAAGCTGTGGGACATGCAAGCAGAATCTGGAACAGGTAGTTGGGATATTGTGAGTATTATCGATTTTTTTTTTTTTTTTTTTTGAGTAATGTTAAGTACTCGTATAAAAAGACAAAAGTATTATAGAAGTGATACCTTTATTGGCTAACCAGAAAAATTATATATGCAAGCTTTTGAGGCTGCTTCATGCCCCTTCATCAGGCTTAGTCAGGTTATAACAGAGGAAACATATGTATGCACAACAGAACAGAAACAGTGTGATTAATTTATATTTAAGACAGGCAGGATGACTAATGAGGGGAAGAGCGCAGCATCTAATTAATGATAAACTAGAGTTATAGGCTTATGTATAACATGAAAATGGGAGAGGTGAGGAATAGGAAATCACAGAAAAGGCTGATGGGTGTGAAGTATCCAGATAGTGTAGCATTTACCCTGGGGCAATGTTAAGAGCACGTGTTAATGTCAGGAAAGTCTTCATTAGTTTAAATTCCCATATTTTTCTATTTCTGTGATTTTTCAAAAGTCTTTTGGGGATCAAAACTTTTAGATCCATTCCAGAGAATTGTTTCCCCGCAGGTTTATCCAGCTTCTTTGTTATTGTATGTCAGTAAGATTCATCCTGGACTTTAGTTTCTGTTTTGTTTCTCCAATATAGATATCATGTACACCACAATGGAGGCTATACAGAAGAAAGTTTCAGTGATTCTATAGTCCTATGAGTGATGAGTATGTGGATGGTATCTATTGGTAGGACATGGGTACAGGTTTTGCTTTTTCTGTTGCTACAAAGGAAAGTTCCAGTTTTGATGGTGGTGAGAGGGCACTTCTGATGAGGTGATGTCTTAGGTTTGGTGACTGTTTGTACAAAAAGAGAGGTAAATCTGGGAATATTTCCTTAAAGGTGCATTTTTTTCAGAAACTGACAGTTTTGAGCGATTATTTTGCGTAGGTACTAATGGGATAATTAGTCCTTTAGTAGTTCATGGCATGTATATAGAGAACAGTGGGTGGTCTCTTCTCTAAATACATCGCTATAGTTCTCCAGCGGGATAGCGACATTCTGTTACAGCTGTCAAAGAATGTTATCGGCGCTGCCTGCGTAGAACACAGTGTGTGGTCCGTCTTATCTTATCATCCTGAAGGACGAGGATTTCATGAGGACCTGAAGTCAGCAATGGACGAAAAGTGCACTTTAAGTGCATGATGGGCACACATTTACACACAATGTTTATCGTTCAGAAGATGGCTTTTAAGCAAATTTTGAACCATAATTGATGTATGTAAAAGGGCCTTAAATCTGTTGTCTTTGTAAAGTATGGGTTGGACATCAGCAGTGATTTTCCTCAGGAGAACAAGAACTCTCAAAGAGAACGACGGATCCAAAATGTTGTGTGAATTATGTTCTTCTGGATTTTCTGGAGATTCAAGATAGTTAGCAGTAGAGATTGAATTACACACAGAGAAAAGTTGTGAACTGCTAGTGGGGCTAGTAAATAAGCTGAGTATTAGTGCCTACTGGACCACTTATATTTTATAACACACCGCTATGTTCTGCATGACTATGAAATAAAACGTTATGAAGCGATCCAAAGATTCCTTCATTATAATGGCAATAACCCCTCCCCACCCAGTGATGACCCCAATTACAATCGCTTACATAGAATCAGGTCCATAATAGAGCATTTCAATGCAGAGTTTTCTCAGGCATGCACCCCCAAGAAAAACACTTGTGTTGATGAACCCATGGTGCTTTTCAACCGAAGACTTTAATTCCATCAGTACCTGCCCAGTAAGAGGGCACGGTATGGCATAAAAATGTTCAAGCTGTGCAAGAGTGCATCAGGGTATACCCACAGATTCCGGATTTATGAAAGGGAAGGACACCAAAATGGAGCTCCCAAAATGCTCCCTTTCTGGGAAATACAGGAAAAATCTTATGAGAATTGGTGCACACATTGATGGATATGGGTTACTAACCTACCTGGATAATATTCACACCAGTGTTCCCCAATACCAGAACCTCGTTAGATTTTTCCTTGGGCAAAGAATCAGAAGCGGTGAGAGCAAGGCACTATTATGTGACCAGGTATTGTGTATTAAATATAAGGACAAGATGGATGTCCTTATATTGACCACAACACAGGACCACAGAAGTATTCCCTTCCCAAATATCCCTAAACCAAATAGTGAGTATTCCCTTCTGAGCCCTTCCATGTGCCTAAACAGCAGTTTACATCTACATATGGGTTATAACTAAAAACTGCAGAATCAGGGTAATAAATTTTGAGTTCTGTTCCTCTGCTGACTCCTGCTATGTTATAGGAAAAAAGGTTTTGAATTGAAAATTTGCATTGAAAAAGGTTTCTAATCTCAGATTCACTTTACTTTAATTCCTGTGAAACATCTAAAGCAGTGTTTCCCAAAGTCCAGTCTTCAAGCCCCTCAACAGGTCATGTTTTCAGGATATCCTATAGAGAGATCACCTGTGGCAATATCGGAGGCACTGACAATAATTACATCACCTGTGCAACACTGAGGAAATCCACAAAACATGACCTGTCGGAGGTCATGAGGATGGAAGTTTGGGAAACACTAATGTAAAGCTTTAATAAACTTCTTAAATGCCATTTTGAATACTTTGAGGGTTGCCGTTCTTAAAATGGGGGGATTCATGGGGTTTTTCTGGTATATAGGTGCTTAAAATACATGTCAAAATTGAATTGGGCCTTTAAAAAAAATCTATTTTTGAAATTGTCTAGAAAATGTGAAAAATTACTGCTAAAATTTGTACTTTTGCAAAGCGAAATCGAAAATTAGCAAGAATGCCTGTGGAAGGCAGGAATGAGACAGGAATCATGCTGGTAGCTAAGAATGAGAGGCAGTTATGTTGAGGACCAATTTATAAAGGGGAACCATGCTGGGGAGCAATATTTAGAAGGTTTTCATGCTGAGACCCAAGTATAATAGGGTCATCTTGACTTGAGAAAGGCAAAGATCACCATAGCGACTGGGAAGGGGAGGAGCTACCTATATTTATGTGTATAGACTGGGGTGAGTCTTCTACAGTTTGATGCTGTTTTTTTAGTCTTAGGGCGAGCACCCACTGGCGTTTTTTTACCTGCGTTTTGCGTTTTGCGTTTTGCGGTTTTCCTGCACAGGCATAGAGATAACATGTGTTCCTGTCCACTGGCGTTTTTTTTGCATTGCGTTTGCGTTTTTAACATAGGAACTGTCAGTTGCATATGTGTCCTTATTTTTCTCCATGGAAATTAATGGCAAAGCCGCGAAAACGCCGCGAAAACGCCGCGAAAAACGCCGCGGAAAACGCGCGGAAAAAACGCGGGACACGCGGCGAAAACGCTGCGTTTTTTCCCCGCGGGAAACGCAAACGCCAGTGGGTGCTCGCCCTTAGAGGGTTTTCAGACACAACGATTATCATTCAAAAAATTGTTAAAATGAGCAAAAGGGAATGAGAATCATTCAGTTGAAACGCAAGCCAACAACTGAATGGCGAACGAGAATCATTCACTTTCCTTCATTGTTTATTTGATGCAGGCATAAAAGCCATCATTGTCTCATCCGCTTATGTAGAAAGACTCTACGATTCTCTTTTGAACAAGACAATGATGCATTAGAGCGAATGAGCTAGCAGTGACGTCACTTGCTCGTTCAAACGAGAAGCGGCTCATCTTGAAGGCCCCCTAGTCTATGCCTGGGTTTGCATGGTTTACTTATGTGATGTCAAGCACTGTTGCTATCGAAACCTCAATACTGTTCAACAACAGTGTCATGAATTTGCATGCTATACTACCAAAAAACTTGTTTGACTGCACATTAAGGGCTCATGTCCACGGGCAAAATAAGAATTAAAATCCGCAGCAGATTTTAACTCTTCTTCTGCCCGCGGATCCGCACCCCATAGGGATGCATTGACCACCCGCGGGTAGATAAATACCCACGGATGGTCAATAAAAGGGATTTTTAAAAAAATGGAGCATGAAAAAATCTGGACCATGCTCCATTTTCGTGCGGGTCTCCCGCAGGGACGGCTCCCGCGGGCTTCTATTGAAGCCTATGGAAGCCGTCCGGATCCACGGGAGACCTAAAATAGGAATTTAAAAGAATTTACTCATCCGGCGCGGGCGGGGAAGGTCTTCTCTTCCTCACGGCCGGATCTTTCTTGCTTCGGCTCGGCGGATGTGCCCGGCGCATGCGCGCGGCACGTCGGCGACGTGCCGCCGGTGTGACGAATTCATCCGCCGGCCGAAAAAGAAGATCCGGCCGTGAGGAAGAGAAGGCTTTCCCCGCCCGCTACGGATGGGTAAATTCTTTTAAATTCCTATTTTCAGCGCTCACGTCCGCGGGGCAGGAGGGACCCGCTGCAGATTCTCCATGTAGAATCTGCAGCGGATCTGATTTTCCCCGTGGACATGAGGCCTTAGAGATCCAGAATACTGTAAGTACTGCTATAGAAAGTCTTCACATTAAGAATCAGTGTGAGTCAGTGTAATGCCAAAGACTAGTATTGTTGCTAACAATACACTCAATACCTTCTACATTAGCTGTATGAAAGATGCTTAACATGCTTTCTGCATACTTTTTTTTAAAGTACTACCCCACAAAAGTCCATCTTTGTGTGCTGTTTAGTGTGGTCAGTTCAAAGACGTTCATCCATCTATCTATCTATCTATCTATCTATCTATCTATCTATCTCATATCTATCTATCTATCTATCTATCTATCTCATATCTATCTATCTCATATCTATCTATCTATCTATCTCATATCTATCTATCTCATATCTATCTATCTATCTATCTATCTATCTATCTATCTATCTATCTATCTTTCTATCTATCTATGTCATATCTATCTATCTATCTCATATCTATCTATCTATCTATCTATCTATCTATCTATCTATCTATCTATCTATCTATCTATGTCATATCTATCTATCTATCTATCTATCTATCTATCTCATATCTATCTATCTATCTATCTCTCTCATATCTATCTATGTATCTATCTCATATCTATCTCTCATATATCTCACTCTCATATTTCTCTCATATCTCTCTCTCTTATATATCTCTCTCTCATATCTCTCTCTCTCATATCTTTCTCATATTTATTTCTCATCTCTCTCTCTCTCTATCTATCTATCTTTTCAATTTCAGCCAACAGAACTGAATCAAATTCTAAGAGTAAAAGTGACATGGGCAAGATTATGTTGTGTACAGTGAATTATAAATAAAGTAATGGGAATAAATTGATAAAAAGTTCATTAATGGAAATAAATAATCACTTACTGCAAAACATGCAAAGCAATAATAGCAACACACAGCTGGAGGGAAATGCATCATGGGACTGTCTTACTGCCTACTTCCCTCATATTGATTTAACTACTGTATAAAGTCCTATTTTGATTACATTGATATAATGAATAAAAAGTTTAAAACACAAATCTCTGGTATATGTTTTTTTCTTGAATGATTTCTACAAGATGTCATTATATTTTGTGTTATCACTATAGTTCTAAGAAAAATAGAATAACACGTCTTAGTATTTTGAGAAAATATAGCAGTTTAAACACTCTGTAATATGTACTTGACGAAAAGTGAAATATAGCAGGCTGGGCGAGATAATTCCCTGCGCATTTCCTAATTAAGCATTCCTTTATTCCACAATGTTTCCACCTTGTTCCCTCATACATTGTTATCATTATAATATGAATAGAGTAGGAAACTATTAGACACAGCATCAGCAATAATGCCCATCATCTGTCAGGGATGAATTGCGGAGCAATCATTGTGTGTTGTGTTAGTTGTGAGAGATTTGATGAAATAAATAGAATTTGTGACATGATGTCTCTTTCATCTTTAAAAATATCAGCTCAGAAGTTATGCTTCATTAGCTTCAAATGTGGCATGCATAATAGAGGAATAAGACACACAGATGCCTTTTGATTCATTGTGAAAATATGGCTTATCAGGCACTCTCTAAACTGACAGTATATTAAATAAGGTGAGTAATGGAAAGCTACTAAAATCACAAGAGAATATTGTACTGTATCTGTAAAACATAAATAACCCATATAAATTTGGTATTGCCACAATCGTACGGACCTGCAGAATTAAGTGCATGACATTTTTGCTGCACTGTGCATGCCTTACAAATAACCCCCCCCCCCAAAAAAAAAAATGTCACAATTGCGAGGATTTTGTATTTCGCTCCACTTAAGTGTTTAAAGGTTTCTCAGTACATTAAAGATGGGTTAGGGTCCTTTTAGATTAGCCAATTCTTGTTTGATATCATTCGGTCAATGGCATGCATTTAGACTGAATGATCATCATTCACTTTTGCACATCATAACAATTTTTTGAATGCTAATCATTCTGTCTAAAAGAGCCTTTACTCCATAAGGGCTTGGTCAGATGACTGTAGTTTGCATACTACTAAGCAACGTGTAAATCATGCTGCTGACATGCAGGGATTGTGCGCGTGAATGGGCTCCCCTAGCTGCACGGAGCAGCCCGATCACACGTCCGTGGTGCAGGCAGCCTGCTTCCACGGCTACCATAGAAGCCTATGATAAGCAGCAAGGACAGCGCACACCACGGAGCTGACAGGTGAGTCGGTACTCGCTGTCCATTCTTTGCTAGAAGAGCAGATTCTGCGCTTCCCAAAAGAGTCCATGTGAGTGCTTCCCTAGCAACCTATAGGTAGCTATAGAAGTGTGGTTTACATGCTGCTGTAGCAGCGTGTAAAACACATTCATCTGACCGAGCCCTAAGATGACTAATAACGTATCATGATATGGTGGTGTGACACACTAGGGTGGTTAATTTACACTCTGAAATACTATACATTGGGTTTTGTTGTGTTAAGAGAACAACATATTTTTAATGGGTTATGATAAGATAACTTTCTGCACCATGCTATCACAATCAAGGTCCAATGTGTCCCATCTGTAGGACATGAAATAGTACAATTAAAAAATACAACTTGTCCCATGAAAAAACAAGCACTCAAATAGCTAAGTTGATGGTAAAATAAAAAAGTTACATTTCTTGGAAAGTGGGGGTGAAAAAAATGAAAAACAAATTTTGGACTAGAAGAGGAGAAGACAGTGACATAGAATGAGGGTGACCTGTGTCCTCTTGCATTTAAGGTCATGGGCCACTTACCACCATATACTGTACAATTACCATCATATACTGAAAGGTAAGTACAACTCTCTTCCTCCATTTTTTTCTGTAATAAGAAATCTCCTTTCACTTTTTAGGTCTCCTTCACTAGTATCCAGTACACCAGGGTATTTCTGAAACCTCATTAAGTAGGTAAAAAATATATATAAACTGTAAATTGCTGCATCTGACTGAGTTTCTGATCGCTCTAGTAGTCACGTTGACCTGGAAATAGATCAATGCCCAGATTTTAACGTCCACCCTTTAGTTTATTATTTTATTTCCAACTTTAGCCACAGGTACATAGCAACATTTTGTTTCTCATTTATATAAATATTAAACCTAGAGAGGCCTAAGTTAGCGTGCCCCACTGCCTTGTAATTATACCAATGTAGTCCATGAAAGCTAATTCTACTATGCAAACAATGGCTTATGCACATGGCTATTTTATACTGAGCTATAATAGGATTGCCATATACATAAATACATAGGGCTTTTACTGTAGAACTGAGGATTTTTGAATTTCACATAAGTCATTAAAAAACAAATTGTAGTCAACTCTAGCATGCGTCTCCTCTTCACCTTCAGCACTTGTCTTTAGTCTTCTGCCAGCCCCTTCTGGATTGGAGGATCAAAATCCCCCCTCCAGGAAGGGGTGGCTGTGATTGGTTCTCGAGTGCCGTGGCTCGGCCAATGAGAGGCAAAGCTTCCTGAAAGCAGGGATTTTCCAATCCCTGACCAGAAGAGATGCCTGAAGACAACTTCCCGGGACCGGGGAGAAGATGTGACGTTGTAACACAAAATCGCAATATCACCATGAGAAAATGCAGCGATATCGCACGGACAACCAATGCAATATCACTACGATTTTCTCATGGCGATTTTGCGTCGCCCGTATGGAAGTGGCCTAAGGAAAACTAAACCATTGAAATCAATGGTTTTGCTTTTTCATGTTTTGTGGACATGATTTTCACTCCCGCAAAACACGCTCCTTTATTTAAGCCCTTAGTTTGATAATGTATCTTCTTTAGGACTTTACTAATAAGCACATTTTATTAGCGGGAGCAATTTGTATCATAATTATTATTGTACCATCTATGCTCTCTTCGGGAAACGGAGAAGAACAAAAATGTCTTTACTCGCTGTAGATCCGGACTCTAAATTTCCATAAAACACATTTTGGACATATTTTTTATGACATACATTATATATTGCTATGTATGCTTGTTTTGTTCCTTGTCTTTTCAACTTCCTTTCACTTTTCTCTTTCTTTTAATTGGAAACACCTAAAATTGATTTTTATACAATATGTTAACTATGAGAAAAATGTAGATTGATTTCTGAGGCAGTCCGGTTTCGGGTTCTATGCTAATAGAAAAATAATCATCTTGATAGCATAAACAGAATTTGTGACACTTGAAATTGTTTGACTGTCAAAGCCATTTCTGGTAATGCTAGAATATAAAACATTTTTGCTTCTCTCGGAAGATTTTTAAATACATTTGTTATGCAGCCCACACGTCTGCCAGGGAACTTCAGAACTTCCTGAACAGGAACATTATAATACTGTAAATCAAGTCGAATGATTTAATGATTAGTGTTTCCTCCAAAGAACTACAACAATATCTATTCTACAATAAATGAAAGATATTAACTGAAATAAATACATCCTCAGTCACTAGAGGGAATGAAACCACAAAAGCTATTGATTCCGAATAAGTTCTGCTTTTGATACTTCATAAGAATATGATTATATCAAACATGCAGAGTGCGGAAATAATATAAATATGCCAAAATTGGTTTAAAAGCAATATGCAACTGAACAATTATATTTCAGGACATAATAACATTCCCAATTTTAGAATTGCAGTCTCTAATATGAGCTATTTACGGCTACCACTAACTAGCTTCTTGAAAATGTTTTACTGGCATTGAGTTGCTATTATACTCTCTGCAGAATACAAACACAAATTTGGTTTTCTGTCCTATATTCCTTCCCTCAGATAAAATGGTTGACTTTATAAATTTCTCAACTTTACAGAATTAATTTGCTGCAATGTTTAGACCATTATCCTGTATTTTCCATCTGTGATATGATACTGCCAAATATACAACTCTCTGTAAAAAAAAAACTAGAAGAAGTTGGCGTTTTGCTGCAAAACTCAGCATACAATGGCATCTCGGGCAGATATGTAAATGATTCGAGTTGTGGTGTGATTAGATGAACAGTCTTGCCATCTGAAGCCCCAAAAGTTGTTCCACCTTTGGCCTATAAAAAGGCCAGCATGTAGTGACCTGTTTTTCCACTTCTGTAGAGATTGTTGACAACTAAACATGCCTCTATGATGCAGTCAAAGGGATTTTGACCAGTTGACAGAGTTTAAGAGGGGGCGCATTATTGGGATGTGAGAATGCTTCCACAACATTGCTACACGCCTGTGCCTGGTCATCAGATTTAACGACAATAGAGGATATATGGGACCATCTGGGATGTCAACTTTTACAGCCTATGAGTTTGCACGATCTAGAGGCTCAGAAACAGTCCAAATGTGGACTGATATGCCACAGGTTATCATACAGCTTCTGTAGGCCTTTATTCAAGCTCATATCATATCTTGCATCCAAGCTAGAGGTGGTAATACAGGTTACTGGAGCCTCCATGCACCCCGTATCACATCTTGCATCCATGCTAGAGGTGGTACAACAAGATACTAGAGCTTCCATGTCCACCTTAATCACATCTTGTATCCAGGCTAGAGGCAGTACAACAGGGTACTAGAGCCTCCATGCCCACCCGTATTACATCTTGTATCCAAGCTAGAGGTGGTACAACAGGGTACTAGAGCCTCCATCCCCGCCTTTGTCACATCTTGTATCCAAGCTAGAGGTGGTACAACAGGGTACTAGAGCCTCCATGCCCCCCGTATCACATCTTGCATCCAAGCTAGAGGTGGTACAACAGGGTACTAGAGCCTCCTTTGAAAGGTTCAGTTTTCTGCATAAATGGTCCTTTTGCTCTGATATTATAATCGCTTACTTATATCAATGTTGCAATCACATATAGACAGTTTCATTTGATTCTGACAACTCCTTCTAGGTGCTCATGATTTCTTTTTGACAATGTATATTACTAGTAAAAAGGCTATCCCAGGGTGGCAACTGCTATCTATATATGTAAATATCCAGGCTCAGGAAAATTATTCAGTGAAAGTAGGTATAATAGCTATAATTCCAAGGTGTCAGCTATTTCAAATGCACTAAGAACAAACCAACATAGAAGTCCCTTCGTTGTTTCATTCTTTTTGCTTGGCGCTCCTCTTCGGTGTTGTATATTCAAGGATGTGCCATCATTTCACAGGACTTAAGTTTAGAATTTATTAAATCACATTTTTGTCACTTTGTTAAACCATCATTGTGGAACCTCAGCAGATGATGGGGGAAACGTGTACATTTTACAATGTAGGCTTGAGTGAATGATAGAAGAAGCTTCACTCCCCTTATGTGGATGATGCGAAGCATGAAGTTTTTTGTAGATGCTATGGTGATGATGAGTCAGTGTGAGGCATAATGTGTAGTGGTACGTAATGTGTACATATGAAGATGGAGTTATCTTGATAACTAGCTGCACCACATCCTGCTAGGAGGTATATATTATCCTGGGCTTACAAGACTGTATTGGAATTATGTACTATGCGGGCTCTGTATGCCTGTGTGATACGTGGTAACACAGGCAATCAAATACATTGCCTTACGCAGTTTCACTCACATTTACATGTTGGAATTGCACCATACGTGAGCGCATAATAGAACACAGCATGTTCTATTTTGCCATGTATATACGTGAGATAGAGCCCATTGTCACGTATATACATGAGCCCATACATAAAGTAATTGTGTATGGACTGCGGGTATATGTATCGCTAAGCGACAGTGTGGAAAATATAAACCAAAATTTAAAAAACAGGTGTACTGCGCATGATCGCATGTGTGATTATTCTGTCATTCGCAGTACAACTTTGCAGGGTGATGGCTGTAAGCAGGGTCACAGCTGGGTTCACATCTGTAAAACGCTGCAGGAGCCCCGCAGCGTTTTAAGCTTACGGCCATGTGAGCCCGGCCTTGGAGTTCAGCATAGTGCATTTACAGCACTTTAGTTCTTTGCACCTGTGATCCCAGCAGATGGTGCTAACAAATATAGAATAAGTATAATCTAATTTCTCTATTGCCACATGACACTCAGTTTTTTTTCCTACCTGTCATATGGGCATGGCTCTCTACTCAATAACTATCTAGTGCTCTGTATACATTCTAGGTTTTTATTCCTGTGACAGTATTTTCGGTGTCCTTTATTTTCTGGTTTTGCTTATCTGTAGCAACAGCAGTGGCTTCAAAAAGCAGTAGTGAAGCTGGACAAGGAACGTCTTCGATTACAAAGTGTTAGCTTGTTGATAAAAGATTGAGATTAGCGGTGATTAAATTAACAGGCTTGATTGACTATAGTAGGCTGCAATTTGCCTGTGGTTCTCTTGCATGGGAATAGTACAGTGGATTGCTGTTTGGAGCGGCCCCATGACGAAATTGATTTTGTTACCTGCAGCTAGCCATGCTCAACCATCTATTAATCCCTTGAAAGTGCTTCACACCTCTGAATAAACTTTAACATTATTATGAAACTTTAAAGTGACAGTACCTGTCAGAAGTAATAGCCAAAGATCCAAAAGCTCTGAAGCCAAGTACAGATCAAATAGGCAATGCACAATCTGCAGCATGCCTATACACTGCAGCAAAATGGTAACATTGTGTTTTTAAGGAGCTTTTAAAAATACAATTTACAATACAGATTCTACAATCAATTACAAACTGCTAGAGATCTATTTATGAAAAGTCCTAATTACTCTGTACATTCACTTTTACTGAATTTGCAGAGTTCTAATTTGATGAGAGATTATACCCTTCTGCATTAATACACCAAGACTATTCTGTATTATATTAAGATTGCTAGTAGATTAGATTATAAACCTCATCATCATTACTAGCAAGTGACAGAGCCATTTGCAGAGGCTGCTGGCTTCTACCTCTGCTCCTTAGCGGACTTCTGATTGGCTTCCCTATGGTCCGAAATGCACCAGCAGACTCTGTCCAAGGACAGTTTTTTTTTTGTTTTAAAGATTGCATGAAGATGTAAAGTGCTGTTATTTATGAAGTAATTTAAAGGGGTTGTCCCGCGCCGAAACGGGTTTTTTTGTTTTTCAACCATCCCCCCCCCCGTTCGGCGCGAGACAACCCCGATGTAGGGACTTCAAAAAAAGACCGCACAGCGCTTACCTGAATCCCCGCGCTCCGGTGACTTCTTACTTACCGGTTGAAGATGGCCACCGGGATCTTCTCCCTCGGTGGACCGCAGGGCTTCTGTGCGGTCCATTGCCGATTCCAGCCTCCTGATTGGCTGGAATCGGCACGTGACGGGGCGGAGCTACACGGAGCCGGCATCCTGCACGAGCGGCCCCATTGAGAAAAGAAGAAGACCCGGACTGCGCAAGCGCGTCTAATTTGGCCATTAGATGCCGAAAATTAGGCGGCTCCATGGAAACGAGGACGCTAGCAACGGAGCAGGTAAGTGAAAAACTTCTTATAACTTCTGTATGGCTCATAATTAATGCACAATGTACATTACAAAGTGCATTAATATGGCCATACAGAAGTGTATAGACCCACTTGCTGCCGCGGGACAACCCCTTTAAAGCCTGTCTGGAACAGCATCCCTGGACTCTGAAACATTGGACATATTTTAATTCTCTAAAATGTCAGCTTTCCCTTATGAAAATCATGTCTTGGAGTTCCATTACAAGCCTCTCACCCAGCCAGCTCAGAGACATATTGTAGATTACAGTTTATCCGTATTTCCTTCCCTTCTAGGTTATATTCCCAGTGATATTATAATATATTCAGAAAACCGTTAGGAAAATATGCTGCGCTTCCTAGATAGTGTAGCAGCACCAAAAGAAATGTCTATCCTTGAAGAAAGATGAAAACAATAGAGTGACACTTACTCGGGAGGAGGGGGGTATGATTGACAGATGCCCCCTACTAGAAGTGTCGACTTCTGTAATAGGAAAGAATATCCAAATCCCACCAGAGTATATAAGAATGGTCCTTTATTGCAATGGTGAATATAGACAGTACAGGCAACGCGTTTCAGTGCTCAGAAATGGCACCTTCCTCAGGCCAACATTAAAATAGAATACAATAGTCACATATATATATATATATATATATATATAATATATATATATATATATATATATATATATATATATATATATGCCTGTGTGCCTGTGTGATACGTGGTAACACAGGCAATCAAATACATTGCCTTACGCAGTTTCACTCACATTTACATATTGGAGTTACGCCATACGTGAGCGCATAATAGAACACAGCATGTTCTATATAGTTTGCTTTCCAAACTTGTTTTATAAAGGCCCATTTACACCAGCCGATGATCGCAAAAAAAAAAACCGCTAAGCGGCAATCGTTTTAGCGATAATCGTTGAATGTAAATGTGCGTCCATTGGCCGCTTTTTGGGCACTGATGGCTGATCGTTAAATTCAGTCCAACATAAAAATCGTCGCTCACTTGTATCAGTAGTTCTAGACAGGGAAACAATGCTATCAGCACTCCCCCGTGGAGAACTACTGATAAAAATGAGCGATGATTTTTATGTTGAACTGAATTCAACAATCAGCCAGCATTGCCCGAAAAGCAGAAAATGGGTGCACATTAACACGCACCGATTATCGCTAAAACGATCGCCGATTAGCGATTTTTTTAGCGATCATCGGCTGGTATAAATGGGCCTTAACAGTAGCGCACATAGAAATAGCATCGGGCTATTAGCTGCGTTCAGCGAAGGTTTCATTTGCACACCTAATTGGTATTTAAGTAGCTGAGTAGCTGCTTAAATACCAATTAATTTTTATGCAAAATGATCGCTCAAAGCTGTCACTCAAACTGTCGTTTGAGCGATCTTTGAGCGATCATCTGGCTGTGTAAACCAGTCTTAAGTCATATCATAGGGTCTTGTAAAATGTCACACATCAACTTAGAGAGAAACTGCCTTCCAACAGGTGGTGCTGCAGAGGCATGATACCATCTCCAAAGTAGGAGGTAAATACCAGCAGTAGAGATGATCAAAGTTTTCAAGTTTGGTTCAGAACTAATTAGTTTGAACCAAACCGGAAGTTTGTAAAAGCCTTAAAACAAGTACTGAACACTTTCTAAGAGCATGGTGGTTACTCCCCAATGGATGTAGCTACAGAGGAGGAGAAGAACAAGAAGTAACAAAGCACAAGAAGAACATACAAATTATATGCAAATGTTGTCTTTGGTCAGATCTGAGCCTTTGACTACAGTGCTAACCACTTAGCCACCAAGCTTCTTTGACTTTCTTCCTTCTCCAGCTGCTTTATTTCAGAGAAGGAGGAGGAGAAGATATTACCTCATTTGCCTTTTCCCACTCCTTTATTTCTTCTCATTCTCCTCCTTCTTCCCCTCCACTTTCTTGTCATTCTCCTCCTCGTCATCACACCCTTCTCCCCCTTCTTCACTCGCTTCTCCCCCTGCCCATTATTTTCCTTGTCCTCCTTCTTCTTTGCATTTTCTTCTCCTCCCCCTGCAGAGGAGAAGGGCAGAGAGGAAGAAGGAGGAGGAGGAAGAAAGAAGAAGCAGCAGCATGGTGCTTGGCATTGTTGCATTGCAATCCTGGAGCCCTAATTTTGATTCTGAGGAGAAACAACATCTACATGTTTGTATGTACTTTTTATGTTTCAAAATTTTTCAAAATAATTTTTTGCCGCCATCTTCTGACAGCCATAACTTTTTAAATTTTCCGTCAACATAGTTGTGCGAGTCTCCTTTTTTGCAGGACATCCTGTAATTTCTATCGGTACTATTTTGGGGTGACCAATAAAGCGCTATTCAGGTGTTGTTTTTTATTTTTTCTGAAGACTTCACCACGTGGGGAAAATAATGCATTACTTTGATTGATTGGACTTTTACAGATGCAGTGATACCAAATATGTTTTTGGGTTTTATTATTTAGATTATTTTATTATGAATATCGCAAAAGGGCTTTTTAAAAACTTTTATTACCTTTTATTTTTTAATAATAAATAAAACAGATTTTTTTTAATTTTTTGTTGTCCCCGTAGGGGACAAGAACTTGTGATGGTTTAAGCGCTCATGCAGTATGATGTAATGCCATATTTGCAGGGTGCTGCCCCACTAAACCTCTTTCTCCTTCCCTTGCAAGCTGCTATAATGATTCTTCCTGCCTCTCCATGTTAGATCAAGTATGTCATCCTCTTCCACCTCCTTTTCCTCGCTATCATACTTCTCCTCCTGATTGGACTCTGTTACAATGAGCACTAGGAGCTAGCACCTCTGTTTCTACATCCCCCTTGAGTACAAATTGTTTGTGGAGGTCTGACCATGTGCACTGACCGACCCTCATCTTCTTCTTTGGAGGAAAAAAATGGTTTGGCGTCAGTGCATTCAATGTCTTGGTCTTCTCCCCCTGGTTGCTTCAACTGCCTGGTTGACATCCATGACACTCAATGATCAAACACCTCCTGCTTCAAAAGATGTGCAAGTTGTGGCATAGGGTTAAGTAGAGTGGGGTTACTCATGGGGTGTGCTTGTGACTGGGAGGAAGAAGATGTGGTCGTATTCCAGTCATGCTAGGTCATCCACTCTACAATCACTTCTGCATTATGTGGATGTAATATATGGGCAGAACCATTTTTAAGGAATGGCAGTGGGCTTGCCTCGCCTTCTGCAGAATGTGGAGCTGTTGCTTTAGTGGGAGCCACTTGAAGAGCCAACTTGGCCTGTCTGCTATCACTTTCACTTAGCACCTCCACCAGAACCACTGACACATCCCCTATGCCTTGCTTTCTTCATGTTTCATTTTTATTTTACTTTTTTGTTGTTTACTTTTTAGTATAGTTTTATACAACTTATCAGCTAAATTTGCAGTTTACAGAACACCACTGCTATCTGCTTAAGACCTACAAATAATTTGTAGTGGCTGGACTGGCGATGTCTGAGGCCACTGACATGCATTGTGAGTATTTGCTGTTTTCTTTTTTTTTTATATTAAGATAAAAAGCACTGCCAACTAAATAAGCTGCAATACCTGAGAGGCACAAACTATGAGAAGAGAAGGCCAGAGTGTAGCTCTGTTTGGCATAATTGAATTCGCCAAACCCCACTGCTAGCTGCATAATGTCTGCCAATAATTAGTAGGCCACAAAAAGAGAACTTCAATATTTCCCACTCCAAAGCGTATTTTGACTTCATACATTGACAGCAGCAGAAATACACCCTATTCCAATGTACAGAACACATTTCGTTTATGCATATAAATGTGATGCAGTAACTTTCTTTGCTCCCCCCAATAGAACCCCATTTAAGTTCTCTGCTGGTATACACGCTTTTATACCCAGCAGGAATATATCCTCTATGGAAAATCTGTTCCTATTAACAACAGACCATGTGGTCTACATGCAAAGAAACATAATGCAGCATGTTTCTCTTTTCACTCCAATATAATCTCATTATACAAACTTTCACACAAGCAGCAATATATCTTCTATAGAATAGCTGGCCCTAACAACAGACCATGTGTTATATAGGCATATAAATGTGATGCAGCTTCTCTGTCCAGTGCTAAACTGTAAAACGGTCACTGGTTACACTGTGCTTATGTTATATATGGATAGGTCATGTGATGCAGGTATCCAATAAAATGGTTGGCCATTTGCAAGATAGAGGACACATTTGGTGACATCAGCAAGGTGCCCTGGCTGCTGATTGGCTGCACGCTAACCTCTGCAGCAGGTATTATGGGAAATTCTACTTTTTGATGCTTTTTGACAAAAATTGGTTCTGACTAACCCGATTTTGCAAAAATCAGAATGCTTTTATTGCCCACATGATCAAGATGAGCTACATCAATCTTTAACTGCACAGATTAGCAACAGCACCAAGGAAGACCCACAAAAGAAAAAGATCATTTTAAAAAAAAACGAAAAAACTTTTTTTTGTGCTAAAAACACTGAAAATTACTTTAAAATAATTAAACACTGTATTCCAGAATGTTTGGTATGAAAATGATTCATAAGATAACTCATTTAACTCTCAGCATAAGGGCAAGGTGGCATGACATACGTGAGCCACGTCAGATGCTACAACTGATCGACAGTGATCAGAAATGTTGCTGTATACTGACTGCCTATGTTTAGTTTTGTGTCTGTACCATACTATGATGTATTATTCCAATAAGAAATTCAACATGGGCCATTGTCTTTTCCTGCTGTTTCTAATTATTGCTGCAGTACAGAGTTTGGCTCTGTTTTGACAAAGGAGACAGAAGCCCCTACTAAGTGGTAAAAGAACAGTCATGCAATCTTAAGCATCACATTTCTGCTTTGTGTTTAATTTATTACAAAAAGGGTATTGTCAAGACTTCAAAGTTAACTCATGAAATGCATTATCACGGCACATCTGCCACCAAGGTATAAGAATATTCAAGTGCAAGGAATGTAAAAGAAACATCTAAGTCTTTAGTGATGCATGATATATATAGTATCTACAGTGGATGTGCATAGCAAGTGTATTAAGCAGGCAGGCACAGGAGCCAAACCGGTTCCTTATGTAAGGTTTAGCACTATGTTATACAGCCAACACCCAAGTATAATGGCACGGATCAAAGAAAACTCTGATCCTGGCCATTTAACTCCTTAAATGGTGTGCTCCATAGTGAGCGCGGAACATAAAATGTTAGGTAGAGGGATCGGACTCTTTAAATTACCTGATCGGCCCTGTGCACTGCCCTTGGGAGGAGCCAAGGGGTTTTGATAGCAACCAGGCATTTAGTAAAGGTCCCAGGTCTTCCATATGGTGAAACTAAGCAAATTAAAAAAGTTTGTTTTTGTAATTGTTGCAAAACCTACCTATAATAATCATACTGACTGGCAGAAAAAGTTATCATATAGTTTCTATAATACAGTGAATGTCATTAAAATAATGAAAAAAGGTTTGGTACCGTGTTAGCCCGTAGAGCAAAATGTGATTGTTCTCAGCAAGAGAAACCAAGTAATCGTGTAGATATGATATCTTTTAATGGCTAACAAAAGTACATTGTATTATAGCGAGCTTCCAAACCAATGCAGGGTTCTTCTTCAGGCTTAAATGAAATAGATCCGATGAGGAATGCAAATTTATACACACATACTTATGACAAGGCACATACATGGATGTGATTGGTTTGCACTTAAAGGAATACTGCAACAGAAACACAAACATCTTTAACCAGACACTGATAAGGGAGTGCAAGTTTTATGGTCCCTGAATTACTGTTTGGAGTGGGTGGGGGGAAACCAGGTCCCCAGGTTTTCTGTGCTATACATTTCTAATACCTCCCATTCACGCATGAATCTTCGTGAAGAATTTAACCCTCTATACCTAATCGAGGATACCAGAATGTACCGTACATGAATGGAACTGAAACATCTTCTGAAGAAGTTGACACAACTGGACAGCAATATTTTCTTTTTAAGCAGATGCAAGAAGGAACATTTAATTCCCAAAGGACTTTGCCTGAAGAATCCCACTCTGCACACTTACAATACTCGTTATCCACGTCTTTTACAGCAACAAGAATAAGGCCCTCGTGGAGATACAAACTTTAAGGAATACACTTACAGAGGACGTGAACCTAGAAATGCAACACTTTTACACAACACTTCGATGCTGCTAATTAAGAACAAGGAAAAGAAATTCCAAACACTTCAACTCAAAGCAGGCCTGTATCCAAACACTGATCAGGAACACCTCAAGTCCAGAGCAGGCCTGTACCCAAACACCAATCAGGAACACCCCGAGTCTGGCAGGATAGAACAGAATCCCCAACAGGACATGGACAGAGGTAAAATCAGCTGTGTTATCAATCTGTCATCTCACAACCCTAGTAATGTGGAGCTCAGTGTCCTCTTCAGGGGACTTTCATTCTGTCCCACTAAATCGCTTGACAAAACAGAACTCTGTAGTGACATGGAGGAATATTTCAGGAGACTAAGAATGAAAAAGTTATTTCATGACAAAGAGGACACAGGACTTTCAAGCACATAAGCACAGGAGGAACTTGGGGCCAAAAAAAAGTCTGATTGGACATCCCCTCCTAAATAATAATAATAATAATAATCTTTATTCGTATAGCGCCAACTTATTCCGCAGCGCTTTCAGGCAACTCCACTTTGGACAAATATATAGACTCCTTTAGACATGTGGTACAATCTACTACACTGGACAAGCAGGAAAGGGAAACATTTAATATCAAAATGCAGGAAAGAAGGGCCATCTATGCACTTAAGAGCAACAAGGAGATCACCATTAAGCCTGCAGATAAGGGTGGTGCTAAAGTCCTCATTAATACATCAGACTGCAAGAAAGAAGCTGACAGACAGCTAACAGACACCAGATACTACACCAAACTGGATCAAGATCTGACTCAAAAGTATGTGAGGGAATTGAGAAGGGTCATTAGAAGCCCATCTGTGGGCTCCACAAAACTTTTGGACTTTATACCGGAGAACCCCAGGGTTGGAACACTCTTCATGCTTCCAAAACTACACAAAGCTGACAACCAAGGGAGGCCAATTATCTCAGGTGTGGGAACCCTCACTAAAGGAATCTAAGGATGGGTAGAAGGCGTCTTCAAACCACTAATGGAAAACACAACCAGCTACTTGCAAGACACTACGGACCTACTGAACAAACTATCAACCATAGGTCCCCTCCCTGATGGCACTATCCTGGCCACCATGGATGTGGAATCTTTGCATTCCAACATCCCACATAAAGATGGATTGATTACCTGCCAGGCACATCTTGAGACCAATGGGTTTGCCTTTGAATCCGTGTTATAACTCACAAGATTCATCCTCACACACAAATATTTCTCCTTTGGCAAAGAGATATTCCTGCAACTCACCGGAACCGCTATGGGCAATAAAATGGCACTGCAATATGCCAACCTTTTCATGGCAAAACTGTAGAGTAACTTTCTGGCCTCCTGCTCCAGCAAACCCTTGGCCTACCACCGCTACATTGATGACATCATAATCATCTGGACCAACAAGCATTAATCAATTTCCATGAGAGATTTAATGCATTCCACCCCACCATAAACCTGACATTAAGCTACTCGAAATCAACCATCAAAATTTCAAACTCAATACAGGCATCCCTATAACGAAAACCAATTGATCGGCCCATATACCTCAGATGGGACAATTTCCACCCTAAACACATCAAAAAGTCTATCGTCTACAGCCAGGCCATCGGAAACAACCAGATCTGCTCCAACCCAGCAGACAGAGAGGAACATCTATGCCATCTTAAAAGGACATTTTTAAAACAGGGCTACCATTCCACCTCAATGGATGATCAAATCACCAGAGCCACCAGGATACCCAGGAATCAACAACTCTGATACACAGAGAAGAAATATTAAAATTGTGTACCTCTAGTAGTGACCTAAAATCTGCAGCTAGAGGTACTAAGGAAAACCTCAAAGAAACTACACCATACCCTACACAAGGATAATCGTCTGAAAACCATATTCTTGGACCCTCCCCTTCTGTGTTACAGGCAACCTCCAAATTTGTGGAACTTTATAATCAGGAGGCCGTTGCCCTCCAACAAACAAAAAAATAACTTATCCTTGTAATATAAGGAGCTGCAAAACCTGCTCACATATACTGACCACGGACAGGATACAAATCTCCAACACACAGCAGGACTATAAGATCTCTGGGACATTCCCATCTGATGTTGTGTACCTGATCCTGTGCAGTAAATGTCCTGTTAGAGGTCTTTATGTTTGAGAAACAGAAAAAAAACTGAAAGCCAAGATGAGATCTCATCGCCACACAATTAAACAGAGAAAGACAGAATTATTTGCTAGTCATGGACACAGCATAGAAGATATGAGAGTTATGATACTGAAGGGTGGTTTCAAGTATATACATTTATAACAACTTTTGACACTTTCAATAGAGGGTTAAATGCATGAGGATTTATGCGTGAATGGGAGGTATTAGAAATCTATAGCACAGATAACACTGCTGGCCTGGTGACCCCCCCCCCCCCCCCTTGGTGACAGTAATTCAGAGACAATAATCTCATAAAGTGATGGCATATTACTAGAATATCATTGGTGGGGGTCCAACCTCTAAGACCTCACAATGACCCCTTCACTCTCTTTTTCTGCACAATTGTTGTTATGGCTGTGCAGAAACCTGCAGCCAACAACTTTACTTCAATGGAGCAGTGCTGCACAGTGGGTGCAGGGGACTACTGTGCTAGGAAGGACTGTAGAGAGGGGCTGCAGCATTGAATGAAAAATGCAGCCCCTTTATTCTCTAAATCTGTGGAGGTCCCATAGGTAAGAGCTCCATTGATCATAAAGTGATGGAGTATCATAGTGATGAGATGGAAATAACCCAGTGTATGAAGTAACCATCATTATCATATACTGGACTGCAGTTGGTATAATAAAAGTAATTAGAACTGGCGATGTAAACTCTTGAATGTTTTGCAGTGTTTGCCATAATTTGCTGTTTTACATTACATTACTCACAGGTACTGTTCCTTTAAAACTTGAAATGAAATATACAGAGGTCAGCGTAGCGCTCCTGCGGTCATATATAGTGAGATATAAGATATTAAATGAGGACTTACCCGGTACTGTGCAGGGTCTTATACCAAGACAGGCCCTGCCAGCACCTCTCGGTCCAAGATCGCCTTAAAATTTTTGATGAAAATTCTTCCTCCACATCCACAGATTGGGAGAGCTGCAGGGTTCCTTGAGTGCCCCAAGGAGGAGACCCAATAAATTCAGGAAAATGGTAGAAAGAAAAATGACCCCAGCGCTCGCTGGAGAAAAATTCCAATATGTATGGAAATAACTAGTTTATTTTGCAACGCGTTTCAGCCACTGCACGTGGCCTTTTTCAAGCATCCTTGAAAAAGGCCACGTGCAGTGGCTGAAACGCGTTGCAAAATAAACTAGTTATTTCCATACATATTGGAATTTTTCTCCAGCGAGCGCTGGGGTCATTTTTCTTTCTACCATTTTCCTTTAAAACTTGATGATGATTGCCAGCACTGAGTAGCATTGATGTTTTAATTCTGTAGTTGTGCAGGACCATTGGTCACATGACTAAGAATGCAGATCATCTGGTTAGTGGAGCTGATTCTGCAAATAGGGTGATTGCAGAGCACCTCTATTCAGTCAATGAGTGGAAAGCTCTAGGCAGAAATGAAGAGGCTTTCTGTTAAGAGTTGAGCATGCTGGAGATACACAGAAACCCTGAGATCAATCAAGGTGGTTACAGACTGCCAGATATATCTAGACATTACTCTATTTCTAGGGAATTTGGCCAAAGGGGCAAATAATAAAAAAGCACCTCCCCCAACAATAAATAATGCTGAAAACATTACGAATAATGCCCGGATCAATGCAACCAAATAAGTTTATTTTTGATTACTCCATTATTTTGATTTTCAAGACAACAAAACTTAGAGAGCCTACTTTTCCCAACTTAATATATACCTCAGCTGCTACAGAACATCATAATACACAAACTTTCCAAGAGAGATATATATCCTTTGTGGTTGTGCCCCCTATCCTGTATAGCTGCTCAATGCCCTAGGTGGTTGCACACTCTTCCCAATGCTAGATATGACCCTGCTCTGAACGGTTACCATAATTAGGTTTGAGTCCATAGGGTCATGAAGATTGTAGATGGTTGCGGACCAGCCTATTATTTGCATCATGGGCAGATGCAAGTCGAGACACCCTGAATTAAATGAGTGACTTGAGATTGTGATTCAGCCAGACTGTAAAGCCCTGCAGCCACATGGTGTGACTCAGTATCCATTTGATCAAAAATATTATTGCATAACATTCATAACTGTGGATAGCAGCAGGAAAAGAGCAGTCAATGCAGAACCACAGTGGCACAAATGCTACATAATCTCCATTTCTCACCATACCCATGAAGCCCCCACAATCTGATCATTCAAAATTCTTACCCCTATTCGGCAAACATGTTTATTTGGCTTGATGGTGAAAGAATACTATACTGTATATTTTAACATTATTGAAGTTGTATTTGTTGATTATATGCCAGTGCTCCTATAATATACTTAACCAATAATTCTTTTAATGAACGTGCTTCCTCATTGTTTAAGTATCTCTTTTTTTTTTTCTTTTTGAAAAGCATTTCTAAAGTTAACAAGAAAAAGGAACTTTGGAACTGCTGAGTAAAGCACATTTCTAGAAAAAGCGCCTTGTCAGAATTTATGAATGTTCTGAGCTTCAGCTCTGTATAGGTAAATGACCTACTACAGCAGGAAAGCACTGAAACTATTTAATTCACTGCAGTTTGCTGTAACATACAGTTTGCTGCATGTCCCAGTTTAATACAGATCTTCCACAAACATTTGTAATATAAATCTAATATATGAAAAGCCTAAACCTGAATATAAAGCAAACTGTATCATTAGTCTTTCATATATTTAAACAATGTACTTTACATGGAGCCAAAATGGCACGCAAGAAAATGGCTTTGCAGTTTGGAAAAAAGAACCCGCTACGTACATCCTTCATTTCCAAGATTTAATTATATTTATTTACTGTTTCAGTTAAAAACAGAAGTTTCTTGAAAGCAGAAGGGAATATTTGTTTCTGCCAAAGCACTATCCCAAAGCAGCAATAGAGAGTGTTATTTTTAAGTGCAATGTTTAGATGAGAGCCTAAAACTTAATGAAATTTTCAGAACTGACTGCAGAGATTTCTGTTCCCAGTTACTGATCTTCATGAAGGATTGCTGACATATAGTAAATAACGAAAGAGTGTTTTCAGATGTAACAAACCTTAATATGGCTGTACAATGAAACAAAACAGTAGTTATACTCAATTGAAAATGATATTTTTAGGTTATCATAGAAAAATAAGCAATTCAACCCAAGTAAAGCACAATTATGGCAGTGAATAGTTAAAAGGGGTCATCCTATAAAAGACGTTTCTAGCACATCCAAAGCTATTTCCGTGACTCCCGTGGACAAAAATACAGAAACCAGCTATCATGCACAGTCATTTCTCTAGTAAATCTCTGAAGATGCCTTAACGGACAGAAAATATCCTGGAAACCCCCAAAACGGGTTGTTATGTTCGTGTGGGCAAATAAGTACCATGCCCACACTAAAGTGCCAAAAAGACAAAAATATCACAAACCCGGTGACCTAAAACGGAATTCAGACTGGACTTGCTAATGGAAACACCAACTAGACAGAGCACTGCATACTGCGGACTGGACTGACGGACAGACAGAACATAGAGACTGACAAATGACCAAAACACTCACCTTTCATACCTGTACACATAAGCAGAAGAAATAGCTATAAAAGTACAAGGAGTTGGTTTGTACATTGGCCAATGAACTTAAGCTGCAAGACCACGTTAAGGATCCTCGTGTCTTGCAGTCCCTACACAAGCAAGACACATCTACTAGAGGCCCCTAAGAGCCACCCTAGCCCAGATATAGCAAACAAACTCAGCAGAACAAAGCAGAGACAAACTGACATGAAACTGAGAGAAAATAAACGCAAGAACGGACATAAACCACCAAACTCACATCAAGCTGCAAAGGACAAGGATACATGACTGCTCACCCTGGACACCAAACAGACACTGATAGGAGCTGGGTTTATATGTGAGCAGAGACCTGGGGGATTGGCTAGCAGGAGAACACCCCACCCAGCCAGCACAATCATGCTACACCTGTGGGCTTGTGCTGCTAGAAACCATAGTACAACTGATCCCAGCCAGCACAACCTAACACTGGCGGTCCCACTCATTAGACAATTATGTCTTGTGGATATGGCAGAAATGTCTTTTATGGGAAAACTTCTTTCACTATTCACCAGTGCAACTGAGTGTTGCTGCAGTGAATTAGTATAATAATGCAATAAAGTGTTGTTTTCAGTTGAATATACTTATATATCCTGTTTTATGACATTCATACTTACTGTTACATATGTCATACTATGAAGGTACTCTACCCTATAAGCACTGCTCATATAGGTAAATATGGGGCCTCACAGAGACAAGACTCAGCAGTAAGAAGAGTGACTATAGGTCTGTTGTATTGATCTGTATGGGTGTGCCATGTGCAGGAGGCCAGGTTTTACAGAAAGAAGAAACAATCTATTACATTACAAATGTATTCTGAAATTAGAGGAAATTTCTACATGTTAGCGGAAATTCCCAGTGAACTGCAACTAGCATGAAAGAGGTTCCCATCTAGTCTCTGTAGGTAATAAAGCACCCTTCATGCTTTTATTGTGCTTTTTACACACTTGTGGTAGAAAAGTCTACAAGGCATTTGTTTGTCACGACTGTTTTCTGCATGCTGCTGAAAGTATTATGAGATATATGCAACTACCGTGTTTCCCCTAAATATAAGCCCTCCCCCGAAAATAAGCCCTAGCTATACTACATGAAAAAAAAGACAATCCTCACCTAGTAGGTGCCATCTGGGTCCCTCCCACTGGGCTGCAATGCTCTGGCAGGCTTCTGTGTAGTCCTCAATGCCGAAGGAGAGTCTCTTGTTGGTGACGGGGCTTGAATACCCCGCCTCCAGCAATCAGAGACGGTGCTCGATGAACCAATCGCAGCCATTCATTGAATGACATGATTGAATGGCTGAATTGGTTCATCGAACACCGGCTTTGATTGGCTGAGGTCAAGACAGAAACTGTTTAGTAACCCTGAATGAGACAGGTTCCGTTACTAGTTGATGTCCAACTCCCCATATACTGTTAATTTACAAAAACAGCTGCCCTTTTGGGTGTACTAACTTCTCTTTTTATCATCTTTCCTCCTAAAGCTATAACTTTAGTTTTCACAATTATCTCTCTTCCTTTCCTTCCTCCTGTTTGAAAAGTACTTTTACACCTTACAATTTATCGTTTAAACAAGTGAACAATGTCAGAGTTTGCTCGCTTGTGCAGCCTGTCTATATAGGCAGATAAATCATTTGGTCATTCACTCTCTAAATCATTCAGATGTTCACATTCACTGTTTGGGTGAATGAGAATGACTGAATGATCAGCATTTAAACCGAACGATTACCAAACGAGCCAACAATGATTTTCATGCATGCAAGAAAGGAACGATAGATGCTAAGCAAACAAATTATCGTTTACCGTTCCATTGTTGTTTGTTTTTACACTGAAGATTATTGTTCTTTTTCACACATGTAAACAATTTTTTTGGAATAATCGTTCTGTTGAAAATGGCCTTCAGGTTCGGTTAAGGCATTCATGGGGCAGTAAAACTGCCCTGGCTCGCACCCTTTCTGCCGCATAAGCAATAGAAGATCTATACTGTATGTTCACACTTACTTCCAGGAAGGTCCAACATTTAGCCACACCAAATGAAACGTCAGGCCTCTGCAACTCCAAGGCATGGAAGTGCAGTCTCACTGCTTAAAAAAAGAATCTTAATATTTGTACAACGCCAACTTATTCCACAGCATTTTCAAGTAATGTATTTATTACCCCCGTTCCCACACCAAGCTGGGTACTAATTTTACCACCCTCATAAGGATGAAAGAATGAGTCAACCTTGAGCCGGCTACCTCAATCAATCCTACCCTGCGGGGATTGAGCTTGCAACCTTCAGGTCGTGAGCGAGAGCTTAGGACTGCATTTGTGCTGCCTTAACACTCTGCACTCCACGAGGCTCTTCTATATAACTTTGACCCTTCCTCCTGCTTTGCACAAACTGATGACACTTTTACACAAGCAGCTTCTCGTATAAATGAGCGTACGAGCGAGTAACATCACAGCTAATTCATTTGCAGGTATTTGCGCTCGTGCAAAATGTTCAGAGAGGCAAATCATCGTAAAAAACCTTTTTTGCATTCCTATGTGAAACACTGACTGAGGAGTGCTTAAACGTAACAAGAAGTGAGCGAGCCGCCGATGATTTTTATGCAGGCTGAAGCTAAGCGACAAACAAAAAGTACACGATGGCTCGTGTTTAGACATAACAGTTATTTCATCTTTTTGTTTGTTTGAGCCAATTTTGAGCAACAATTGTTATGTGTAAATGGGCTTTAAGGATTCCTTCAGACGAGTATAAGCACCAATGTGCGGACTTCAGCATGACGTATTTGCGCTATGAACGCGATTACTTTGCATGCGTATCTGCACATTTCCCTAAGCTTATATGAACTTGGGCAAAAGAAAGGCACCATTCTGTTCATTATAAACAGACATCACTGAAAAACAATGGCACAGGATTTCACAGCATTAACCCCTTACGTGTCTTGCCACTTTAATGATATGCCATCACGTTCGCCCTATATCATCAGATCTTGACAACATTACTAGGCATATAAGGTTCCGCTGTGGAAGTACTTTTCCATCCCCTATTCTCACTCTATTTTCCTAGTGGCCATTACATGGCCTATATAAGACTCCCTACGGCTGTGTGGTGCTTTCCTCACGCCGAAACTTTATCACCTACATTAAAGGCCTCGAACTTAGCCAACCAGCATTCTGCTGTGTACTGATGAGGGGCAAACACCTTGCAACCGTTTGTTTGAAAATGGGCGTCTTTCCTTCCGGAATAAATTCTTATTTGGCCCATATCCTTAGATATGTTGGCAAGGCCTATTGAAAATCAAATGTTGGCGTAGGCTACATTCACATAGGCGAACATGATATCAGGATGAGAAACCTGGCCCGATATTGCACTTGCCAAGTTGTGATTTTTACAGTGAGGTAATGTATTTTTGCTTAAAATGCGCATTGTCGCTCATCAAAACATGTCAACCGCTTTAGATTGACTTAAATGGGAAAAATCACATTGGCACTTGCATGCACATCACGCAGAATATGAGAGCCATGTGATTTCTTTCAAGGTCCCATTGAAAACAATGGGTGATACATTATGAGGGAACGACCAAATTTAGAATATGCTGTCATCCTTCTTGCAGCATCGCTGCAAGGAAAAAAATTGGTCGTGTGAATAAATCCAACCAGAAGAATGGATTTTATATTCGTGCCAGTTTTGTGTGCCTCGGACAAAACTTGTGCCGGTATCTTGCTCGTGGGAATAAGCCCTCATGGGGAAGTCAACTTCCAATAGGTGGTGCTTTGGAGGTACCCCCTATTTGGTGTCCCCTATTTGCATACTTTTTACAAAGGGAGCATTGCTTGTCCTATATAAGATTTCTTACTCCAACGTGAGACTGTCCTCAAGTAGAAACATTTTTCCCCTAGACCTGTGTACATTTCTGGAAACCGGTACTCAGAAAAGACATTGCGGTGTTTGAGGGGGTTCGAAGAAGAACAACAAAATTAATAAATGGAATGAGAGGACTGGACTGGAATTCACCCTGAAAAAACGACGATTAAAGGGCAACCCAATTACTATGTATAAATACTTTAGGGGACAATACAAGGATCTCTCGCATGATCTGTTTATACCCAGGACTGCAACGGTAACAAGAGGGCATCCTCTACAGTTAGAGGAAAGAAGGTTTCATAAAAAACTTAGAAGGGGCTTTTTTTACTGTAAGAGCAGTTAGACTGTGGAACTCTCTGTCTGAGGACGTGGTGATGGCAAAATCCATAGAGTAGTTCAAGAGGGACTAGATGTCTTTCTAGAGTGCTTTGATATTACCGGATATAGACATTAGGTGACTAGCAGGTTGTTGATCCGGGTTTTGAGTCAGGTAGGAACTTTCAAAACGTTAACCCAGTGATTATTCTGACTGCCTCATTATTGGCTTCTGCCTCATTGTTTTTTTTTGCCTTCCTCTGGATTAACGAGGGAAGGGGTGGAAACAGGCTGAACTAGATGGACATTGTCTCCCTCGTACATTATAAAATATAAATTGACATATTTTTCTTTGGTCAATCCGTTGCAGATTAGCAGATGTTAACTTGACTACAGTATACTACAATGCTGTAATTCGAGTAATCATGATGTTCTGGTCATGTTGAACAATTTCTACATATCTACTTATGTCTTATTTATGATATTATATTTTTTAATAGACTATAGCTATTGTGTATTCTGGTAAGATGACAATTAGTGGATTACGTAAATTCCTTCTCTTCACTCATGGTTGATATAGATGATAGAAACAGTTAATTTAAATCTGTATCTGTTTGATTCTTGGAGAGGAATTCCATTTTTTATTAAGCTTGGTTATTAATATTTCTCTAGTATCCCGCAGCAATGCAAGAAAAGAGATTATAGTATCTACCTTATTCAAAATATTACATTAAATTATTTATGTATTTATAATATAGGATTTCAAGAGCAGAAAGTCATTATGGCCACTTTATTTGTGTCCTCGGGTGGTAAAAGGAAGATGGGAAAAAAGAAAGAATTTAACTATATAATTTCCAACTTTTGAATTCCTAACAAATTAATACTGCCTTAGGATTATCTCTTTCTTGAAAAGAAAAAAAATTGTGGAAGAAAACCAAACACTAGAGTGTCACTGTGAAGTGAAATGTATGCGACCAGTTATTTACCATTCATATCGCTAGTTATTTTTAGAGATATGGACAATCTAACTGGATAAAAGGCCTTTTACACGGAACAATTATCTTTAAAAAAAATGTTCAAATAAGTGAAAATGGATGATTCAGTGTAAACACAGCCAGTGATTGAAGAATGAACGATAAATTATTCAGCTTTCATTCATTTTTCATTTTATGCAGGCATAAAAATCATCATTGGCGCATTCACTAACAATCATTCAGTTTAAATAACTCCTGGCTATCTGCAACTGCAATGAATTTAGGGTGGTCTCACATCTGCGTTGGAACCTGCGGTTAGAGGATCCGCCACAGATCCGTCTCAAAATACCAGAAGAAAAATCGCTGCATGCTGTGCTTTTTCTTCAGCCTAAAAGCTGGGCAGCTGAGCGCAAACTGAACGGACCCCATTTTAGTCAATGGGGTCCGTTCAACGCTATTCAGTTCCGTCCTCAGATGAAATAATTTTGCTGCAGGAGTATTACTAAGGGCTTATTTACATGAGCGTATATCGGCCAGCGTTTTCACAGACGGCCGATATACGCTTCCACCTGGGAAGTCCCCCCCTTCCCTCCCCCTCACCGGCTCTCTGCCTCTCTCCTCCACTCTGAGCGGTTTGCAATGGGAGTAAGCGGGATGGGGGCGAAGCTAAGCTCCCGCCCCCTCTCTGCCCCTTCTCCATAGCCAGCAATGGGAGTGGGTGGAACAGAGCGGAGATTAGCTCCACCCCCACCCCACCTCCTCCTATTGCAAACGGAGGAGTGGAGTAGAGAGGTAGAGAGCGGGGAGGGGGAGGGAAGGGGGGGGGAACTGCTTAGATGGGAGCGTATATCGGCCGGCCATGAAAACCCGACCGATATACGCTCTTGGGAATAAGCCCTAATGGTGCAGGAAACTGGAACCCCATGCACAGGTGTGAAACCACTCTAAGTGCATACGAGTTTAATATTGAGCTCCATGTACAAATGTATGCAGTAAGCTCTTAGGCTTCCAGCTATGTTGCCTGTAAGTAGTTAGAATGGTATAAATTAAATATATATTTAATCATGGAATTTGGGGGTTTCCATCAGGAAAAATGGAGCTGTGACCACTATAAAAATGTTACAAATTAATTAGCACAGAATAATTTAACTAAAATGAGATGGTTTTAAAAAATGTAAACAATCAGAGCTTCAGCTACAATGTTCTTACCTACAAAAATGCTTTAACCCATTTTCCCCATTTGTGATGTATGTATAAGTCACAGAATACTTGGAACTCCACTTCACACCCAGTGGGTGCTGGCTGTTTGAAACTGCTGACACCCGACACAAACAGCGACAATCAAAGCTATCTCTAATTGTAGCTGTTTCACTGTAGCTTACATGTGCTGTCAATACTGACTGCAGCAAAAAGCCAACAACTGGAGTGGGGTTCCTCCCGCCGACTCAACAGGGCTGCCATGTATATAGCACTATTAAACCCTGCCGCTGACAGGTCTTAATAGGTGAACATTACAAATACAATGCTGAACTACATGAACTGCAAGCTTAAGTCCGCTAAGGCCCAATGTCCACGGGCGGATTTTATTTATTGAATCCACGCAGGAGATACGCAGCTCTAGTCGCCCATAGAGAAGCATTGGGAGTCTGCACTTCATTTAAATCCTGCGGATTTGATTTTAAATGATTCGCGGATGCTCACGCGGATAATAAACCTCAGCATGCTCCATTTTACCGTGGATCTGGCTCCATTCATCTCTATGGGAGCTTAGGATCCGCAGTGCATCCACAAATACATTTAAATTCATTTGCGAATCCATTGCAGATTTGAAAGTTGGAAGCAATTAGGGAGGAAGGGAAAAGGCTGGGAGGTGGAGTTGTGTTTTTTTTCCACACAGAAAAATTCTGCACTTAGTTTATGGTGCTGTTTGGAGATGAGAGGTTCCCTTTAAAAATTGCAACTCATCACAATGCAAAAAAACCAAGCCATCTTCAGCTATATCAAGGGATTGTAAAAGATTATGGCTCTTGAAATGTGAGGATAAAAAAAACAAAGACCTGAGAGATGTCGGGCAGTTAAAGGGTTAACCAGCCATACTTCTTTATAAATGCTCTTCCACTATTTAATCACGCTCTATTAGCTAAATAACACCATACGCCGGGTAATTTATCAATGATTTAGGAATTACTGAAGTTATTGGGAAGAATATTATGCTAAGTGCATTTTAATTTCAGCACACCTTGAGATGCATTTTGTGTGTTTACAGTATATTTATTGCAGATGATTTTGTACAAATGAGTATTTAGAAAGTTGTGAGCAGAGAAAATACATGCATGATACATTTTAAAAGGTCAACCTCATCAGGGCATACAAACATCCCCAGCTTAAGGAATGAATTGGTGCCATGTAACAGAGGGGTTTACTATGCGGTAGTTTCCAAGTATATGGAGACCCTTCTGGGATGTTTAGGAAGTTGGGTTAAATGATACAATTCTTTACATTTTATTTAACCCTTTGCAATCCAATTTTGAATTCAGGGTTTCCTAGGGGGCTTTCTCTTTCTGCCATTATACAATAGCGCCATCTGCTGGCTAGAGCCAGAACTGCAGTATGGGACATGCTGAAGAGACTCCCGACAACAGAGCGGCCAGTAATATACAGAAAGAATACCCTGCCGGACGTCTGAGCTGTACAGAATGTCTTCATATGTCAGGAAGTGGATTGGAAAAGGGTTGAAGGCCTATGCAGTGTGCTCCCCATAGTGGTGTCTGCAGACAGATCGAATTTTGCTATGCAACTACATGGCTGTGTGAAGGTAAGTATGGGATTTGTATCTCTGTGCCAGAAAAAGATGGCCTGTGTCTTATTCTGGGGTTGACATTTCCTTTATATGTTTATTGAATTATTTTTGAAAGCTAGAATACTGAGCAGTCAAGTGAAGTCAGCTGTAGTAAGCATACCCACTTACAATAAGTAAATGTAAATGGTCACTGCACTTTCAGACAAATTGTGCTATTATGATAACCAATGTGATGACTAGCAAAACTCTAAATCACTTTACCTAAAATTATATTTTTGTGCTAAAAAAATTACTCTAAAGTACTGACCACTAGGGTCATTTTGCTGTCCAATCCTGTTATCATGTGAATTTCATCTCTACTAACAGAGGCAAGACAGAACACAGAAAGTAGAGGAGGGTGATAACTCATACTGCCCATGAAAGTCTATGATAGTGATTCCCAACTGGGTGCCTCGAGAGGCTGCCAGGGGTGCCATGGCTCTCTGGCTGGAAATCACGTTGATGACACTCTCTGATGCTGATTGGCCGCCAGCTTCCTGCTCATCATCAGGCTCACAGGTCCTGGCAGTCAGTCAAAAACTTGTGTGCCTGGGCGTCAAGAAAAGCAGCAGCGGCATTGAGAGAGGTGCAGCTGCTATAGGAGCCAGGTGAGCAGAACACCATACCGGCCTCGCTGCCGGCGGCATTTTTGTCTCACCTCCACTCCCCGCTGTCACACAGCATTTTTCTGGGGCCGCTGTTGCCACCAGTCATCTCCTAACTCCGCTCACCACTCTCACTCTCCCCTTTACTGGGGCTGCGGCCACCAACTGTCCTCTCCCACCTGCGGTCCTCGTTGTAACTCCAGCCAGGGCCACAATAGGGGTCAACTTTTACTGCCAAGGCTGCAATCGGGGTCACCTATTACTGCCAGGGCTGCAATAGGGATCACCTATTTCTGCCGGGGCCATAATAATTACTACCAAGGCCACCAATATAGGGGGTCGCTTTTACTAGTGGGGCCACCAATATAGGGGGTCGCTATTTCTACTGGGGTCACTAACATGGGGGGCGGGGCACTATTACTGCACGGGGCGGATTAGTTGTGGAATTTATAGTAGCAATAGCAGCAAAGTGGATGAGATTTCGAAAATCATCTACAAGGTGTGGAAACAATCTGTACAAAACCCATGTGGATATTGACATGTGGTGTGGGATTTAATTCCACAGCATGTATATCAATAGCGCATCCTGCTCTCCAGCGCTCTTCCCTGTGTGTTTTTTGAAAACTACAGTGGAGTGGAAAACTGGTGATAAATGCAGGATTAGGCCTTTTCACAGGACCGTATATACACAGCTATTCTAGCTGCGTCCAAAAATTGCGACCATAAGATGCATTGGATTTCAACATATTCATTCAGATGAGAGATTTTTGGGCATGTAAAAATATTTTTTTTTACGAGCCTGGAAAAATAGCACATCGGTGATCGAAAACGGTGACGGATTTTATATGCGACCTCAGAGGATACGTTTTGCCCTATCTTTTGATGAATTATGCAGGAAGCTCCCATAGACTTCTATGGGAACTGAAAAAAGGAAGGGGAAGGGAGTTTATGTGCATCCAACGCTGGAAACAGAAGACAGTTGGCTCTATTTAAGCATCAGCAGTCACTCTGAGGATTTCTGCTGATCGAGGGATTTCAGCACTGCAGCGTGTTTTTCACCATTACGCTGCAGCTGGCCGTGTGACCGGCAGAAAATACACGGCTAAAGATCAGGACTTGATCTTGGCTATTCTTCCTTCATGCGATTTTGTTTTTTTTTAGCACGTACAACCGAACATAAAAACGCATACGGTCGTTTTAAAGAGGCCTAAAAGTCATGTAATGACCAAAATTGTTTTTCCTTGTGTTCACGCAAATTGCAGAGTCATCTGCAGGTATCCTAGCTATTCATCAACGAAAATTAAGGAAAAAGTCTACCTGTTATATTATGGGCTATTGTGGTCTTAGATTTATATACTACAGTATCTAAAGGTGAAAAGTTGTTAGACACTAATATATATTTTAAATTGGGTGGTGATATGTTCTAGGCATAGTCTCAAATAAACAAGCAGAATACATTTTGCTAGAGAACCTTATTACACCAGTCTTTTACTCTTTACCCAAGATCTACAAACAAGCCTTTCTGCTGTGATTTTTCCCCATCTTTGTAAAGAGAGAGAGAGAGTCCCTTAATGAACATTTTTGGGAGTTAGTTAACCGTTTTTTACACACTTTAGTAAAATTTATCCCTGGATATATCCAATATATTAAAGAGACTCTGTCCCTTACTTTTATCCCTATAAACTAAGGCTATGGGCTGAAAGTAGGTGACCCACTGAGACTGGGGATATAAGTGTTCTACTAGCCTCCCTCATTGTTCCCCAGGTGTGAGCACTGAAAGCTGCCACTGCAGTGCATTGAGCTCCTCTGCTAAATAGTCTGTACATTAGTTTAGGGGTGGACTACTTAGCATGCCGCTCAATGTATTGAGCAGCGGCTATCAGCATTGACAGCGGAGGAACAGGGCAGGTAAGTAAAAGGCCTCATTCACACGGGCAACAAATTCGCACGATTTTGTTGCGTTGCGACAATGCTACAAATCGCATGTTTGTGAAGTTCCTGCTTTCCTATGGGTTAATTCACACGTGTGATGTTTTGTAGCACAAATATCTTGTGGGTCCTGCGATATGCACGCGTCTCGTGAGGTTTTGTAGCCCATGGAGCCAGTCTCTCTGTTGCATCGCATTGCACAAAAACATGATTTTTGTTGGGTGCGATGCAACTTTGACAGTAGGAAATCCTACTGTCGAAGCCCTAAACTAAGCCCTAGCTGCAGGAAATGTTTCTTTTTTAAGTATACATCACTGTAATCTTTGGAGCATCTTCTCCCCAGGTCCCCACCACTATTCCTCTTCATCTTTTCTGGCAGGGGATTGAAAAATGGAAGCGCTGCCTCTGGTTGGCTCAGCCAATCACAGCCAGTGCTCGATGAACAAATCACATCTATTCATTAAGCACTGCCTCTGTATCAGCCAATCACAGCCAGTGCTTCCAGGAAGCGGGGATATTTCAATCCCCGGTACTTCATCTGGTTGCCCTGCTGTTTAAATGACTTCCCTGTTATTTGACTCCACACACAAGTCATCTCCTGCCAGAAGTAAGGATGTATCTTAGCTGTAATCCATTAAATATAAAATTCACTGCCTCTTTCCACCAACAATAAATATTCTATTTGGATTTATTATTGGACTGTGATAATGGTAGAAACATTTAAACACATCATAAGCACTGGCGTAACTATAGGAGACTCGAGCATTTTTGTATTGGACCTGCCAAGAGTCAGTCTCTCTCCCTTTCCTTCCCCCTCTACAAAATAAGTATTCATAAAACAAGGCAAGACAATTCAAAGTAAGGTGAAGCCCACACCTAATATTACAGATAAGAAGCTCTTACTTTTTTCTACAATTTACAGTTTACAATGTTATTCTATGTGTTATATTATTGAAGATTCGAGTTGAGTGAACATACTCGCTGGTGCTCGTTACTCGAGCGAGTACCACGTCGTGTTCGACCCCTCCCTGTTTTGACCCCTCCCCGCATTACCACTTCCTGCTGTGATGTGCCAGCGGGGGGGAAGAGAGAGAAAAAAAAAAGCTCGGCACCCGGCGGGTCCAATACAAAAGTGCTCGAGTCTCCCATTGACTTCAATGGGATTTGTTACTCGAATAGAGCTCTCGAATATTACAAAAAGCTCAACTCGAATAACGAGCACCCGAGCCTTTTGGTACTCGCTCATCTCTATTAAAGATTATTTTCCTATATTATTTCAGGATGTTGGCTTCTTCAAGGATTTACAAAAGGATGTCCAATATGTATTCCGAAGAGCACCTACAAAAACATTGTCCTAGTCTGTTTTTTTGAACATCAAGAAGTCAGTTGGCTGAGGTATAAAGGCATGTATAAAAGCAGCCTTAAGAAATGTCTGTGTTGCAGTTTTTAGAAGTATCTATGAGTCTGCATTTGGTTAGTAAAAAATTAAGTCATGATATGCAATAAACTGCATTTTGAGCAAAGGTCAGAACAGATGTCTGTACACAAACTATGAAGAAGCCGAGGGATATGTCTACCTACAACACATCGGTTGACAAATTGAGCTTACAGCATTGACCAGCATATTTCTAAACACTAGTCCTTTTCTCAACCAGTAGGTAATTTCTTATATATGATGCATGTCAGTCATGCTGAACATGAAACATTGTAGTTTAAACAAATTATACAAAATGTAATTAATTTGTGGATTTCATGAACATCTCATAAAAAATGTTAAAATGGTTGTTTGGTAAAACGAAGATAAACCAAAAACAAGAAGTGGTTAGTTTTGAGTTGCCATTTTAAGTACAATGAACTACACATATGATTGATTGTATCTTTCTCAAAATACATCTGGACCTGTCTAAGCTTCTTTCCCTTCAACTAACTTCATTTTATCTCCAATTTATTATCACTCACTGGGGGTACAATGCTCTATATTACATTTTAGATATTATTGTATATACCAAGTTAAAAGTATTGGTTTTGTTGCTGAATTATATGACAAAAGCAATTTCCATTTTGTAACTCATACACCTGAGAGTTTTATAAGCTCAAAGCTGAGGAACCAACAACTAAACTGTCATTTATGCTGCACTAACAAGAAACTGAAATGACATTTGTTCTGTGTTCTATACCAACGGAAAATAGTTTCAGTCTGCGGTATAAGAAAGTAACCTAGTTTTTTCATAAACAACAGAAATGCGGTTTTCCAAGTCCCTTTCGTATCAGTGATCAACAGAAAACAAAGTTAAGGCATCTGTGGAGTTGACTAAAGTGATGAAAGAAATAGGCACATTTTATTAGACTACCACATCATGTATTTAACCAACTCTCAGATGTACTCAACTAAGCATAGCAGAACTGTGGGTGGATTGTCACTTTACATATAATATCAAGGCTGAAGAGATGTGCCTAGTTCTGACGTTTTCTCTTCTTACGGATTACCCTGGTGCCGAAAAGTCACCTTAATGATTGCTAAGGTAGTTACTATGACAGATGTTGCTTCAACTTCCCAGTCCTTTTACATATCTAGTGGGAAATGGGGGAAATGGAAGCCTGAGCCCTTCCTGTTGGCAGGTGCCTGATCTAAGACCTGATAGTAGGCATTCTTATGGAGTAACATAGTAACATAGTTCGTAAGGCTGAATGAAGACAATGTCCATCTAGTCCAGCCTGTCTAGCCTCCTGTTTTGTTGATCCAGAGGAAGGCAAAAAAACCCAAGAGCAGAAGCTAATAGCAATAGCCCTTTTGGGGGGAAAATTCCTTCCCGACTCCCTAATGGCAATCAGACTGTTTGCAAAGGCAAGTAATGTTGTTCATTTTTTTAAACATTTTGTAATTTTTTTTTTTTTTATAAATGAGTGGCCCAAAATTACGGTCTAATCTGGGAATTGAACATTTGCTTTTATGTGATGTAATAATATTTTCCAAAATGCTCTTCTAATTGGCTATATATTCAGGACGACTATTTTATCACTCATTGGAATCTGCTGAGTCAGTTAGGAGCAAGGTAAAAGTATTTTAATGAGATTACTTTACTAGCCCCAAGGAAGGTCCCAAGGCTACTTAGAACAGTCCAATGTTCCTGGTATTACTTTAATGTAAATGAATTATCTACCAACTAAACTATTCACAGAATGTATTTCTGGCTCATTGGAGTTGCTTATGTAGAACATCTGACCTTACTTTAAATAGACAGTGACAGTTTCTTAATAACAAGTGTAAATTTAAAATTGTAGTGTAAGAATCGACCCAAAAGATTTACTTTAATTAATACAAAAATAACAATTAAGTAAATTAACCTTCATTATGCAACTTCCAAATCTGAATACTTATGTTAGTGGATGTTACATGGGGATGGAAATGTGAAAACACCTACTTCTAAAAATAACATATTTCTATAAATAGCAACGAAGAAATAGTGAAGGAAGTAAAAAAGAAAATTAACAAACAAGATTAACAGCGTCCAACAGCTAACATATCTCTTGCTGTTAGTTGCAAGAAGACTTGTTAAACACCTATACAAGGTTTTGCAGGCAAGGGTTGTCTGGTAATGGCGGAGAAGAGACATAAAACATTGACAGCAGCGTTTGGTGGAGGAGGGTAAGCTCTTTTATAGACTAGAGATACAATTTGTTCTCCTAATGGTGCTGACTCTTTGGCAATTTAATCTTAGGAACCTTTAGATTTATGCCAACAGTGTCCATATACAATTGTTTTTTTTCTTCAGACAAGATGATGTAAGCAGTGGATACCATCCAAATAACTCTATTTTCTCATCTGTTAGAAAGTACCATAGGGGATTTCTTAAATTCCTGATTAATCGTTTGAGACAATATGCCAGCTTTCTTCTGATTTATGCTTATCAGCAAATTGTTGCAGTGTCCCCGGGGATTGTAACCATAGTATGGAATCATGATAATGAAAAGCAATGTCATGGCTCCTAAATAAAAACCTATTTATACAGATTTAAATCATTGTATTGTATAAATGTAAATAAAATGATGCTAAAAGTTCTGCCAGGACAGTTTCTACAGTTTCCTGCAAGGTAAGGTTTTCTACAATTTTTGGAGAGAGAAATACTAAGCTGCAAACAGTAAACAGACCTAAAATTGTTTTAATTATACAATTCATCTTAGCAGTTGTATCATTTAAAAGATTATGAGCTAACAGCATGAACCAAGTTTTCCAATTACGCTGAAATGTGAATGGTGTCCACTAAGGATGCAACTATGACCTCATTAGATCCCATGATGTATATGAATGGAATTATGTTAATCACAAATAACAAGCTCAGTTAGGAGAAGCTGCACAGAATACGTGTGTATACAGTTTAAAATCTGTCCAAGTCAAATAAGGTATAGGAAATAGGATTTGCTGAATATTCTGCCCTATTTACAGTATTATTGTACACTCAAGTATAAGTCATCAATTGAATTGTAATAATACTGCATGCTTTCTAAGATGATTGTAAAATCAAGCAAAACTCCAGTGGAAATACTTTCTCTATAATATAAGCCACCCGTCTGAGCATACCTGAGTAACGCTGACATGTTTTAGGAAAAATGTTCACTTGTAATCAGTAGTGTTAGGGCAGTGAGTATGAATCTATTTTGTATCATATTCCATCTTGTATGATTCTGCCTCTGTCAGGTCATATTGTTGTCATTTCCCTTTAACAAGGATTTTGAAGATATGCACTAACAGTTCTAAAGCCTTGATTGTACAGATTGCCCCATGCTGAGGAAATAAAGAATCCAGACTGATGGTCTTGTGTCAGCACAACTTGTTCTCCGGGAAGAAGCTATATCTTATTGTTTATACATTTTGTACATTTTGTTTTGGGAAATGTATTACATATAGTTTCAATCTGCTTGAGAGGAGTCTGCCTGACCACTAAAGGCCCATTTACACACAGCGATGATCGCTCAGAAATTGCTAAAGAGCGATAGTTTGAGCGATAATCATTGTGTCTAAATACGCAGCCATCTGCACTTTTCATGCACTGCTGGCTGATTGTTAAATTCAGTCCAACCTAAAAATCGTCATTCAACCTTATCAGCAGTTCTCCACGGGTAGTGCTGAAAGCATTGTTTCCAGTTGGAGAACAAAGGAACTGAATGCAGATAAGAGCCCTCGGGCTATTAACTGCTTTCAGCTAAAGGCTTCATTTGCACACTTAATTGCTCTTAAGTAGCTGAGTAGCTACTTTATAGTTTATGCAAAAGGATCGCTCAAAGCTGTCTCTCAGACTGTCCTTTGAGCGATCTTTGAGTGATCATCGCACCGTGTAAATAGACCTTTAGATGTTAATATTCTTGTTTAGTTTTACTAACAATAATAATAAATGAATCATAAAAATTCTAATTATTACAAGTGAGGCGTGTTCTAGCCTCATTGCAAATGTCTTTTGTATATATACTTCTGCTTGTTAATGGAATAAACGGATGACTTCCAATCACATCCAATTCATGTTGTGATCTGTAAATGGCTTCAAACTTGAATATAAACAATTAATCGTGGGGATGGCGTGGGGTCATAAGCTGAGCCCGCGCCATGTTACCAACAGCCAGCCTCTTGCTGCAACAGCGTGGGTACATAAGAACAGTGATCCCTGTTTACCCCCTACATACCACAATCCATGTATATCGTGGCATGTAAATAGTTTACAGAGGAAGCATGCTTCGTCTTTGACATCATCGGACCCGCATGATGTAGTGTGGAAGGCCGATGAATTGCCAATACTGGCGTACCAGCTTGCCATTGCCTATGATCACTATTGTGAGTGATGAGGCAGTGCAGTACCGAATTCCTGCTATGTATTATCATAGCGATCATCGCTGTTATGATTCAAGATACCTACAGGGATAAAAAAAATAGTGTAAAAACATGCAAATATGGACATTAAAACAAATACTTCGCCCCACTGAGTATGTTGTGTTTTGCTCAGTGGGGAATAATGTGTTCGTGTTAAAGAGCAAAACAAATGTGATATTCAATACGGTCTTCTGCATAAGATCTAAATCAGACGGATCCCAAAAGCAATCCAAACTTTGGAAAATAAGCTTGAAAAAACATGTTGTGTCTTAAAACAGATAAAAATCACATACTATGAAGAAGCATTAGTCAAATGCACATTTACTTTACCATTTAAAGGTTAAAACCGAAGGAAAATGATAAGGTATTTTTAGATAAGTACATTGGGAGGACGTCTATAGCTCAGTTCAATTTCACACATTTTGCAAATTAACAAGTGAGAATCTGCCCACATTACACCAACACAGAAGAGACAAACAGATATTTGAAAGTAGTTTAGCACCTGGATTTCTGGCTAATAAAGAAAATTTAGATGCTTAGATTCTGCAATAAGTCCTTATAGCAGCCAATTAATTTGCATGAAATAAATTAACAAGTCTTAAAAAAAGAATATATTTTTTCTCAGCTGTAGGTGTCGATCATGCTGCGAAACACTGCAACAGCTCCGGCTGCAAACTCCTAGATGTGAGCATTCAAACTAAGTGCAGTAAACTCTGTATATATAGATGGATGGATGGATATGAGATAAATAAATAGATAGACATGTATAGATAGATAAATATGAGAGATTGATAGATATGAGATAGATAGATAGATAGATAGATAGATAGATAGATAGATAGATAGATAGATAGATATTAGAGAGATAAATAGATAGATAAGTAGATAGCTAGATATGAGATAGATACAGATAGACATGTATAGATAGATAGCTATGAGATAGATAGATAGATAGATAGATAGATAGATAGATAGATAGAGATATGGGATGGATACATATCTCTCTCATATCTATCTGTCTATCTATCCATATAAGATAGATAGATAAATAAATAAATATGAGATAGATAGATAGATAGATAGATAGATAGATAGATAGATAGATATGAGATAGATGGATAGATATGTATAGGTAGATAGATAGATATGAAATAGAGATAGATATGAAATAGAGATAGATACGGTAGATAGATAGATAGATAGATAGATAGATAGATATGAGATAGATGGATAGATAGGTATAGGTAGATAGATAGATATGAAATAAAGATACATAGATATGAGCTAGAGATAGATAGATATGAGATAGAGATATATAGATATGAGATAGATAGATAGATAGATATGAGATAGATAGATAGATAGATAGATAGATAGATAGATAGATAGATATAGATATATAGGTATATAGGTAGATATGAGATAGATAGATCACAAAGCAGTAAGATAACACCAACTAATATATAATACAGTTTTGCTGACATGCCTGTCAATAAAATGTGTATAACGAACACATTCTAATGTCACAGATTGCTTTTGTAGGAAACACTGAAGCCGATTTCATTGAGTACATTCCAAAAAGCCTTTTTTGCGTGCATCTATGACAGCTGCACAAATGCGCACTCAATACCTGTGCAATTCTGAAAAAGAATGCATCTGGAACTCATTAGGCTAAATAGCCTTTAAAATCACAGCATGGGCGTGCCCTGCGCCCATGTGAACTTGTCCTGTCAGCGCAAAATGTACAGTAATAAGCACAAAAAAGCATGCACAAGCCCATCATTCACGGCGCAAATATGCTACGCTTTCACGGGCAGTTTTGTTGGTGCGCTCCTGTGAAGGGGCCCTTAATGCTGCAGAATTTTTAAAGTAGATATGCCTGTGGAAAATCCACAGCGTTTTACAGAATAAGCAAAGCGCATGAGATTTCAAGAAAGAATTTGCAGCATAAATTAGCCTGCGGTGCTGATTTTAGATCTGCAGGATATTAAAGGGGTTGTCCCGCGCCGAAACAGGTTTTTTTTTTTTCAATAGCCCCCCCGTTCGGCGCGAGACAAACCCGATGCATGTGTTGAAAAAAAACAAACGGATAGTACTTGCCCGAATCCCCGCGCTCCGGTGACTTCTTACTTACCTTGCGAAGATGGCCGCCGGGATCTTCACCCTCGGTGGACCGCAGGTCTTCTGTGCGGTCCATTGCCGATTCCAGCCTCCTGATTGGCTGGAATCGGCACACGTGTTGGGGCGGAGCTACGAGGAGCAGCTCTCTGGCACGAGCAGCCCCATTCAGAAGGGAGAAGACGGGCGATTAGACGCTGAAAATTAGACGGCACCATGGAGACGAGGACGCTAGCAACGGAACAGGTAAGTGAATAACTTCTGTATGGCTCATAATTAATGCACGATGTACATTACAAAGTGCATTAATATGGCCATACAGAAGTGTATACCCCAACTTTGTTTCGCGGGACAACCCCTTTAATGTATTCTGTACATTGTTTTCCATGGAATTTCACCACGTTCAGATCTGAGTCAATTTTGATTCTGATTTTGACATGGATTCACACTAAAATCCACTGCCGACTTTTCCACTAAGGAAATTTTAAAAAAGCTTTTCAGCAAATGTGGGATATATTATACAGTTCTGTGCCCCAGCTGCTGCAAAAAACATAACGCACAGCTCTAGGATGAGAGAACAGTCTTAATAGTGGACAAATAAAATTGTGGCAATTTTCCCCAATTGTACAGTGTAGTGTGGTGCAGGGGAGTCGTTATAAAATGGGCAGAAACAGTTCAACTGCAGCAAGAGCTAAACTTGATAGTTGTGCACATTGGTACATCACAAGAAGCAGGGATGCACAGCAGTCTTCCCAATGGGAGAAGCACATTCTCTTAAACATTGACTTACAAATGCCAATACATCCAACAAGGTGATTGTGGTATCTTCGCAGTGGTGCTCCAAATGTATGCAGCCCTGGTGCTTCACTACTGCCGAGATATTGGTGGTCAAATACATCCAGCACAGCCTTCCTAGAAGCTGCAACTCCTCCTTTCAGCACAAGTGTAATATATATATATATATATATATATATATATATATATATATATATTAGACATATATATATTAGATATACCTGATTATAAGGCAATGATAGCCTTTGAGTATTACCTAATTTAAGTGATAACTTTAACACACCAAACCAGACACACCAGCTTCTTTGTGATCTTTACGGCTCTTTCACACAAGCGCATAAATGGCAAGTTTTTACGCCTGACCGTATATACATCACCATCTAAGGCATTGATTTCCAATGCATCCATTCACATGGGCAAATATATGGTGTATAAAAACGTTGAACCGTGAAAAATGGAATATATTCGACTAAAATACGCAGCAACGCATATATGGTGGGAAAAACGATATATGGCGGTGGCTCCCATAGACTCCTATGGGAACAGCTATGGCCGGTGTTAGGGGATGGATTTTTGCTGCTGTCATGGCTGCACAAACCAGGCTGCTCGTCCTTTACTGAGCAGGCGCATGTGTGTGAACGAGGTTTTCGAGGGCCGCCGAAAAAAACGTTCAGCTGAGAATGGCTCCCACAAACTCCTGCAGGTGTTTATACTGCTACTACTTGCCAAAGTGTTGTCTAATCTTTTTTCGTGGGCACAGAGGGTGCTCTTGCAAATCTAAATAGTCTAATTTTGCGCGCAACTGAGCCTTGTGGACGCACACAATAAAAGGGCTGCTGGTACTGCTTGCTCTGCTTCAACAGACATTGTTCCTTTGGCAAGTCTACAGAGTCTGTGATCTGCCCTAATATTCGCCAAAATGTATATGTACCGCCTCCTTCGGGCTATTGAAGCCTGGCCACCGCTGTGGGACACCAGCACCCGGGCTTACAAAAATAAAGTGCATGAGGAAGTCTTATGGCTGGATGGCTGGAAGTTGCCAAATTGATTTATGCTGCCCAGTGGGCATCTGCTAGGCATCTGGAGCATAAAAAGTTTTGGTAGGTTTTTTTTAGCTTTCTGTTGTTTCACATTATATGACGTGTTGCAATATGTGACCCCCTTGAGAACATGGACTGTGTGACTGTAGCATTGTGAAGTTTGTCCATTGTTTTTAGGCATTTGGCCATCTTTTAAACCAGTTTGCTGGTTTGTATTTTTGCTTTGCTTTTCTCCTTTGGCCCTTTGGGGGCAAGGGGTGCGAGCCCACTCTCATTCACACCACTATGCACTTTAGATATTCCTTGTCTTTGCGGAAACGTATGTGGATATACAGTGTGTTAGGAATCTTGTTGTGTTTAGTAGTTTGGGGTGAAAATAGGGGACCACATTTTGCTAGGAATGATTATGTGGCTTAAAATTTTTTTTTGGGTGCTGTTGGTTATTCAAAACTCAATAGTCGCAGCTGTGCAGAGAAGCTGGCGGTCCGCGCGTGATCAGTATCGCCGGGAGTATGGCCAACTTGCTCATGGAGAGAGGCGCAAGAAGCCATACAATTTTAGCCACCTTCTGGGCTTCCTTGACGAGCAACTCAAGTTGCCCCTGTAAGTATAGTGACGGTGGGTGTTGGCCGAAAATTAACTCATTTTTTTAATGATTGACTTTGCCATGCTAGTCCATGTATGCCATTATCTTTTGAATCTCCCACTGTATGCGCGACAAATTTTTTCCTATATCAAAACCCTTTTTGTTGCAACGAGTATTTTTTTTGGTGTTGGTTTGGCGATTGGTGTCTGGAAGTTTCAACAGCACCATAAACCTTAGCTGTCCCCATAATGCTCCACTATGGTGTCTCCAAGGGAAGGTAGGCAATCAAAAAGGGCTGATATAGAAAGGCACATATCTGTCCCTTTTTAAAAATCTAAGTGGTTCTATCTGTCTGGAGCTTGTACTTTTAGTGCCTGTATGGTTGGCAACATTTACGTGTTTGCACACAGCCAATTTCTCATCCCTTTGGGACATGTGGCCCCAAAAAGGCGTCCCGCAATCAACAGTGCAGGTTGTGGTGGCAGCTTAATGCAAATCTCCATTCATTGCTAGTTTGGACCAAATACGGTGCTTTTTGGGGTTTTTTTTTTTGCACCAACAAAATTTGCCCTATTCAGGACCCCAAACAGAATTCAATGAATGGCAGAGAACTGCCTGTGATTGGCTGAGTACTGTGACCAATCAAGGCAATGCTCAGCTATCATTCAATAAATGGCTGAGCGCTGCCTGTGATTGGCTGAGCGCTCAGCCAATCAGATGCAGCCCTTTCAGCAGGTGGGGATTTTAAATCCCCACCTGCTGAAAGAACTTCAGAGCAGTGCAGGGAGAGCAAGCAGCTAAACGTGCCTGAGCCGCGGCAGTGGCAGACAGTTGAGTCTATATATTTTTATATTTTTTACTAGAGCTAGGGATGATTTTCAGGGTAGGGCTTATATTCAAAAATCACTGCGCGGGCGCCGGCATCTTATTGCTTTTAACGGGGCCGCTGGCAGCGGCATTCCCATTGAAACCAATGAGAGAGCTTTGCGATTCTCTGCCATACCTGTCACAGCTGTGACAGCTGTGGCAGGGGATTCTTTGCTCCCCGCGGGGAGTCCCCTTGTCACAGACCATTGTGACAGTGCTGTCACAGTGTTCAGTGACAAGGGTACTCCCCACGGGGAATATTGATGTGCAGCACGGACCTATGGTGCACTCATGTCCTATGTTTTTCAGGTACATGCGTTTGCACACCTGAAAAACATAGTAAAACACTAACATGTGACAATTTTTGCTATATTTGTGGGGAAGTCTGTCAAGCCACTCTTACGCGAATGGCTTGATCGTGACATCAGAGGACCTGTAAGCACACGGCTGCTGTCTGGCTCAAACCGTAAGTGTAACTGTAACTGTAAGGATATTGTTACAGTCCTACTGGATAAATTTACACAGTGAAACATAAAAAAGGAACTTTATGAAATATCTTCAAAACAAGAGCCAATAAAAAATGTCATGGTCATATTCGTGTTCAGCACACCAAGATACTACAGATTAGGGCCTTAAATCAGTAATAATTTCAGTGTTGACCAGTGTTATTACTTTTTTTTTTCAAAAATAAGTAAAACTTTGTTTTTATTTTCACTTTTATTTTTAGTCCCCACAGGGACTGCAGTATAATGTAATGACATAGCATTACATCATACTGCTATCGAGCAGGCAGTCTGTCAAGGCACCGCACTGCCTTTCATAAAGGCCCCCCCCCCCCCGGCTGCCCTCACACCCACACAGCTCCTTGTAATCTCCTCGCAGGGGGCTGTACCTGACCCCCAAACATTAAAAGCCACTGTCAGAATTGACAGCTGCATTCAAATAGCTTTGATGAGCCAAGTGGCTGAGTGGAGCTTTTGTCGCCGGGTGTCAGCTGTAATAAACAGCTGACGCCCGCACTGTATAAAGGGAGGTCACCCTGTGATCTCCCTTCAAACATACCTCAACCCCGCAGGACGTAACTGTATGTACTATAGCACAAAGGCGTTAAAGAGAACTTGTCACTTGCCTAAAGTACCATAAACTAACTTATGGTGCTGTAAGGGCAGGTGACAGAGAGCCAGCTACTTTTTCTGTGTTAGGGTCCTTTTACTTGGCACAGTTATCATGCAAATAATCGCTAGATTGGGTGGTATTAGGTGTAAATGTGTGCAGTGAGGGAACTATCAGCTGTACATTATTAAACTATCAATCATTGGATCTTGCATGCAAACCTGAAAACCATCATTAGCCTATTGCTGCATTGTTTAGTATAAACAGGTGTCATACGATTTACTTACTAGAAAGCAGTGACAGAAGGGTTGAGTATAGACCTGGTTATGTTCCAATGAATGATCAAAACTACCCAATTATCGTTCACACTACATGCATACCTAGTGAATGATATACGATCATTACATCACTGCTGTCTACATGCTTCTCCCAATTTATCTTGTCTCCATGCTTGTCCCAATTTATCTTGCCATGTTAAAGGACCTTTCCTAAGGTGACTTGCTTGTATTATCTACTGGGACTTTTGTAGAAGGATCAGTAGTGTGATATGTGACCTTTGTTTTTACCTTCATAACATGCTCAAAATGTTTAAGCACTCGTGAAGATGTCTTATAAGTTTTATGATTCATGACCAAGAACAAAGAGCAACAGAAAAATAAACTTTTCATGTACAGCAGAGCCCTTCATTTTTGAATGACTGAATCATAAGAATTTTTGAATGGCTTTAAATTAAAAAAAACACAAAAATACTAAAGTTTATATCATTGAGGTTAATTACATAATGTATATAATACATTAGAAATATTTAAGAAAATATGAAGTAATCACTATACACAAATAAATCACCAATGTTTATTGTTCATAACTTATAAGTTATTTTTACAATACTGCCTCAGAACTAAAAGGTTTTGAAAAAAAGAGTAGATCTGTCACATGTATATCTTAAGCCCCATTTACAAGCAAAGATGATTGCTCAAAATTTGTTCAAAAGATAGCTTGAATGACAGTTTGGAGTGATCATTTTGCATAAACTACTAAGTAGCTACTAAGTAGGTTGTTAGCTTTATTTGCGTGCAAACTAACCTTTCTTTGCTGTATGCAGATAACAGCAAGAGGTCTGTTATCCATTGTTCTCCAGCGGGACAGCAGCTGAAACAATGTTGACTGTAGAATCGCAGATTGCGGTCCCTGCTTTCAGCTGGGCAGCCGAATGAGGGTTTTTTATGCTGAACTAAAGATCATCTTTTAACAGAAAAGCAAACGATGGTATGATTTAGACACAACGATTATCGCTCAAAAGCCATCGCTTGAACAAATTTTGAGCGATAATCATTGTGTGTAAATGGGCCTTTAATAAATATATGTATTTCCCACTAAATAATCTTGGAACATTTCTTAGAACTCTGTGTTCTGCTGCTCCTCTGTTATTCCTCTTTGAAATATATCAATGAATTGACAACTGGGTGTTACCATTAATGTTTGTTGAAATGGAATCTATTTTATGCCAAACTGTTTGTCAGTTCAGTTTTATCTATAAAAATATTTGCAGTCCAGGTGTCATACTGTATCTAAGTGTTATTTTGCTTTAGGTTTTATCATAATTCTCAAAATTGATTACATTTAAATTTTTTTAGAATCCCCAGTTCTTCTTTAAATGTAGTTTATTTTTAATGCCATTTCTCTTAGGCCTCATAATTCTTCAAAGATATAATCCGTTTATTCAATATTACAAGTTTAAGACAAAAACATCTGTCAATGCATTTCTTCACCTAGGACTGATGGCCTCCTGTAGATGTGGTTCTATACCTGTCCTCGTATTTGGAATCAGTATATCAGTAATTATAGCCACTGGCCATGATTTTTTTGAATTGATGTTTCCTCTTTCTGTGATTTGTATGTGATGATAGTGTAGGGACCAGCAAGAGGACGAGGACCCTTGATGTGAGCTTGTGGACTTCCATATTTTGGCCAAAATATTAACTAATACATCGTATTTATGGGTATTTATCACTTTTTTTTGCAGCAAGCAATCTGCCTTTAAATGCTGGGGGAGCCCAAGTGACAGAACCAGAGTCTTTCACTGTTGAGGTGCAGGACATCCTGCTGGGCTGAAACATATGTGGCATCATTAATAGGTTGCAAGCCTGCATAGTGCACCACATGTATCAATTGGCCTGACACCCTTTGTATGCCTTATCTATGTGCAAACCAATATCTTCATAGAAAAAGAGCAGCACCAGGGGTGTCAATATATGAAGCAGGAATACTCACATCCTTCAAAGTATTGCTTTATTGCATCCACAAGCAAGAAGTGACTATGTTTCGACTGCAGTCTGTATAATACTAAGCAGCCACTCCCCTAATATGTGGTAGGTATGTGGATGGTTGTTCATAAGTATATTACACCTGTGCAATCCTCTTTCGTATAGCAATTTGGTTGTCTACATGCTGAGGGATGGGATGTCTATGCCATTGTTTTTTTGTGTCAGTATATCAGCAAATATGGCCACTGGTAATGATTTTTTAATTTATATGTCCTTTTTCTGTGATTTGTTCACAAAGTTAATATCTCAATGAATTGTCATTATTTCTTCAATAATCCTAGATTGTACAGGTTTGTATACTGATTAACAGCACCAAAATGCATGAATTTGTGGATTTTAAGCATTCCACAAAAAAAAACATAATATTCAGCCCAAAATTAGAGCTGCATGTTTATCAGCACAGAAAATAAAGCCCAATTAGTTAGGGGAACTATTAGGTCTGAAGCCTAGTCCTACTTGCCCACAGTTCATAACTGCCAGATTCCAACTGTTACGAATAGAGATGAGCGAGCGTACTCGGAAAAGCACTACTCGCTCGAGTAATTTGCTTTATCCGAGTATCGCTGTGCTCGGGTCTGAAGATTCGGGTGCCGGCACGGAGCGGGGAGCTGCAGGGGAGAGCGGGGAGGAACGGAGGTAAGATCTTTCTCTCCCTCTCTCCCGCCCGCTCTCCCCTGCTCCCCGCTGCGACTCACCTGTCAGCTGCAGCGGCACTCGAATCTTCAGACCCGAGCACAGCGATACTCGGATAAAGCACATTACTCGAGCGAGTAGTGCTTTTCCGAGTACGCTCGCTCATCTCTAGTTACGAATCATTCTTCATGTACTCACCTCAGATGCATTGATCTTTGCAGAATCAGAAAAGTCTTTGCCGATTAGTAACTTCCTGTAATTGAATGATTAGAAAAAGAGTGCTACATGCTGGAAAAAGAAATATGATCTCAAGCTAAACAGACAACATGCACCAGAAAATAGAGAACCAATGAACTTCACAACAGAAGCTGAGACACCAATCAACTATCTATCCATGTACTGAGGAAATCAACCACCACATTTACCTGTCATACTGAAGGGATTGGCAGATTACACCACTGGGTTGTAAAAGTAAGTGTGGAAGTCGCTTGCTTCCTCCTTCATGGGAAGGAAAGGGTTCTATCAACAAAAAAAGATAAAATAATAACAACGCAGGAAAGGATTCATTTGGAGAGAAAACTATTTGAGTGACCCGCTCCTGGTCTGAATCTAGAAATCTGTCAAAATGTCAAAATTGCTGTAATAATCCAAGCATTATGGTGGGATACTGCAAGAAGGAATAAAAACAGTTTTACTACTAAAAGTGTGACAGGCTTTTACTGATGTTACATTACTTAAAGTTTATTGCTTACTTTTCATGGAAACGGAGGATGGATTTGACTTCTACAATTATGATTTAAAATTCCTCAGTATGAAAAGAAGCGATGGGGCAAAGTTTGTCATTAGAGATGAGCGAACGTACTCGTCCGAGCTTGATACTCGTTCGAGTATTAGCGTGTTCGAGATGCTCGTTACTAGAGGCGAGTACCACGCGATGTTCGAGTTACTTTCACTTTCATCTCTGAGACGTTAGCGCGCTTTTCGGACCAATAGAAAGACAGGGAAGGCATTACAACTTCCTCCTGTGACGTTCCAGCCCTATACCACCCCCCTGCAGTGAGTGGCTGGCGAGATCAGGTGTCACCCGAGTATATAAATCGGCCCCTCCCGCGGCTCGCCACAGATGCATTCTGACAGAGATCAGGGAAAGTGCTGCTGGTGCCGGAGCTGCTATAGGGAGAGCGTTAGGAGTTATTTTAGGCTTCAAGAACCCCAACGGTCCTTCTTAGGGCCACATCTGACCGTGTGCAGTACTGTTGAGGCTGCTTTTAGCAGTGTTGCACAATTTTTTTTTTTGTATATCGGCCGTGCAGAGCATTGCGTCTGCAGTCTGCAGTCATTGTACAGAGTATAGGGCCAGTACTGGTGAGGCAGGGAAAGAGATATTCAGGCTATATAGGCAGTGGGCTTTTTCCAAAATTTGATCGCCGTCATCCCGCCAGAGGGAAAGAGTATACATAATATTATACGCTGCCTACAGTATCTATCTGCTGGGGGTAGTAGTCCTAATTAATACGCAGCTAAGCGTTACAGCAGGCTTGCGCAAAATTGTTTCCTGGATCTGCTGTCTCTGTTACATGATCGCCGTCATCCCGCCAGAGGGAAACAGTATACATAATATTATACGCTGCCTACAGTATCTATCTGCTGGGGGTAGTAGTCCTAATTAATACGCAGCTAAGCGTTACAGCAGGCTTGCGCAAAATTGTTTCCTGGATCTGCTGTCTCTGTTACATGATCGCCGTCATCCCGCCAGAGGGAAACAGTATACATAATATTATACGCTGCCTACAGTATCTATCTTCTGGGGGTAGTAGTCATAATTAATACGCAGCTAAGCGTTACAGCAGGCTTGCGCAAAATTGTTTCCTGGATCTGCTGTCTCTGTTACATGATCGCCGTCATCACGCCAGAGGGAAAGAGTATACATAATATTATACGCTGCCTACAGTATCTGTCTGCTGTATCAGCTCAGCATTTAAAAAAAATAGAAGCAAAATACTTAAGGCCTACTACTGGCCTTTGGCCACTTGACTGCTTCTGCGCTGTGAATTCCACTAGCTCAGTCATACGCACCTACTTCTCACTACAGGCGTGCACAAAATTGTTTCCTGGCTCTGCTGTGCGTTCCGTAAGGGAAGTCAGCCTCCAACCACAGGCCAATAAGTGGCACATTTAATTACAGCGTTCTGTTTCTGCACTACTGGTAATACAGCATGCTGAGGGGTAGGGGTAGGCCTAGAGGATGTGGACGCGGGCGAGGATGCGGAGGCCCAAGTCAGGGTGTGGGCACAGGCCGAGCTCCTGATCCAGGTGTATCGCAGCCGACTGCTGTGGGATTAGGAGAGAGGCACGTTTCTGGCGTCCCCACATTCATCTCACAATTAATGGGTCCACGCGGTAGACCTTTATTAGAAGATGAGCAGCGTGAGCAGGTCCTGTTGTGGATGGCAGAAAGTGCATCCAGCAATCTATCGACCACCCAGAGTTCTGCGCCGTCCACTGCTGCAACTCTGAATCCTCTGGCTGCTGCTCCTCCTTCCTCCCAGCCTCCTCACTCCATTACAATAACACATTCTGAGGAGCAGGCAGACTCCCAGGAACTGTTCCCGGGCCCCTGCCCAGAATGGCCAGCAATGGTTCCTCTCCCACCGGAGGAGTTTGTCGTGACCGATGCCCAACCTTTGGAAAGTTCCCGGGGTCCGGGGGATGAGGCTGGGGACTTCCGGCAACTGTCTCAAGAGCTTTCAGTGGGTGAGGAGGACGATGACGATGAGACACAGTTGTCTATCAGTGAGGTAGTAGTAATTGGAGTAAGTCCGAGGGAGGAGCACACAGAGGATTCGGAGGAAGAGCAGCAGGACGTTGAGGGGACTGACCCCACCTGGTTTGCTATGCCTACTGAGGACAGGTCTTCAGAGGGGGAGGCAAATGCAGCAGCAGGGCAGGTTGGAAGAGGCAGTGCGGTGGCCAGGGGTAGAGGCAGGGCCAGACCGAATAATCTACCAACTGCTTCCCAAAGCGCCCCCTCGTGCCATGCCACCCTGCAGAGGCCGAGGTGCTCAAAGGTCTGGCAGTTTTTCACTGAGAGTGCAGACGACCGACGAACTGTGGTGTGCAACCTTTGTCGCGCCAAGATCAGCCGGGGAGCCACCACCACCAGCCTCACCACCACCAGCATGCGCAGACATATGATGGCCAAGCACCCCACAAGGTGGGACGAAGGCCGTTCACCGCCTCCGATTTGCACCGCTGCCTCTCCCCCTGTGCCCCAACCTGCCACTGAGATCCAACCCCCCTCTCAGGACACAGGCACTACCGTCTCCTGGCCTGCACCCACACCCTCACCTCCGCTGTGCTCGGCCCCATCCACCAATGTCTCTCAGCGCAGCGTCCAGCCGTCGCTAGCGCACGTGTTGGAGTGCAAGCGCAAGTACGCCGCCACACACCCGCACGCTCAAGCGTTAAACATGCACATAGCCAAATTTATCAGCCTGGAGATGCTGCCGTATAGGGTTGTGGAAACGGAGGCTTTCTAAGGTGTGATGGCGGCAGCGGCCCCGCGCTACTCAGTTCCCAGTCGCCACTACTTTTCCCGATGTGCCGTCCCAGCCCTGGACGACCACATCTCCCGCAACATTGTACGCGCCCTCACCAACGCGGTTACTGCCAAGGTTCACTTAACAACGGACACGTGGACAAGCACAGGCGGGCAGGGCCGCTATATCTCCCTGACGGCACATTGGGTGAATTTAGTGGAGGCTGGGACCGAGTCAGAGCCTGGGACCGCTCACGTCCTATCCACCCCCAGAATTGCGGGCCCCGGCTTGGTGGTGGTATCTGCGGCGGTGTATGCTTCCTCCACTAAACCACCCTCCTACTTCTCCTTCTACGCAACCTCTGTCTCGCAATCAAGATGTGTCAGCAGCAGCACGTCGCCAGCAGTCGGTGTCGCGCGGCGTGGCAGCACAGCGGTGGGCAAGCTTCAGCAGGCCGTGCTGAAACTACTCAGCTTAGGAGAGAAGAGGCACACGGCCAACGAACTGCTGCAGGGTCTGACAGAGCAGACCGACCGCTGGCTTGCGCCGCTGAGCCTCCAACCGGGCGTGGTCGTGTGTGACAACGGCCGTAACCTGGTGGCGGTCCTGCAGCTCGGCAGCCACACGCACGTGCCATGCCTGGCCCACATCTTTAATTTGGTGGTTCAGAGCATTCTGAAAAGCTACCCACGCTTGTCAGACCTGCTCGGAAAGGTGCGCCGTCTCTGCGCACATTTCCGCAAGTCCCACACGGACACTGCCACCCTGCGCACCCTGCAACATCGGTTTAATCTGCCATTGCACCGACTGCTGTGCGACGTGCCCACACGGTGCAACTCTACGCTCCACATGTTGGCCAGGCTCTATTAGCAGCGTAGAGCTATAGTGGAATACCAACTTTAACATGGGCGGCGCAGTGGGAGTCAGCCTCCTCAATTCTTTACAGAAGAGTGGGCCTGGTTGGCAGACATCTGCCAGGTCCTTGGAAACTTTGAGGAGTCTACCCAGATGGTGATCGGCGATGCTGCAATCATTAGCGTCACCATTCCTCTGCTATGCCTCTTGAGAAGTTCCCTGCAAAGCATAAAGGCAGACGCTTTGCGCTCAGAAACAGAGGCGGGGGAAGACAGTATGTCGCTGGATAGTCAGAGCACCCTCCTGTCTATATCTCAGCGCGTTGAGGAGGAGGAGGAGCATGAGGAGGATGAGGAGGAGGGGGAAGAGACAGCTTTGCCCAATGCTGAGGGTACCCATGCTGCTTGCCTGTCATCCTTTCAGCGTGTATGGCCTGAGGAGGAGGAGGAGGAGGAGGAGGATCCTGAAAGTGATCTTCCTAGTGCGGACAGCCATGTATTGCATACAGGTACCCTCGCACACATGGCTGACTTCATGTTAGGATGCCTTTCTCGTGACCCTCGCGTTACACGTATTCTGGCCACTACGGATTACTGGGTGTACACACTGCTCGACCCACGGTATAAGGAGAACCTTTCCACTCTCATACCCGAAGAGGAAAGGGGTTCGAGAGTGATGCTATACCACAGGACCCTGGCGGACAAACTGATGGTAAAATTCCCATCCGACAGCGCTAGTGGCCGAAGGCGCAGTTCCGAGGGCCAGGTAGCAGGGGAGGCGCAGAGATCAGGCAGCATGTACAGCGCAGGCAGGGGAACATTCTCCAAGGCCTTTGCCAGCATTATGGCTCCCAAGCAAGACTGTGTCACCGCTCCCCAGTCAAGGCTGAGTCGGCGGGAGCACTGTTAAAGGATGGTGAGGGAGTACGTAGCCGATCGCACGATCGTCCTCCGTGACGCCTCTGCCCCCTACAACTACTGGGTGTCGAAGCTGGACACGTGGCCTGAACTCGCGCTGTATGCCCTGGAGGTGCTTGCTTGTCCTGCGGCTAGTGTCTTGTCAGAGAGGGTGTTTAGTGCGGCTGGGGGAATCATCACAGATAAGCGTACCCGCCTGTCAACCGACAGTGCCGACAGGCTTACACTCATCAAGATGAACAAAGCCTGGATTTCCCCAGACTTCTCTTCTCCACCAGCGGACAGCAGCAATACCTAAACAATACGTAGGCTGCACCCGCGGATGGAAGCATTGTTCTCTATCACCATCAAAAACGTGGACCTTTTAGCTTCATCAATCTGTGTATAATATTCATCCTCCTCCTCCTCCTCCTCCTGAAACCTTACGTAATCACGCCGAACGGGCAATTTTTCTTAGGCCCACAAGGCTCAGTCATATAATTTTGTAAACAATTTTTATACGTTTCAATGCTCATTAAAGCATTGAAACTTGCACCTGAACCAATTTTTATTTTAACTGGGCTGCCTCCAGGCCTAGTTACAAATTAAGCCACATTAACCAAAGCGATTAATGGGTTTCACCTGCCCTCTTGGTTGGGCATGGGCAATTTTTCTGACTTACATTAGTACTGTTGGTACACCAATTTTTTGGGGCCCTCGCCTACAGTGTAATCCAATTAATTTTTTGCCCACCTGCATTAAAGCCGACGTTACATCAGCTGTGCTGGGCACTGCAATGGGATATATTTATGTACCGCCGGTGGCTTCCTGGCACCCACCCATGCTGTCGGTCCACACGGAGTTGTAACTGCATGTGTCCACTTCTAAAGAACCCCAGTCTGACTGGGGCATGCAGTGTGGGCCGAAGCCCACCTGCATTTAACATGACATTACCTCAGCTGTGATGGGCAATGCAATGGGATATATTTATGTACCGCCGGTGGGTTCCAGGGAGCCACCCATGCTGTGGGTGCACACGGAATTCCCATTGCGGAGTTGTACCTGCCTGTGACTATTTATAAAAAAACGCGGTCTGACTGGGGCATGCAGACACCTTGACAGAATGAATAGTGTGTGGCACATAGGTTCCCCATTGCTATGCCCACGTGTGCAGCTCCTGATGGCGGTGGCACAGGATTATATTTCTCATTGCTTCTATACAGCATTGTGGGCTATCGCCCCGCCCCTTTTAAAGAGGGTCGCTGCCTAGCCGTGCCAACCCTCTGCAGTGTGTGCCTGCGGTTCCTCCTTATGGCAGATGCACTTATAAATAGACATGAGGGTGGTGTGGCATGAGGGCAGCTGAAGGCTGCGCAGGGACACTTTGGTGTGCGCTGTGGACACTGCGTCGTGCGCGCGGGGGGGGGGGGGGGGGGGGTTGGCAGCATGTAACCCAGGAGAAGTGGCAGCGGAGTGTCATGCAGGCAGTGATTGTGCTTTGTTGGAGGTAGTGTGGTGCTTAGCTAAGGTATGCATTGCTAATGAGGGCTTTTCAGAAGTAAAAGTTGTTGGGAGGGGGGGGACACTCTTGCTGCTATTGTGGCTTAATAGTGGGACCTGGGAACTTGAGATGCAGCCCAACATGTAGCCCCTCGCCTGCCCTATCCGTTGCTGTGTCGTTCCCATCACTTTCTTGAATTGCCCAGATTTTCACAAATGGAAACCTTAGCGAGCATCGGCCATATACAAAAATGCTCGAGTCGCCCATTGACTTCAATGGGGTTCGTTATTCGAAACGAACCCTCGAGCATCGCGATAATTTCGTCCCGAGTAACGAGCAACCGAGCATTTTGGTGCTCGCTCATCTCTATTTGTCATCTATGTCTTGCATGTAATAGGTAATTAAATATTCATTTTATATATTTTTTAAATAAAACATTGCAACACTGCTGCATTGATCACACCATTGTATCTTACATCAATGCTTACAATTAGAGATGAGCGAGCACCAAAATGCTCGGGTGCTCGTTACTCGAGTCGAACTTCCCGCGATGCTCGAGGGTTCGTTTCGAGTAACGAACCCTATTGAAGTCAATGGGCAACTCGAGCATTTTTGTATATCGCCGATGCTCGCTAAGGTTTTCATTTGTGAAAATTTGGGAAATTCAAGAAAGTGATGGGAACGACACAGCAACGGATAGGGCAGGCGAGGGGCTACATGTTGGGCTGCATCTCAAGTTCCCAGGTCCCACTATTAAGCCACAATAGCGGCAAGAGTGGGCCCCCCCAACAATTTTTACTTCTGAAAAACCCTCATTAGCAAGGCATACCTTAGCTAAGCACCACACTACCTCCAACAAAGCACAATCACTGCCTGCATGACACTCCGCTGCCACTTCTCCTGGGTTACATGCTGCCCAACCCCCCCGCACGACCCAGTGTCCACAGCGCACACCAAAGTGTCCCAGCGCAGCCTTCAGCTGCCCTCATGCCACACGCTGGCCTCATAGCCACACCACCCTCATGTCTATTTATAAGTGCGTCTGCCATGAGGAGGAACCGGAGGCACACACTGCAGAGGGTTGGCAGGGCCAGGCAGCGACCCTCTTTAAAAGGGGCGGGGCGATAGCCCACAATGCTGTACAGAAGCAATGAGAACTCCAATCCTGTGCCACCTTCGTCAGGAGATGCAAACGTGGGCATAGCAATGGGGAATCCATGTGCCACACAGTATTCATTCTGTCAAGGTGTCGCATAGCTCAATCCACACTGCAAGGGGAAAGCCGTCAGCGCTCTGCCCCCTACCCAAGTCAGTCAGTGCCTTTGTGCCAGACAGGTGAAACACCGCAATGGGAACTAAGTTTGCACCAACAGCATAGGTGGGTCCTAGGAAACCCAAGACATGAACAAAAAATTGATCTGAGCGGCCAAACATGGCAGACTTGCACCGCGCCCACGGCATAGGCCTCGGCCCACAGATTCAGCAATCCTAGGCTGGAAGCGGACTTTCACTGCACCCAGGACATAGGCCTCTGCACAAACCCTCAGCAATCGCGTGCCTACAGCGGACTCCAATGCTAGCATAGCTGTGCACGTCTCATTAGCGCTGTATTGCTCCTGTAGTTTGTCCCAATGCAGTGCCCCGGATAGTGGAGCTAACGTCAGATTAAATACAGGTGGGCTTCGGCCCACACTGCATGCCCCAGTCAGACTGGGGTTCTTTATAAGTAGACACAGGCAGGTACAACTCCGTGTGGACCGACAGCATGGGTGGGTCCCAGGAAGCCACCGGCGTTACATAAATAAATCCCATTACATTGCCCAGCATGGCTGAGGTAACGTCAGATTAAACGCAGGTGGGCTTCGGCCCACACTGCATGCCCCAGTCAGACTGGGTTTTTTTTATAAGTAGACACAGGCAGGTACAACTCCCTAATGTGAAGTCCATGTGGACCCAAAGCATGGGTGGCTCCCTGGAACCCACCGGTGGTACATAAATAAATCCCATTGCAGTGCCCAGCACAGCTGAGGTAACGTCAGATTAAATGCAGGTGGGCTTCGGCCCACACTGCATGCCCGAGTCTGACCGGGGTTTTTAATACATAGACACTGGCAGGTACAAATCCGTAATATGAAGTCCCTGTGGACCCACAGCATGGGTGGCTCCCTGGAACCCATCGGCGGTACATGAATGTATCCCATTGCAGTGCCCTGCTCAGCAGAGCTAACGTCAGATACAATACAGGTGGGCTTCGGCCCACAGTGCATGCCCCAGTCAGACTGGTAATATGTACCTTAACAGTAACCGCGTTGGTGGGAATGTGGTCGCGACTGCGGACCTAGTAGCGCGGTTTTATTTAGTTGGTTTTCGGAATGTGGCCATGATTAAGTGGGCCGTGGCGGGGGGATGGTGGGGGGGGCTCTCTTGTTGTGTCGTTAAAGGTGAAATTCTTGGACTGCCACCAGACGGACCACTGCAAAGGTATTGGCCAAGAATGTTTTCATTGTTGGAGGAGTAGGGGGGATGTTTTTGAGGCACTACGTGTCCTCTCCACGTGTCCGTGGTTATATGCACCTTAACAGTAACCGCGTTGGTGGGAAATGGCCTCGCCGCCATCATTTCTTTGGGAAGCCTCCGTTTCCATACCCCAGTGACATAGCATTAGCGGCGGTATAGGCAGAGCCCAGAATTAGTAACATTTCAGCGGTAGCATTAGGGACAGGCCCCAGTAACATATCACTAGCAGCAGTATATGGGGAGCACAGTATTAGTTCCATTTCAGTAGTAGTAGCAGTCTGGACAGGCCCCAGTAACATATCACTAGCAGCAGTATAGGGGGAGCACAGTATTAGTTTCATTTCAGTAATAGTAGCAGTCAAGACAGGCACCAGTAACATATCACTAGCAGCAGTATAGGGGGAGCACAGTCTTAGTTCCATTTCAGTAATAGTAGCAGTCAAGACAGGCCCCAGTAACATAAAACTAGCAGCAGTATAGGGGGAGCACAGTATTAGTTCCATTTCAGTAATAGTAGCAGTCAAGACAGGCCCCAGTAACATATCACTAGCAGCAGTATAGGGGGAGCACAGTATTAGTTCCATTTCAGTAGTAGTAGCAGTCTGGACAGGCCCCAGTAACATATCACTAGCAGCAGTATAGGGGGAGCACAGTATTAGTTCCATTTCAGTAGTAGTAGCAGTCTGGACAGGCCCCAGTAACATATCACTAGCAGCAGTGTAGGGGGAGCACAGTATTAGTTCCATTTCAGTAGTAGTAGCAGTCAAGAAAGGCCCCAGTAACATATCACTAGCAGCAGTATAGGGGGAGCACAGTATTAGTTCCATTTCAGTAGTAGTAGCAGTCTGGACAGACCCCATTAACATATCACTAGCAGCAGTATAGGGGGAGCACAGTATTAGTTCCATTTCAGTAGTAGTAGCAGTCAAGACAGGCCCCAGTAACAATTCCGAAGCAGCAGTATAGGGCGAGCACAGTCTTAGTTCCATTTCAGTAGTAGTAGCAGTCTGGACAGACCCCAGTAACAATTCCGAAGCAGCAGTATAGGGGGAGCACAGTATTAGTTCCATTTCAGTAGTAGTAGCAGTCAAGACAGGCCACAGTAACATATCACTAGCAGCAGTATAGGGGGAGCACAGTATTAGTTCCATTTCAGTAATAGTAGCAGTCAAGACAGGCCCCAGTAACATATCACTAGCAGCAGTATAGGGGGAGCACAGTCTTAGTTCCATTTCAGTAGTAGTAGCAGTCAAGACAGGCCACAGTAACATTCCCGTTGCAGCAGTTTAGGGAGATAACAGTCTCTTTCACATTTCAGTAGTTGCAGTATAGACAAGGCCCCAGTTACATTTATGTAGCAAAAGTGTAGGCCAAGCCCACACACCTTGCTGTACCATGATGACACTGTGGGCGATGGCCCAAAAAAATTGGTGTACCAACAGTACTAATGTACCTCAGAAAAATTGCCCATGCCCAACCAAGAGGGCAGGTGAAACCCATTAATCGCTTTGGTTACTGTGGCTTAATTTGTAACTAGGCCTGGAGGCAGCCCAGTTAAAATAAAAATTGGTTCAGGTGCAAGTTTCAACGCTTTAATGAGCATTGAAACGTAAAAACATTGTTTACAAAAGTAATATGACTGAGCCTTGTGGGCCTAAGAAAAATTGCCCGTTCGGCGTGCTTACGTGAGGTTTCAGGAGAAGGAGGAGGAGGATGAATATAATACACAGATTAATGAAGCTAAAAGGTCCCCGTTTTTTATGGTGATAGAGAACGATGCTTCCATCCGCGGGTGCAGCCTACGTATTGTTTAGGTACCGCTGCTGTCCGCTGGTGGAGAAGAGAAGTCTGGGGAAATCCAGGCTTTGTTCATCTTTATAAGTGTAAGCCTGTCGGCACTTTCAGTTGACAGGCGAGTACGCTTATCCGTGATGATTCCCCCAGCCGCACTAAACACCCTCTCTGACAAGACGCTAGCCGCAGGGCAAGCAAGCACTTCCAGAACATACAGCGCGAGTAGTTGTAGGGAGCAGAGGCGTCACGGAGGACAGTCGTGCGATCGGCTACGTACTCCCTCACCATCCTTTTACAGTGCTCCCGCCGACTCACTCTTGACTGGGGAGTGGTGACACAGTCTTGCTGGGCAGGCATAAAGCTGGCAAAGTACCCTGAGGGTACCCTCAGCAGTGGGCCAAGCTGTCTCTTCCCCCTCCTCCTCATGCTCCTCCTCCTCCTCAACGCGCTGAGATAGAGACATGAGGGTGCTCTGACTATCCAGCGACATACTGTCTTTCCCCGCCTCCGTTTCCAAGCGCAAAGCGTCTGCCTTTATGCTTTGCAGGGAACTTCTCAAGAGGCATAGCAGAGGAATGGTGACGCTAATGATTGCAGCATTGCCGCTCAGCATCTGGGTAGACTCCTCAAAGTTTCCAAGGACCTGGCAGATGTCTGCCAACCAGGCCCACTCTTCTGTAAAGAATTGAGGAGGCTGACTCCCACTACGCCGCCCATGTTGGAGTTGGTATTCCACTATAGCTCTACGCTGCTCATAGAGCCTGGCCAACATGTGGAGCGTAGATTTCCACCATGTGGGCACGTCGCGCAGCAGTCGGTGCACTGGCAGATTAAACCGATGTTGCAGGGTCCGCAGGGTGGCAGCGTCCGTGTTGGACTTGCGGACATGTGCGCTGAGCCGGCGCACCTTTCCGAGCAGGTCTGACAAGCGTGGGTAGCTTTTCAGAAAGCGCTGAACCACCAAATTAAAGACGTGGGCCAAGCATGGCACGTGCGTGAGGCTGCCGAGCTGCAGAGCCGCCACCAGATTACGGCCGTTGTCACACACGACCATGCCCGGTTGGAGGCTCAGCGGCGCAAGCCAGCGGTCGGTCTGCTCTGTCAGACCCTGCAGCAGTTCGTGGGCCATGTGCCTCTTCTCTCCTAAGCTGAGTAGTTTCAGCACGGTCTGCTGACGCTTGGCCACCGCTGTGCTGCCACGCCGCGCGACACCGACTGCTGGCGACGTGCTGCTGACACATCTTGATTGTGAGACAGAGGTTGCGTAGGAGGAGGAGGAGGGTGGTTTAGTGGAGGAAGCCTACACAGCCGCAGATACCAGCACCGAGCTGGGGCCCGCAATTCTGGGGCTGGGTAGGACGTGAGCGGTCCCAGGCTCTGACTCGGTCCCAGCCTCCACTAAATTCACCCAATGTGCCGTCAGGGAGATGTAGTGGCCCTGCCCGCCTGTGCTTGTCCACGTGTCCGTTGTTAAGTGGACCTTGCCAGTAACCGCATTGGCGAGGGCGCGTACAATGTTGCGGGAGACGTGGTCGTGCAGGGCTGGGACAGCACATCGGGAAAAGTAGTGGGGACTGGGAACTGAGTAGCGCCGGGCGGCCGCCGCCATCATGTTTTTGAAAGCCTCCGTTTCCACAAGCCTCTACGGCAGCATCTCCAGGCTGATCAACTTGGCTATGTGCACGTTTAACGCTTGAGCGTGCGGGTGCGTGGCGGCGTACTTGCGCTTGCGCTCAAACAGTTGCGCTAGCGACGGCTGGACGCTGTGCTGAGAGACATTGATGGATGGGGCCGAGGACAGCGGAGGTGAATGTGTGGGTGCAGGCCGGGAGACGGTCGTGCCTGTGTCCTGAGAGGGGGGTTGGATCTCAGTGGCAGGTTGGGGCACAGGGGGAGAGGCAGTGGTGTAAACCGGAGGCGGTGAACGGCCTTCGTCCCACCTTGTGGGGTGCTTGGCCATCATATGCCTGCGCATGCTGGTGGTGTTGAGGCTGGTGGTGGCGGCTGATCTTGGCGCGACAAACCTTGCACACCACAGTTTGTCGGTCATCTGCACTCTCAGTGAAAAACTGCCACACCTTTGAGCACCTCGGCCTCTGCAGGGTGGCATGGCACGAGGGGGCGCTTTGGGAAACAGTTGGTGGATTATTCGGTCTGGCCCTGCCTCTACCCCTGGCCACCGCACTGCCTCTTCCAACCTGCCCTGCTGCTGCACTTGCCTTCCCCTCTGAAGAACTGTCCTCAGTAGGCTTAGCAAACCAGGTGGGGTCAGTCACCTCATCGTCCAGCTGCTCTTCCTCCGAATCCTCTGTGCGCTCCTCCCTCGGACTTACTCCAATTACTACTACCTCACTGATAGACAACTGTGTCTCATCGTCATCATCCTCCTCACCCACTGAAAGCTCTTGAGACAGTTGCCGGAAGTACCCAGCCTCATCCCCCGGACCCCAGGAACTTTCCAAAGGTTAGGCATCGGTCACGACAAACTCCTCCGGTGGGAGAGGAACCATTGCTGCCCAATCTGGGCAGGGGCCCGAGAACAGTTCCTGGAAGTCTGCCTGCTCCTCAGAATGTGTCATTTTCATGGAGTGAGGAGGCTGGAAGGAGGAGCAGCAGCCAGAGGATTGAGAGTTGCAGCAGTGGACGGCATAGAAGACTGGGTGGTTGATAGATTGCTGGATGCACTTTCTGCCATCCACGACAGGAGCTGCTCACACTGTTCAGTTTCTAATAAAGGTCTACCGTGTGGACCCATTAATTGTGAGATGAATCTGGGGACTCCAGAAACTTGCCTCTCTCCTAATCCCGCAGCAGTCGGCTGCGATACACCTGGACCAGGAGCTCGGCCTGTGCCCACACCCTGACTTGGGCCTCCGTGTCCTCGCCCGCGTCCACGTCCCCTAGGCCTACCCCTACCCCTCAGCATGGTGTATTACGAGTAGAGCAGAAACTGAACGCTGTAATTAAATGTGCCGCTTATTGGCCTGTGGTTGGAGGCTGACTTCGCTTACGGAACGCACAGCAGAGCCAGGAAAAAATTATGCGCAAGGTTGGATATTAATGAGCAACTACTAGTACCCCCAGCAGACACGCAGTAAACTGAAGACGCCCAAATATAGTATTTTTTTTCCCAATTTCGGGGAAAAAGCTCACTGCCTGTGATATAGCCTGTATATGGATTTCCCTGTTGAAGGATGACTGTGGTTATTGAAAGCACAGTGCAGCTAGAAAAAATTATGCGCAAGGCTGGGTATTAATGAGCGACTACTAGTACCCCCAGCAGACACGCAGTAAACTGAAGACGGTCACAGGCAGGCCAAATATAGTATTTTTTTCCAATTTTTTTGAAAAAGCCCACTGCCTATATAGCCAGTATATCTCTTTCCCTGTACCACTGTCCCTGCCTCAGCAGTACTGCCCCTATACTCTGTAAAATGACTGCAAACTGAGGACGCTATGGTCTGCACGCCCGATATACAAAAAAAAAAATTGTGCAAAACTGCTAAAAGCAGCCTCAACAGTACTGCACACGGTCAGATGTGGCCCTAAGAAGGACCGTTGGGGTTCTTGAAGACTAAAATAACACTCTCCCTATAGCAGCTACAGCAGCAACAGCACTTTCCCTGATCTCTCTTAGCTTGTGTCTGTGGCGAGCCGCGGGCGGGGCAGATTTAAATACTCGGGTGTCACCTGATCTCCCCAGCAACTTACTGCAGGGGGGTGGGATAGGGCTGGAATGTCACAGGAGAAAGTTGTAATGCCTTCCCTGTGTTTCTATTGGCCAGAAAAGCGCGCAAATTTCTCAGGGAAGGAAATGTAATGGAGTCGAGCACTGCGTGGTGCTCGTCTCGAGTAACGAGCATCTCGAACACCCTAATACTCGAACGAGCATCAAGCTCGGACGAGTATGCTCGCTCATCTCTACTTACAATTCAATTTCCCTATATGGAACACACAAATACCAGAGGCATTTTCATAGGATTTGCTTAACTATTTAAGGACTCAGTCACACGGGCGTTTTTTCACGCCATTTGCGGATCGCATAACGGTTGCGCATTCACAAATCGCGTGACTGAGGCCGACGATTTGCTGAAAAATCTGCACCTAGCAGCGTTTTCAGCGAAAGGGCCGAGCGCTGCCCGCTATCCTCTGCCACAGCTGTGGCACAGCTGTGGCAGAGGAGAACGATGTTCGCCTATTGAATTCAATGGAGCCTGCAATACAGCCGGCTCCATTGAAAGCAATGGGCTGCCGGCAAGCGCTGTATGAATTTTCAGGCAAGGGCTTAAAATATAAGCCCTTCCCTGAAAAGCAGCCTGAAAATGTGTAAAAAAAAAGTATACTCACCTTTTTGCTGCAGCCGGAGTTCAGCCGCATCCGGCCGGCAGTTCTCCTGAATTGCTCTCTGTAGTATTCAGCAGGCGGGTATTTAAAATCCCCGCCTGCTGAATGGGCTGCCTCTGATTGGTCACAGGCCTCAGCCAATCAGAAGCAGCTCTCACTCACCCATTCATGAATTCATGAATGGGTGAGTGAGTGCTGCCTCTGATTGGCTGAGCGGAGGGACCAATCAGAGGCAGCCCTCAGCTATTGAATGACTGCTTGAATTATACTTTGGTACTCATGCAAGAGATATAAAAAAACCTAAATTAAAAAAGTAAAAAAGAATAAAATAGTGAAAAAATTTAAAGAAATACGGTTCTGCTAATGCAGCCTGTACTCATAGCCTATCTGAACTATTTAACACTTAATTTTAGGGTAAATTTATTAAATAAATATTGAACACATATTTTTAGAAAATGTATTTCTATACTTCTTGCGTATATTGCTATTCATAAAAAAAAAATATTTACAACAAAAATGAGATAAAAGGAAAAAAAATTGAGTAGCCCAACAAATGTAAAAGTTAGGTTACTTAAACTGTATATGGAGCAAGCATTAGCATGACTGCTGGTGTGTTAGTTGCAAAGTTGCCAATTAAAGTTGTAGTATCCCAAATACAAGTGTTTCTCCAATATAATACAAGTTTTTTTCCATTATATGTTTGTCCACCAGCGAGCCGTCTGAGTGAAGAAAATGAAAATCCATCATTTGCCGTGATCCCCCGCATATAAATAAATAAGGCTTCTCATTCTTTGTTCCTCTATGCCTCCATGTAAGAAGAAACAATATAGTCCCCTTCACCTTCTCCTCCATATAAATTATAATGTACGTTCACCATACCGGCTCACCTTCTCCTCTGTGTCCCACATATAAAAAAAACAATAATATATCCCCCTCCCTTCTCCTATTCTCTATTTTCCTATATAAAAAATGTTTCCCTCGTCACTCTCTCCGCTTTCTTCTCCTTATCTCTATACACAAATAAATTATTCCTCCTATAGGCCGCCTGCAGACGGACGGGTCGGATCCGGCTGCGAGAATTCTCGCAGCGGAACCCGACCTGAGCCCCTGCAGAGAGCAGCGCGGAACTCACCTGCTCCCACAGCTCGGGCTCTTTCATGTGCCGGCTGCCGGGCAGTCAGCGCATGCGCAGAGGGGAGCCGGCGGCCGGAGAGTTCGCGCAGACAAACCATGGCCGTCTGCATAGGATTGCGTATTTTTAATGCAATCCTATGCAGGCGTGTATGGGCGGAAATTCTGCGGGGAATCCCGACGCAGAATTTCTGCCCGTCTGCAGGCGGCCTTACTCTTTATATATAAATAGTATCTCCCTCCAAATTCCCACTTGTATTCTCTTACTCTTCATCTTGTCACCCAGTATAATATAATAATATCATCCTATCGCTCTTTCCATTCTAGAGTTTCTCTCTCTCTTCTCCCCCCTCTTTCTCTCTCTTTATATATATGACAGTTTGGGGTTTGGTCACCTCACAGGATAGCCACCTTTCCTCCACCTAGGAGGGTGGCCGCACTTCAATGACCCATATCCAGACTAGAGTAAGTGGTAAAGTGTTTAGGAAGACAATTTTATTTGGCAGTAAATAATAATTACATAGGTAGCAATCTTCACACTGTTGTTGTAATCGCAGTGCATACATGCATCAACATAAATCCTAGCCATCTGGCTGCTAGCTTACATAAGCTTTCACACTTGTCTCTCACAGTGGCCTAACACCACCACCAAACACAACAATGTCCATCAGTGTGCTCAAATGTATGTCAGCCTAGGAGCGTCCTTCCTTGTCAGACTAGTGGGCAGTACCACAGTCTCCTACCAGCTTCCCTCCCAGCGAGTAGCTCCAGCAGCAGCTCTGCTCTGGCTTTAAGCAACCAAACTTAATGTGTCTGGAGGTTTTAACTTCTCCAGACACTCCCATGCAGCTGTTCCTGCTCATTAGCACCTCCACATGCCTGTTCTCAAGCCCCCTGCAGGCTATTCTTTGCATTGCCTTGCCACTATCACCCCCATTTCCTCTCCCTTTTTCCTGCATGTCTCCATATATAAGTAAATGATGAATGTATCTCTCTCCCCTTTTTCCTATTTATCTACTCGCCTATACATATACATTAATAATATCTCTCCATTCCCCTTTCCCCATCTTCTCCATGCCTCATACCTCATATCTGAAAAAAATGTTTCCCATCTCCCTCTCCCCTTCTTTTTCCGGTCTCTAAATATAAGTAAATAAATAATATATACCCCTTTCTTTTTTCCCATTCTCTTACTTGCTTCCATAAATAAATAAACAAAATCTCCCTATCCACCCTCCCCTTTTACCGTTCTTGTGCATGATTCATTGATAAACACTTAATAACATGGACCCCACACCCTGTGTGAGCTAATGGAGAATTTATTCATTCATTTATTTACAGAACTGTGCGAATATTTTAGGCAGGTGTGGAAAAAATGCTAAAAATATCATTTAAAAATCCATCATCTTCATTAAAACTCTTCTCTATTAATTTATTCCATGACTAAGAGCAGTAATGCTAGAAACACGTAGGAACTGTGGACCGCACACCATCTAACTGTTTTTATAGAATAAATTAATAAATAAGATTTTTAAGGAAGGTGCTTACAGCATCATCTGCATCTGAGAATCCTAGAGGAGTGTAGTTAGGTGACCAACAGGCTGCTAGTAGACACGGTCCAGTATGCCCACCGCTCTGCATCATTTACATACCAGACGGGAGAAGTTTAAGCACAAGTTGCTGAGGTATGCTTTCATTATAAGACCAAGCAAAACTGCCATGTAGATTGCAGCTATTTGCATAGGATTCCATTACAAATGGCTGCTGACAGAGTCCCTTTTAATCTCAGTCATTTTATAGATTATAAGAAGTGAACAATGATTTATTTATATGCTATTAAAAATGATCGCGTGAAGAGTTATGACATTTACTTACATATTATAGTGCTGTCTGATGTTCGAAGTCTATAGCAATGTGAACTTCCACCTAATTAGCTGAATGGTGGTGGATACGCATGATCAATCACTCTGTATAGTGATCCTCTGTTTATTGCAGTGCAGAAGCAGATCCTATATTGTTAGCTGCCACAGAGGGAAGGAGATTGCTGCTGTCCGGGGCCCGTCCCTTGCAGCACAGATAGGTAGCAGCAACACATGGAAGCAATAAGTGGTCAAAGGGGTTGTCTAAGTTAAAGAAACGCCTGTCAATTGCCACCCCATGCATTAGGATTTAAAATCTGCAGTTACTTACCTCTCTCCACTTACATGTTCATCTCCCACTGCCAGATCTATTCTCTGCTCTCTGTTCAACAGCAGTTGTGAAGTCCCGTTAACCTGCTGCAGCAGCCTATGCCAGCGCTCAGCCATGATTGCTGAATGCCGTCATTGGCTGCCGCAACTTGTTTGTAGATGGGCTCAGCATGCAAAGTTATGTCACATGGAGACCGAAGTCAGTGGTGGAGGACCAACAAGAGAACGGGGATCGGTGAGCAACTGTTGATTTTTTATTTTAATGCATGGGGAACCCATTGTCAGAGGTGTCTTTAACTCAGACAATCCATTTAGGATTTGTTTTTATGCTAGAAACACTGTAAATTGCTTTAATACAATTATTAACTTCAGCCATTAATTTCAGGACTTTTGATGAGACAATTGTTCATAGGATAACACCTTTTACCCCTTTTGGACAAACCACCATAAATTTACGGTGCTTAGTCCTGGGCTTTAATCCCGTCAGTTAGTAAAAATATGACGCAGGATTAAGTGAGTACTATGTGCTAAAAAGTGAAAGCGGAAGTGTTATTTTCGCTATGTGACCTGGCGATCATGTGACTGTCCTGGTGCCCTATGTTAAAGCAGAGCTGCAGGGTCCTAGTGCAGCGGGCCATACCGCAGAGGGTGCGATTGGCGAGGGCAGAGGATGATGGTAGTCACAGTGGTGCCTCTGCTTTCCTCCAATGAAAAACGTAGCCTGGTATGGCGTTGCACAGTGGTAAACTGATGTTATACCTTGGCAGTTCTCCCTAAGGTGCTACCCGTGGAGTCAGATAGGGTGTGATTGTAATTCCCTGTCAGGTATGATAACATGTTATTTTGTTATGACGCAGTCCGTATATGGGTAGGGACTAAAGATGAGCGAACACCAAAATGTTCGGGTTCGCGTTATTCGAAACGAACTTCCCGCGATGTTCGGGTGTTCGTTTCGAATAACGAACCCCATTGAAGTCAATGGGCGACCGGAACATTTTTGTATTTCGCCGATGCTCGCTAAGGTTTTCATGTGTGAAAATCTTGGCAATTCAAGAAAATGATGGGAACGACACAGCAAGTTCTCCTCTGCCACAGCTGTAACAGCTGTGGCAGAGAAGAACGATGTTAGCCCATTGAATTCAATGGAGCCGTCAATACAGCCGACTCCACTGAATGCAATGGGCTGCCGGCGATCGCGGGATGAATTGTCGGAAAGTGGTTAAATATATAAGCCCTTTCCTGCAATTCATCCAGAAATGTGTAAAAATAAAAAATATATATATACTCACCTGGTGCCGACAGACGGAGATCAGCGCGGCAGGCTGCAGTTCTCCTGAACTGCTCTGAACAGCTGTTAGTAGTATTCAGCAGCCGGGGATTTAAAATCCCCGCCTGCTGAATAAGATGCCTCTGAATGGTCACAGCCTGACCAATCAGAGGCCAGCCCTCACTCACACCCATTCATGAATTCATGAATGGGTGAGTGAGGGCTGCCTCTGATTGGCTCAGGGGCAGGAGAGCTGCCCCTGAGCCAATCAGAGGCAGCCCTCACTCACCCATTCATGAATTCATGAATGGGTGTGAGTGAGGGCTGGCCTCTGATTGGTCAGGCTGTGACCATTCAGAGGCATCTTATTCAGCAGGCGGGGATTTTAAATCCCCGGCTGCTGAATACTACTCACAGCTGTTCAGAGCAGTTCAGGAGAACTGCAGCCTGCCCGCTGAACTCCGTCTGTTGGCACCAGGTGAGTATATATATATTTTTTATTTTTACACATTTCTGGATGAATTGCAGGAAAGGGCTTATATATTTAACCCCTTTCCGACAATTCATCCCGCGATCGCCGGCAGCCCATTGCATTCAGTGGAGTCGGCTGTATTGCCGGTTCCATTGAATTCAATGGGCAAACATCGTTCTTCTCTGTCACAGCTGTTACAGCTGTGGCAGAGAAGAAGGATTTGTCTTCTATATGTTCTCAATGGGGTTGGCGCTGCTGCCGCCGGCCCCATTGAGCGCATATAGAAATGATTTCTCAGGGAAGAAAGTTAAAGTAACCCGAACATCCGAACATCGTGTGGTGTTCGTTACGAATAACGAACATCCCGAACACCCTAATATTCGCCCGAGCATCAAGCTCGGACGAGTACGTTCGCTCATCTCTAGTAGGGACCTGTTCCGGACAAAAATAATAATTATAAAAATGGGAGAAATAAACAAAAAGGGTTTTTTGATCCTTTCCTCTTGAGAGTGTGGCATGGTACCTCAGTGCAGATGTTGAATTGGTGGGAAGGGACTCCAGGAGTTGGGATTGAAGGTGCAAACATGAAAACAGTTTATTACTAAAGAGGGTTCTTCCAGAAAAGCATTACATCACATTTTCATTTCTTTTCTTGGAGATAGATAGTTTCATGACTGGTTAAGATAGAAACAGGAATGCTCCTCTATACTCATTATTGGATTCATCTACTTTGCTTTCTTGACTTTGTTTCTTTAAGTCTCTTTTTCCTCCTTTTTGCCTTTGCCCTCTGTTTCTACTTGTTAATCCCTATTTCTCTTCTCTTCTCAGGAACTTTCTCCCCAGTTTGTCTTCTGTTTTTCTCAATACAATTCTTGCTTTTGGTACTCACATTTTGCCTTTCTTCCCACGGAACTGGATGCTCAGATATTCTTCTCTCTCTAGGACTAGACTGTTCTCTGGCTAGGCCTTCTCCTTTCTGACCCCACCCCCTCTTTCCTTTTATCTCATCACCATAGCCCAATCCAGGCCCTGCTTCTACCTGCTACCTGCCTAGTCACAGCCCAGGCTGTTGGTAGGTGACCTGAAACTGGGGAAACTGCCAGTAAACACAACACAGTGATGAATGGAAAAACACAATAAAAGCACATAACATAATTTTTAATCATAACAGTGATTTTAACCATAACATAACCACAGAAGTGCTGTAGTACCCAAACTCTGGGGTACTACACTAGCAGATCCTGATCAGCTCTGTTAGTGACTGGTGACAATACAGAAGGATGTTTTTCCCTATTACTGGGGCTCTTATGGATGTGACTCCTATGGATGCCACAGCTACAGTGGAAAAGTGTGATATCAAAGAAAAAAAAAAAGATCATGTGAATGACCTCCAGAGATCTTATATGATGTCATATTAGTGACATAGTAAAAAAAATAGTTACAAAATAAGTTTAAAAAATTACAGAATAAATTTAAAATTTACCCACCACCAACACCAACCAAATCCGTTGCCATATACAACTTGTAATCCCAAACTATACAAATTATGCATGAAAATATCTGAAACAAAATGAGGAACCCATTCCTATACTTTATTTTAGCATTAATATACTAATTTTAAGAACATACATAACAAAACTAAACGTTTTTTAGCTTTTTACCCCTAATAAAATTAAAAAACAGTAAAAAAAAGTCAATGAAAATTATATAAAAAATAGCCCTATATGTCAACGTAAAAAAACTGCAGCAAAAATTATTTTGGTAGATGAAGAAGAGAAAAACAGGCCATTAAACCACTACATGGGTAAAATCCCTAAATAGTGTCTGGTCCTTAAGGGGTTTAAGATTATTGACACTTCGGTAATTTTCCTTTCAAACTTAGTTTATAGTACATATAAGAAGATTGGTTTATGAACTGAATGAGTTAAGTCTAAATATATTAAATACAAACTGAAGTTAAATATTATTTTCTAGGCTTTACAACTTGTATGATTTTCCTCAGTTGTCAAGGCAGTTTTCACCTGACATCACTTCATAATAATGCATACTTGTCAAATAAGAATTTTTCTAGTTGAATGTGCTATGAACACAGAAAGGAAGTTTTGTAATCATATTTTCTATCCTGTTCCCAAAGTAGTGACAGGGCTATCTGTCTCTTTACAAGGCATACTGATTCCTCCATGCTTGCTTTTCATATTTTATGTCCTACCTCACAGAAAAAAAGAAAAGTTTTGCAGCAAAATAGGAGTATATATATATATATATATATATATATATATATATATATATATATATATATATATTTGCAAGAAAGATTAAATAAGTCAATAAACTCTTTGGAATTGCCTTGATTTCTGCACTAATTACTGATAAAATGTAGTCTGATTTTTATCTAAAACATTATCAATAGAGATGAGCGAGCACCAAAATGCTCGGGTGCTCGTTACTCGAGTCGAACTTTCAGTGATGCTCGAGAGTTCGTTTCGAGTAACGAACCCCATTGAAGTCAATGGGCGACTCGAGCATTTTTGTTTATCGCCGATGCTCGCTAAGGTTTTCATTTGTGAAAACCTGGGAAATTCAAGAAAGTGATGGGAACGACACAGAAACGGATAGGGCAGGCGAGGGGCTACATGTTGGGCTGCATTTCAAGTTCCCAGGTCCCACAATAGTGGCAAGAGAGAGACCCCCCCCCCCCCCCCGCACTGTCAGCGTAAAGATCGTTCTCCTCTGCCACAGCTGTAACAGCTGTGGCAGAGAAGAACGATGTTAGCCCATTGAATTCAATGGAGCCGGCAATACAGCCGGCTCCATTGAAAGCAATCGGCTGCCGGCGATCGCGGAATGAATTGTTGGGAAGAGCTTAAATATATAAGCCCTTCCCTGCAATTCATCCAGAAATGTGTAAAAATAAAAAAAATATATATACTCACCTTGTCCCGGCAGACGGAGTTTAGCGCGGCCGGCCTGCAGTGGGTGTGAAGGGGGTGTGAGTCAGACCTGCCCCTGATTGGCTCAGCGCTGAGCCAATCAGAGGCAGCTCTCACTCACACCCATTCATGAATTCAGCTCTCACTCACACCCACTCACACCCACTGCAGGCCGGCCGCGCTGAACTCCGTCTGCCGGGAGAAGGTGAGTATATATATTTTTTTTATTTTTACACATTTCTGGATGAATTGCAGGGAAGGGCTTATATATTTAAGCCCTTCACGACAATTCATCCCACGATCGCCTGCAGCGCATTGCTTTCAATGGAGCCGGCTGTATTGCCGGCTCCATTGAATTCAATGGGCTAACATCATTCTGACGGGACAAGGTGAGTATATATTTTTGTTTATTTTTACACATTTCTGGATGAATTGCAGGGAAGGGCTTATATATTTAAGCCCTTCCCGACAATTCATCCCACGATCGCCGGCAGCCCATTGCTTTCAATGGAGCCGGCTGTATTGCCAGCTCCATTGAATTCAATGGTCAGTGCTCGTTTAATCGAGACAAGTACCGCGTGGTGCTCGTCTCGAGTAACGAGCATCTCGAGCACCCTAATACTCGAACGAGCATCAAGCTCGGACGAGTATGCTCGCTCATCTCTAATTATCAACAATTACAATCTACCTAAACTAAAACTACAAACAGTCGCACCATTCATGGTAACTTGCAGGCAATCAATTACATTGGCTTACGCATTTCCGATCACATTAGCGTGTTGGAATTGCGTAATGTGTGAGCACAAAAAACAACACAGCGTGTTCTATATTGCCACATGTATATGCAAGATAGAGCCCAATGTTCTCTATGGGCGCGTATATACGCACGCCCATACGCAATTACATTGTGTATGGGCAACGTGTATATATACAATATCGCTAAGCAACGGCATGGGAAATATAAACACAAAAAACCTGGTGTACTGCGCATGACAGCATGCAGGAGTACGCGGAATTATGCAGGGTCACTGCAGTCTCCACAACTTTAAAAACGGCTTATGGCCATGTGAACCTGGTCTTAGAGAGATGAAGTTGGGAGAGTGTGTTTCATAGAAGCTTTGCTCATTAAATAATGGCACACAAAGCCTGATTACTGTCAGATGTGTTATTCTCCAGAAAGAGTGGGCATCCTATTAAAGGGAATGTTTGACTTATATTTTATTTTCTACTTCAAACCAGATAGTGAAAAGTATTGTTTTCCTATTTTAATTTTTATTTACTGATGTAGATTTTTTTATTCTATCGTTTGTATATGACTTTTGCGGCTGCCATGTTCCCTTTGATGCAGATAACAGCCTTTACATATATTTTATAGCAGAAGGTATGGTCCATAGACCCAATGGACAGAGGGGGGCCTATTGGCTTCTATTAGGAGACTGTCTTAAGGCCCATTTAGATGTGACGAATGTCTGGCAAATGATGCCCAACAGTCGTCCCCACATAAACTTGCTCCCGTGCTCTTGAGCAGTCAGCAGGGTGTGGGGTAGCTGCAGGAGCTTTTTCTCCTCGCTCTCCCCGCCCCTCTATATTGACTTAACATAGCGGCCGTTCAGTACTGAACGGCTGCTATTTACATTGAACTATCTGCGTTCAGCTTATCATCCATTATTTATGCTGCATAAACAATGGACTATGAGCTGATCGCTGATCACTCAATGTACATAGCAGTCAGTCAGTATTGAATAGCCGCTGTGTTATGTCAATGGAGAGGGGCGGGGGAGCGCGAGGGCAGAAATCTCCTCCAGCCTCCCCGCTGTGAGCTAGTGATACTACCTCCTGTGCTGCTGCATGGGAGCTAGTATGTGCATGGTCGAGTGTCGGGCTTTGTTTGCCCAACATTCATCCTATCTAAATTGGCCTTTAAGGATTGTGTGTGACCTGTACAGAGGTCACCGTGAAGAGAGTGGAGGTAGATAAGCTGTGATTATTGCCTATTGATGATGGTGGCTCCTATGTTATCTATATGTAGATGTCATCTTTATTTATTTATTTTGCTCACTTATACAGCACATACATATTCTACAGTGCTGTACACAGACTATCACTTATATTTGCACATCTCCCCATGGGAGCTTACTATGCTTTTGGGATGTGGGAGGAAACAGAAGAACATAGCATTGTTGCCTTGCAGAGCTGGATTTCTTCTAACTACTAAACCACCGGGAGGATGTTTCATTTTAATCCTGTCTGTGATGATAATGAGATAACTGTTGCAAAGTTCTCTATAGAATAGAAAGTGTCAGACAATAGTCTTAGTGGTCAATGTAAAACTGCAGGATATTAGGATTTCTTTTAATATAGACCATGACTTTGAAAATGTAAAAAAAATACCAAAAAAGTCCTATGTACAAATGAGACAAAAGTAGAACTTTTTAGCACAAAGCACAATGCTATGTTGAAGGAAGAAGAACACTGCATACCAACACCAAAGCCTCCTCCCAACAGTAAAGCATGATGGAGGGAACATCATGATATGAAGCTGCTTTGTTGTCTCAGGACTTGGACACCTTGTGATCATTAAGAGAAAAAATTAATTCTTAGGTGTATCAAAATATTTTACAGGAGCATATAAGGGCAGCTAAGGGCAAGTTGTCAAGCTTAGCAAGCAATGGGCTATGCAACAAAGCAAGACTAAAAGCATACAACTAAATCAACTGAAGAATGATTGAAAAATTGTTGAACAATTGAAGAATTGTATTTTGGAATAGTCAAACCAGAGTCAAGAGCTTAACTCTATCATTTGAGTCAAACAGCTAGGTTTCATGATGAAGATGAGCTCGAGAGATGTGTCTTTTGTTCAAAATGGGCAGCCAAGAGAAATAAAGGTGTTAATACAAGTGGTGTGAATTAATAAGAGGTGTTATATCTGATGCAGGCTCCACAATGGAGAGATCTTTTCTCACCTCTCAAAAAGTACAACAGTATTCATAAATCAATGGTTTTTGAGCAAAACTTACTTACACAGATGGAACTTGCATGAACTATGTGTATAAATAAAAAGAAGTGGATTCACTCATCATTTACCGTTTTATCCTGAAAAGAAGCCCTACCCCGATAATAAGCCCTACCAATTTTGGGGGGATGGAGGGGGCTTGAAATATAAGCCCCCCACCAAAAATAACCCTAGCAAATTGAAAAAATATAAAATACATCACTACTCACCTAGCCAGCAGAGCCTGAGCCTGAACGTCTCGCGCTGGTCCCCGGGCTGTGGTAGGCTGCCGTGTCCTTTGCACTGACACAGAACTCTCCTTTTGGTGATGTGGCTTTGAATATACCGCCTCCAACAAGCGAGTGCTGTGATTGGATCGAGCACCAGCAAATCAGACCCAGCGCTCAATCATTCACAGCAAGTGAATGACATCACGGAATGGCTGTGATTGACTCACCGAGCACCAAATCTGACAGGCTGAGCCATGGCGCTTGTAAGTTAATCACAGCACTCGCTTGCTGGAGGCGGGGTATTCAAAGCCCCATCACCAGAAGGAGAGTTTTGTGTGAACGTCAAGGACACTGCAGCCTGCCACATCGCCGCCGGAGATCAGCAGCGCCAGGGACCCAGACGCTGTGGACCAGGTGAGTATAAGCCTCCCCCCCCCCTCCCTGCCAAAAATAAGACACTGTGCCTCTTTTGGGGAAAAAAATTAATATAAGACAGTGTCTTTTTTTCATGGAAACACGATAGTTATAGGGAGCTGACAATCCAATACGTCATTAGGGCTTAGTCAGACGGGCGTTTTTTGCCGCGATTTGCGGATCGCATGACGGATGCGCATCCGCAAATCGCGTGACCGGTGCGCGCAAGTCGCCCGCAAATCGCCCGAAAATCTGCTCCTAGCCGCGTTTCATTAGAAACAGGCCGGAGCTGTCCAGCGCATTGCATTCAATGGAGACGGCAATACAGCCGTCTCCATTGAAAGCAATGCGCTGCGGGCGAGCCCGGGATGAATTGTCGGTAAGGGCTTAAATATATAAGCCCTTACCTGCAATTCATCCTAAAATGTGTTAAAATAAAAAAAAATTGCATTCTCACCTTCTGCCTGCAGCTCCGAGCGGCCGTCCTGCAGTGGGTGTGAAGGGGGTGTGAGTCAGACCTGCCCCCTGATTGGCTCAGCGCTGAGCCAATCAGAGGCATGCCTCACTCACACCCATTCATGAATTCATGAATGGATGTGAGTCAGACCTGCCCCTGATTGGCTCAGCGCTGAGAGGCAGCAGTCACTCACCCATTCATGAATTCATGAATGGGTGTGTGAGTGAAACCGGCCTCTGATTGGTCAGGCTGTGACCAATCAGAGGCAGATCATTCAGCAGGCGGGGATTTTAAAGCCCCGCCGGCTGAATAGTGCCGAGAAGCAGTTCAGGAGAACTGACAGCGGCCGCGGCTGGACTACGGCTGCAGCGGAAAGGTGAGTATACAATTTTTTTTTATTTTAACACATTTTAGCATGAATTGCAGGGAAGGGTTTATATATTTAACCCCTTCCCGACAATTCACCCCGCGCACGCCGGCAGCCCATTGCTTTCAATGGAGCGGCTGTATTGCCGCTCCATTGAATTCAATGGGCAAACATCGTTCTTCTCTGCCACAGCTGTTACAGCTGTGGCAGAGAAGAATGATTTGTCTTCTATATGTTCTCAATGGGGTCGGCGCTGCTGCCGCCGGCCCCATTGAGCGCATATACAGAAGCGAACAGGAATCGCAGATCGCAGATAGGTGCGATCTGCGATTTTTTGTTCTATAATTTTTCGGACGAGCGCATAAAAAGCGCTCATGTGTCCGATACCATTGCGAAGCAATGGTTTTAAAAAATCGCCGGACGCATGCGCATGCGCAAATCGCGTCAAAAAACGCCCGTCTGACTAAGCCCTTATGCAGCGTCTACATTCTCTAGATTTGTAATTTGCTCCATTACACTTAATAGTAAGTTTACTTATGTGTCAAAAAAATTTAAAATACATAAAAAAAATAAATAATCAACGTTGCCTTCCTGTTATGCAACTTATTTTTCAAGACATACAGGATACTGCAAAACATCAAGTACTTGTGTTCCACCATTTCACATGGCTTGCATCTCAATGAATCAGGAAAAGCTTCTATGGCTCTAATTACCATAATTTTACGCAAATTATATTTTTTTCTTGTTGAATACATGTGCATAATCTGACTAGAGTTCATGAAGTAAATGCTGGCTTCATTTTGTAACTGGCAAAGCCATAGAAATGATAAACTATGAAAGTGCCAAAGATTTTTTTTCCCCACTATTTGGACTCTCCAAACAATTCTCCTCATTAAGATGCAAACATCTGTGAACTGGCCAGACGCTATGAAGATGAAAGTAAATGTGAAGTGACCTTCATTCAGGCTGAACACAAAGAATATTACAATAAGGCATTCCTTTCAAGTTTCAAAAAAGAAAATTAAGAAGAAACCTAAGGCAATAATTTACAACCAAAATATTTCCTACATTTTGACAGTTTCATTTAGCTGATTAATTAAAATTGTCTGTAGGCCTTTTAGTAGTTATATTCAAATAAGTGTACTAATTGCCTTCAAGGAAATAATAGGCCTTTAATATACAGAGTATGGAGGGGAGACAGTGTTTGATGTGACACGTGCGAGGATATTATGCTCCATTAAACCAGTGCAAAGCTGAAAATTTCCGAGCTGAAGCTATCCCAAGGTGACAAATACAGATTTTGTTTTAGTCCATATCCGTGGGTACCTGACTGGAATCTGATTAAATAGATCAAATGTATTTCTCTACAGTGCTGTTGAACCTATACATGGATGTTTCACTTACCAGCTTGAAACTGAAGTAAATCAGGGTGAAATGTGGCAAATGTATTAAAAGGTGCATGAATATTAATAAATTTGGCACATCTTGAATTAAAGACGGAATTTTAAATTTAGACCTGCTCATAGCACCAAATTTATTATGGAAATTCAGATGTTTTGTACTACAATTTGTGCAAATTTCTGTCCTTAATAATAGTAAATCTGTTGGAAACTTGTTGATCCTGCCTCACACAACTAGGGCCCATTTACATGGCCGTAGGCATTTTATGTGTGCCCGCCGTCGCCGTAGAAATGCCTAAACGGCAAAGGGCCCAGTGCATATATACGTCGAGGCCGCAATGCTGTGGGGCCTGGGGAGACATTCCCCCTTCCCTCCCCTTTGCTGGCTTACCTCCTCTCTCCTCCCCTCCAGCCATTTGCAATGGGAGGGGGCGGAGCTAATCCCACCCGCCCCTTGTCCTCAGCCAGCATTTGAGGGGGCAGAGCTTAGCGCTGCCCCTTCCCATTGCAAATAGCGGCAAGGGGCAGAGAGGAGAAGAGAAGGGGGAGGAAGTTTAGCAGTCACACTGCTAAAGTCCCTCCCACCTCCCTTTTTCCGGCAGCGGTCATAGGCTCCCATAGGAGTCTATGCAGCTGCCACTGCTGGCGTGCGAGTGCCTGGTTGGGCCCTTTTACGCCGCAGAAATACCCCCCTGTGCATTGATGCATTGTAAGCCAATGCATCAGAGGGGCAGCGTATATTGGCCGGGCGTGAAAACCCGGTCAATATACACCCGTGAGAATAAGCCCTTAACGCCAGCACAAAACTGTTGCAAAGCCTTTTTTAAATTCCCCCATAATGAAAGTTTCCTATATATATATATTTCATATACTGTACATCCTTTAGCGAATCCTTAACACAAACAGCAGCTATACTCAGTGACATGCTATAATACAAAATTTAACTTTTTAGAAGATTGTACGTAATAAAAAGCAAGATGTATAGCATGAGGTCTTAATACAAAAATGTTCTTTTATTAAATACATTTTCAACATTTCAAGTGTGCTCTTCGAGTATTTCTGTATGTCCTTATAGGAGCTGCACTTTGATTTGTTGTTATGGGCAACAAGGCCATTTTTTCTGTACCTTTTGATAAATGAGGTCCATTGTGTTTACCAAGGTTGAAGAAACAAAGGATATATTTATTATCTGGAAAATAGTAGAAAGCTAGAAATACCAGCAGAATAGTTGTACATTTTCAGTTGATAGAAGGTTATAGGTAGGGCAAAACTATTAGGTATGTAGAGGGTACAAGCGGTAACTCATGATCAATGGTTGTACAGATGTGCCCTTCCTTATTTACCCTCTTGGATGGATATATTCAGATATGTGTGTCACGAGTTGAACAGCTTTTCAAAACAACATGATTTTGTGATACTCTGTCAGGAGGTCTGTATCCTATATGTGGCTATTGTGCTTGTGAGTTGAAAAATTCAAGGTTTTTGTTGAATTGTTTCATGAGAGATTGCAGTCCTCAATCAAACGAGAGATCAGGGATCAGTGGATACATTTGCTGCCTAGAAATACAAATTGCATTATTAATGCAAGATGAAATGAGTCTATTTAACATGATTATTAAAAACATACCTATTAGGGCTCGTTCCCACAAGTGCTGTTTTAGCGCAGTATAGGCGCATGAAAAGATCATGGCTATACTGCACTAAAGATCTCGTGAATGGATGAATTCCAGCTTTTTTAATTAGCCCTTTCACACGATCGGCGGTGCGTAGTGCATGCTTTCCAGCTCCCATTGGAGTCTATGGGAAGTATGCACCAGAGATAGGTCACAGGTCCCATTTTTTCTTGCACCACGGACTTAGATGCGAGTTTTGCACATGCATGTTCTATCTTTGATTGGTGCAAGTATTTAGCACGTCTTAAATTCCTTTATGTGAACGGTTCTATAGGAAACCATTGGTTCTTATAGAAGCGCTCTTTTCACAGGCCTATAATGTGCTAAAACAGCCCTTATGGTGGATTTACAATAGGTAGAAAAATCCACTGCTGAAATTTACTCCATGTATCAGTATAAGGCCTCCTGCACACTTGCGTTTTTCTTGCGCGTTTTTTTTTTCACGTGATATCGCTGCGTTTTTTTTCACATGATTGTCAATAGGACTTTCTAATGTTAAAAATGAATCGCAAGTTGGTGCTTTGCAATTGTTGTGCGATGCATTTTTAATGTTAGAAAGTACCATTGACGGGGCATGGCCTGGCTGAGTACAGTGATGGTCGCCTAGTTCGGAGCTCCGGGAACTCAAGCCTTTTAAAGCAACCTCACAGCAAGCTCAGCGGCGATTACCTGCACCGGGAACAGCCTGAAGGACTGCCGAACAGCTGATGAGCCGCCGTAAGCCTTCTCGAGCTCTGCCGGGATGCCTGGAGGACTTTTTCTCTGCCTGCAGCAGTACGCGGGGCATCGCTCTTGAGGCCCTGGTTCTATCGGATCCCCAGTCTGATGCAGAGAGGGAGTTCCCGGCATCTATAGAACCCGCACTACCGGACCTAAGTTCCTGCAGAGGAGAGGATACGAAGGTGAGCTCAGATAAAGGGGTTTCTAGCAGTCTCCTCGTGCATAAACAGGGTGCTGTAATGGCGGCCAGAGGAAAGAGCTCCTAAAAAGGAGTACAGCAGGGGTCCAAGATGGCGCCGGCTTCTCACTCACACAGACAGCTGCATGTCTACCCTGTCTCCCTGTTGAAACAGCAGCAAAAGATGACAAATGAGCAGGTGTAGGACTCTGCAGCCTCTAATATGGAGGATTTTCTTTCTGATATGCCCACATCTGAGAGGCCCACAACTGAGACTTTTATGAAAGAAATGGTGGTGGCACTAAAGAATTCTATGCAGGAAATTTTTCACTCTCTAACCGCCACATTGAAATCAAGTTTAGAAGAGTCTGACGAGAGGCTTACCCATACAGAGAGTAAAATGGGTGAAATAACTCAAAACATAATGCGCATCAATGAGATCATTATGTGAGTATCTAACAATGCTGACATGTTAAAGATCAAATTGGCTGACATGGAGGACAGAAATCAGTGTAATTTAGAGGGATTCCTGAAACCATTTTGCCAACAGAAATCACTAATTAGCTACAACAATTGATAAAAGCGATAATACAGAATGCATCTCCTAATGATCTTACTATTGTCAGGGCTCATAGACTGCCTAAACCGAAATTCATCTAAAAAAAAGTACCCAGAGATGTCATAGCAAGATTACATTTCTTTCATATCAAAGAAGCATTGATGTCCGCCTATATGTAGATCTTTCTCAGGCTACCCTGCATGCGAGAAGCAAGTTCTCCACAATCACCAATACCCTTCGGAAGGGAAAGATTCCTTACAAGTGAGGTTTTCCCCCTAAGCTTATGATCCAAAGAGATGGCGTGACACACGTTCTTTCCACACCGGAAAAGGCAATTCCCCTGTTGAAATCCTGGGACTTAAACCCCTCTTAAGCAGTCGCAGCTGTTCTGATGAGAAGACCGAGAGCCCTAGAGAAACATCTTTCTTCAGATGAACTGGGCCGCTGAACTCATTGAAAGCCTATCTGGAATTAATTCTGGACAATCGGCTGCAGTTACCAATTAGGTGAATCCTGAAAGCAAAAATCCCATTTATGTTAGACCCTGATTCTCAAGGAAAAAAAATATTCCACCCAAAACAAATAACAGAGCTGTTTCGTAAACTTTATGAAAAGCTATATAATCTTAAAAGTGACTCCTCCACTCCTCAACCAACCAAACATGGGATTATGTGTCCTTTTTACAAGAAGTAAATTTCCCGCATATCTCGGTGGCCCAAAGTAAATCTCTTAATGAACCTATATCAAATGAAGAAATATTGAACACAACTAAATTACTGAAGCCCCAAAAGTCTCCGGGACCAGATGGATTTTCTAACGAATAATATAAATACTTTGCAAAAATCCTAGTTCCACATTTGAATTTAGCCTTTAACCAAGGTATATCACAAGGCAAGCTTACCAGCAGAAATGTTGGAAGTTACCGTAATTACTATTCCTAAACCTGGTAAGGATTCCTCATCTCCAGCTAACTTCTGTCCTTTCTCTTTTAAATTGCAATACAAAATTGTATTAAAAAATTATAGCTCTAGGGCTCCTCGAAATTCTACTGAACATCATCCATACAGATCAAGTCAGCTTTTTAAAGGGGACATAAGCCCCTGATGGGACGAGGAGAATTTTGAATCTCTTATCAAGGTTAGACTCCTCTCAAGCTTCGGCCATTCTTCTAGCACTAGATGCTGAAAAAACAGCTTCACTGGGGCTATGCTTTTTCAACCCTTGAAAGATTCGGGTTTGAAGGAAATATCCTCAAAGCTATTAAAGCACTATACACGTTGCCTTCCGCCAGGGTGTTGGTAGATGGTACACTCTCGGACTCTTTTCAGATTACAAACAGAACTCACCAGGGCTGTCCTCTGTCCCCATTAATTTTTACTCTAGTAATAGAGCCATTAGCAGAGCATGTTAGACTAAGGGTGGCTTCACACGAGCGTGTTTTCGTGCATACATAGGTGCGCACCTATGTATGCGCAAAAACACGCGTGTATGAAGGTCCGTGCATTGCCTGCAATGGAGCCACGGCTGCTGCCGGCGGCTTCATTGAAGGCAATGGTCTGCCGGCACCCCTGAATTGTTTTTCAGGGAAGAGCTTTACATATAAGCTCTTCCCTGAAAAACAGGAATTTTATTGTGAAAGAAAAAAAAAGATACTTACCTGTTCACTGCTGCTGTGTCCCCGTGAGGATGAAGAACACATCTGCCAAATGTGTCAGATGTTTTCTCATCCCCGCGAGGAAAAATAATTCCCTGCAGCACCTGCCACATCTGTGACAGATGCAGCAAAGGAATTCTTCCTCCCTGCGGGGAATAAAGAATTCCCAACCACAGCTGTCACAGATGACAGCTGCAGTAGGGGATCCAGCTACCGGCATCCTGTAACTGTTTTTCAGGGAAGGGCTTTAAATATAAGTCCTTCCCTGAAAAGCAAGAAAAAATGGTGATAAAAGTAAAAAAATAAAAATACTCACCTTTCTTCAGCTGTCGGGGCTCAGCCGCATCCAGCCGACTCTTCTCCTGCACTGCTCTGAGGAGTATGCAGCAGGCGGGGATTTTAAATCCCAGCCTGCTGAATAGGATGCCTCTGATTGGCTGAGCACTGTGACCAATCAAAGGCAGCTCTCAGCTGTCATTTAATAGCGATTTTGTGCCTTCAAAAATACATGCAAAATGACCCATCTACAGAAGCCCTTAGAAGGGATCTTGGAGGAATTTGTTTTATTCAGTGTTTTATTCAGAAAATACAGCATTTTCTGCGGTCAAAAATCGACAAAGTTTGTATAAGAAATGTGCTTCATCAGTATTTGTAAGTCAAAACCAACAGTGGGTCCAAAACAGGGAAGAGGTACAAATTTTTCCATTTTACCTTTTTGTAGTTAACACTCCTGGTTTTGGCTTAGAGCTCCTGCACACTTGCATTTTTCTTAAGTGTTTTTTTTCACGCGATTGTCAATGGGACTTTCTAATGTTAAAAATGCATTGCAAGTTGGTGCTTTGCAATTCTTGTGCGATGTGTTTTTAACATTACAAAGTCTCATTGACAATTGTGTGAAAAAAATGCAGCAATATCACATGACAAAATCTCCCAAGAAAAACACAAGTGTGCAGGAGCCTTTTAAATACTAATGCAAAATACTGCTGCATGACAGTAGCCTAAGGGATTATTCACATATTGACACAAAAACACACAGGAAAGGGCGAAATATGCAAGCAATTGCAATTTCTGGTTGCATAAATGCACAGCATATGCACGCGACTGAAACTCGCATACACACGTGAGGATGAGCCCTAAGACATAAAATTGTAGAGGGGAGTGAGCTCATACGCAGGCAGATGCAGTTACGCCCGTCTCATACGAACAAGTTTAAATTGTTGAATCTGCGATTGTCACCCACATTACTGATCCATCACATTCAAACAAATAGGGTATTCACATGAGCGGACAGCATCTGCGACTTCTGCTCAAGAAAAAAAAAAATCACAGCATGCTCTATTTTTGCGTGGAGTCAATGGAAGCTATCCAACTCGTGGCTATACCACAATTGACATTGCAGAAAGGTCGCAGATTCTGCGTCATCATATAGTGACAGTACGGAAAAAGCAGGGACAAAAAAATCTGTACTGTGCATGTCTGACGGCGAGCCTTGGGGACCATCCGCAGTACAGATTTTACAGGTACACGTGGAAGCCAGGTGGGCATAGGGTTTGATTCCACTGCGGGCTACTGCATGCAGAATCCGACCTGTTTGTGTAAGACCGGCCTTAGGCAGCAATTTGTCACATCAAATTGCAAAGGATCCTTCGTCCGTTCCTGCATGATCCACAGATAAGTTTTCTTATACATAGGTACCAGTGTCCATAGCGCATTCCCTATTGCTTTTCACTGATATTATTTGAATGCAGGATCTGTCCAATGACAAAAATAAATAGTGTAAATTGGATCACAATGACTATAATAGGGTATATCTAGTTTTCGTCCTGCCCTCCAGTATCCTCCCCTCAAAAATAAAATAAAATTGAGTAGCATGCTGTTCTATTTTTGATATTTTGTGCCAATCTGCACTGGAGGCTCCTAGCACAACCTCCAATGCATATGTGAACACAATCCTAGAGATCTTACAATTTTCCTCCAGTTCAGTTTGTAACAAATTTATGAAGTCTGGTATGACATTTTCAGCAATGTTGAAGATTTAAGGTCACTGCAATTACAACCAATTTGTCATGTGAAGGACATTATTCAACTATGGCTCTAATAATCGTCCAGCTAAAGGTTTTCTCTAAGGTTGTTTCCTTTACATTCTTCATTATATTATACAATTTTCTTTGATCCTATATGAGAATTATGTCACTATTGATCATTATTGCATGTCTCTTCATCTGTACTAAAATGTAATATTTTATATTGAAAAGATGTTATAATTAGAGATGAGCGAGCACCAAAATGCTCGGGTGCTTGTTACTCGGGACGAACTTTTCGCGATGCTCGAGGGTTCGTTTCGAGTAACGAACCCCATTGAAGTCAATGGGCGACCCGAGCATTTTTGTATTTCGCCGATGCTCGCTAAGGTTTTCGTTTGTGAAAATCGGGGCAATTCAAGAAAGTGATGGGAACGACACAGCAACGGATAGGGCAGGCGAGGGGCTACATGTTGGGCTGCATCTCAAGTTCCCAGGTCCCACTATTAAGCCACAATAGCGGCAAGAGTGCCCCCCCCCCACTGTCAGCATAAAGATCGTTCTCCTCTGCCATAGCTGTAACAGCTGTGGCAGAGAAGAACGATGTTTGCCCATTGAATTCAATGGAGCCGGCAATACAGCAGGTTCCACTGAAAGCAATGGGCTGCCGGCGATCGCGGGATGAATTGTCGGGAAGGGCTTAAATATGTAAGCCCTTCCCTGCAATTCATCCAGAAATGTGTTACAATAAAAATATATACCAGCGTATAAGGCGACGGGGCGTATAAGACGACCCCCCAACTGTCACCTTATACGCCGGGAATACAGCGGAGCAAAGAATAAAAATCATTACTCACTTCACCGGGCGTTCTGCGGTGCTCCTGCAGGCTGTCGCTCACTCCTGGTCCCCGGCAGAGCATTGCTTTCTGGACGCAGTGGTTGAAATCCCCGCCTCCAGAAACACACGTGCCTTCAGCCAATCACAGCCATTCAATGACATCATTGTCATTGGTGCGATCTGCGATTTCTATGGCCTAAGAAGGACCGTTGGGGTTCTTGAAGCCTAAAATAACTCCTAACGCTCTCCCTATAGCAGCTCCAGTATCAACAACACTTTCCCTGAACTATGTCAGAATGCATCTGTGGCGAGCCGCGGGAGGGGCAGATTTTAATACTCGGGTGACACCTAATCTCGCCAGCCACTCACTGCAGGGGGGTGGTATAGGGCTTGAACGTTGCAGGGGGAAGTTGTAATGCCTTCCCTGTCTTTCTATTAGCCAGAAAAGCGCGTAAATTTCTCAGGGAAGAAAATGAAAGTAACCCGAACATCGCGTGGTACTCGTCACGAGTAACGAGCATCTCGAACACCCTAATACTCGAACGAGTATCAAGCTCGGACGAGTATGCTCGCTCATCTCTAGTTATAATCAAATTACGTAATATTTTACAATGATAATCTCTTCACGCTGTTTTGGTGACATGTATCACTTGTAGTAGTAATAACTTTGGGATGTTTTACTTATTTAAGCGATTCTGGGGACGTTTTTTATGACATATTGTATTTTATATTAGTGGTCAATTTGGGGTTTGTTCTAAAGTGACTTTAAGAATCCATATACTAGAAACACCTGCATCCCTAAAAACTGCATCCCTCAAAGTTTTAAAAATTTCAAAATTCTGTTAGAGGGCTCAGTCACATGGGCGTTTTTCATATGCGTTTTTCCGCACATCAAAAAATTTGCACTAGATAGAACCAATGCTTTTCATTAGCAGCGGTCACATGTGCGAATTTTACATGTGGAGAAACGCCTGCGGTGAAAATTATAGGACACAGGTTCGCAAAATGCAGGTAACTTCGGCAAACTGGTGTTCTATGTATGTGAAACCCCTGGATGCTTCTGCATCCAGGGGTTTCACCTTGCACTTAATGAGGCCGGCAGCAGCAGCACAGACCCCATTGAGAACATATACAGAAGATCTCGATCCTCTGCCACAGCTGTCACAGCTGTGGCAGAGGAGCGCTATGTTCTCCCATTGAATTCAATAGAGCCGGCAATACAGCTGGCTCCATTGAAAGCAATGGGCTGGCGGCAAGCGCTGCAGTGATTTTCGGGGAAGGGCTTTAAATGTAAGCCCTTCCCTGAAAATGAATCCAAAAATGTGAGAAAAAAAATGTATACTCACCTCTCTGCAGCTGCCGGGGCTCAGCTGCGTCCATCTGGCTCTTCTACTACACTGCTCTGAATAGTATTCAGCAGCAGGGATTTAAAATCCATGCCCACTGAATGGGCTGCCTCTGATTGGCTGAGCACTGTGACCAATCAGAGGCAGCTCTCAGCTATTGAATAACAGCTGAGAGCTGCCTCTGCTTGGTCCCTGCGCTCACCAATCAAAGGCAGCACTCACCCATTCATGAATTCAATGCTGTCACAGTGTCCAGTGACAATGGGACTCCCCAAGGAGATGAAGAAATATTCTGCCACAGCTGTCACAGCCGCAGCAGGGGATAGCGGGAAATGCCTGTGTGACCGAGCCCTTTTGAGCGGAAAAGCGCCGCTAGCAGCGTTTATTCCGCCGTGACACCCACTTAGATCACGCAAATTTTTGAACGCATCAGTTATGCGTTTAAAAATTCATGCGTCAAAAAAGCCTGTGTGACTGAGTCCAAACCTTTAGGTGTTTCACAGGAATTCAAGGAGAAATTTGAAAACGTTATTTTTTTTCTGTAAGGCCTTAGTCAGACGGGCGATTTTTCGCGCGATTTGCGGATCACATGACGGATGCGCATCCGCAAATCGCGTGACCGGTGCGCGCAAGTCGCCCGCAAATCGCCCGAAAATCTGCTCCTAGCCGCGTTTCATTAGAAATGGGCCGGAGCTGTCCAGCGCATTGCATTCAATGGAGACGGCAATACAGCCGTCTCCATTGAAAGCAATGCGCTGCGGGGAGCCCGGGATGAATTGTCGGTAAGGGCTTAAATATATAAGCCCTTACCTGCAATTCATCCTAAAATGTGTAAAAATAAAAAAAAATTGTATACTCACCTTCTGCCGGCAGCCGGAGCTCCGCGCGGCCGTCCTGCAGTGGGTGTGAAGGGGGTGTGAGTCAGACCTGTCCCTTGATTGGCTCAGCGCTGAGCCAATCAGAGGCATGCCTCACTCACACCCATTCATGAATTCATGAATGGATGTGAGTCAGACCTGCCCCTGATTGGCTCAGCGCTGAGAGGCAGCAGTCACTCACCCATTCATGAATTCATGGCTGCAGCGGAAAGGTGAGTATACAATTTTTTTTTATTTTAACACATTTTAGGATGAATTGCCGGGAAGGGCTTATATATTTAACCCCTTCCCGACAATTCACCCCGCGCACGCCGGCAGCCCATTGCTTTCAATGGAGCGGCTGTATTGCCGCTCCATTGAATTCAATGGGCAAACATCGTTCTTCTCTGCGACAGCTGTTACAGCTGTGGCAGAGAAGAATGATTTGTCTTCTATATGTTTTCAATGGGGTCGGCGCTGCTGCCGCTGCTGCCGGCCACGCTGAACTCCGTCTGCCGGGAGAAGGTGAGTATATATATTTTTTTTATTTTTACACATTTCTGGATGAATTGCAGGGAAGGGCTTATATATTTAAGCCCTTCCCGACAATTCATCCCGCGATCGCCCGCAGCGCATTGCTTTCAATGGAGCCGGCTGTATTGCCGTCTCCATTGAATTCAATGCGCTGGACAGCTCCGGCCCGTTTCTATTGAAATGCGTCTAGGAGCAGTTTTTTCGGGCAATTTTTCGGCCCCGGTCACACGATTTGCGGATGAGCATCCGTCATGCGATCCGCAAATCGCGGCAAAAAACGCCCGTGTGACTAAGGCCTCACTCTAGCACCATTTTTGGACAAATTTTCTTGGTTAAAAGACATTCACCTCTTCACACGTAGGCTGGCCCTCTATCAACATTATAAAAATAAAATACAAATATAAGATTACAATGTTTCTGATGAGCAAGAATGTTTTAGTGGATAGGTGTTGCGTCCTAACCAGATGTGCGACATTCACAAATAAGAATAAGCACAACTGTGCATAACACAACCAATAAGCACGACCATGCAATGTAAATACAAAAAAAGCTAAGGAAAAACCTTCCCCTGAAAACACCTACACCGGGAGAGAGCCCTGCCTAATCGGCTGGCTGACCGCTGTGATAAGCACGAGCTCACACTCGTGCCTAGGCCACTAACAAATCCCTACCAGGGAGCTCTGAACACACAAGGAACAGTGCATGGTAATAAACTGTGGTACTTACCTGGTACTGTTATCTGCTACAGAGAAATGGAGCTCCAGAGGCTGGAAGTGCTCCTCACCAGCAATTCTGGAGCAAACTGAAAATTAACCAGCACTGAGGTCAATACTAGCACAGATTATATAGGGCAGGTCTACTTAGAGACAGGTTAGAACTGACCACTCACCGGACACCATGCCCCTCACCCCAGGAAAGGCAGAGACACTGCTAAACTCTTGTCCGGCCTGAAAGCAAGGTGCAGATCTCAGAACAGCTGCAACAGTACCTACCCCTCTAGAAGGGTGTCAAAGGGGTTCAGTCTGTGAAATTGTTTTACTAGATGGTCCGCATGAGCCTCTATGGCTGGAACCCATGATCTTTCTTCTGGACCATAACCGCACCAATGTACAAGGTACTGCAAAGAATTCCTGACTCGATGAGAGTCCAAAATACGACTTATCACAAACTGCACCCCCTGGGGAGTCAGGGGTGGTGAACTATTCCCAGAACCAATTAATCTTTTGAGCAGGGATTTATGGAAAACATTGGTAATCTTCATCACACTGGGAATCTCTAACCGAAAAATCTTCTCAATGATTTTAACTGGTCCAATAAATCACAGACCTAGTTTAAAGGACGGTTGCTTGTGTCTAATATTTCTGGTATACAACTAAACCAGGTCTCCAACACAGAAAAAGCATCGACCTTTAAACTGTACCATTCTCCCACTTCTAACTCTGCCAGCCAGTAACCCCAGCTGCATGGATTCCTCCACATTCACAGGTAAGCAGCCAGAATCTATGGAAAGCTCCTGATGCCACTCCCTGATCCGTCTCCCAACTTTAATAGCCAGAGACATAGCCTCATCTAGACTGCGGGGTACTGGATATCCTACAAGTAAGCCCTTGATCTTTTTGGACAAACCACAATGGAACTGGCTCTTTAAGGCAGGGTCATTCCACTAAGTCTTTGTTGCCCACTGTCAAAACTCAGTACAATAATCCTCAACAGGGGAGTGTGCCTATCGCAAACGTCTGATATTTACCTCAGCCACAGATATCTTATCTGGGTTGTCATAGCCCCAGGAAAGTCACTGCAAAACTCTGGTCTGGCCTGAAAGCAAGGTGCAGATCTCAGAACAGCTGCAACAATAGGTCTAGATAGTGTTCAGGTGGTGTTGGCACCGTTTCTAGTAACCTGATATTCACAATATAAAGAAATGAAGAAAGGATTTGGTCTCAGTTTCAGGATTCTGGATCCTAAGAATCCCGAATACCAATTCCAGAGTACAAATATTCTTAATTTCACGGAATTGGCTCTAATTTTGACCAAATCCAGGTTCAAGATTTCAAGTCCCTCCTTCCAGATTGATCAAAATGGGTTCATAGATCCAGATCTAGACTCCAAGTTCAGTCCAGATCCTGAATCCAGACCTCGAGTTTTTTAGACCAGTTTCTAGATCTGGTCTGTGCTTCAGTTCTAGTATTTCAATATCTTGATTCTGTCTCAACTCTCGATTCTGGTTTCAATGTATCAGAGTTCTAGTTCCAGATTAAATGCCTTCTGGTTCTAGACTATAGATCCGTATTCTAGATTCTTATTCTTGGTTCAACATGTTTCTGTTGATTCCTCAACTCATCAAAAACCACAACTTGACTGTGCCTGGCTGGTGTCTACCTGAATACCAAGGTGTAAACTGCCTTGCTGTCTACAAGAACCCGGCTAGTGTGTTTCTGATCAATACATAATATTCATTGCTTTTCTATCCTAGAAGTTTAGGAAAGAGCTACAACTTGAGAAGCGCATATTAGAGCTTAAGCATGGTCAAAAACTGGCAACTATGTTAATAAATGGAATGGGCAGACTACAATACCCAGTGAGGTTTTCAAAACTGTTCTCATTTAGTTTTGAAAAAAGATGGCTGAAGGGCGATCTAATAACGCTAATTAAATATTTCAGGGGTCAATACAAAGATCTCTCCCATGATCTACAGTATTTATACCAATGACTGGGGCTGTAATAAGGGGGCATCCTTTACATACGTCTTGCATTTCCATATTCAGTGAGTCATAACGTTAAATTTTCCATCTACAGAGCTGTGTGGGGGCTTGTTTTTGTGCCACTGACTTGATTTTCTAATTGGTACCACTGTGAGATGCATACGACTTTTTGATCTCTTCATATTCTGTTTTTTGGGACGTGGGATGATCAAATGTATGGGTTGTTATAAATGTGGCAGTACCTCTAAAGTACAGTTTGGGGGGGGGGTTCTAATGTAAATGGTGTTTTATTGGATAAAAAGCTATTTTTATTCCTACTTTTGCTTAATTTTTTTTTAAGGGAAAACATTTCTATTTATTTATATTTCTATTACTAGATATATTAAAGATTCGATCATTCGATGCCTACAATGCAGTGTATAATCTTAAAATCGCACTTTTTTCACTGGCAGTAAAGCTTATTACTGTCAATGTAGAAAGTAACCGCAGAAGCCCAACGTATATGGCAGACCTGGGAGCCATGATTTGGCCTATGACTGCTATGGCAACGATTGCCACACTGAAGTCTGATTGCAGAGGTTTTGAAGGGGTGAAGGAGGGAGTCCCTTTGCTTTCTAAACCCCATTGATGCTGTGGTCTGCATTGACAACAGCATGTATGGGGTTGAATGCCAGTAATTGGAGCTATCTCTGATCCTGGTGGCTGCAGAAAGACAACCACTTCAGTTACTGGGGGCTTAGCTTCAGAGCCCCCTCAAAGCAGTGCTTATATATGTACTGCGGGATGCGAGAACTACTGTCCCACTGGACCGTACATGAACGGCACATTTTGTAAAAGGGTTATTGTTATTATTATCTTCGTTATTATGTTAAAACTTTTACATAACAAGCTCTTTATCCATCTAAGCTAAAATGCATGAAGCAACAACATTTCTTCCATAACTTCTGCTGGCATTTTCATAATTAAGATAAACTGTAATGCAATTAAAATATGACCTAGTTTTCATCTTGCGAAATTACTTTTACTTAATTACAATGTATTCTAATTTACTGTATGTCCACAAATGTATATTTATTTCTAAATTAAGTTTACGTGCTTTTTAACAAAGAAGTTTCAACCAAAAAGTCATTAGTCTATAGAGGAAGTCGTTAAGGCTGTCCTTAAACTAAAATTACCAGGTACTTTAAGAGAAACATGATTTTTTATTAGGTTTAAGTATACGTTACATAACTTAATAATAACAGTATATAATTTTTAAGTGGACAGGCTGGCAACATTGGGATTTTAGAAGAATATCTTTTACAACTTTCTCTCAAAATCAAAGACCTAGTGCCAACCATGGCATTTAAGTGGTTTATAAATGGAGGGGCCTGCCTCTATACCCAACAGCCACCCGGGACATAATTGCAGGTTGTTGATTTATTGCTATTGCAGCTACAACCCTTACAAAGTCTGCCATCAATGAAATTCTAATGGACTAGTCTAATACACTGCAGAGCTGAAGTAATGCAGTGCATTTTATGTATAATCAATGTAATTGATGTTAAATTTCTCTACTTGGAATTACAATAAAAAGTTTTTAAAAAGTGTAAAGAAAATGTTTAATAAAAGCCTCCAAAATTCTCAGAGACGCTTTTTTATACATTATCATTAGAGATGAGCGAGCACGCTCAGATAAAGCAGTTACTCAAGCCAGCATCGCTCGAGTAACTGCTTACTGGTCCGAGCAGGCTTGAGGGGGTGGTGGGCGGCAGGGGTAAGCGGGGGCGGCGGGGGTTAGCGAGGGGGAGAGTAAGAGAGATCTCCCCCCCCACTAACCCCCGACGCCCCCTGCTCACCCCCGCGCCCCCTCGAGCCTGCTCGGACCAGTAAGCAGTTACTCGAAAACAGTGATGCTGACTCGAGTAACTGCTTTATCTGAGCGTGCTTGCTCATCTCTAATTATTATGTGTAAAAAGCCAAAATGACTCAAATGAAAAAGTTGTAATATTTCATGCACATGGTTAATGCTGTGAAAAAAGAATCAAGAAAATGGACAAAAATGCTAATTGGGCAAACTCTACTAAAGAAAAAATAAAATAAAAAGCAATTTAAAAAGTTGGATGAATGATTGCACAAATAAAAACTACAGCTTGTCCCACAACGCAGTTCAGTTGATGGAAAATTAAAATGTTATGGGTCCATGAATTAGTGGCATAATGTATTTTTTTTTGTAGTGCTTCTATTGTGAAAAAGTTGTAAAACATGAAAAAACTGCAGAACTGAGTTAACATGTATGTCATTCATACCACAATGTGAATGCTATAAAAAACAACTAAAAGACAATGCCAAAAATGCCATTTTTTTGGGTCAATTTTGCATCAAAAACATGGAATACAAAGTGATCAAAAATGTTTCTGGATTTCCCTCCTAATCTCCACCCTATGGAAGACGGTGTTTAAAATACTAAAAGCACTCCATCCCAATGCAACTAAAAACAAACCTGATTTGGCTCTTCTACTGTTAGGAATAGACAATTTCCCATTGGAATGCAGAACAGTTATCTGCCATATACTACATGCAACTAATCTTACAAAAGCATGCAATTGGAAAAGCTCTGAAGTTCCTACTATAAAAGAAATACTGTCTATAGTCTCGACCAAGTGCACCTATGAAAGAATGCTGGCAGTCCAAAATGGAACATTCGATCCCTTTATATCCAAATGGAACATTTGGCTGACAAATCATCCCTCAACTATCTAGCATACAAATCCCTCCACATATCACCCTTCCAAGTGTCTCCATGTCTTAACTCCCCTCCTTTCCCTAATAGATCCCTTTGCCATAAAGTAAAAGCCTTCAAATGGTAGACATAAGTTTCTAGTTCCTGGTTCACAGTTGATATCTGGCACTCTAATGAAGCACTGCATTAACCTAGCAACTATTCTCTTTTGTAAGAAAGAACATTAGCTTCAAAACTATTCAGCAACGCATTGTATGTTTAAAATATTTATGTCACAGTACAGAAATTGTGTTCTAACGCAATACATGTGTCAACTTTCTGTTATTCTTTGTTTATTATAAAACCCAATAAAATAAAAATTATTGCAAAAAAGAAAATGTAATGTTCCTAAAAATGGTGACATTAAAAGCTAGAGCTCATTCTAAAAAACAAACTTTCATATAGTAAACAGTTTTTAGTGTTTTTTTTTTGTGGAAAAGTAGTAAAATACAAAAAAAATGTATAGAGATTTGGTATCGGGATAATCATATTGATCAATAGAATATCAGATAGTGAATTCCGTAGAAATTCCAAACAGTAGGGAGAATTGTTATTTTTTATCTTCCCCTCACCCTTACGCATCCACTGGTCCCAACACCTCCTAACATCCTGGTCAGAACGGTCCAGGTGGTGGGCAATTTGTTGATACGACCCTCCAGCTTCTCTTTTTCCAATAGGTGCCCCTCTCAACCTCTATTAACTGTGTCAAATCTTTTTGATTGCATTCTAGAGGCATGTCTAGTGGTTAACAATCTCTAAACAAGCAGAAAACGAGGTCTTCTACACACAAGCAGCCTCTGAGAGCCTTTTTATAGGCCAAGGATGGAACCACTTTAGGGCCCCTGATGACAAGACCGTTCATCTAATCAATAATTTGCCAAATTTTACAGCAAAACAACAACTCCTTTTAGGTGCTTGATTTTTTTTTTTACAAAGAGTGTATATCAGGTTGTATAGACTTCTGTTTGTGTATGGTATATGCAATGTATTAGGCCTCTAGTGTGTCATTATGATCACTAATTAATAAGAGCATAGAATAGGTAAAAGGAAGGCTGTATAGAAAAATAAAGGTGATAACTCCACATTTTAATAAAATTTTAAAAATGTTCTTATTCTATCAATTGATCACTATTACGTCTACCGATGATACCCAATTAATACGCATATTATCTTAACTAATTATTCCCATTTCAATAGATTACAATTATACATTTTTTGGCATTATATTTTTTCTTTATGAAATTATTATTAGTAGTAGTTTTAGTCATTTCCCCCATTATTGCTTTAATTACTATTTCCCTACTTAATCCTATTCCACTTTCTATAACATCATTGTCTTATACCATTATTACAAGAATATTTAATTTATTTTTTACTATTTGTATTGATTGACATGAATCTATAGGGTCGTCTTTATATAAGGCAGAAATGTTGCGGAAATTCCTCTACAAAAATTCTGCAGCATTTACGGTACGAGCCATTTGTAGATTTCCAAAATCTCCTTCACTTGGTGTGGACATTTTCTGAGACTTATCCACAGCAGTCTTGCAAAATACTGCAAATTCTAAATTCGCAGCATGCCTATTTAGAGTGCGTTCACACGAGCGTGTTTTTGTGCGTACTTAGCTGCGTACATACGTCCGCACCTAGGTACGAGCAAAAATACTCGTGAACACAGCTGCGTGCTTGTTGTCAATGGAGCCGTGGCTGCTGCTGGTGGCTCCATTGAAAACAATGCTCTGCCGGCCCCCTGCATTCGTTTTCAGGGAAGGGCTTTACATATAAGCCCTTCCTTGAAAAAAAAACATTTTAGTGCAAAACAAAAAAAAATTTTTAAAAAACCTACCTCTCTGCCGCTGCCGTGACCCCCGCGGGCATGAGGAACACATGTGCCACATGCGGCAGATGTTTCCTTCACCCCGGCTAGTTAAAAGAATTCCCTGCTGCTACATCTGCCATATCTGTGGCAGATGCAGCAAAGCGAATTCTTCAATTTTCAACCGCAGCTGTCACACATCACAGCTGCGGTAGAGAATCCTGCTGCCGGCATCCTGTCAATGGCTTTTCAGGGAAGGGCTTCATAAGCCCTTCCCTGAAAAGCCATTTAAAAAAGTGTATTAAAAAAACAACACAATACTAACCTCCCTTCAGCTGCCGGGGCTCAGCTTCGACTTCTGGAGCTGTCCCCGTCTCTGTTGTTCTGAGCTATCAGCAGCCAGGGATTTAAAATCCCCGCCTGCTGGTAGCTCTGATTGTGATTGGCTAAGCACTTCAGCCAATCACAAGCAGAGCTACCAGCAGGTGGGGATTTTAAATTCCCGGCTGCTGATAGCTCAAAACAGCAGTGCAGAGCCGGGGACAGCGGCAGAAGTCGCCGCTGAGCCCCGGCAGCCGTCAATGGCTTTTCAGGGAATGGCTTCATAAGCCCTTCCCTGAAAAGCCTGGTAAAATGTGCCCAAAAACAACAAAAAAATACTCACCTGCCGAGGCTCAGCCGCGGCTTCTGCAGCTGTCCCCGGCTCTGTAGTTCGTAACTATCAGCAGCCGGGGATTTAAAATCCCTGCCTGCTGGTAGCTCTGAATGTGGTTGGATGAAGTGCTTCAGCCAATCACAATCAGAACTACCAGCAGGCGGGGATTTTAAATCCCCAGCTGCTGATAGGTCAGCAGTGCAACAGAGTCGGGGACAGCGACAGAAGTCACCGCTGAGCCCCGGCAGCTGTCAGTGGCTTTGCAGGGAAGGGCTTCATAAGCTCTTCCCGGAAAAGCCTTTAGAATAGTAAAAAAAAAAGAAAAAATACTCACCTGCTGGGGCTCAGCGTCGACTTCTGCCGCTATCCCCGGCTCTGTAGCTCGGCAGCAGCCGTGGCTCCATTGAAAACAATGCGTGCATTCCCTATGGTGCATGCATGTCCTATCTTTGCAGGCACGCACCTGTAAAGTACGGACATGTGCACACACCATAGGGAATGCATTGTTGCAAATAGAAGCGTGTTTTTGTGCGTGTGTATATACGCACAAAAACGCACTTGTGTGAATGCACCCTTAGGCCTTAGTCAGAAGGGCGTTTTTTTTTGCGCGATTTGCGGATCACATGACGGATGCGCATCCGCAAATTGCGTGACCGGTGCCCGAAAATCGCCTGAAAATCTGCTCCTAGCCGCGTTTCATTAGAAACGGGCCGGAGCTGTCCAGCGCATTGCATTCAATGGAGCCGGCAATACAGCGGCTCCATTGAAAGCAATGCGCTGCGGGCGAGTGTGGGATAAATTGTCAGGAAGGGCTTAAATATATAAGCCCTTCCCTGCAATTCATCCAGAAAAGTGTTAAAATAAAAAAATATACATACTCACCTGCTCCCAGCAGTTGGAGTTCCCCGCGGCCGGCCTGCAGTGGGTGTGAAGGGGGTGTGAGTCAGACCTGCCCCCTGATTGGCTCAGCGCTGAGCCCAGTCTTAGGCAGTTTTCTTTGCCCTCTCTGCCCTTCACGAAGCCAGTTTGTTCCGGGTTTATCAGATCTGGGATGAACTCCCCTACTCTTCTGGCGAGTAATTTGACCCAGATTTTTACATCTAGATTAATAAGCGAAATTGGCCTGAAACTACTGTACTGTTCGGGGTCTTTGCCCTCTTTATGAATAAGGGTAATTTGTGCCTCTTGCGCCTGTCTGGCTAGGTGGGCTCCGTTTAATAGGGCATTAAAGGTCTCAGTTAGTCGGGGTACGAGCTGTGGTTTGAAGGTTTTGTAGTAATTTAGAGATAGACCGTCGGGTCCTGGGCTTTTCCCTTGCGGGATGGAATCTATGACTTCTTCAACTTCCCTGCTCGTGATTGGGGACAGGAGCGTGGTTGCGTCTGTCTCATTGAGACTTTGTAGTTCTAGGGACCTCAAGAATGCGTCTATCCTCTCTGGGGTGTTGTGGCTAGATGAGAAGGGCTCTGAGTCTTCCAAGTTGTACAGCTGAGAATAGAATTGGGTAAATTCTTTTGCTATATCAGTAGTAGTAGACACTTTGGTTCCTTCTCTTGTTTTTATTGAAAGGATTGCGTTTCTAGTTTTAGTTTTCTTCAACATTGCTGTTGTTAATTTACTTCCTCGGTTCCCGTGGGCGTAGAAGGTCTGCTTGAGGTACATGTGTTTTTTATTAAATTTTTCTGTGAGGCGGGAGCGAAGCTGGTATCTCAAGGAGGCTAGTTCTTCGAGATTGTTTTTGGACTGGGAGAGTTTTGTAGCACATTCTAGCTTTGAGATCTGTGTTAACAGGTTATCTATTTCTTTTTGTTTTTGTAACTTAATCCTTGTGCCCAGCGCTATAAGTAAGCCTCTCACGTAGGCCTTGTGGGCCTCCCACACTGTAGGAACCTCGACGCTGCCTTCGATGTTGTTTTTAAAGAATTCTTCTAGTGAGTCTCCTAATTTAGTTTTTTCCTCTATAGGGGCTAGAAGCGAATCGTTCAATCTCCATCTCCACTCTCCCGGGTTCACCTGCTGTATGCGAATATCTGTATAGACAGGGGCATGGTCAGAGACCGTGGCCGAGCCCATGTTTGCTTTTTTCAGGTGAGGTACCAGGCCAGCGGAGATAAAGAAAGTCTAGTCTCTGATAGGTGGAATATATTGATGAGAAGTGGGAGAAGTCTTTATCAGAGGGGTGAAGGTATCTCCAGGTGTCCAGGACTCCCAGATCTTGTAAGGAGCGATGTAGCTTTTTGAGTTTTGACTGGGGGGTCTGAGAGCGCCCTGTTGAGGAGTCTAGGAGTGGATTTAGAGTGACATTTAGATCACCTCCTAGTATTATGTGTCCTTCTGCGAACTGTTTGAGGATCTCCAGCTGTTTGACCAGCCAGGGGACTTGTTCATTATTAGGCGCGTATAAGTTTGTGATAGTTAGTTTGGTGTTTTCTATTGTGCCTTTAATGACTATGACCCTTCCCTCCCCGTCTGTATATTTGGAATCTAGTTTAAAAGGAATTGATTTGTGCAAGAGGATGGTTACCCCTTTGGATGCTGAGCTTGGGTGATTGTTATGGAAATGTTGCTGGAAGCCCAGCCCCGGGAGTGGGAAGTGTCTGTCTTTTTTAAAGTGCGTCTCCTGGAGTAGGGGTATTTTGGGTTTACTTTTTTTTAAGAGGTGAGCTATGTTGTGTCTCTTACCTGGAGAGTTCAGACCCCGGACGTTGAAGGTCGCGAAGCGCACTGACGCCATGTTCCCACGGAGTATACACGTACAAGTTTCACCTGTTGGATGGACAAGAGAACAGAGAGAGTGAGAGCGCTAAAGTGCAAGGTCCAATCTTCGGTGTTCAGACGCAGATGCGTATGGGTTATGAGCAGAGGGAGAGGTAAGCAGCGGAGGTAATCAGGTAGAGGGGGTGGGGTGTTAGGGTATGGTATATGTCCTAGATGAGAGCCCGAGGAACCGCGGGGGTCTCGGTATCGATACAGAGGGGTAGTACAATGGAATCCTAGGCGATTCTTTATGGCTCTTCTGTAGCTATGGTGTGGGGTTCTTGTTATTGGGTAATGGTCTCAAGTGGGGCCTGCCCGGGGGTAGGGCCAGCTCCATCGCAATAAAGAGAGTTAGCAGGGGAGGAGGAGAGTGTTAGTGAGAAAGATTAAACAGTAGAATGTCTCCATAGTATGAGTCAACTTATGTCAAACCATAGGGTAACCGAACTTCAGGTTTCAGGATTAGTAGTCTTCTGTGAGACAGAGGTCGTTTGGCTTTACTCCCGAGGGAACGAAGATGTTCTCCTCCTCATGTGTCGTCGTGGAGTGGTCCATCTTTGCTTTTCTTTCTCTTGCCCCTCGGGGATTTAGAGTTCCCTGTGGGGAGGACCGTTCCCGGAGAGAAACTCAAAAGCCTACTAAGAGCCTACGACCTTCCTTCCCTCTCGTGGTTCGGGAGAAAAAATATCTTAAAAGCGTATATCCTTCCAGTGGCGTTATACAAAATGCGTATGATCCCAATATACCTTCCAACCTCGTTCTTCAAAACTTTGTGCTCTATCTGCACGAGTTTCGTCTGGAAACAAAAAAGACCCAGACTAGCATATAACCTGTTGACTAAGAGGAGAACGGAAGGAGGCATAGACTTACCGAACTTCCAAGACTACTTTCACTCCGTCCAAATCAACTACTGGTTAGAACTAACACACCCTGCTAGAGACCCATTGCTGCAAGAATTAGCGTTAGCCTCATATGGGGAGTCCTTGATTGAGGACCTGTGGTTTCCCAAGAAATCCCAGTACAGGGCAAAAAATTTTGACCCACTCATAAGGGGACCCTGCGAAACATGGGACAAATTCAAAGGAGAATTAGCTCCAGACCCTTCTCCCTTAACACCAATCCGAAGTCTGGGCAGACTTCTCGGAAAGAAGCCTGATCCGGGCTCAATAAGCATATGGAAGCAATTTAAAGGAATCAAAATTAATGACATACAGCTGCTGGCCCATAAACCCATAGAGGATATCATTACATCGCTAGCCCCCAATATCAAACTCTCCTTCCTCCAGGCGTCACACACTAAAAAAGTAATAAGCGATTTCCTAGCTAAATTCAGGTCATCTAGACCAAAAACTACCTTTGAAAAAACAACAGAAGAGAATAGTTCAAAACAAAAAAAAATCTCCAATATCCGCAAGAACTACATAGTCCCACCCCGAACCTCCAAACCCAGCTTCATAAGCTCCTGGGAAAAAGAACTAAAGATTTCCCTTTCAACAAAAGAAGTCAAACTCATACTGAAAACAGCCTACGGCCTATCCCCTTGTGTCCTAATGCAGGAAAGCCACTATAAGCTTTTAGTACGGTGGTACAAAACTCCCCAATGGTTAAAAGACTACAAATTAGCGCCCCATAACACATGTTGGAGATGCAACAATGAAGTTGGATCCTACCTCCATATCTGGTGGGAATGCCCAAAAATAGTATCCTTTTGGGAAGGAGTGGAAAGCGACCTGAGAGCTCTATCCCAAATTTAAAAATCACTCCGGACATGATCTTTCTGTGGAGACCCTCCACAAACTTCCACCCGCACAAACACAAACTGGTAGCCCACCTGTTAGACGCTGCAAAAGCATTAATCCCGCTTCACTGGCTTCAACAATCCCCTCCCACCTTAAACCAATGGAGGGAAAAGGTGGACTCCATCTGTGACTTAGAGGAACTAACAAGCTGGTCTAGGAGGACACAGGAGGACTTCATTCTTACATGGTACCCCTGGAGGGAGCTGAGAAAGGGCAATCAGCAATCTTAAACCTCCTCGGGTTGACGGACTTGAACGGGGGCCCCGCCCTGGGAGTGGAAAGCTAAAAAGCCTTCACTTACACTTTCCCAAGACATGGGGAATACATCGGACCTCGGACACTGGACGCCGAACTCAGGATTGAAGTCGCACTGGCGTAGTGGACCGCCTGGACTTGTGGTAAGAGAGAGAGAGTGACGGCTCGCGCTATCCTCTTGGAGATTCAGCAATCCAATAAACCTGATTTAAAACCAATCCAATAAACCTGTCATTCAATAGCTGAGAGCTGCCCCTGATTGGTCCTTGCACTGACAGCCCATTGTTTTCAATGAAGCCGGCTGTATTGCCGGCTCCATTGAATTCAATGGGCGAACATCATTCTTCTCTGCCACAGCTGTTACAGCTGTGGCAGAGAAGAATGGTTTGTCTTCTATATGTTCTCAATGGGGTCGGCGCTGCTTCCGCCGGCCCCATTGAGCGCATATATAGAATACAAGGAATCGCAGATCGCAGATAGGCGTGATCTGCGATTCCTCGTGTCCTATAATTTATTGGACATCCGCATAAAAAGCAGCCATGTGACCGATCCCATTGCGAAGCAATGATTCTAAATATGTGCAGATCGCATGCGCAAATCGCGCGAAAAAAACCCCGTCTGACCGAGGCCGCAGAAGTTAAATAAGTTTTTCGAAAGAGCCTACCACTAGACCTAACCACCGTAATTGGGTTGTCAATCATTGAGCCCTATCAATCTATGCTATGACATATGGTTTAGGGCACAAAATATAACCTATGCTTATTTCTTTAAGCAAACAGCTACTTCGGATTTGTGCTACAGTATTTCCTCTTGCTGTATTACCCATTAACTGAACTTATATTACCTTTCTACTGTTGCATATTTTATGCTACTTGTATTTACAGCATTTTCTTTTTGCATGCTATAGGAAAACACATTTAGTCGGAATGTTTTCATAGACCATTAAGCAGCAGCAAATTTATAAAGTCAAGAAATAAACTGCGGTATAAAATATGTTTCTTTTTTATTATCTCTTAGCTTGCTAGTGTCTATAAACAAACTGGAATTAATTAGAAATATGGAATCTCAGTTACCTAATAGCTTACATGTGTCTTAGTGCCATGCTATGTAAATAACTGGAAGTACAAATTTGAACAACCGTGGGTTTGATAGGTGAAATAAATTATGTTTTCCCTCTCTGAAAAGTAGTCTATGAGAAATATATTACCACAATAGTTTAATGCGAAACTACCTACAGGTCTATGATAGATTAGACAGCTTGACCTGACTGTGATATTCTTTTTCCCTGACTGTGTAGTATATTTTTTAAATGAATGGCATTCAAATGTAGTCATAGCGTGAGCCATTCATGGGAATGCTGTTTAAAAGAAATGAAATCAGTAGCCTAAAAAATGACCTGACCAGACTTTTGTTGGACATACTTGGTTGAGTGATGCACCTGTCAAAAAAACCTGGGAGCACTTTAAATCATACTGACAGGGATAGACAGACAGAACCTAAGTGACGAATAGACTCGCTTACAAGAATGAGAGCAAGAAAGGAAGTAAAACTTTAGTATGTATGTGAATACATTGCTTAATCTTTTTCTTTTATTATAGACCGACCAATTACAGTAGATTGTTTACTTAATCGTTTGTCTTATGAGTTTTGTATTAATAATAGTCTTGTGTGTGTCTTGATTTGCCTGTTATGTCATTTGATTCTATAGTCTATCACAGTCTATCTTTGTGCTATACAGTAATGGTTATTAATGCTTAGATTGGGTCATACCACAGGGATAGTAGGATACCACAGGGGGCAGTATTGGGTCCTATTTTTTGCGTCTCCAGTGTACCTGTTGTAAGTTTAAATAACACTAAAGCAGAAGAAATTGAGTTACAATCGCTTAGGGCTCCTTCACAGGGGCGCTGTTATTTTCGCAGCCGAAAATCGCATCAACAAGAGGCAACCATGACCAAGCACGGCTGCATCTTCTGTTTAAGCGCCTACTCAGATGGCCCAGTGCAGTGCGTAGATGCCGCAGTTGGAATACCATCAGGCGGGGAAAGAGAGTTTAGCTCTGCTAAACTCCCTCCCCCTTCCCTCCCCCTCTGCGCCCTTTGCCGGCTGACGGCAATGGGAGGGGGTAGGGTGGGGCGGGCACTAGTGTGCTAAACTCCTGCCTCCTCGCTGCCCCTTTTCGGCTGCCTGCAATGGGAGAAGGTGGGATGGGATGGGAGCTAGTATGCTAATCCCCCGCCGTGTCCCACCCCCTCCCTTTGCCGAAAGTTGGCAAGGGGTGGTGAGGGGGAGGAAAGGGGGATGGATTTTAGCAGAGTCACTGCTAAACTCCCCTCCACCTCCCTTTTCTGGCAGCTCTCATAGGCTCCCATAGGAGTCTATAGGACTGGACGGCGTATTCTGGCCGAAAAGATAGGTCCTGACCTATCTTTTCTGGATGGTGTAAAATCAGCACTGTATGCACTATCTTTTCCGGCCGGCCATTTTTTTCGCACCAGAAAATTGCCCATCTGAACTGATGCATTGGAATCCAATGCATCAAAAAGACGTGATTTTTGGCCAGTGTTTTATCGCGGCAAAATTGCTGCGATAAAATGCTCATGTGAATAAAGCCTTATGCTTAGATTTCCTAACTGGACAGATTGATATCCCGGAAGTTTAAGTTCAGATTAACACAAGTGTATTTGGGTGCACATTTTCACATGAAAAAAGTTGCACACACAATACACAGAGAGTAGATACAATTGATCTTGCGTGCCCATTTCAGTCATGCAAAAAAATACGCAGCATGCTCCATTTTTCAGTACATTTGCACAGGGAAAGAGCACATATTGAACTTATAACATTAATTGGCCATTTCAATCATTATGGGCTTTTTTGTGCACACAAATGCACATGATTTGCACACACAAAAAATATATTAAAAAATGCACCTGCGCAAGCAAATATGCAATGCTCATTCTACAAAAATGCAGTGCAAATACACATACGCTTATGTAAATCTGGCCTAAATGACTTGAGCTTATACTCAAAGAAGGAAAATAGACCAATACCTCAGCAGCACCACTTATTGGAAGGCAGCATTCCTACAAGTCAATGTCAGACTCTTTATACAAGCCTTAAAACAATGACTAGGAATTGTAAGCCAAGCCAGAATAACCATACACAGACAGCTGTTTTAGGCCTTAGTCACACGGGCGTAAATACGCGCGTATATACGCGCGTAAAAAAACGCGTGACCATGTCCATTGCCACCAATATGTTCTATCTTTTGTAGGTGCGTTTTTACGCGCGTATATACGCGCATAAATACGCCCGTGGGTTTTTATGCGCGTATATACGCGCGTATTTACGCCCGTGTGACTAAGGCCTTAGGCTGTTTGCCATTTATCAATGTGCAGTAGGTTTGTGGCTTGGCTAGTGAGAAGCCTATGATGTGAGTCAGAAGGGGTATCATTTCTCCTTAGGCCTTAGTCAGACGGGCGTTTTTTGCCGCGATTTGCGCATGCGTCCGGCGATTTTATAAAACCATTGCTTTGCAATGGTATCGGACACGTGAGCGCTTTTTATGCGCTCGTCCGATAAATTATAGAACAGAAATCGCAGATCGCACCTATCTGCGATCTGCGATTCCTGTTCTCTTCTCTATATGCGCTCAATGGGGCCGGCGGCAGCAGCGCCGACCCCATTGAGAACATATAGAAGACAAATCCTTCTTCTCTGCCACAGCTGTAACAGCTGTGGCAGAGAAGAACGATGTTTACCCATTGAATTCAATGGAGCCGGCAATACAGCCGACTCCATTGAAAGCAATGGGCTGCCGGCGTGCGCGGGATGAATTGTCAGGAAGGGCTTAAATATATAAGCCCTTCCCTGCAATTCATCCAGAAATGTGTTAAAATAAAAAATATATATATACTCACCTGCTCCCGGCAGCTGGAGTTCCATGCGGCCGGCCTGCAGTGGGTGTGAAGGGGGTGTGAGTCAGACCTGCCCCCTGATTGGCTCAGCGCAGTGGGGGTGAAGGGGGTGTGAGTCAGACCTGCCCCCTGATTGGCTCAGCGCTGAGCCAATCAGGGGGCAGGTCTGACTCACACCCCCTTCACACCCACTGCAGGCCGGCCGCGCGGAACTCCGGCTGCCGGGAGCAGGTAAGTATATATATATATTTTATTTTAACACTTTTCTGGATGAATTGCAGGGAAGGTCTTATATATTTAAGCCCTTCCCGACAATTCATCCCACACTCGCCCGCAGTGCATTGCTTTCAATGGAGCGGGCTGTATTGCCGGCTCCATTGAATGCAATGCGCTGGACAGCTCCGGCCCGTTTCTAATGAAACGCGGCTAGGAGCAGATTTTCGGGCGATTTTCGGGCACCGGTCACGCGATTTGCGGATGCGCATCCGTCATGCGATCCGCAAATCGCGCGAAAAAACGCCCGTCTGACTAAGGCCTAAAGGAGAGCACCTAGAAGGTGTGTGAGAAGGCTTACAATGCCATCCATGCTCCTTTGGGAAATATGCAAATAAGGAAGATGGAACAATATAATGGAAAGCACCTTTTATTTTTAAAAGCCTGCTAACTGCAGTAACATTATATTCTTATACAGTGCTGTGATAAATATTTGCCCCTTCCTAATTTCTTTTTGCATAATTGAATGTTTCAGATTATCAAGCTACTTTTATTGTTAGACGAATATAACCCAAGTAAATGCTGTTTTAAAATAATTATTTAACACCTTAATGTACATTTAGTTCCTGTAGGTTTAGAGTTTGTATGAAGGGGGATCGCTAAACAATGCGGGTGCTGGCTGTTTCTTAAGCTGACACCCGCCTACAACAGCTCCGATAAACCACGCTGCTGATCGGAGATGTTAACCCTTTAAATGACACTGTCAATTCATTTAAATGCCCTGAAATATTTGCCCCTTAAGTTGAGATTGAGGGGTGCCATGCAAACTATGGCAGCTGGCGGCTTTCTAAAAGGCTCAGGGCTGCCATTGCAGATTGCCTATCAAGCCACGCCATATAAATCTGAGTGCCTGTCAGACTGCGGTATAATGTAATGCTATGGCGTTACATCATACTGCAGGAGTGAGCAAAGCATCACAATTTCTTGTCCCCACTGGGGACTAAAAAAAAAAATTGTAAGTTTTATTAATTATTTTTTTTAAAAAGGTAATAAAAGTTTTTAAAAATAACTTTCGCCATACTTATAACAAAATACAACTTTGAAATATTCCTTCAAAGTAATCATATGTAGGTGGTAATACATAGCACGGCGGCTTAGTGATTTCAATTTCTTAATCAACATATCGATGGTGGGTGTACACAAAAAGGAGCCCTATTTTATGAGATTGATTGCATTTTTTAAGGGGACTGGAGGTCCACGGTCCCTGGCACATGGCTTTGCAAACCTAAAGGTAGACCTCTGCTGTAGACTGCATGCTGATTGAGTGCCACGGGATTACGAATGTAAATTGGTTTCAATTGGATCTTGATTAGAGATGAGCGAACGTACTCGTCCGAGCTTGATATTCGTGCGAATATTACGGTGTTCGGGATGCTTGTTACTCGTAACGAGTACCACGCGGTGTTCCGGTTACTTTCAGTTTCCTCTCTGAGACGTTAGCGCGCTTTTCTGGCCAATTGAAAGACAGGGAAGGCATTACAACTTCCCCCTGTGACGTTCAAGCCCTATACCACCCCCCTGCTGTGGGTGGCTGGGGTGATCAGATGTCACCCGAGTATAAAAGTCGGCCCCTCCCGCGGCTCGGCTCAGATGCCGTGTGAGTTAGTGAGGAAAAGTGCTGTTCTATTGGAGTTGCTGTAGGGAGAGTGTTTATAGTGAGTGTAGGCTTCAAGAACCCCAACGGTCCTTCTTAGGGCCACATCTACGTGTGTGCAGGCTGCTGTTAGCAGTGGAAATTTTTTTTTTTTTTCTCAAAATCGTCAGTGCAGAGCATTGCACCCGGTATTAGGGACAGAAGTGGTGCTTAGGCAGGGAGAGTGTTAGGAGTGAGTGTAGCCTTCAAGATGCTCAACGGTCCTTTCTAGGGCCACATTTAACCGTGTGCAGTACTGTGCAGGCTGCTGTTAGCTGTGTTGCTTTTTTTTCTCAAAATCGGCGGTGCAGAGCATTGCACCCTGCATTGATACTACAGGCACAGAATTGTGTAGGCAGGGCCTCAACACAGTTATTATTCAGTGAATAGACGCAGTGGGCCTTTTCTTTTTTAACAAAAGGGAAAAAAGTATATTTGCCCTGCCTGTGTCAGTCCTAAGGGCTCTGGGTACGTGTGTGCTGCGTGGAGAACGTAAATAAAACAGACGCAACCAGCTACGGTTGAGTGCAGCCTTGCGCCAATTTCTTTCCTGCCTGCGAAATACCTGCTCTGCCACAGTTAATAACTCTGCAACAGTAAAGTTCTGTGACACTTTTGCAGGGCCGCAACACAGTGTCAGTTATTAAACTTATTATTCAGTGAATAGACGCAGTGGGCCTATCCTTTTAAACAAAAGGGAAGAAAGTATATTTGCCCTGCCTGTGTCAGTCCTAAGGGCTCTGGGTACATGTGTGCTGCGTGGAGAACGTAAAAAAATCAGATGCAACCAGCTACGGTTGAGTGCAGCCTTGCGCCAATTTCTTTCCTGCCTGGGAAATCAAATCACTGGTAATACAGCATGCTGAGGGGTAGGGGTAGGCCTAGAGGACGTGGACGCGGCCGAGGATGCGGAGGGCCAAGTGAGGGTGTGGGCACAGGCCGAGCTCCTGATCCAGGTGTGTCGCAGCCGACTGCTGCGCGATTAGGAGAGAGGCACGTTTCTGGCGTCCCCACATTCATCGCCCAATTAATGGGTCCACGCGGGAGACCTTTATTAGAAAATGAGCAGTGTGAGCAGGTCCTGTCCTGGATGGCAGAAAGTGCTTCGAGCAACCTATCGTCCAGCCACAGTTCTGCGCCGTCCACTGCTGCAAATCCGAATCCTCTGTCTGCTGCTCCTCCTTCCTCCCAGCCTCCTCACTCCACTACAATGACACATGCTCAGGAGCGGGAAGACTCCCAGGAACTGTTCTCGGGCCCCTGCTCAGATTGGGCAGCAGTGGTTCCTCTCCCACCAGATGAGTTTATCGTCACTGATGCACAACCATTGGAAAGTTCCCGGGGTCCGGGGGATGAGGCTGGGGACTTCCGGCAACTGTCTCAAGACCTTTCAGTGGGTGAGGAGGACGATGACGATGAGACACAGTTGTCTTGCAGTGAGGTAGTAGTAAGGGCAGTAAGTCCGAGGAAGGAGCGCACAGAGGATTCAGAGGAAGAGCAGCAGGACGATGAGGTGACTGACCCCACCTGGTGTGCAACGCCTACACAGGACAGGTCTTCAGAGGGGGAGGCACGGGCAGCAGCAGGGCAGGTTGCAAGAGGCAGTGCGGTGGCCAGGGGTAGAGGCAGGGCCAGACCGAATAATCCACCAAGTGTTTCCCAAAGCGCCCCCTCGCGCCATGCCACCCTGCAGAGGCCGAGGTGCTCTAAGGTCTGGCAGTTTTTCATCGAAACGCCTGACGACCGACGAACAGTGGTGTGCAACCTTTGTCGCGCCAAGATCAGCCGGGGAGCCACCACCAACAGCCTGACCACCACCAGCATGCGCAGACATATGATGGCCAAGCACCCCACAAGGTGGGACGAAGGCCGTTCACCGCCTCCGGTTTGCACCGCTGCCTCTCCCCCTGTGCCCCAACCTGCCACTGAGATCCAACCCCCCTCTCAGGACACAGGCACGACCGTCTCATGGCCAGCACCCACACCCTCACCTCCGCTGTCCTCGGCCCCATCCACCAATGTCTCGCACCGCACAGTCCAGCCGTCGCTAGCGCAAGTGTTGGAGCGCAAGCGCAAGTACGCCGCCATGCACCTGCACGCTCAATCGTTAACCGTCCACATAGCCAAATTTATCAGCCTTGAGATGCTGCCGTATAGGGTTGTGGAAACGGAGTCCTTCAAAGCTATGATGGCGGCGGCGGACCCGCACTACTCGGTTCCCAGTCGCCACTACTTTTCCCGATGTGCCGTCCCAGCCCTGCACGACCACGTCTCCCGCAACATTGTACGCGCCCTCACCAATGCGGTTAGTGGCAAGGTCCACTTAACTACGGACACGTGGACAAGCACAGGCGGGCAGGGCCACTACATCTCCCTGACGGCACATTGGGTGAATTTAGTGGAGGCTGGGACAGAGTCAGAGCCTGGGACCGCTCACGTCCTACCCACCCCCAGAATTGCGGGCCCCAGCTCGGTGGTGGTATGTTCGGCGGTGTATGCTTCTTCCACTAAAGCACCCTCCTCCTCCTCCTCAACCTCTGTCTCGCAATCTAGATGTGTCAGCAGCAGCAGGACGTCGCCAGCAGTCGGTGTCGCGCGGCGTGGCAGCACAGCGGTGGGCAAGCGTCAGCAGGCCGTGCTGAAACTACTCAGCTTAGGAGATAGGAGGCACACGGCCCACGAACTGCTGCAGGGTCTGACAGAGCAGACCGACCGTTGGCTTGCGCCGCTGAGCCTCCAACCGGGCATGGTCGTGTGTGACAACGGCCGTAACCTGGTGGCGGCTCTGCAGCTTGGCAGCCTCACGCACGTGCCATGCCTGGCCCACGTCTTTAATTTGGTGGTTCAGCGCTTTTTTGAAAAGCTACCCACGCTTGTCAGACCTGCTCGTAAAGGTGCGCCGGCTCTGCGCACATTTCCGCAAGTCCCATACGGACGCTGCCACCCTGCGCACCCTGCAACATCGGTTTAATCTGCCAGTGCACCGACTGCTGTGCGACGTGCCCACACGGTGGAACTCTACGCTCCACATGTTGGCTAGGCTCTATGAGCAGCGTAGAGCTATAGTGGAATACCAACTCCAACATGGGCGGCGCAGTGGGAGTCAGCCTCCTCAATTCTTTTCAGAAGAGTGGGCCTGGTTGGCAGACATCTGCCAGGTCCTTCGAAACTTTGAGCAGTCTACCCAGGTGGTGAGCGGCGATGCTGCAATCATTAGCGTCACCATTCCTCTGCTATGCATCTTGAGAAGTTCCCTGCAAACCATAAAGGCAGCCGCTTTGCGCTCGGAAACCGAGCCGGGGGAAGACAGTATGTCGCTGGATAGTCAGAGCACCCTCCTGTCTATATCTCAGCGCGTTCAGGAGGAGGAGGAGGAGCATGAGGAGGATGAGGAGGAGGGGGAAGAGACAGCTTGGCCCACTGCTGACGGTACCCATGCTGCTTGCCTGTCATCATTTCAGCGTGTATGGCCTGAGGAGGAGGAGGAGGAGGAGGATCCTGAAAGTGATCTTCCTAGTGCGGACAGCCATGTGTTGCGTACAGGTACCCTGGCACACATGGCTGACTTCATGTTAGGATGCCTTTCTCGTGACCCTCGCGTTACACGCATTCTGGCCACTACGGATTACTGGGTGTACACACTGCTCGACCCACGCTATAAGGAGAACCTTCCCACTCTCATTCCCGAAGAGGAAAGGGGTTCGAGAGTGTTGCTATACCACAGGACCCTGGCGGACAAGCTGATGGTAAAATTCCCATCCGACAGCGGTAGTGGCAGAAGGCGCAGTTCCGAGGGCCAGGTAGCAGGGGAGGTGCGTAGATCGAGCAGCATGTACAGCCCAGGCAGTGCAACAGTCTTTAAGGGCCTGGCCAGCTTTATGGCTCCCCAGCAAGACTGTGTCACCGCTCCCCAGTCAAGGCTGAGTCGGCGGGAGCACTGTAAAAGGATGGTGAGGGAGTACGTAGCCGATCGCACGACCGTCCTCCGTGACGCCTCTGCCCCCTACAACTACTGGGTGTCGAAGCTGGACACGTGGCCTGAACTAGCGCTGTATGCCCTGGAGGTGCTTGCTTGTCCTGCGGCTAGCGTCTTGTCGGAAAGGGTGTTTAGTGCGGCTGGGGGAATCATCACAGATAAGCGTACCCGCCTGTCAACCGACAGTGCCGACAGGCTAACACTCATCAAGATGAACAAAGCCTGGATTTCCCCAGACTTCTCTTCTCCACCAGCGGACAGCAGCGATACGTAAGCAATACGTAGGCTGCACCCGCGGATGGAAGCTACGTTCTCTCTCACCATCCAAAACGGGGACATTTCTGCTTCATCAATCTGTGTCTAATATTCCTCCTCCTCCTCCTGCTCCTCCTCCTGAAACCTCACGTAATCACGCTGAACGGGCAATTTTTCTTAGGGCCACAAGGCTCACTCATAATTTTTCTAAACAATTTTTATATGTTTCAATGCTCTTAAAAGCGTTGAAACTTTAACTTGAACCAATTTTTAGTTAAACTGGGCTGCCTCCAGGCCTAGTTACCACTTAAGCCACATTAACCAAAGCGGTTAATGGGTTTCACCTGCCCTCTTGGTTGGCCATGGCCAATTTTTTTGATGTACATTAGTACTGTTGATACAGCAATTTTTGTGGGCCCTCGCCTACAGTGTAATCAAATGAATTTTTAGCCCACCTGCATTACAGCTGACGTTACATCCGCTGTGTTGGGCAATGCAATGGGATATTTCTGTGTACCGCCGGTGGCTTCCTGGCACCCACCCATGCTGTGGGTCCACAGGGAATTATAAATGCATCTGATTCCACTTGTAAAGAACCCCAGTCTGACTGGGGCATGCAGTGTGGGCCGAAGCCCACCTGCATTAAGCACGACATTACTACCTCAGCTGTGTTGGGCAATGCAATGGGATATTTTTGTGTACCGCCAGTGGGTTCCAGGGAGCCACCCATGCTGTAGGTGCACACGGAGTTTAACCTACATGTGTCCACTTGTAAAGAACCCCAGTCTGACTGGGGCATGCAGTGTGGGCCGAAGCCCACCTGCATTAAGCACGACATTACTACCTCAGCTGTGTTGGGCAATGCAATGGGATATTTCTATGTACCGCCGGTGGCTTCCTGGCACCCACCCATGCTGTGGGTCCACAGGGAATTATAAATGCATCTGATTCCACTTGTAAAGAACCCCAGTCTGACTGGGGCATGCAGTGTGGGCCGAAGCCCACCTGCATTAAGCACGACATTACTACCTCAGCTGTGTTGGGCAATGCAATGGGATATTTTTGTGTACCGCCGGTGGGTTCCAGGGAGCCACCCATGCTGTAGGTGCACACGGAGTTTAACCTACATGTGTCCACTTGTAAAGAACCCCAGTCTGACTGGGGCATGCAGTGTGGGCCGAAGCCCACCTGCATTAAGCACGACATTACTACCTCAGCTGTGTTGGGCAATGCAATGGGATATTTTTGTGTATCGCCGGTGGGTTCCAGGGAGCCACCCATGCTGTTGGTCGACAGGGACTTCACAATAGGGAGTTGTACCTGCCTGTGTCTATGAATTAAAAAGCCCGGTCTGACTGGGGCATGCAGAGACACCTTGACAGAATGAATAGTGTGTGGCACATAGGTTCCCCATTGCTATGCTCACGTGTGCAGCTCCTGATGGCGGAGTTTAACCTACATGTGTCCACTTGTAAAGAACCCCAGTCTGACTGGGGCATGCAGTGTGGGCCGAAGCCCACCTGCATTAAGCACGACATTACTACCTCAGCTGTGTTGGGCAATGCAATGGGATATTTCTATGTACCGCCGGTGGCTTCCTGGCACCCACCCATGCTGTGGGTCCACAGGGAATTATAAATGCATCTGATTCCACTTGTAAAGAACCCCAGTCTGACTGGGGCATGCAGTGTGGGCCGAAGCCCACCTGCATTAAGCACGACATTACTACCTCAGCTGTGTTGGGCAATGCAATGGGATATTTTTGTGTACCGCCGGTGGGTTCCAGGGAGCCACCCATGCTGTAGGTGCACACGGAGTTTAACCTACATGTGTCCACTTGTAAAGAACCCCAGTCTGACTGGGGCATGCAGTGTGGGCCGAAGCCCACCTGCATTAAGCACGACATTACTACCTCAGCTGTGTTGGGCAATGCAATGGGATATTTTTGTGTATCGCCGGTGGGTTCCAGGGAGCCACCCATGCTGTCGGTCGACAGGGACTTCACAATAGGGAGTTGTACCTGCCTGTGTCTATGAATTAAAAAGCCCGGTCTGACTGGGGCATGCAGAGACACCTTGACAGAATGAATAGTGTGTGGCACATAGGTTCCCCATTGCTATGCTCACGTGTGCAGCTCCTGATGGCGGTGGCACAGGATTCTATTTCTCATTGCTTCTGTACAGCATTGTGGGCTATCGCCCCGCCCCTTTTAAAGAGGGTCGCTGCCTAGCCGTGCCAACCCTCTGCAGTGTGTGCCTGCGGTTCCTCGTCATGGCAGACGCACTTCTAAATAGACATGAGGGTGGTGTGGCATGAGGGCAGCTTAAGGCTGCGCAGGGACACTTTGGTGTGCGCTGTGGGGAGGAGGGGGGGCGGTTGGGCAGCATGTAACCCAGGAGAAGTGGCAGCGGAGTATCATGCAGGCAGTGATTGTGCTTTGTTGGAGGTAGTGTGGTGCTTAGCAAAGGTATGCCATGCTAATGAGGGCTTTTCAGAAGTAAAAGTTTTTGGCAGGGGGGGGGGCCCACTCTTGCCGCTATTGTGGCTTAATAGTCGGACCTGGGAACTTGAGATGCAGCCCAACATGTAGCCCCTCGCCTGCCCTATCCGTTGCTGTGTCGTTCCCATCACTTTCTTGAATTGCCCAGATTTTCACAAATGGAAACCTTAGCGAGCATCGGCGATATACAAAAATGCTCGGGTCGCCCATTGACTTCAATGGGGTTTGTTACTCGAAACGAACCCTCGAGCATCGCGAGAATTTCGTCCCGAGTAACGAGCACCCGAGCATTTTGGTGCTCGCTCATCTCTAATGGTAATCAAAGTAAAAATCCAACAGAGTTCTTACTTTTTAGGTAAAGCTTCCCTGTCGCCACCCCTCGCTAATGGTGGTACATCACCTATTATCCAAAATCTGAATTGACTTATACTATGTTTCTTCTCATGAAAATGCTTAGGATTAAACAAATCTAGACAGTCCATCTGAATTGTACTTTTGTGCTTTGTCATGCAGCTTCTCACCGCCATGGTGGTCTCACCTACCTAACCTAGTCCACAAGGACAGGTTACGAGGTAGATGACATATGAGGAAATTCAAGTGAATCGTTTCCTGATCTTATATTTCTTCCCTGTAGAAGGGCGATAAAAAGAATCACCCTTCACCAAATTGCCGTAGTAGGAACAATTGAGACACGGGTAATTTCCGTGTTTCACTGTTGCCAAAAGTCTTTGGGTCTGTTTTTCAACTAGTACGAAAGATTTAACCAATTTGTCAAGTAAATTTGGAGGCCTCCTATAGGCAATCATTGCCATCAATTCTGGCACACTGCTGAGCCCTCTTGTAAGTAGAGGCCAATGTCTATTGACAATGGATGATATTTTCCCTCTAGAAGGGCTAACGAACCAAGTCAAAGTCAATGATGCCCTCAAGTCTGGCATCCTCAAGCATGACTCTCAACTGGATCTGTAATCTCAAAGTTGGATCAGCCCTCAATTTAGTATAGATGTTTTCATCATTTAATGGTCTATAGACCTCATTATTGTATTGTTCCGCATTTGGAATCACAGTTGCTCCCCTCTTGTCGGCTGGTTTTATTGTTATCCTTTTGTCATCAGGCGGGGCTCTCAAGGCAACACATTCTTCTTTACACAAATTATTATTCCCATAGTCTTCTAAGCTCATAGAATGTAATTGTAGTTTTTTAACATACTTCTCTACAAATGAAATGAACGTCTCGAGACAATGGTTAGACATGGAGGGTTATTAGTGGCTTTTATTGTGCAAGCAAGTGTCCTGAAGGGTGAACCCTTGGTTACTGAAAATTGATTTTTTAAACACAGATTTCTTAAAAAAGCGTTTGAGATCAAGATTAGAGATGAGCAAGCACCAAAATGCTCGGGTGCTCGTTACTCGGGACGAAATTCTCGCGATGCTCGAGGGTTCGTTTCGAGTAACAAACCCCATTGAAGTCAATGGGCGACCCGAGCATTTTTGTATATCGCCGATGCTCGCTAAGGTTTCCATTTGTGAAAATCTGGGCAATTCAAGAAAGTGATGGGAACGACACAGCAACGGATAGGGCAGGCGAGGGGCTACATGTTGGGCTGCATCTCAAGTTCCCAGGTCCCACTATTAAGCCACAATAGCGGTAGGGCACCGCCATGGGGTCCAATGTTGCATCCACTTACGCAAAGATATATATGCATTATTTGATGTGTTGTGTGTACAATTCTGAGTACAACAATTTTTACTTCTGAAAAGCCCTCATTAGCAATGCATACCTTAGCTAAGCACCACACTACCTCCAACAAAGCACAATCACTGCCTGCATGACACTCCACTGCCACTTCTCCTGGGTTACATGCTACCCAACCCCCCCCCCCCCTGCGCAACCCAGTGTCCACAGCGCACACCAAATTGTCCCTGCGCAGCCTTCAGCTGCCCTCATGCCACGCCACACTCATGTCTATTTATACGTGCGTCTGCCATGAGGAGGAACCGCAGGCACACACTGCAGAGGGTTGGCACGGCTAGGCAGCGACCCTCTTTAAAAGGGACGGGGCGATAGCCCACACTGCTGTACAGAAGCAATGAGAAATATAATCCTGTGCCATCGCCATCAGGAGCTGCACACGTGGGCATAGCAATGGGGAACCTATGTGCCACACACTATTCATTCTGTCAAGGTGTCTGCATGCCCCAGTCAGACCACGGTTTTTAATTCATAGACACAGGCAGGTACAACTCCCTATTGTAAAGTCCCTGTGGACCGACAGCATGGGTGGCTCCCTGGAACCCACCGGCGGTACATAAATATATCCCATTGCATTGCCCAGCACAGCTGAGGAAATGTCGTGCTTAATGCAGGTGGGCTTCGGCCCACACTGCATGCCCCAGTCAGACTGGGGTTCTTTAGAAGTGGACACATGCAGTTACAACTCCCTGTGGACCCACGGCATGGGTGGCTCCCTGGAACCCACCGGCGGTACATAAATATATCCCATTGCAGTGCCCAACACAGCTGATGTAACGTCAGTTGTAATGCAGGTGGGCTAAAAATTAATTTGATTACACTGTAGGCGAGGGCCCCCAAAAATTGGTGTACCAACAGTACTGATGTACCTCAGAAAAATTGCCCATGCCCAACCAAGAGGGCAGGTGAAACCCATTAATCGCTTTGGTTAATGTGGCTTAATTGGTAACTAGGCCTGGAGGGAGCCCAGTTAAAATAAAAATTGGTTGAGGTGAAAGTTTCAACGCTTTAATGAGCATTGAAACGTATAAAAATTGTTTACAAAAATTATATGACTGAGCCTTGTGGGCCTAAGAAAAATTGCCCGTTCGGCGTGATTATGTGAGGTTTCAGGAGGAGGAGCAGGAGGAGGAGGAGGAATATTATACACGGATTGATGAAGCAAAAAGGTCCCCATTTTTGATGGGGATAGAGAACGATGCTTCCATCCGCGGGTGCAGCCTACGTATTGCTTAGGTATCGCTGCTGTCCGCTGGTGAAGAAGAGAAGTCTGGGGAAATCCAGGCTTTGTTCATCTTGATGAGTGTAAGCCTGTCGGCACTGTCGGTTGACAGGTGGGTACGCTTGTCCGTGATGATTCCCCCAGCCACACTAAACACACTCTGACAAGACGCTAGCCGCAGGACAAGCAAGCACCTCCAGGGCATACAGCGTGAGTTCAGGCCACGTGTCCAGCTTCGACACCCAGTAGCTGTATGGGGCAGAGGCGTCACCGAGGACGGTCGTGCGATCGGCTACGTACTCCCTCACCATCCTTTTACAGTGCTCCCGCCAACTCAGCCTTGACTGGGGAGCGGTGACACAGTCTTGCTGGGGAGCCAGAAAGCTGGCAAAGGCCTTGGATAATGGTCCCCTGCCTGCGCTGTACATGCTGCCTGATCTCTGCGCCTCCCCTGCTACCTGGCCCTCAGAACTGCGCCTTCGGCCACTAGCGCTGTCGGATGGGAAGTTTACCATCAGTTTGTCCACCAGCGCCCTGTGGTATAGCATGATTCTCGAACCCCTTTCCTCTTCGGGAATGAGAGTGGAAAGGTTCTCCTTATACCGTGGGTCGAGCAGTGTGTACACCCAGTAATCCGTAGTGGCCAGAGTGCGTGTAACGCGAGGGTCACGAGAAAGGCATCCTAACATGAAATGAGCCATGTAAGCCAGGGTACCTGTACGCAACACATGGCTGTCCTCACTAGGAACATCACTTTCAGGATCCTCCTCCTCTGGCCATACACGCTGAAAGGATGACAGGCAAGCAGCATGTGTACCCTCAGCAGTGGGCCAAGCTGTCTCTTCCCCCTCCTCCTCATGCTCCTCCCCCTCCTCCTCCTCCTCCTCCTCTGGCCATACACGCTGAAAGGATGACAGGCAAGCAGCATGTGTACCCTCAGCAGTGGGCCAAGCTGTCTCTTCCCCCTCCTCCTCATGCTCCTCCCCCTCCTCCTCAACGCGCTGAGATATAGACATGAGGGTGCTCTGACTATCCAGCGACATACTGTCTTCCCCCGCCTCCGTTTCCGAGTGTAAAGCGTCTGCCTTTATGCTTTGCAGGGAACTTCTCAAGAGGCATAGCAGAGGAATGGTGACGCTAATGATTGCAGCATCCCTGCTCAGCATCTGGGTAGACTCCTCAAAGTTTCCAAGGACCTGGCAGATGTCTGCCAACCAGGCCCACTCTTCTGTAAATAATTGAGGAGGCTGACTCCCACTACGCCGCCCATGTTGGAGTTGGTATTCCGCAATAGCTCTACGCTGCTCATAGAGCCTGGCCAACATGTGGAGCGTAGAGTTCCACTGTGTGGGCACGTCGCACAGCAATCGGTGCACTGGCAGATGAAACCGATGTTGCAGGGTCCGCAGGGTGGCAGTGTCCGTCTTGGAGTTGCGGAAATGTGCGCTGACCCGGCGCACCTTTCCGAGCAGGTATGACAAGTGGGGGTAGCTTTTCAGAAAGCGCTGAACCACCAAATTAAAGACATGGGCCAGGCATGGCACGTGCGTGAGGCTGCCGAGCTGCAGAGCCGCCACCAGGTTACGGCCGTTGTCACACACGACCATGCCCCGTTGGAGGCTCAGCGGCGCAAGCCAGCGGTCGGTCTGCTCTGTCAGACCCTGCAGCAATTCGTGGGCCGTGTGCCTCTTCTCTCCTAAGCTGAGTAGTTTCAGCACGGCCTGCTGACGCTTGCCCACCGCTGTGCTGCCACGCCGCGCGACACCGACTGCTGGCGACGTGCTGCTGCTGCCGACACATCTTGATTGCGAGACAGAGGTTGCGGAGGAGGAGGAGGAGGAGGGTGGTTTAGTGGAGAAAGCATACACCGCCGCAGATACCACCACGAGCTGGGGCACGCAATTCGGGGGTGGGTAGGACGTGAGCGGTCCCAGCCTCCACTAAATTCACCCAATGTGCCGTCAGGGAGATATAGTGGCCCTGCCCGCCTGTGCTTGTCCACGTGTCTGTTGTTAAGTGGACCTTGGCAGTAACCGCGTTGGTGAGGGCGCGTACAATGTTGCGGGAGACGTGGTCATGCAGGGCTGGGACGGCACATCGGGAAAAGTAGTGGCAACTGGGAACCGAGTAGCGCGGGGCCGCCGCCGCCATCATGCTTTTGAAAGCCTCCGTTTCCACAAGCCTATACGGCAGCATCGCCAGGCTGATCAATTTGGCAATGTGCACGTTTAACGCTTGAGCGTGCGGGTGCGTGGCGGCGTACTTGCGCTTGCGCTCAAACTGTGGCGCTAGCGACGTCTGGACGCTACGCTGAGAGACATTGCTGGATGGGGCCGAGGATAGCGGAGGTGAGGGTGTGGGTGCAGGCCAGGAGACGGTAGTGCCTGTGTCCTCAGAGAGGGGTTGGATCTCAGTGGCAGGTTGGGGCACAGGGGGAGAGGCAGTGGTGCAAACCGGAGGCGGTGAACGGCCTTCGTCCCACCTTGTGGGGTGCTTGGCCATCATATGTCTGCGCATGTTGGTGGTGGTGGCTCCCCAGCTGATCTTGGTGCGACAAAGATTGCACACCACTGTTCGTCGGTCGTCAGGCGTCTCTGTGAAAAACTGCCACACCGTAGAGCACCTTGACCTCTGCAGGGTGGCATGGCGCGAGGGGGCGCTTTGGGAAACACTTGGTGGATTATTCGGTCTGGCCCTGCCTCTACCCCTGGCCACCGCACTGGCTCGGCCTGTGCCCACACCCTGACTTGGGCCTCCGCGTCCTCGCCCGCGTCCACGTCCTATAGGCCTACCCCTACCCCTCAGCATGGTGTATTACCAGTAGTGCAGAAACAGAACGCTGTAATTAAATGTGCCGCTTATTGGCCTGTGGTTGGAGGCTGACTTCGCTTACGGAACGCCAGGAAATAATTTTGCGCAAGCCTGCTGTAACACTTAGCTGGCTGCGTATGAATTAGGAGGACTACTACACCCAGCACAGACCCAGAACACTGAGGACAGTCACAGGCAGCCCAAATAGATTTTTTTCCCCAAATGTTTTTGCAAAGGCCCACTGCCTATATTCAATAAATATGTCTTCTGTCCCTGCCTCACAATATATGTGTTCTGTCCCTGCCTCACAATATATGTCTTCTGTCCCTGCCTAACCACCACTTCTGGCCCTGGAGTATTACTGCAGGGCGCAATGCTCTGCACGGCCGATATACCAAAAAAAAAAAAATGTGCAACACTGCAAAAAGCAGCCTCCACAGTACTGCACACGGTTAGATGTGGCCCTAAGAAGGACCGTTGGGGTTCGTGAAGCCTAAAATACTCCTAACGCTCTCCCTATAGCAACTCCACCAAGACAGCACTTTCCCTAAAGTATGTCAGAACGCATCTGTGGCGAGCCGCGGGAGGGGCCGATTTTTATACTCGGGTGACACCTGATCTCGCCAGCCACTCACTGCAGGGGGGTGGTATAGGGCTTTAACGTCGCAGGGGGAAGTTGTAATGCCTTCCCTGTCTTTTTATTGGCCAGAAAAGCGCGGTAACGTCTCAGAGATGAAAGTGAAAGTAACTCGAACATCGCGTGGTAATCGTCTCGAGTAACGAGCATCTCGAACACGCTAATACTCGAACGAGTATCAAGCTCGGACGAGTACGTTTGCTCATCTCTAAATACCATACATCCTTGGATTAAATATGGAATATAACTATATGACATTTTTTTTATTCTCTCATATCGATTCTGATATATTTATATGATATAATTAATTGTTGGTCTGTTTTTATTTTGTGTAGGTGCGGTTCATGCTCCAACTTGGCACTCCATGCCAGCAGTGTCTTTTTCGATATAATTGTACTGATGTCTTTGAGATTGATTTTGGAAAATTTTTCTAGATCTTTAAAGGGGTTGTCTCAAGGAAGCAGTGAAATTTTTTTTTTTGCCCAGTCCCCCTAATTAAGCATACATTACTAAGCCCCCCTGTAAATTACTTTTCTAGCTGGTTTGTACTTACAGTTCCAGCGTTTCAGCAACTTATAAAAAGTTTCCCCAAGATGGCCTCGGCTCTTTTCCCATCGCTTGCTGTAGCCCGACGTGCGCGCTCCCGAGACGCTACCAGCTGTGTCTCCCTGACAACCAGACGCCCCGCAGCCGCTGACCGGACCCCGGGATTGAACGCGGCCGACCAGTCACCCACCGACAGGCAGCAGGTAACCGGTGCTAGCCCCCGGCTCCCCCGCGCTAGCCCCCGGCTTCCCCGCGCTAGCTTCCGGCTTCCCCACGCTAGCCCCGGATCCCCAGCGGTAGGCCCCGGCTCCCCAGCGGTAGGCCCCGGGGCCCAGCGGTAGGCCCCGGGTCCCAGCGGTAGGCTCCGGGGCCCAGCGGTAGGCTCCGGGGCCACAGCGGTAGGCTCCGGGGCCACAGCGGTAGTCAGTCACGCGTCACCCCCGTCAGTCCGTCACCCATCACTTACCTGGGCGGCTCTGCTGGGCGGCTGGGCGGCTTCTCGGCACGGCTGGGCGGCTCTGCACCTTCCTCTAAGAGAGGATGGTAGCAGAATGGCCGCTCCAGCACGCTCCCGAGAAGATACAGCTCGTCTGCGCATGCGCAGAAGAGCTGTAGCGGCGAGCACACTGAAGCGGCTCGTGCTCAGAGCAGAAGACCGGACTGCGCAAGCGTGTCTAAAAAAGCAAGCCGCCAGCAAATTTAGACGGAACCATGGAGACGAGGACGCTAGCAACGGAGCAGGTAAGTGAATAACTTCTGTATGGCTCATATTTAATGCACGATGTACATTACAAAGTGCATTAATATGGCCATACAGAAGTGTATAACCCCACTTGATTTCGCGAGACAACCCCTTTAAGTCCCCCATAATTGTGTGTGTCCCTTTCTCAATAGATTGGATAATATGGGTTTTCCCTAGTTAATATGATAAATGGTGTATAGTGGTAAACTTTGGTATTCCTTCACTCAACATTTTATATTAATAAATATTTTTTTATAATAAAGTATTTTTTGTAAGATTAATAAAATTTTGGATATTTTAAAAAAATTGTATATTATATTTCTATGGTCTTATAAATTGTTTTATGAGGTTTTTGGTACTATTTGTTCATTATTCAGAGGAAAGCAGTTTTATAATTTTTTGCTTTTTCAGTTTTTTTGTGATTTTAGTAAGGGTATTTAATAAGATTTTGGGGGGATTTTGTTAGTCTTGCACATTGATTAATTGGGGATGCAGAACACAGATAGGGGTATATTAATATTAAGTGTTGACAGGGGCTCATGCTTTGAATAATTTTTTTAACATATAAACTGTGAGAATAAATAAAAAATCTTTTTCTATGGGTATCACTCACATCATTTAATTGATATCAATTGGGCATTCATGTATTATGGGGACATAAAATGCTATATAATATATAAACATGATAGATATATGCATATAATATAAAGGTGGGCTGATATTCGTATAGGTACATTATCATACCACTATATGAGTTAGACTGTCTTATCATTAGATATCTTTATTTCTATATGCCTGGATATTTTGACACCTTTGGGGTTTACGCATGCGTTAACATGATTGGCGGATGCCATCTTTTGATTGGCAATACAGGATGTAGTCCTTTCATGTTGGCTCAGGTTTCTTGATTTAGCACATGTACAGATAAGGTTGACTGGCGCCATCTTGGGACTAGCAGGTTGTGATACTACCCTCTGGACCAAAAATATCAAAATTATCAAAAACACTGTTACAATTAGGTCTCCTAAATTTCAACTATATAGATATGTAATGGAGTAATATGAGTCTAAGAACAAAAAAGATAAGTCGATATAAATATAGGCAAACGTTTCATAGATTCTGCTATCCAGTATGGTCCCTAAAATGTCAGATTTGGCATTGATTTGCAACAAAATAGATACATTCAAAATTCACTGCTGACAGAAGAAACTCTTTAACGTCAAGTTACATAATTCTAACATTATCAAAATTCAAAACATGACAGATAATGTTTAAAGGGTTTTCCTGGACATAAAAAAATTAGAAAGGGTTAAAAATGAAAATAAATTGAATTTTCACCTTTTCCGACTGCTTCAGCGCTAGAGCCCCGATGCCCACCACACGGAAACTGGAAGAAATGACAGCTTGTCACATGCATATGACTGCTCAGCCACTCATAGGCTTCAGTGGCCATAAGAGAATCAGTGCTGAAGTTTGTGAGTGATTGAGCGGTCATGTGTACAATGAAAGTTTTTTAAAAATTTTCTGGATAACCTCTTCAAGGGTTTAAAAGTACCTGTGATTCTACCCTACCACAGGAATGATGTAGCTTTCCAATCCATTCAAATATACATTTGTGACACGGCGTATTTATCTTTATAACCTGTTAGGCAACATACTCTTTTTATTGTTTTGCATTGATGTTCTGCTGATAAAATTGATTTGGATTTTTGGAAACATCACAAAAAGAAAGATCTTTAATATTATAGTATTATAATTTTATATTATATATTTAAACATGGAAATATTAAATCAGACATCGAAATGAACATTTGCTCACTACAAAATCAATTGCCATTTTATGATCCAGTCACTATGTGCATACGTTGCATAAATTCTATTTTGCTTTGACAGGTTATTTAATGAAGTTCTTGGTTTTCATTTTCATCTTTCTTATCAAGTTGCGGTAAGACTTTTAAAAAACTTTATCAATTTTCCAAGTTATGTGTAACAGAATATATTGCAAATCACTTTATTGTTGGTAGAACCTGTTAATTGTGACTTATTCAATATTTTATGCTCAATGCATAGAAAAAGTAAATTTACCACTGAGCACTAGGTAAAACGTTTTTACTATTTCATGGTATGGGACTGCATGGTACATATTACTCAAGTCAGATTAAAAAAAATGATAAGACCTTAAAGGGAATGTCCATAACTAGAAACGTCACCAGAAAATTATCTAATATTTTAAATCAAGTTTTTAAGTTAAACATATTTTTAACATTGGTCGCCATTTTTGTTTCTTTTCAATTTTGCACATCACCATGTATATTTTAAAAAAGTTCCAAAATTTTGCAGCTTGCATTCTGGCCATTAGGGCTTAGTCACACGGGCGCATCCGGGCACCGATGCGACCCTCTTCCTGCAGGATAAGACGGTCGCACTGCAGGTCTGGAGAAAGAACACCTGACCGGCTCCATTGCGGGTCATGTGTTCTTTCTTCCGGCGCTGCAGAGAGTCTTCTGCACCTGCAGTGTGGCCGTCTTCTTTGTGCAGGAAGACGGGCGCATCGGCGCCCGGATGTGTCCGTGTGACTAAGCCTTTAGGGCTAATAATAGTCTGAGAGACTTTCTGTTTATTACAGCAGCTATAGGAAACAACAGAAAAGAAATGTTCACTGATCGGATAACCTTTCTAACCTCCTAACCAGCACATTAAATTTGGAGAAACCCTCCTAGAAATGTTACTTTTTTAATTGTATTTAAGTCTCAGGTAAATAGAGTTGACTTATAACTAGGGATGAGCGAGTATACTCGCTAAGGCACTACTCGCTCGAGTAATGTGCCTTAGCCGAGTATCTCCCCGCTCGTCCTGAAAGATTCGGGGGCCGCCGCGGGGCAGGGAGCTGCGGGGGAGAGCAGGGAGGAACGGAGGGGAGATCTCTCTCTCCCTCTCTCCCGCCCGCTCTGCCCCGCTCCCCGCCGCAACTCACCTGACAGCTGCGGCGGCCCCCGAATCTTTAGGGACGAACAGGGAGATACTCGGCTAAGGCACATTACTCGAGCGAGTAGTGCCTTAGCGAGTATACTCGTTCATCCCTACTTATAACACAGTCACCTTTAGTGCATTTTAAACCAACTAAACTCCTCTAAAAGCAGCACACAGCTTTTATACAAAAAGCAAATGCCGAAAATGTTGGAAGAGATTGTAGATTTTCTTCAAGAACACAATGCGAATTTACCTGGAAAATGTCATGTGTTTTTTCAGAATGTTACATATGAAAGCTCTGCCTTTTTTCATGGCGGCAACCAAATGCAGTGCTATTTTAATGTGCAATACTGTACCCAACTTCCTGTTATTCCAACCATATCTTCATGCAGGGTTATTCCATTAAAATCAAGGGTTTTCCATACATTTAGGTATTTTTAAAAACTTCAGGTGATTTTGCTTTAGATGGTGAGTATGCAGTAGGTACATCATGACAAGTAAACTCAACATTGTGATCACATGAGCACTGTCAATGTTCTAATGTGACGAAGATTGAGACATTATGTTACATCTGCTGGGCGCACCTCGCTGTAGCATGGATGCAGGAGTATTATCGTGTTCAAACAGAACATGCTGGCTGGAACACCAGAGGGACAGTAAACTGCATACTGGGAACTGGACTCACGGACAGACATAACGTAAGGACTAACAAAAGACCAAAACACTCACCTTGCATACCTGCACACATAATAGATGGAATCACTACCATAAGTACTAGGTATTAGTTTGTGGATTGGCCAAGTCATGTAAGCCTGTGAGCCCAAACTTCAAGAGTCTTCGTTGTCTTATGGGTCCATACTCTAATGATACAGCATCGATCAGAACCCTGCCTGCAAGCAGGGCGATCACCCTGATAAGGGCAACCCTGCACTGGAACCTAAGGGCCTCACTAGCCCAGAGATGACAAACAATCCAGTGGGACAGGACACAGTTCACACCAACACACTAGGGCTAGCATGCAACACAAAACAGGACTGTTCACACTTAATCTCTGGCTACCTGCACAAACACTGGACAGGACACAGTTCACACACAACACATATAACATGCATGCAGGAAAACCATACTCTAGAGTGAAGGAATATATATATATATATATATATATATATATATATATATATATATATATATATATATATATGCATGCAGCGGGGAATAAGAATATTTTTGACATCAGAAGACTGTAAACTTGCACAGACTTAGTACATACATATTGTAGCTCAAAGTTTGATACAACTATATGAAAGAGGGTCAGAAACTTGTGTGTGCCCTATGGCCATTACTCAGTATGCCACTTGAAAATAGCGTAGTGACTCTTACAGACCGGAAAAGATTTAAATTAAGAGCAGTTTACTTGGGTTGTGGCAATAAGCATACAGTTAAAGTCTTTAGCAGACAGCACAAAACTATTGGCCCCACACAATATTGTGGGACAGAGATTGGCAATTACACACAGCATTGTAACAGAGACCTTGGCAATAACCAATCACAACGGAACGGTCTCTAGAACTTGTAAATTAGCTCTAGCAGGTGCTTACCAACAGTAACAAGACATTCTCTATAATACATAGGTAGATGCCACTAGTAGAAGGTCAGTCTCTATTCGCGGTACACAGTGCTGTCCACAGTTCACTCACAACAGGAAGTTGCTTATCAGGCTGGCTGGATCACAGTCTGTGGTCACTAAATAAATCCTGGTTATCTGGCTTGCGTCTATCCATGTTATAGTCTTTAGGACTTTCTAAAACCTTTCTTAGTTCACTTCTTCCTCATTGAAATATCTAAACACCTTTTTTAAATTTATTTCCTTTAAAGTTACCCTAACAGTCCGACTGAGCCACATATACTTTTTCCGTCAGCTCTCATCATTTATGCAAAGTTACCCTGCATTGTGCAACTGAGCTTGCCAAGATTTGTGACTTATTGCAGAGTACGAAAGAATGACTTTGTCAGCTAGTCTGTGGAACATGACTAACTACAAAATGTCAAGCGTTCTCCGGGTGTAAAGCATCCTTTGACGGAAAAAATAATGGAAGGAGCAGACCAGAATTATTCTGTTACACTGAAGAAACTTTACATTGGCAATGATGAGTGTAGTGGAATATCTAAATAAATTGGAGTGTTCTAACTAATTTGCGCGTCAATTAGTGTTACGTTCTTTGTATAATAGTAGACAATATCTAGATATTTCTAACCTAATTTTGTAAAACAGATTACTGACAAAATATTGTTATTATTAATATTATCAATAATGGGATATTTCCATCTGAGACTTTTATGTCATATCCACATGAAAGTGCCATGAAAATCGGATAGATGCGGGTCCCAACTCTGGGACCCACATTTACTATACCTCTCTTTCTATCTCCACTGCCTCTGACCTGGCTGAACACAGTGGCTGTGGGTGGTCAGGATTTACGGAAATGGCTGTGCTGTGTTATATCCATAGCTCCCACAGAAATCAATGGAAGTTATGGAAACAGTATAACACAGCAAGCTCTACTGTTTCTGTAATTTAGGATTTGCAGAAACAGTGTCGCGCACTGTGTTATACTGTTTCCTTAACTCCCATTGACTTCTATGCAAGATACAGAAGCAGCATAAGTCAGCCCACTTGGCTGTTTCCATATATCCTGACCATCTACAGCCTTCGCATTCAGTCAGGTCGGAATAGTGGGGTCCAGAATTCGAGATAGATATGGGTACCAGAGATGGAGATCGCATCTGTCAGCCTTTCGTGGTGATATGCCATGAAAGTCTTATCTGGGAATACCCCTTTAAAGAGAACTTTTTGGGTTTCGTATGGTTCCCCAGTTGTAGGCAGCACAATATAGTGACACATATTGATTTCATCAGTATGTCACTTATATTGTGTAGGAGATTTGCAATACTTACATTTGTAAGATTGCAGCAATAGGCAGAGATGATTCTGAAGTGGCTCATTAATATTCATATATTCACTACTCCGCCTCTCTACTCCTCTGCCACTCAGGTAACAGGCTTCTCTTTATGAACCATAAGGGTGCATTCACACTTGAGCTATGGCTTTCCATTGCAATTCCTTCTCTCTATTCTGTTTTTGGAACAGAAAACTGGAATTGAAAAATAAATAGAGGTTTCTGTACTAAAAAAAAACTTAAAAATAGCGGAAGAGAAGCAAATTAAAAGCCTTGCATTTTTTTTGAAAACCCATTGAAATCACTAAGGGAAAAACAAATCTTTAATTCAAAAATGGAGCAGACAGATAAATTCCATCAGCAGCAGGAGGCAGAGTGAAGGCAGTGAATATATGAATATTAATGAGCTGCATTGGACTTCCCTCTGTACCACACTGAAAAGCTACATATATAAGTATTAATAAAAGTCCTGCAGTAACTACTATAAGTGACAGACTGATGAAATTACCATGTTTGTCCCTATAATATACTGCAAGCAGACAGGACAGTTTTAGGGACTTAATAGTTTTCTTTAAAGAAAAAGAAAAAATAATTAGGGTCACACATATGAATGCGCAAGAAGAAGAGGACGTCTCAAAACAGAAGTAGGACTTGTAGTGCTGGAAAATGTTACCCTGACATACAGACCTCAGGTAAACTCTAGAGATGAGCGAACACCAAAATGTTCGGGTGTTCGTTATTCGGAACGAACTTCCCGGGATGCTCGAGGGTTCGTTTCGAACAATGAACCCCATTGAAGTCAATGGGCGACCAGAGCATTTTTGTATTTCGCCGATGCTCGCTAAGGTTTTCATGTGTGAAAATCTGGGCAATTCAACAAAGTGATGGGAACGACACAGAAACGGATAGGGCAGGCGAGGGGCTACATGTTGGGCTGCATCTCAAGTTCCCAGGTCCCACTATTAAGCCACAATACCGGCAAGAGTGGGCCCCCCCCCCTCCCAACAACTTTTACTTCTGAAAAGCCCTCATTAGCATGGCATACCTTTGCTAAGCACCACACTACCTCCAACAAAGCACAATCACTGCCTGCATGACACTCCACTGACACTTCTCCTGGGTTACATGCTGCCCAACCGCCCCCCCTCCCCCCCCCCCCACAGCGCACACCAAAGTGTCCCTGGGCAGCCTTCAGCTGCCCTCATGCCACACCACGCTCATGTCTATTTAGAATTGCGTCTGCCATGACGAGGGACCGCAGGCACACACTGCAGAGGTTGGCACGGCTAGGCAGCGACCCTCTTTAAAAGTGGCGGAGCGATAGCCCACAATGCTGTACAGAAGCAATGAGAAATAGAATCCTGTGCCACCGCCATCAGGAGCTGCACACGTGGGCATAGCAATGGGGAACCTATGTGCCACACACTATTCATTCTGTCAAGGTGTCTGCATGCCCCAGTCAGACCGGGCTTTTTAATTCATAGACACAGGCAGGTACAACTCCCTATTGTGAAGTCCCTGTCGACCCACAGCATGGGTGGCTCCCTGGAACCCACCGGCGGTACACAGAAATATCCCATTGCATTGCCCAACACAGCTGAGGTAGTAATGTCGTGCTTAATGCAGGTGGGCTTCGGCCCACACTGCATGCCCCAGTCTGACTGGGGTTCTTTATAAGTGTACAGATGTAGTAAAAACTCCGTGTGCACCTACAGCATGGGTGGGTGCCAGGAAGCCACCGGCGGTACATAGAAATATCCCATTGCATTGCCCAACACAGCTGAGGTAGTAATGTTGTGCTTAACCCTTTCCAATCCAATTTGTATATGGTTTTCCTAGGGGGCTTACTCTTTTTCTGCTGTTATACAACGGCGCTATATGCTGGCTAAAGCCAGTACTGCATGAGCTGACACGTAGGATAGGCTCCGACAGCAGAGAGGCTGGCAATATACAGTAAGAGAACCCCGACGGACGTCTACCAACAACGGAGCTGTACAGCCTTAAACCCTAATGTCTTCACAGGTCACACAGTGGACTGGAAAGGGTTAATGCAGGTGGGTTTCGGCCCACACTACATGCCCCAGTCAGACTGGGGTTCTTTACAAGTGGACACATGTAGGTTAAACTCCCTGTGGACCCACTGCCTGGGTGGGTGCCAGGAAGCCACCGGCGGTACATAGAAATATCCCATTGCATGGCCCAACACAGCTGAGGTAGTAATGTCGTGCGTAATACAGGTGGGCTTCGGCCCACACTGCATGCCCCAGTCAGACGGGTTCTTTAGAAGTGTACAGATGTATTAAAAACTCAGTGTGCACCTACAGCATGGGTGGCTCCCTGGAACCCACCGGCGGTACATAAAAATATCCCATTGCATTGCCCAACACAGCTGAGGTAGTAATGTCGTGCTTAATGCAGGTGGGCTTCGGCCCACACTGCATGCCCCAGTCAGACTGGGGTTCTTTACAAGTGGACACATGTAGGTTAAACTCCCTGTGGACCCACTGCCTGGGTGGGTGCCAGGAAGCCACCGGCGGTACATAGAAATATCCCATTGCATTGCCCAACACAGCTGAGGTAGTAATGTCGTGCGTAATACAGGTGGGCTTCGGCCCACACTGCATGCCCCAGTCAGACGGGTTCTTTAGAAGTGTACAGATGTATTAAAAACTTAGTGTGCACCTACAGCATGGGTGGCTCCCTGGAACCCACCGGCGGTACATAAAAATATCCCATTGCATTGCCCAACACAGCTGAGGTAACGTCAGCTGTAATGCAGGTGGGCTAAAAATTAATTTGATTACACTGTAGGCGAGGGCCCACAAAAATTGCTGTATCAACAGTACTAATGTACATCCCAAAAATTGGCCATGGCCAGCCAAGAGGGCAGGTGAAACCCATTAATCGCTTTGGTTAATGTGGCTTAAGTGGTAACTAGGCCTGGAGGCAGCCCAGTGTAACGAAAAATTGGTTCAAGTTAAAGTTCCAATGCTTTTAAGCGCATTGAAACTTATAAAAATTGTTCTGAAAAATTATTTGAGTGAGCCTTGTGGCCCTAAGAAAAATTGCCCGTTCAGCGTGATTACGTGAGGTTTCAGGAGGAGGAGCAGGAGGAGGAGGAGGAGGAATATTAGACACAGATTGATGAAGCAGAAATGTCCCCGTTTTGGATGGTGAGAGAGAACGTAGCTTCCATCCGCGGGTGCAGCCTACGTATTGCTTACGTATCGCTGCTGTCCGCTGGTGGAGAACAGAAGTCTGGGGAAATCCAGCCTTTGTTCATCTTGATGAGTGTTAGCCTGTCGGCACTGTCGGTTGACAAGCGGCTACGCTTATCTGTGATGATTCCCCCAGCCGCACTAAACACCCTCTCCGACAAGACGCTAGCCGCAGGACAAGCAAGCACCTCCAGGGCATACAGCGCTAGTTCAGGCCACATGTCCAGCTTTGACACCCAGTAGTTGTAGGGGGCAGAGGCGTCACCAAGGATGGTCGTGCGATCCGCTACGTACTCCCTCACCATCCTTTTACAGTGCTCCCGCCGACTCAGCCGTGACTGGGGAGCGGTGACACAGTCTTGGTGGGGAGCCATAAAGCTGGCCAGGCCCTTAAAGACTGTTGCACTGCCTGGGATGTACATGCTGCTCGATCTACGCACATCCCCTGCTACCTTGTCCTCGGTACTGCGCCTTCTGCCACTAGCGCTGTCGGCTGGGAATTTTACCATCAGCTTGTCCGCAAGGGTCCTGTGGTATAGCAACACTCTCGAACCCCTTTCCTCTTCGGGAATCAGAGTGGGCAGGTTCTCCTTATACCGTGGATCGAGCAGTGTGTACACCCAGTAATCCATCGTGGCCAGAATGCGTGCAACGCGAGGGTCACGAGAAAGGCATCCTAACATGAAGTCAGCTATGTGTGCCAGGGTACCTGCACGCAACACATGGCTGTCTTCACTAGGAAGATCACTATTAGGATCCTCCTCCTCCTCCTCCTCCTCCTCCTCCTCAGGCCATACACGCTGAAAGGATGACAGGCAATCAGCCGGTGTACCGTCAGCAGCGGGCCAAGCTGTCTCTTCCCCCTCCTCCTCATCCTCCTCATGCTCCTCCTCCTCCTCCTGTACGCGCTGAGAAATAGACAGGAGGGTGCCCTGACTATCCAGCGGCATACTGTCTTCCCCCGCCCCCGTTTCCGAGCGCAAAGCAGCTGCCTTTATGGTTTGCAGGGAATTTCTCAAGATGCATAGCAGAGGAATGGTGACGCTAATGATTGTAGCATCGCCGCTCACCACCTGGGTAGACTCCTCAAAATTACCAAGGACATGGCAGATGTCTGCCAACCAGGCCCACTCTTCTGAAAGGAATTGAGGAGGCTGACTCCCACTGCGCCGCCCATGTTGGAGTTGGTATTCGACTACAGCTCTACGTTGTTCATAGAGCCTGGCCAACATGTGGAACGTGGAGTTCCACCGTGTGGGCACGTCGCACAGCAGTCGGTGCACTGGCAGCTTAAAGTGATGTTGCAGGGTGCGCAGGGTGGCAGCGTCCGTGTGGGACTTGCGGAAATGTGCGCAGAGCCGGCGCGCCTTTACGAGCAGGTCTGACAAGCGTGGGTAGCTTTTCAGAAAGCGCTGAACCACCAAATTAAAGACGTGGGCCAGGCATGGCACGTGCGTGAGGCTGCCGAGCTGCAGAGCCGCCACCAGGTTACGCCCGTTGTCACACACGACCATGCCCGGTTGGAGGCTCAGCGGCGCAAGCCAGCGGTCGGTCTGCTCTGTCAGACCCTGCAGCAGTTCGTGGGCCGTGTGCCTCTTATCGCCTAAGCTGAGTAGTTTCAGCACGGCCTGCTGACGCTTGCCCACCGCTGTGCTGCCACACCGCGCGACACCGACTGCTGGCGACATGCTGCTGCTAACACATCTTGATTGCGAGACAGAGGAGGAGGAGGAGGAGGAGGAGGGTGCTTTAGTGGAGGAAGCATACACCTCCGCAGATACCAGCACCGAGCTGGGGCCCGCAATTCTGGGGGTGGGTAGGACGTGAGCGGTCCCAGGCTCTGACTCTGTCCCAGCCTCCACTAAATTCACCCAATGTGCCGTCAGGGAGATGTAGTGGCCCTGCCCGCCTGTGCTTGTCCACGTGTCCGTAGTTAAGTGGACCGTGGCAGTAACCGCGTTGGTGAGGGCGCGCACAATGTTGCGGGAGACGTGGTCGTGCAGGGCTGGGACGGCACATCGGGAAAAGTAGTGGCGACTGGGAACTGAGTAGCGCGGGGCCGCCGCCTCCATGATACTTTTGAAGGACTCAGTTTCCACAACCCTATACGGCAGCATCTCAAGGCTGATGAATTTTGCTATGCGGACGGTTAACGTTTGAGCGTGCGGGTGCGTGGCGGCGTACTTGCGCTTGCGCTCGAACACTTGCGCAAGCGACGGCTGAACGGTGCGCTGAACTACACTGCTGGATGGGGCCGAGGACAGCGGAGATGAGGGTGTGGGTGCAGGCCATGAGGCGGTAGTGCCTGTGTCCTGAGAGGGGGGTTGCATCTCAGTGGCAGGTTGGGGCACAGGGGGAGAGGCAGGGGTGCAAACCGGAGGCGGTGAACGGCCTTCGTCCCACCTTGTGGGGTGCTTGGCCATCATATGTCTGCGCATGGTGGTGGTGGTGAGGCTGTTGGTGTTGGCTCCCCGGCTGAGCTTTGCGCAACAAAGGTTGCACACCACTGTTCGTCGGTCGTCAGGCGTCTCTGTGAAAAACTGCCAGACCTTAGAGCACCTCGGCCTCTGCAGGGTGGCATGGCGCGAGGGGGCGCTTTGGGAAACACTCGGTGGATTATTCGGTCTGGCCCTGCCTCTACCCCTGGCCACCGCACTGCCTCTTGCAACCTGCCCTGCTGATGCCCTTGACTCCCCCTCTGAAGACCTGTCCTCCTGAGTAAGCGTTGCACACCAGGTGGGGTCAGTCACCTCATCGTCCTGCTGCTCTTCCTCCGAATCCTCTGTGCGCTGCTCCCTCGGACTTACTGCCCTTACTACTACCTCACTGCAAGACAACTGTGTCTGATCGTCATCGTCCTCCTCACCCACAGAAAGTTGTTGAGACAGTTGGCGGAAGTCCCCAGCCTCTTCCCCCGGACCCCGGGAACTTTCGAATGGTTGGGCATCAGTGACGATAAACTCCTCTGGTGGGAGAGGAACCGCTGCTGCCCAATCTAAGCAGGGGCCCGAGAACAGTTCCTGGGAGTGTTCCCGCTCCTGAGCAGGTGTTATTGTAGTGGAGTGAGGAGGCTGGGAGGAAGGAGGAGCAGCAGACAGAGGATTCGGATTGGCAGCAGTGGACGGCGCAGAACTGCGGGTAGACGATAGGTTGCTCGAAGCACTTTCTGCCATCCAGGACAGGACCTGCTCACACTGCTCATTTTCTAATAACCGTCTCCCGCGTGGACCCATTAATTGGGCGATGAATGTGGGGACGCCAGAAACGTGCCTGTCTCCTAATCGCGCAGCAGTCGGCTGCGACACACCGGGATCAGGAGCTCGGGCTGTGCCCACACCCTGACTTGGCCCTCCGCGTCCTCGGCCGCGTCCACGTCCTCTAGGCCTACCCCTACCCCTCAGCATGCTGTATTACCAGTGATTTGATTTCACAGGCAGGAAATAAATTGGCGCAAGACTGCAGGCCAAATATAATTTTTGCCCTTTTTGGAAAACGAAAGGCCCCACTGCCTCTAGTGAATGAATTATCTAAGTTTAATAACTGTGCTGTGTCCCTGCTAATGTGTCACAGAACGTGAAGGTAGCAGAGTTATTATAACTCTTGGAGAGCAGGTATTTTTTTCCCAATTAAGGAAAGCAAATGGCGAAGCCAGCAGTAAAGCGTAGCTGGGTGCGTCTGATTTAGCAATGTTGTTCACGCAGCTCACACGTGTCCACCGCCCTTAGGACGGACAGAGGCTGGACAAATAGATTTGTTTTCAGTTTTTTTCCACCAAAAGGCAGCACTGCGTATATTCAATGAACATGAGAAGTTTAATAACTGTGCTGTGTCCCTGCTTATGTGTCACAGAACGTGAGGGTAGCAGAGTTATTATAACTCTTGGAGAGCAGGTATTTTTTTCCCAATTAAGGAAAGCAAATGGCGAAGCCAGCAGTAAAGCGTAGCTGGGTGCGTCTGATTTAGCAATGTTGTTCACGCAGCTCACACGTGTCCACCGCCCTTAGGACGGACAGAGGCTGGACAAATAGATTTGTTTTCAGTTTTTTTCCACCAAAAGGCAGCACTGCGTATATTCAATGAACATGAGAAGTTTAATAACTGTGCTGTGTCCCTGCTTATGTGTCACAGAACGTGAGGGTAGCAGAGTTATTATAACTCTTGGAGAGCAGGTATTTTTTTCCCAATTAAGGAAAGCAAATGGCGAAGCCAGCAGTAAAGCGTAGCTGGGTGCGTCTGATTTAGCAATGTTGTTCACGCAGCTCACACGTGTCCACCGCCCTTAGGACGGACAGAGGCTGGACAAATAGATTTGTTTTCAGTTTTTTTCCACCAAAAGGCAGCACTGCGTATATTCAATGAATAACAACTGTGTTGTCGCCCTGCCTATACAATTCTTTCCCTGCAGTATCAATGGAGGGTGCAATGGTCTGCAGAGGCGATTTTGAGAAGCAAAAAAAAATGCAGCACAGCTAACAGCAGCCTGGACAGTACTGCACACGGATAAATATGGCCCTAGAAAGGACCGTTGAGGTTCTTGAAGGCTACACTCACTCCTAACACTCTCCCTGCCTATGCAGCACTTCTGTCCCTAATGCCAGGTGCAACGGTCTGCAGAGGCGATTTTGAGAAAAAAAAATTTGCCACTGCTAACAGCAGCCAACACACAGCTATCAGTGGCCCTAATAAGGACCTTTGGGGGGTCTTGAAGCCTACACTAACTACCAATTCTTTCCCTACAGCAGCTCCGGTACAAACAGCACTGTCCCTCATCTAACTCACACCGCATCTGAGGCGAACCGCGGGAGGGGCCGACTTTTATGTTCGGGTGACACCTGATCTTCCCAGCCACTCACAGCAGGGGGGTGGTATAGGGCTTGAACGTCACAGGGGGAAGTTGTAATGCCTTCCCTGTCTTTCAATTGGCCAGAAAAGCGCGCTAACGTCTCAGGGAAGGAAGTGAAAATAACCAGAACACCGCATGGTGTTCGTTACGAATAACGAACATCCCGAACACCCTAATATTCGCACGAATATCAAGCTCGGAAGAACACGTTCGCTCATCTCTAGTAAACTCCTATCTGCCTTATAAACTGAGTGAAACACTGGCTCTCCACAGACAAAACAGGAAAAGGGTAAAAGGATCAGGCAATGGTGAATATGACAAAATAAAAATAAAAAAATCGTCTATATGGCTACTCTGTAAATTAATATTTCTGTCATTCATTAAAGAAAAGAGTAATTTTGCCACCTAAATACTTCTAAAGCTTTTGTTTGCTAATGATGAGTGGAAGAAGGAGAACTTTGAATAAAGTTATGACCCATTTATATGCAGCGATTGTCACTCAAAATTCATTCAAACGAGCGAAAGTGAGCGATAATCGTTATGTGTAAATGCGAAGCCATCGTACACTATTAGTTCACTTGTCGTTGGTCGCTAACTTTCAGCCTGCATGGAAGTAGTTGCTAGTTTGAACGCTTGTAGGTTTAAACAGCAGTCCTTCAGTCATTCAAACAACTCAATGGGAAGGGTGATTGTTTGCCCGGCTAAACAAAATGATTCATTCAAATGCCAGTCCCCACACTGCCACAGTAGAAATGGCTTTTTCTTCACACTAATTAAAAAACGCCCAAGTGGAGATCCTTCGCATATACATACGCCCACCTGAGCAAACAATTGAACGCTTATCTTTACATATAAACACTACCAAATGACCCAGCAAACAAGGGAAATGGCAAGCATTTCAACCGACTATCTTTACGTGTAAACACTCATCGTTTGAAAGCAAAAAATTCATTGAGCCGTTAGTTCCAATGACAATCGTTGCATCAAAATGGGCCAGAATCATTCAGGAGCCACAGTGACTCTCTTTTATTTGAGAGCTGGAATCCGCTGAATCACTGGAGTGTAGGACCTCCTACCTGGTACCATAAGTGGAGTTGTGTCTTTAACGTTCTACTCTCCATTACACTCCAGAATAGTGCAGAAACAGCAGCAAGATTTATTCAGTGGGATCCCACAATACACAGGCTAGGCAACGTGATGATGGACACTTGTTCCAACCTACTCCATTAGACAGCATGTCCCCAACCCACCTAGAGCCCAGAGTCTATTCTGGAGTCCTCGGATACTGTGGATCTGGCTGCTTGATGTCATGTGGACCTGGAAGGGGTACTGTTTATTGACTCTACAGCAGTGGTCCCCAACCTTTTTGCCACCAGGGACCGGCTTCCAGCAAGACCATTTTTACAAGGCCCGTCAGGGTTGGGCGGCACATGGTCGGGGCTTTGGTTATATAGGGCGGGGTTATGGAGGGGGTTGGAGTTTAGTCCATTCTTATTTAAATATGACATTTAGAATGTCCTGGCAGTACACACATAGGGCAGTATATAGTCTATCCCCCCCACCCCCAGCACACACATAGGGCAGCACATAATTTATCTCCCCCCCCAGTAATAGACAGCCCCCACCCCTCAGTAATAGACAGCCCCCACCTCTCAGTAATTAGCAGCCCTTCCCCCTGTAATAAGTAGCTCCCCCAGTAATAAGTAGCTCCCCCAAGTAATAACCATCCCCCCCAGTAATAACCATCCCCCCCAGTAATAAGCAGGTCCCCCTCCCCCCGTAATAAGCAGGTCCCGCCCCCCGTAATAAGCAGGTCCCCCCCAGTAATAGACAGGTCCCCCCCAGTAATAGGCAGGTCCCCCCCAGTAATAGGCAGTGCCCCACCCCCAGTAATAGGCAGCCCCCCCAGTGATAAGCAGCCCCTTCCCCTGTAATAAGTATCCCCCCCCCAGTAATAAGCAGCCCCCACAGTAAGCAACCCCCCCCAGCAATAAGCAGGTCCCCCCCAGTAATAAGAAGTCCCCCCCCCAGTAATAGGCAGCCCCCCCAGTAGTAAGTAGCCCCCACCCCCCAGTAATAGGCAGCCCCGCGTAATAGGCAGCCCCTTCCCCTGTAATAAGTAGCCCCCCCCCCGTAATAACCAGCCCCCCAGTAATAACCAGCCCCTTACCCTGTAATAAGTAGCCCCCCCCCCAGTAATAAGCAGGTCCCCCCAGTAATAAGCAGGTCCCCCCAGTAATAAGCAGGTCCTCCCCAGTAATAGGCAGCCCCCCAGTAATAAGTAGCCCCCCCCCAGTAATAACCAGCCCCCCAGTAATAGGCAGCCCCTTCCCCTGTAATAGGTAGCCCCCCCCCCAGTAATAGGCAGCCCCCCCATAATATGCAGCACCACCACCCCCCTCCCCATAATAGGCAGCCCCCCCCCAGTAATAGGCAGTTCCCCCTAGTAGTAAGCAGCCCCCCAACCCATATACTTACCTCCTCCCTGCTGTCGCTCTCTGTCTGCTTGCCCTGACGTCAGCCCGGAACGCTTCCTCTCCGAGTCCTCTCCTGTGGAACTAATGAGCAGGGGACTCGGGGAGGAGAATCCTAGCTGCACAGACGTCAGTGTCTGCGCCGGGATGAGCGCGATTACCAGCGGAGAGCTGCGGCTCCCCCGCTGGTAATCGCTTCAGTGGTGAGCGGCGTCCGCACGCCGCGGGCCACAAAACACAAGGCCGGATTCGGCCCGCGGGCCTTGTGTTTAGAGCAAAATTTCCCGGCGGTGCCGCGGACCGGCGCTAAACATCCAACGGCCTGGCCCCGGTCCACGGCCCGGTGGTTGAGGACCCCTGCTCTACAATACCCCCTATACTAAGTTTCTCCATTCTTAGCACTGTTTATGTGGGGCTTTTTTATTGTTAGTATACTGCCCTGAGCATAATGTATTTCTATATTTCTTAGCCACATCACATTGGGACCTGGGGGCCAAGGGGTCTTCAAAATAGTGCAGCACACTTCACAGTGGATTTCCTGGTGATAGAGGAGTATACATTGTGTAGATACATGATCGCTATCTTTGTCCTGGGTAGTAAGGGGAGGGGTTGCACCTTTGGTAAGTTCCCTTCCCCTGCCAGGTGATTTTATCTGGATGCTTTGTTTCTTTATTGTATCCATCTGTGGAGCTCTGTTTCTTGATTTGATTACTATTTTGTTAACTAGGGAATGTAGCTAGATTTAATACAGCTCAGTTTCCTAGTCCATCGACTGGGCAGTGCTTTACATTGACACCATATTATTTAGTCACTTTTTCACTATATCATAGAATTACTTTGGTTCCTTAAAGAAGGCGGGGGGATGTCATACGTACAGAAAAACCTGTGAATAGAAAAATAAAAAAAGATATGGCTATCTAAATGTGCAGAGGTAAAAACAAAATAATCCACTGTGTTCTTATATTATCTTAATGGGGTATGCCCATCTCAGCAAATTATCCCTTATCCATAGGTAAGGGGATAACTTGCTGATTGGTGGCAGTCCAACTGCTGGGACCCCCACTAATCCCAAGTTTCCAACCCTGATGTTCTCCCTTTGAATTCAATGGAGCCAGCACTACAGCCAGCTCCATTGAAAGAAATGGGCCGCTGGCAAGCCCTGCAGTGATTTTCGGGGAAGGGCTTTAAATATAAGATCCCTAAAATGTGTAAAAAATATATACTCACTAGAGATGAGCGAACGTACTCGGTAAGGCCGATTTCGCAATCGAGCACCGCGATTTTCGAGTACTTCACTACTCGGGTGAAAAGTACTCGGGGGTGCTGTGGGCGAGCGGGGGGTTGCAGAGGGGAGTGGGGGGGAAGAGGGAGAGAGAGAGGGCTCCCCCCTGTTCCCCGCTGCTACCCCCCGCTCCACCACACCACGCCCCGCCCCACAGCGCACCCGAGTACTTTTCACCCGAGTAGTGAAGTACTCGAAAATCGCGGTGCTCGATTGCGAAATCGGCCTTACCGAGTACGTTCGCTCATCTCTAATACTCACCTCTCTGCAGCTGCCGGGGCTCAGGCGCGTCTAGCCGGGTCTTCTCCTGAACTGCTATGAAGAGCTTTCAGCAGGCGGGAATTTAAAATCCCTGCCTGCTGAAAGGGCTGCCTCTGATTGGCTGAGCACTGTGACTAATCAGAGGCAGCACTCAGCTATTGAATGACAGCTGAGAGCTGCCTCTGATTGGTCACAGTGCTCAGCCAATCAGAGGCAGCCCTTTTAGCAGGCGAGGATTTTAAAAACCCTGCCTGCTGAAAGCTCTTCTTAGTAACTCAGGAGAAAACCCGGCTAGACATGCCTGAGCCCCGGCAGCTGTAGAGAGGTGAGTATATATATTTTTTTTATTTTTTACACATTTTAGGTATGATTTTTTAGGGAAGGGCTTATATTTAAAGCCCTTCCCCGAAAACCACTGTAGGACTTGCCGGCAGCCCATTGCTTTCAATGAAAGCAGCTGCAGTGCTGGGTCAATTAAATTCAATGGGAGAACATTGTGGTCCTCTGTCACAGCTGTGACAGCTGTGGCAGAGGATTTCTTCATCTCCGCGGGAGTCCCATTGTCACTGGGTACTGTGACAATGCTGTGACAATGCTGTGACAGAGTTTAGTGACAAGGGGACTCCCCGCGGAGATGAAGAAATCCTTTGCCACAGCTGTCACAGCTGGAGCAGAGGATCGCGATGTTCTCTGTATGTCAATGGGGCCGCCGCGGCTGCCACCGGCCCCATTGACCAAAGGTGAAACCTCTGAATGTGATAGCATTCAGGGGTTTCACATCCAAGGGATTCCCTGCTGCAGCATCTGCAGCAGGGGATAGTGGGCAGCACACTTTATGTGTGCCAAAGCGCAGCCAAGGCGTTTTTTTCTGCATGCCAACCGCTTCGGTCCAGTAAATGTTTGTGCGTTTGCATTATGTGCACAAAAAATTTGCACGTTCAAACACCCATCTGACTGAGCCCTAATAAGGAGGCAAATACTAATGACATACGGGTGCAATATCATCTATGACATGTCCGTATTATAGATCTGTATTACAGACGAATAGAATATGCTTATCTGAAACTAGCCTTGAAGAAGTTGTCCCACTTCCAGCTGCTTTGCTGCAGGAAGCAGGCAGCTCAGTACATTATGCAGTGACCCAGGTTGGTATGCAAACCTTCAACCTGCAGTACCAACCCAGGCCACTGCACAATGCTTGGAGCTGTCTGTTTCCTGCATCAAGAAGTGGGACGACCCCTTTAAGCAAATAAAATAATCAGAATTATCCATTAAACTATATTCAATTAGATTCTATACATATAATGTCTGCAAACTGAGCACATAACTTTTTTTCTTCTTACATCATGAGTACAGGTATTAAACATAAACTTTCTGAGCTGTAGTATAGAAAGGGAAAAGCATATATGTAGCAATGATTATTGACTGGGAGAAATTAAATTCAATATACATGACTCATCAGTGTTCTACATTTCATTACTGACATGTAGTACCTGTGAAGGTATTATCTTTGTAACAGTCATCGGCTCCCATATCATCATTTTCCACCATTCCGATTATTTTCTATAATTTCTCTTACAGAAAACTGTAACTAATAATTTGATTACATTACTTTCAATGTGTATATAGCCTTAAGTGGTTAAGTAGAATTTGCTGTTAAACTTGCTGCATGCTCCATATGTCGTTATTAAATATGGATCCAGCATGACCTAAATCCAAGCTCTTCTAAAAATAGCAATAACTGTGAATTCGAGGGGGAACAAATCTCCAGTTTGCTGTTTGATGCCGATGAGTTATATTTAAAATAAATTCTGCAATGGATAACCACATTCATGTAGCAGAAAAAAAATGAAAATGTCAAATTATGAATCCAGCAGAAAGTAACTTAAAAATAGAACAACCAGTGGACTGTATTCTTTAGCTGAGGTCACAAAAATACATTCGGTAATTTTTCTATCAGTTTGGAAAGTATATGCTTATGTGGCCGAGCATCCAGAGCTCGGTTAATCCTCTTCAATAAATATTTAAAAGAAAAAACAGAACCAGCCTTCATGAATTTGTTTTCTGGGTCAGCAGAGATGAAGTAGAACCAGCTGATTAGCAAGGCAGAAAGAATGCACCGGGGATTGCTGAATAGCAGCTCACTTATATCGGAAGCTCTTTGTGACAGGACTTTCCTGCTAAATCCTAAGTCTATATGTTAAGGCATATTTTCTCATTTTATTTTTTGCTTGAGCTATTCTCCTTTGCTACTTCCCGTATTACTCTCACACTATAATCACACTTAATGTGTAGGATCAAACTGTTTAAATATACTCGACTGACAGTAAAAAAAAACTTTCCGTGATCAGACAAGCTAACTTACAGCGCGCCTATTGTTATACCTCTGCTTTTTTTATATAACTCAATAGAACATTTGAATATAGGAGAACATGGCATCTTCATCACCTTTTAGTAGCCTATTATTCCCTTATCCTTGTCTGCAGGATTTCTGTAAATGTGCAGAAACCTCTTTATTGACCAGAAAGTCTTTTTAGATTGAAACCATAAATAATAGACAACGAAGAGGGTTCGCTGCAGCCGGCTGTAAATGCTGTGATAGGGGAGGGGGGTGTTACAAACTCTCTGCTCAGCAGAGAATGTCTGAGACTACATGATAGCAGTAAGAAAAAGACTACTGATTGGCTCAAAGCACATTTTACATCTTTGACATCCCACAAGCACATTAAGCAGAATAGATACATTTCTCCCTCCTCCCAACTGTTCTGGATACAAAATGTCAGTCCCACATTCTGGGGGCTGTACTGCTGTCCCAAGATGCATGCAGAGTGTACTGATTCCATTCTCTGTCTCCACTCCTTCCTGTGACTCTCTACAGTCCAGCTGCAGTAAAAAATTGTAATTTTCATCACACACACTAGTAGTGCTGATGTGCTCCCTGACTCCTCCTTTCAGGAAAGTGAAACACTATAACTAATGGGGCTACAGAGGGAGCACTATAACTAAAATGGGCCACAAAGGGGAGCAGTATAACTGAATTGGACCACAAAAGGGCCACTATAACTAAGAGGGGTAACAGACCAATTGGGTCTCAGAAGAATTATAACTAATGGGGTTGCTCGCAGGAGGACTAAAACTAATTGGCTCACAGAGGGGGTAATAAAGTAAATTGGATCACAGAGGGGACACTAAAACTAATGGGGCCACTGAAGGAGCAGAACAACTAAGTGAGGCCAAAGAGGGGAATATTATAGCAAACAAAATTTACAATAAATACTGATAAATATGGGGTATTGGTAAATATTTTGGACAAAATATTCAAGCTTGCAACCCACGTCAAAGGTCCTCTTTATCTTGTGAGTCCCTACACTAACATTACAAACAAATCACAGAAAAAAAAGATAATAATTAGAGATGAGCGAGTATACTCGCTAAGGCACATTAATCGAGCGAGTAGTGCCTTAGCTGAATATCTCTTGGCTCGTCTCTAAAGATTTGGGGCCGGCGCCGGTGACAGGTGAGTTGCGGCGGGGAGCAGGGGGGAGCGGGAGAGAGAGAGGGAGAGAGAGATCTCCCCTCCATTCCTCCCCACTCTCCCCCGCCCCCCGCCGGCCCCCGAATCTTTAGAGATGAGCGGGGAGATACTCGGCTAAGGCACTACTCGCTCGAGTAATGTGCCTTAGCGAGTACGCTCGCTCATCTCTAATAATAATTCAAAAATCGCAGAAGGTGGAAATACTGACTGGAATACTGGGGCAGGTATAAACATTACATTCCACAGTATGCAGACAGGCAAATTCCTATATGAAGAAGCATTGCAGTCAACAGCCACTCAAAGTCCTAACTTATATTGGGGGCAATGGCTGCTTAGTAAGCAGTTTGGCTGGGGAGCCTGGGGTGTCAGTACCAGTTTGGTTCACCTTTGAGGTGCAATGCCTCACGATACAGCAATTTGCCTGTCTGCATACTGTGGGATGTGGTATTTATACATGCCCTTGTATTTTGTATCAGTATACCAGTAAGTTTGGTCACCTTCTGTGATTTTTAAAAAATAAGCCACCTGTCTCACGAAATACAAAACTCAGAACCAAAAATTTGCATGCACATTCATGCATGTATACTCATACAAATACATATGCACATTTTTTATATTTTCCATAGCACACAAAAACGAAGAAAAAAACAAGAGAACAATACACAGCACGGAATAACAAAAACAAAACAATGTAGAAGATTGTAGCCTTGGTCCTATCTTAAACTATCATACTCTAAACCTAAATTACAAAGAACCCCACACTCCACCCTGGCACAAAGCAGTCTGGGAGCTGCAAGTTATTCTGAATATTCTCCCAGAAAGTTATAAATCAGCGCAGCGTGGAAGTCACGCCAGCACTACAAGTCTATACCCTGTGTCTCTGTCTGGGATAGGCCAGGCTACATTGTACACCCACACACCTCCACCCTGCTGCAGCCCAAGGGCGAAGTCCATACCATGAGGCCATGCCCAGTGTCTATTATATAGGAAGCACCAGACTACAATTAAAGGCTCAAATGCTCTTATACACTCTCTCCCCCGTCCTCAAAAAAACATTCTTCCCCACCCAACACATCTATAACCCCTAATTCTACCAACTATACAACATGTACATAACATATATGATATATACTTAATACATAACAGATGTAATGCTCTAAGTATCTCATTTAGCTCCTTGGCAATAATACATTATCATACTAACACTATATACACTCCTTAATGCCCAAATTTCAGGCAATTAAGGCACTTTCACATGGAACGAGCTGTCGGGCGCAGATCCACGAAAGATTGTTCTCATGATGATTTTTCCTGTGCTTCTACACAGGAATGATAATCACATTTGGTAAATGGAGGCAAAGCAGGCCAGGGATTGTTCCAGCCCACCCACCTCCATTCATAGTAAACAGGCAGTCATTCCTAGATGAATGACTGCCTGTTTACATGGGCCATTGCATGCAGAAACTGAACGGCGATTGAGAAAGGAACAAATTATCATTTGTCATTCAATCTGGGCATGCATTTCCTGAATGCAGGAATCTGAATGATTTATCGGCCTGAGTAAAAGGGCCCTAATTTGCAAGCTATCCTGAATGTTCTACCACAAAGTTATATATGAATCTACTCAGCTCCTCCAGCTCTATAACAGGTTGCCTGTTGATCTGACTGCATTTTCAAAAAGACAGATTCACTTTACGCTTATGTCCATTTGACAACATCAATAATATTAACAACTACTTATAGTACCCTGTTTCTCTGAAAATAAAACCTACCCTGAAAATAAGTCCTTCCCTGATTTTTTTTAGGATTTTTGGGGAGGCTTGGAATATAAGTTCTGACCTGAAAATAAGACCTTGCTGCATTACATAAAAAAAGGAATATATTATCTAGCAAGCTTGATCCAGGTCCCTCCTGCTACTCTCCGGAGCTCTAACGCTCTTCTTATAGTTCTCGGCCACCCACAGAAGAACCCTTCCTGGATTCATAAATCCCACCTCCAGGAAGTGATCGCTCTGATTGGTTCTCGAGCACTGCTCAGCCAACCAATGCAGCACTTAATGAACCAATGCAATGGCTGTGTTCATTGAGCATTGCATTGACTGGCTGATCAGCAGTAGAAGAACCAATCACAGCCATCACATTGTGGAGGTGGGATTTATGAATTGGCCAATCAATGCTGTTGATCAGGGTTCTGGAAAGCACTGGATGGGACATGGACCGAACCTACTAGGTAAGTATAATAAGGCATCCCCAGAAAATAAGACATAGCACCTCTTTTGGGGCAAAAATGATTATAAGACAGGGTATTATTTTTAGGGAAACACGGTATATACTACTAACATATTCTGCAACTTTTTACAGGAGAAGCAGTAAACTTACAAAACTATAATAAAAACGTATACATAAAAGAACAATAATATGAACGATAGAGCACTTTCCATAAGAGCTTACAATCTATGGGTAATGAACATATTAACCAGCTGTTCCGATACTGTAGTATACAGCTTTACCAGAAAATACACTTTTATTTCAGTGCCAATGTATCTTACTGTTTATCACTTAAATTGGCTTTGTGGGTTGCATTTCAATTAATAATTTGGTTCTATCAGATTAGCAATGCACACTCTGTGATTGTGACAACTACAAAAGTGGCTATCTGATTTACAATCTGTACTTTGTAACTCTGAAAAACATAATTACATTACTTCTGTAATGAATGTGATTGTTTCTCAAAGACAAGCTCTGATATTCTAGTAAAGCGCATTTCCAGTCCTTTTACAGTGTATTGTTAGATGAGCTTTCACTTCTGTTCCTATAATGGCAAACTAGAATATCAGTTAATTCTCTGCAATCCAATGACAGCCATTAAGAAATAAGATGAGATGAGATAAAGACAAGCAGGATGTTCTGTAGTTTCCCGATAAGACTTTTCACAGGCACTTCTGTTCTCCCTGGAGATGATTTCTAAAGCTTGCCATCAAGGAACTTTGATTATGGAACTGAGAAAGAGCAAACCAGCTTGATGAAGATAAGATTATGAAGTCTCAGATGTGTAACTTAAAATAGAAAGGTAAAATTAAATAAGGCAGTTTTTGGATGGAAACTTCCCAGTATGGTGTAAAGGCCAACTGTCTTGTGAGACGGATTATGTACACATCTTTTATACTTGCATTATGAGATTTCTAACTTATTGTGTAGCAGGCATCCATGCGGAACACACATACCATTTCACAGAGTCATAGTAAAATCATCTTTAGTGTGTCAATTTTTTGGAGTACCGAAGAATCAACACTAGAGATGACAGTGGGATGACTTTTTCCCATCAAAGCCTTGGGATCACTCTTGTTAGTGAAACTGATAATGTATTTCAAGCAATTATCAATTGGTATAGACATAAGTGTCTGCTAGATGTGGCAGGATAAGCTTAGGATCGCCTTGGTTAAGGTCAAAGGACACGTCTCTTCTCCAAAACACGCAGTTGGCAGCCAGGATTATATTTAATTGACACTTGATTGTATTTTTATTGAGCATGGTTGCATTTAAAAATGAAAGTAACAACAGTACAGGAACAAATATATTCCTTGCCTGCCCGGCACTAAGTAGACTGACTTATCCTTCTCCAACAACTGGTAGGCTTCCCCCTACCAGTTAACAAAGCACAAGTTTCAGCAATTGCACTTACAAGGTATATTGTGAGACTCCCACAGAGCAACTAATGATCCTTTGACACTGAACGATTCGGAAGAAGAACTGTTTGCATGAGTGAACATGCTGATGACATTATCACCAGCTCGTATAGCCTGTTTAGACAGCCAGCTTCATCTTTGAGAATCATTCACTTCTTGCTCACTAGTAATTATTAGGAAATTATAGTACCAACGTTTCTGTGTTTTATATATGTTGTAGGACCTGTGATGACATCATCAGTGGTGGAGCGATTATGTCACCAGGGGCGGAGCATGAGAGGCACCCACACACATACTCATGGTCAAGTGGTCATTAGTAGTTTGATTGTTTCACATTTCTAAGTGAAACACTAAATGGGAAGAGTTTAAATGCAACAAAAAGTGAGCGAGCCAACAATGATTTTTACGCAGGCTGAAACTGAATGCTGAACAAGAAGCGAATGATTATCGCTCATTGTTCAGTCATTGGCTTGCGTTTATACCAAACAATCTTAAGGCCTTATTTCTACGAGTGCATATTGGCTGGCGTTTTCCCGGCCGGCCGATATACGCTTCCATCTAAGCAGTTCCCTTCCTTCCCTCCCCCTCACTGGCTCTCTGCCTCTCTCCTCCTCTCCAAGTGGTTTGCAATGAGAGGGGTGGGTCGGTGGAGGAACTAAGCTCCCACACCGTGTCCATAGCCAGCAATGGGAGTGGTCGGGACAGAATGGAACTTAGCTCCGCCCACCCTCACCCATTGCAAATGCCGGACTGGAGGAGAGAGACAGTGAGGGGGGGGGAAGGGGGGAACTGCTTAGATGGAAGCATATATCGGCCGGCCGAGAAAACGTCGGCCGATATACGCTCGTGTAAATAAGCCCTAACTATGAGACATGGTAGAGGGAGCTTCTGATCATTGAGGGAACAATAGATTCTAAGGTGTATCTAAGCATTTTGCATGAAAATATAAAGGCAGCAGTTCATGACTTCAAGTTGAAGACATGTTGGGTGCTGCAACAAGGTAATGATCCAAAGTATACAAGTAACAAGATAATGATTGGAAAAAAACAATATTTATGTTTTGGAATGGCCAAGTCAGAGTCCTAACCTTAAGCCAACTGAAATACTGTGACGTGACCTGAAGAGGGCTAACCATCCCATAAATATTAATGAACAGAAACATGATTGCAGGGAGGAATGGTCCAAAATTTCTATTCATATTTGCAGCTACAGAAAATGTTTGAAGGTAATTGCTGTTGTAGAAGGATTTTCGCCTTATTAAATTTAGGTGTTCACTTGCTTTTTCTTCTTGCGCTGTTCATGTTTACTCGATGTGCTCAATGACATGAAATATATAAATATTTGTACCTTGTTTGTTTAGTTAGATTGTGTTGTTTTTTCTATAGCTGTGATTTTTATTAGTAATCAATGTAGAAATCTAGTTAATTTCAAAAAGTTCACTTCCTTAGGCCGGCTGCACACGGCCGTGACGGGCTCTGCCGTGGAATTCCGCAGCGGAGCCCATCACAGCGCCCCCCAGAGACCCCATACTTACCTGCGGATCTGGCGTCCTGGGTCCAGCATGACACTTCGGCATGACGCGCCGCAGCGTCATGTGACACGCCGGCCACGTCACAGGACACGCCCACAGCGTCACATGACACGGCCGGCCGTGTCATATGACGTGACGGCGATAGGCGGAGAGGCGATTTCACGCTATCTTCCACTGTGCTACAGTGGAAGATGGCGTGAACGGACGGCTTCCATTGACTGCAATGGAAGCCGTCCGCGCGTACACCCGCGGCAAATAGAGCCTGCCGCGGGTCAGGACGGGAGATTTTACGGTGCGGAATTCCGCCGTGGAATACCGCACTGTAAGCATTGAGCTATTAGGTTCAATAAAACCTAATAGCTGTGGGCAACGGAGTGGATTTCCGCTGTGTATTACCTGGCGGAAATCCGTCCGTGGGAAGGGGGCCTTATGGTTCTGAAAGATGATATAGCCCATCTTTGCCCGTCTATGTTTATTCAGTCCCTGGTATATTCTAGTCTAACTGGATCTCAAACAGATTTCCCTTCAAAACACCACCAAATTTTAACAAAACCACAATTTTGCTGCCTGCTTGGCTTATTGTTTATAGTCAAAACCAGCCTATAATTAAAAACATTTTTGTATTCACGCTTATTAAAAAAAAAATTCTATCCCCAGATATACCAGAAATAATATTAGAATAGCGCCACCTGCTGTTTTTCTTCTGTGTCCACCCATCAGTATTTATTAAAAACTGGTCACACATGCTCAGTCTTGCTTCTCTCTCTCTGATTTACTGGTTATGTGGAGGAATCCTGCTACCCTTCACATAACTCATGACATTTGTTATATGTAGTATAAGTTACTAATAATTACCCCTAGGAATTGCAGGTAATATAAATATTCATGTTAAATTCCTTGGGAGAAATGGAACAAAATTAGTTAATAGATAATTAACAATATATCTATTACATATACACATCATTGAACCTAACTGGTATAGTTGGATGAATGATTTTGGGTGGACTATTGCTAGGAAACCCAAAGATTCCTCAATGACTATTTAATTTGTGTATAGTTCCTTATAAAAAATTATTATGTAATTACCTTGTATGTTGCAAAACAGTTCTTCTTTTAGGCAGTTTTCAGAAATTTACTCAATAATCGTCGCCCATGTCAATAGGGAATAACACAAAAATAATAAAGTTATTGATGACTCTTTGGGTTTCCTAATGAGATAATCACCCTATATTTCTCACTTCATTTTTTTTACCTTTTTATACATGGTAGATATTGTTTTCACCCTGATGCTGTATCTTGTCAGAAATAGGGTTTCATATATGCATGTTTTATGTATTCAAATATCTGTCAGATGTAGTACCAAAATCACCAATGATTACATTTCGGAGGGGCCATAATTTGAGAGACCATCTAGTAAAAAGCCATTTGGCGCCCTCCATGACCAGCGAGACCTGGCTAGATTCAGCCAAACCATTCAGCACGTACACCTGTCATGGATGTGCGGCCTGTCCATTTATCCTTAAGAGCAAATCCTTTCAAAGTGCCAGTACGAACAAAATCTATGAAAATCGCTGCTTTATCAACTGCAGAACGAGGAATATAGTTTACATGGCATTATGTCCATGTCCCAAAAACTACATTGGAAAAACATTGGACATGTGGACAATATCCAATGCCATGAATCTACCCCACTGGCAGATCATTTTTAGACGATGCATAACGGAGACATGAACTCCCTAAAATTTCAGGGGTTGAAGTCCTCCGTACTAATGCCCGTCGCGGGGATACAGACAAAAAACTACTTCAGAAGGAAGCTTCATGGATATTTAGACTAGACACGGTGGCTCCAATGGGTTTGAATGCAAATCTAAATTTCAATAGTTTTCTCTGAAATTATATTCTAAACTTGTGTGCTGTTTCCATAGATAATACTGTGACATCTCTGCTGACTCTAGTAATCCTCCTTTATCGCTATATCTCAAATATATTTACGGTTTTCTGGGCTCACAAAGTGGGCTAAATGAGTATCTTAGCTATATCTTGGGACCCTCCCATGAGGCTAGATCAATATATGTATATGAACGATGGGTGACATGTGTCATGTGAAACCGGTACTTCTTGACTCTATACCCTCTGATGCAGGCAGAAATTGCCCCATTATGCCAAATTAAACTATTAATGTGTTGTAGGGGAACTGCGTGGAGATTGTCGTATTCCAACAGTATTGGTCTGCTCCGCTCACGTAATTATCCCTGACTTGTATCATTCCAATATTGCAGAATGAATGATGAGTAGAGATGAGCGAGCGTACTCGGAAAAGCACTACTCGCTCGAGTAATTTGCTTTATCCGAGTATCGCTGTGCTCGTCCCTGAAGATTCGGGTGCCGGCATGGAGCGGGGAGCTGCAGGGGAGAGCGGGGAGGATCGGAGGTAAGATCTTTCTCTCCCTCTCTCCCGCCCGCTCTCCCCTGCTCCCCGCTGCGACTCACCTGTCAGCCGCAGCAGCACCCGAATCTTCAGGGACGAGCACAGCGATACTCGGATAAAGCAAATTACTCGAGCGAGTAGTGCTTTTCCGAGTACGCTCGCTCATCTCTAATGACGAGTGGTCAGGTGATGTATATGCAGCACCACCCATTACAGAGTTTCTGAATGGAGACTGTGAAGACAGCCCCCGTATTGGTAAGGAGCGCGATGACGTTGCCACGTCAGGATGCACCTGCGCTCCGCCCAATTAGAGTCAGGTGATCGTCATGGTGTCATGACGTCATGACGCGTAAGCGGCTGCATTCCACCTATACCGAGCGGATGTCATGACGTAGCCGCGCTTGCGTTCCATTCGCATGGGGTGGACCGCGGCTGAGACCTCTGTAATGGGGCCGTATGCGCGATCAGTAACCCTCCTCGACAATCGGAAGATAATGCTGGTTGCTCTCACCATCAAGCTACAAGTTTAGGGTTTGGGTTGGATATTGAATATATCCCAAAATGGATTACTGTTATGGGTTAATATAGAGGCGGCTTCTATTACCTTTGACCACTCCCCTATTATTTTCAATAGGCTATTGAGATAAACACACCCCAAAAGGGAGGTCCCTTCAGCCCTTAAATAGCAGGACTGAACAGGCTGAGCTCATATACCTGTTGCTCACCATCAGAGCCACAGGCGCTACCCTTTGTTATTTTTGCTAGGCATCCTCTATCGTTTGGCTACCTTATCTCTAGACTTAGTAAGATAGTAAGGGGTCACTCTGCCTATGCTGTAGAGTGACTCATTTGGGAGCGCTATAATTAGTATCAGTTAAGCTCTTTTTCTATCAGCTATCAGACATATAACTAGTGATACATAGTCTGGAGATACCTCTTAGTAAAAGGGAATACGCACGGCGGGCTATATATCTGCCGGGTTCCTTTATAACTAAACGGAACATCCTTTTGAAACTAGACAACTGATTATAGATTGTGCGTCTAGTGAAACCCCTCACAATAAAGGGACATACATTGATCACCATCTTAAGTAGTTGATGCAATCTAATTGGTCGGTAGCCCAATCTATGCGAGCATCATATCTGACAAGCTCTAGAACTATCTACCCGCAGATAGAGTTTTGATGCTCTGGGTCTACTTATTAACATACGACAGGATTTATTAAATCCAGGTAATAAAAAAAATTGTTGAATCTCGTGCGATATTTAAAGCAGCATTATGCGATTGAGCAATCAGCTCCTGATGAACTGTTCTTGACTTGAACAGGGAAACGCGTCGAGCAGACCACGAGCATACCACCTGAGTTAGCACTGGAGCAGAATATCTGACAACAAAAGTGTTAGCTCTACAGTGAACTCACATATTCAAAAATACCATGCCAAAAAATCTACTATTTGAAAGGGAATGATCAATCCATGTTTCTCAGCCATAAGAGATCTTTAATATCCCGTAACTTCATTAAAGGGGAGGCATTTTAACCCCCATTATAATATAACTGGATATATTGCAACTCAACAAAAGCATCCTGTATGTGAAACTCTGGGTGACAACTGTGAACTATAAAATACGGGGATTCTAAGACAGCAGTTCAAGACATTAACTATCGAAAAACACCGTCATCTGACTCTCATAATTTTCATAGGATTGTCAGTTTTGTCGGTGCCATTAAACTATAGAGCGGCGATAGCCCTTGATCTATCCCCTGTAGTATACACAAAATAATCCGTAATCTTGCACAGTTCCAGAATCTTTGTCTTGTCGATGTTAATACGTCTTTTTTTGTGTTAACCCAGGCTTTTAATAATTTTCAATAGAGCTTTTTGGTTTTTAAGTCTATATAGTAATAATAATAAACTTTATTTGTATAGCGCCAACATATTCCGCAGCGCTTACATAGACAGAGGGGATACAGAAAGAGAAAAGTACAAACATTACAGAACCACGGTTACATAGTAATCAATTGATGGAAACAATAGGGGTGCGGGTCCTGCTCTAATGAGCTTACATACTATGAATGGTGGGGTGATACAGAAGGTAAAGGGGCTGGAGATGTGCATGGTATGGCGAGGTGGAGAGTGAGGGATGCTATATACAAACAATGGTCAGACATTCAGCCGTGTGACGGCAGAATCGGTATGACTGCAGGAGCGGTTTATGATGGCTAGCAGGGATTGCAGTCAGTAGGTCAGGGAGCATGTTATCAGGCGGAGTACAGAGGGGTTTGTTTAGGGAATGCGGTATGCCTCCCTGAAGAGGTGCGTTTTTAGAGCACGCCTGAAGTTCTGCGAGTCCTGGATTGCTCGGGTAGCCTTTGAGGACTGCTGCTCTGGAGAAGTCTTGGAGACGGGAATGAGAAGTTCGAATTAAAGGGGCGCTCAGTCTTGTTTCGTTAGCAGAGCGGAGAGCCCGGGCTGGTTGATGGATTGAGATAAGGGAGGCGATATAGGGGGGCGCTGCGCTGTGGAGGGCTTTGTGGATGAAGGTAGCGAGTTTAAATTGAATTTTGTATTTAACGGGCAGCCAGTGCAGTGACTGGCACAGGGCAGAGGCGTCCGAGTAGCGTCTGGACAGGAAGATGAGCCTGGCTGCCGCATTCAGGATGGATTGGAGAGGGTAGAGTCTGGTGCAGGGGAGGCCGATCAGCAACGAGTTGCAATAATTGAGCCGGGAGTGGATTAGGGCAACAGTAAGCATTTTTAACGTGTCCACAGTGAGAAAAGAGCGGCTTCTTGCGATGTTCTTGAGGGGCAGCTGACAAGTTCGGGCGAGAGATTGGATGTAGGGGGTAAAAGAGAGATCAGAATTGAATATGACCCCAAGGCAGCGGGCATGTTGTCTAGGAGTTATGGTGGCGCCACACACTGAGATGGAGATGTCAGGATGAGGTCAGTTAGTGGAGGGTGGAAATACCCGTAAGTCAGTTTTAGAGAGGTTTAGTTTTAAGTAGAGAGAGGACATGGTGTTAGAGACAGCAGACAGACAGTTGGTGATGTTTTGGAGTAAAGGTGCAGAGATGTCACGGGAAGAGGTGTATAGCTGGGTGTCGTCAGCATACAGGTGGTATTGGAGGCCAAATCTCCTGATGGTTTGTCCAATAGGGGCTGTGTAGATAGAAAAAAGAAGGGGGCCGAGGACCGAGCCCTGGAGGACCCCAACAGCAAGGGGAAGAGGAGAGGAGGTAGAGCCAGCAAAGGAGACACTGAAAGAGCGGTCAGATAGGTAGGAGGAGAACCAGGAGAGGGCAGTGTCCTTTAGGCCAATGGAGCATAACATACTGAGGAGGAGTTTGTGGTCAACAGTGTCAAATGCTGCGGAAAGGTCGAGGAGGATCAGTAGGGAGTAATCGCCCTTCGATTTGGCTGTCAGTAGGTCATTGGATACCCTTGTAAGGGCAGTTTCTGTCGAGTGTTGAGGTCGAAAGCCAGACTGTAGGGGGTCTAGGAGAGAGTGCTCTGATAGGTAGCTTGCAAGGCGGGAGTAAACCAGGCGTTCTAGTAGTTTGGAGATGAAGGGGAGGTTTGAGATGGGTCAGTAGTTGGCAGCATCAGTTGCGTCTAGAGTCGGCTTCTTTAGCAGTGGGGATATGATGGCGTGTTTGAAAGAAGAGGGAAAGATGCCAGAGGTCAGAGAGAGGTTGAATATAGTGGTGAGATGGGAGATGACCACTGGGGAGAAGGAACGGAGGAGGTGTGAGGGGAGGGGGTCACTAGCACAGGTGGTGGGGCGAGCAGAGAAGAGCAATTTGGAGACTTCTTCCTCTGTCGCTGGTCTGAGTACAGACAGTGAGCAGGAGCTAGATGCAGTGCTGACAAGACTAGGGTCAGGGCTAGTCTGGGATTGGGAAGTTATTTCCTGACGGATGTCATCAATTTTCTTTTTGAAGTAAGCAGCCAGCTCTTCGGCACTGAGATCCGTCACAGGGGGCTGCGGTTTAGGGCTGAGAAGGGAGTGAAAAGTATCAAAGAGCCGTTTGGGGTTGTGGGATAGTGAGGAGACTAGAGAGGTGAAATAGACTTGTTTGGCATGGTGGAGGGCGAGGTTGTAGGTTCTAAACATGAATTTGTAGTGGAGGAAGTCTGCGGACGTTTGCGATTTCCTCCACAGCCGTTCAGCACTTCTAGAGCACCGCCGGATGAAGCGCGTTTTCGGCGTGAGCCAGGGTTGCCACGTTCTACATCGGATGGCTCGGGTCCTGGGGGGCACCGCTACATCCAGGGCATGTTTGAGAGCGGTGTTGTAGTGAGCGGCAGCCAGGTTGGCGCAGGTGAGGAGAGAGATGGGGGACAGAGAGGACTGTAGGGATTCAGCAAAGTTCTGGGTGTGAATGGCCTTAAGGTTCCTGTAGGTACTGTAGGTAGGTAGGTCTGGAGAGATGTAGGGAGCGTGACAGAGAAAGAGAGGAGGTTATGATCCGAGAGCGGGAGAGTGGAGTTAGTGAAGTTGAAAGCAGAGCAGAGCCAGAGGAAGACCAGATCAAGAGTATTGCCATCCCTGTGAGTGGGAGAGGCTGTGAGTTGAGAGAGACCAAGGGAGGAGGTGAGCGAAAGAAGCTGAGAGGCAGATGGGGAGTTGGGGTCATTAGTGGGGATGTTAAAATCACCTAAGATGAGGGTTGGAATTTCACAGGATAGGAAGTGGGGGAGCCAGGCAGCAAAGTGGTCCAAAAAAAGGCGAGGAGCACCTGGGGGGCGATAGATAACTGCTACTCGCATGGAGAGCGGGCGAAAAAAGCCGTAGCATATGTACTTCAAATGATGGAAAAGTGAGTGAGGGTACAGGGGGGATGACCTGGTAGGTACATTTCGGGGAGAGAAGAGCACCTACTCCTCCGCCACGCCTGTCATCTGGTCTCGGGGTACGGGAGAACTGCAGGCCATTGTAAGACAGTGCAGCAGGGGAGGCCGTGTCAGACTGCTGTATCCACGTTTCTGTGAGAGCGAGCAGATTTAAGGATTTAGCAATAAAAAAAAGTCATGGATGGTGGGGAGTTTATTACATGCTGACTGGCAGTTCCAGAGCGCACATTTAAAGGAGTCAAGGGAGGGTTCGCATGGGCTAGCAGTTGGGCTTGGGGATTTTATTGGTGAGTCAGGTAAGGGGTGATAGCTAGGAGCAGTGGATTGTGGGCCAGGATTGGGAGAGATATCCCCAGCAGCTAGTAACAGCAGAATAGTCAGGGTTAGCAGATGGTTAGGAGATTTTTGAGGAAGACTGTTATTTTTGTTAGTGACATGAGGGGGTTTGAGGCTAAGCAAGAAGGTAAAGAGTGCATGCGAGCTGTGCATAGGTGAGGACAGGAGAGAGTGGCTAATGTGAATAGAGTGCCCCAGAGGTTGGCACTTGAAAGAAGTTCTGAAACTAAGAGCAAGGATGAGAACAGAAGTGACAGCGTTAGCGATAGCTTTGAAGTGTAAAGCATTTAGGCAGAGTTTGTGGCCTACCTGTCTCCTACCATGTCGAACTGCCATGGTCAAACTGTATCATACTTTCTCCAGCCCATACTTAATACAGCTCATATACGCGTGGCAGCCACCCGCGTGGCATACATGCTTACACTGATATTATAGTTAAAGTTTAAGGTACGACTAGGAAACAGCTGGGAGTGGCTAATCAGGTTCCAATTGACTAGCCAGCTGACTTTAGCATTGCAAACCTAATGACCAAAGGGGGGGGGGGTGAAATTTATTGCTCTCCTTAGATAAGGAAAGCATCTCAGCAAGGATGGGTGAAAGATGCCATTTGGGGGAGGGCCTGATTAGTAACATATAGATTATACATACCACTGTGAATTCTTTTTTTTTAACTACATAACATGGCACAATAGGCTTGGACTGGGAAGGGGCAGCTTATTAGAGTCGGTTTCCCATGCATCTATTATGTAGCTTTTTATCTGATTTCAAGTTGTATTTTTTGTCTATGATTGTTAATAAAGATGTACATTTTGGATCTTTAGTGTTGGAGTGCATAGGATGATTTTTTTCACATACCTTTTTGGGTGTGTGACATCTGGCGCATCGCATTATAGTTAAATGGTACCAGTCATGTTTGTTTTCTGCCAGTAAAATTAGTGTTCTGCTGCAAAGTCATCCTCGCCTTCTCTGTCTTATAACCACAATTTTCATCACTTGTTCTGTAGCTATTTAGCCAGCTAGCTATCTGCATTAGCATGTACTCTGGATTTTTGGTTCTAAAAATCAACAGCAGAAGAGTATCCGTGCTGTTCAAATAATCATAAAATGGCAACTTAAGATTTGCTTTCTTGTATAAAGAATGATATATAGCATACAGTGCAGTAGATGCAAGGAGTGTGAAACAAATTGAAGTTTATTTTCAGCCATTCTTTTGCCATCTGTGCAAAATTACAGTATTTTCCACGAGTTTAATTCACGCTTTTATACCTAGAATAATGTCAGAAGTGATTATGATACTTTTTTTTTTACTTTCAGGATGTTGTTTTACCTCCTCATTTGCATTTCTATTAGATGAGTCTACAGCTAAAATTATATCAACATGTGTTGAGTCTGAAATTAGCAGAATTTCTCTTTACCACTGTTAATTTTAGACACAGTATTTACTTTCCTCTAAAACTATAACACTGGCTTTCAACCATCCAAAAGTGTTATGTTACATTGATGTTTCTACTCAGTACTTGGTCTTAAAGGGGTTTTCTAAGACTAAGCTATTGACCTATTCACAGGATAGGTCATCAATAGAGTCGAACGTACTCTTCCGAGCTTGATGCTCATTCGGGTATTAGGATACTCAATGATGCTCACTACTCAAGTGAGCATCACGCCATGTTCGACCCTGCCCCAGTTTTGGCCCCTCCCCGCCGCTGACGTATCAGATTTGACCCTTCCCCGCTGCGCACGTCAACGGTAGTTTGTGGCTGGCTTGCCGGAGGGGGGAGAGAGAGAAAGAGAGAACACGAACACAGGAAAAAAAAAAAAAATTTCGGCAACTGGCGGGTCCCATACAAAAACGCTCGAGTCTCCCATTGAAGTTAATTGGGTTCTTTACTCGAATAGAGCTCTTGAATTATACAAAAAGCTCGACTCGAATAATGAGGATTCGAGCATTTTGCGTCTTGCTCATCTCTAGTCATCAATAGAGATGAGCAAGTATACTCACTAAAGGCAATTACTCGAATGAGCATTGCCTTTAGCGAGTACCTGCTCGAGACGAAAGGTTCGGGTGTCGGCGCGGGGGAGCGGTGAGTAGCGGCAGTCAGCAGGAGGGAGTGGGGGGAGAGAGGAAGAGAGAGATCTTCCCTCTGTTCCGCCCCGCTCTCCCCCGCAGCTCCCTGCCTGCCGCCGGCACCCGAACCTTTTGTCTCAAGCGGGCAGGTACTCGCTAAAGGCAATGCTCACTCGAGCAATTGCCTTTAGCGAGTATACTCGCTCATCTCTAGTCATCAATAATTGATTTCAGGGGTCCATCACTCAGGATCCCCAATGATCAGATGCCAGAATAGGCCATGGCACACACACACTTCTTCTTAGGTAAGTGACGACATCCCATTAATCAGTCCCATTGTCTGAGCTGCTCAATTCCATTCAAGTGAATGGGACTGAACTACTATACCAGACAATCAGACACAGCCGCTATACAATGTATGTTACTGTGCTTGGCATGGACTCAAGTGGTCATGGCAGTCACCCAAGCACTACTGTCACTTCAATTACCTGATCAGTTGGGATCCCAAGCAGTGGATCTCCTACAATCATCCTGAGGATAGGTCAACAATAGTTTCGACCTAGAAAATCCCATTAAAACTATAATAAATAATGAAGATTTTTTACACTGGGAATATATGGACATAATAAAATGAATATAAAAATGAGTATTAGATTAAATATAAATAATTAATATTAGATTGTCTATATTCCACTGTTTGCTAATGGAGGTACCTTTATGTAGTTAGCATCAGGTGCCACAAATGTACAGAAGCTGTCTTTGCACTGCCTGCAGCAACTGAATTATAACATAAAGCTGACTTTCTGATGCAATGACCAGGATCATGGAGTGCCGATCGTAGACCAGAGCCTAACAAAGGGTGCCCAGGTCTGCCATGTGCATATACCAATTAGGCTCTGCTACTGACAGACTGACCATCAGTATAAAATTGACAGGCATAATACACTGCAATATAGAAATATTGCACTGTTTTATTAGAACTGATCAGCCTGATTTCATATTTAGGTCCCATAATGAGAGAGTGTAAAAAGTATTAAATTATTCAGAAAAAAAACCCAAGTAAAATAGCTTATGTAATGTTTTATCATAGAAAAAAAAATCAAAACTATACAGAAAAATGTTTGCTGATGAGAACTCCATCTCCCCGTGTGAACAGGTAGATGTACAGCCAGCCTATGGGGACACAATCATATTAGCGATTGTTTGCCCCCATAAGTCGATTCTCGGCCCATGTAAAATAGAATACATGCCAAAAAACATGCATATTGAACCGTGTTCATTACAATGGCCCAAGAATTCGGCCCATGTACTTGAACCATTAGGCTGTGGCATTATGAGAAACCAGGTTTAACTTACACTTTTTCTTCTAATGTCATAGACCTTGAGAAGAAAACATCCAAACTTTGGTTAAGAAAAGTTTACTCACGTTTTTTATATGTGAATTCAGGAGTTATGTGAATCTTCATTTTTGACGACATACATGCTTTAATCTTGTAATGACTGGAAGTATTTGGGGTTTTCATGACAAGACATTTTTTTATTTCTTACATGTGCTAGATAAGTGACTATAACTTTTTCATTTTTAAGGCTGTTAAATAGAGAAGATTGAATCTGTGAATTTTCTGATACAGGGCTGTATTTATATAGCAGAGGCTGAAAAGCTCTAATATAGATCCTAATTTCAGTCCCAATTATCTTATACGAGTGAAAATGATATTTGCATCTTTTAGTTTTGTGATACAGCTTTTTTTTTATCATTTCTTATTTACATACTTTAGTAGTAACTTTTTTATAAGACTATTAGGTGATTAAAAAAAAATCAATATAGCTAATAGTGAAATGACGATACATTGTGAGTTTAAGTCATACATATTTCTGTATACTGGTTTGACATTTGCCTTACAATCTTAACAAGGTATTATGCATGAAAATAACTAAATGTCATTGATGTAATCTTATTGCAAACAATTAATTAGCCCTTTGACTACAGTTCCTTTTTTTATGTACATAAGGCTTCTTTCCCACGAGCGTATATTGGCTGCCGTTTTCACCGTCGGCTGATATACGCTACAATCTGTGGCGATAAAGCTCCTGAACCGGTGCACAAATCTAACGTTTGTGCACCCGGTCACACGGCATGGGCCCCGGCGCATATACGCCAAAGCTGCCATGCCTCTTTCCCCTCCTTCCCCCTCGCAGGCTCACTTCTGTTCCCCTCCCTGTTCGCAGTTTGCAATGGGAGGGGACGGGGAGGAACTAAGCACTGCGCCCTCCTGCCTCCTCTCTTTGCTGGCTGTGGACAAGGGGTGGGGGTGGGGGGGCTTAGCCTAGCTTTGCCCCATCCCACCCCCTCCCATTGCAAAGAGTGAGTGGGGAGGAGAGCAGAGGGAGGGAGTTAAGCAGCCACGCTGCCAAACTCCCTTCCACCTCTAGCCACTGTCATGGGGTCGCATAGGAGCCTATGCAGTGGCTAACGTATTCCAGTCCAAAAGATAGTTCTTTGGCAGCTGTTTACACAGGCTTTGCAAACAGCTCCTGGGGGTCCTTTTACATGCAAATGAAGATGATAAAGTGTTAATGCTTAACATAATTAACACTTTAGGCAAATAGATTGTTAAATCTTTCAATCTTTCAGTAGTTTGAAAGATTATTTTTGCATGTAAAAGGGCCTTAACTCTCAAGATACCTTTACATAGTACAACAGTTGGGAGCAGAAGTGCCCAACAGCCATTCCAGCAACTATCATGACTATCCAGAAACTATCTAGCTGTGAACCTAGAACCCCAGTGCTACAAGGCAAGAGTACTGGCACTGAGCCACCAAGCTGCTTCTTTCTTTTTTCCTTTTCCTCCTGCTTCTTCTCTGGAGGAGAAGAAAAAAAGTAAGAAAGAGAAAGATGAGAAGATTTTCTTATTCTCCTTCATCACCTTCTTCCCTTTCCCCTCTACTTCTACTCCTTCTCCTTTGCATCTTTCTTCTCCTTCTTATATTTTTTTTATTCTCCTTCACTTTATTCTTCCTCTTCTCAAAAGGAGGAGATGGAAGAAAGAGGAAGAAGGAGAAAGAAGTAAGGAGCAAGAAGCGAGAAAGAACAAACATGGTGGTTTAGTCATTGGCACGGTTGCATTGCAGTGCTGGGGTCTTAGATTCAAACCTGTCCAAGGACAATAAGTTTCTTTGCATGACTGGAGTTCTATGTTATTATTGACCAAAAGCAACATCTGGATGGGGCTCCTATGTTCTCTGTGTGTTTGTTTTTGCTGTTGCTTTCCTCCTCCCTCTCTGGCATAAGACATACACGTGTGGTGACTCAGATGTTGGCACTGCCACATTGCAGTGCTGCAGTTCCATGTTCAAAACTGATTAAGGGCAATATCTGGTTTTTTTTTTTAGTTCTCTTTGTGTTTATTCTTGGTGTTGCTCTTCTCCTCTTCTGGGCCAGAACAGACAAGTGTGGTGGCGGGGTTATTAATGCTGCTGCTTTGTAGTGCTGAAGTTGCAGGTACAAATCTGACCAAAGGCAACATCTGGATGAAGGTTTTAAAAGCCCATGCAGATGTTACCCTTGATACAAATTGAACAGCAACAATGCTAACAAGTGAAACACACCTCCTCTCGTTATTCCCATTTAAATCAATAGGAGTCGGAATCTGCTGTTCTGATTCACGATTAATTTTTGAAAACTTAGTCAGGTACTTCCAACCCGAATATTTCAATAATTGATCAACACTACTAATAATGCCAGTTCACACAAGATATTTGTCTTTATATTTTTTTCAAGTTGCCCCAGATTACTTCATCAGTCTTATTAAGTGCTCTTACAGCTCTCATATATCTTTCACTCTTTTCATGTACTCCGTTATCTAATTTGCTTTAGCAGCTGCTGCTTGGCACTGAGTACTGCTGCTGTATAGAGAACTAATTTTTAAATTCACTAGCAATGTCAAAGTTAGATTAGGCTTGAGAAAATATAATAAATGCATAATGAAATCTTAATTACTTAAATACTTTACATTATTGTAATTATTGTTCCAGCTGAGTTACATGTCTGCATTAAATGGGTACAAAAGTTAATTCTATGGCTATTTCTCTAACCGTGACCTTGACAATATTCTCTTAACTACTTATATACAGGCTTCATTTTATACTCATCTATTAGCAAAATTGGATGTTTATATGTAACGGTCATGGCAGTAAAAAAAAATACATAAATATAGTAATAGGAAGCCTTCAATTCTGTAATGCATATTATGTGTCTCTCTTTTTCTTTTTGACATTTCACAAACATCTTTTCAATAGTTCTTGTCTTTGTTACATTTTGTGTCAAAAGTATTCAAAAATATTGAATAAACATAAAAACATAAACATAAAAACTTATTCATTTCAACAATGCTCAATAAAATGCTCACAATACACTATTACGGTAGTTTATATTATCGAATTCTATGTGTTCACCGAGATGGTAGTGACATAGTCGAAACTGATTTTACAGCTATCAATTTTTAAAACAAGGGAAGAAACTTTCCACTAGGGCAAAAAGTATTTCATCAGCAGGTATAGTACTGTCAAAATGTGCAGTGTTAAAATAAACATTGTCAAATTAATTGTCAGGTGAGACTAACAGATCTAAGGAAATATTCAGCGACTTACTATCTCTCATCCCCAAAGAAATAGTGTGTGTTTTATTTGCAGATGAGCACTGGAGCACTTTATAAACTATAGAAAGTTTCAGGAATGCATTTATTCATATCAGATTAAAAAAAAGTTTCACCATTTGTAAATGACACTACTTCATAACCTTGAATCCTTAAATGACAATTCACTGTGTGGCTTTACATATAATGGGATTATTATTAAGATTAGTTTAAAAAGATGGTGTTGGTTTTAGATTTCCTAGAATACTTCCAAGGCTACAAATAAATAGGTGGAGAGTTATAGAATTTAGAAAAATATATAAAACTTGAAGTGAGAGCTTAAGCACATGAACGTGTTTTTGTTCCGTTAGGCATCCATGATAATCATGGCCGCATATGGGGATGAAATGTAACCACTGATTTCAATAGATTTCAGCGGTTTCATTTTCACTATCATGGTTTCTTGCTCATTAATTGTGAAGAAGAGAAAAGATAGGACTTGCCCGACCTTTCCGGCACATAGTATTAACTACTTGCAGGAAATATAGGGCAGGACCTGATTTTTTCAAACTCTTGCGCTATGGTGCAGAGTTTGAACAGTCGTTGAGGAGAAAAAAAAAACTACGCTCCGTACCGGCGAACGAAGTTGCGCATACGGCTATCTAGAATCCTATCTATGGGCAGCATGCTGGAGAGCAGGAGGAGCTGAGCAGATTGATACATAGCTTTGAGCGGAAAGATTCCATTTGGCTTTCATTTCATTCATTTAAATCCTTGCCCTTTTTTGAGCTTTGGAGTCAATAGGGAGGTCCTGTTCAGTGATTGACAGCCTACTCTATATGACTGTGCATAATGAGGTTTCTGTCAATCAGTAAGGAGGACCGTCCACTGGACTTCTAACTTTGGAAAAAGCAGAGATTTAAATTAATGAAAGGCAAATTATATTGAATCTTTTCCCATAAAACTATGTACTGCATACATTACTGCATGTAAAGTGATTTTGTCTACTAGATGCATTGCAGAATCCCAATGCAAAAGGCCATATTCTAGTGCAAAAATGCAAATAAAACTATATATGTGAACATATCCTGTAACAATCAATTTCTAGAGACACATCTGATTTTAGATACTAATTTAAACTTTACTTCTGGTACTCGTATTTACAGTCAGTACAAATTCCTCAACCAAAAGACTTGTAGATATAAAAATCTTACTGTATGTATAATAAAATGAACATCTGTGTTTCCCTTTGTTTTGTCACAAATCCCTTGGCAAAACAACATGAATTATTTGTTGATAGAGTCCATGACATTAAGTGCTTCTGACATTCCCAAATCCTTGTGTTGGGCCAGGGAAACAGGTCAAAATAGCGTTCAGTCTTACATAAAAGAAGGAAGATGGTAAAGAGGGAGTTGATGTACAGTATGCTGCAGAAGACAGAATATTTAAGTCTTAGGAAACATGTACATTTTATGTATACACCATTTGTAATCTCACAGTCTGGAAAAAACATCATGTCCTTCGGGTTACATCGAGAGAATACTGGAAGATCAACTTCAAAGAAATAGTGGAGCACAAAATTAACATGTTAACTGCAAAAACATATAAAGACCCTTGACCTGTGAAATAAACCATATATGCACCAATTTACCCCTTTAATTCATGCACCTACAGTAATATAGTTCTTCACAGAAATAGACTAAAATAATAATCTTCATTAGTATCCATTAAAAACCATACATAAATGGGCTGACGGACTAACGGACAAATGACACAGCAACAAGGGGGGGGGGGAGATTTCCCATTGCCGAGAATGAAGAAATTACATTTAGGGATACCGTGCCCCTATTGATTAGTTCCTTCCGGCAAAATTGGAATGAGCGCAGTCTGCTATGCAATGCCTAAATGGGTCTGGGATAGGCACAGAGCAGAGAAGTAACCAGTTCATGTGGTGTATGATGTTACTTCAGTGTTGTATAGCACCATTACAGATGGCTCAGATTATTCAATGATTGAAGAAGCTCAATTTTAAACCATTTAATATGTATCAAGTAACTGAAACAGTTCGACGCGTTTCCCTGTCCTATCATAGACAGTTCTGCAGGAGCCAGTGTACCGGGGTTTATATAGATACCCCAATGTGTCAGTAATGAACTGAAAGTTGGCTCATACAGACTTTGATCAAAAATTAAATACTAGTCTGAACCAATTGTATTACTCAAAAATGATTTGTCCTTGTTGTTTAAAGACAAAATACTGGCAGTCTATCGAGACAGAACATGGACACCCTAAGTCGGGTGTTATTCACCACGCTACATTCTATAAGCTTGGGAACCGTCATTGCTTGAATGGGGAGTCAAGCAGAGTAGGACTACTGTATAAGAGAGATAGCACGTACAGCACCGCATCAGAGTCAGGATGGATGGTGCAGAACGGTACAGCTGACTACGACAAAAGTCATTAGAGTGCATGCAGAGATTTTTTTCTGGTAGTATAATGACTAATGGCCAGAACAAGCAGTAGGAGTAAATACTTTGTCCTTTTTATACTTTCCCTTACTGACCCTCAATTGTATCCTGTAAGAGTGATAACTAAATAGCTGCCCTTGAGTACCAGAAATCAAAAACAAAATAAATAAATAAAAAGATGATCCAATAGAACCTGTGGCTCTGATGGTGAGCCAAAGGCAAATGCCTTTAGTGCCTCGCATTAAAGTAAATAAAAAGTGAAAAAAAGTTAGAGTTTTAGCTTCCTTCATGGATCGCATCGGGGACTGCTGTATGCGGTTCCTGATCACTAGAGTTGAGCGAACATGCTCATCCGAGCTTGATGCTCGTTCGAATATTAGCATACTCAATGGTGCTCGTTACTCGAGCGAGTACCACGCCGAGTTCAACCCCTCCCCGTTTTGACCCCTCACCGCATTACCACTTCCTGCTGTGACGTGCCAGCGTACTCACGTCCACAGCAATATGTGGCTTGCTGGAGAGAGAGAGAGAGAGAGAGAGAGAGAGAGAGAGAGAGAAAACTCCGCACCTGGCGGGTCAAATACAAAAATGCTCGGGTCTCCCATTGACTTCAATGGGGTTTGTTACTCGAATGGAGCTCTCGAATATTATGAAAAGCTTGATCCGAATAACGAGCACCTGAGCATTTTGCTACTCGCTCATCTCTACTGGTCACATGATCACTGTTATCCAATGGACAACAGTGATCATGTAAGGTAAGAAAAATAAGCTTAAAAAATAGTTTTAAAAGTTTAAGTTTCATGTCCCCTTAATGGATCATACATGTTATGGAGGATGAAATTACGTACCTAAGGCCACCGGATTTATCTGCGGACTTTACCCTGGATTCTGCACACGCGCCTATTTGCAAGATGGTGGACGCAAGCGTAGAAGCTGAGTAGGGCCCAGGAAATTTAAAATCTCCTTTCCTCTGACTACTAAGGGTAGCTGAGAGTATGGAGCAGTGACCAAGGGCCACGATGAGTGGTCACCGGTCATGTGATCGCTGTTATCCAATGGATAATGCCGATCACGTAAAATTTAAAAACAGTGGAACTTCAATGCTCTTTTCAGTTTGGGCCCCGTTGTGCAGACAAACATAAGATTAGGGCCACAAAGGGTATATTTCTGAACATGGGACAAACAGGGGTATCTGTTTTGGGGTGAAAGTCTTTATTTATATGTCTTTATTTGTGCTGTACAAAAAAAATGTTTTTTAAAAAGACATAATTGCCAAAAAAATGAAAATCATCATTTTTCCCTTCTGCTTTGCTTAGATTCATTTAAAAGCTGTGGAGTCAAAATATGCAGTACAACCCTAGATAAATTCGTTAAGGGGGCCAGTTTTAAAAATGGGGTCATTTGTGGGAGATCTCTATCGTTCTGGCAGATCAACGGCTCTACAAGTGGGCAATGGGGCCTAACACGCCTTCAAGTAAAATATCTGTTCTGAAAACTGCTCCTTTCTGTTTGAGCCCCGTTGCACATACGGACATAATACTAGGGCCATAATGGATATATTTCTGAACACGGGACAAACAGGGGTATCTGTTTTGGGGTGAAAGTCTTCATTCATATGTGTGCAGTGCAAACAAAATGGTTTTTAAAATGACATAATTGCCAAAAAAAATGAAAACCGTAATTTTTCCTTCTGCTTTACTTAGATTCATTCAAAAACTGTGGGGTGAAAATATGCAGTACACTCGTAGATTAATTTGTTAAGGGGTCTAGTTTTCAATATGGGGTCATTTGTGGGGTTCTCTATCGTTTTGGCCGCTCAAGGGTTCTATAAGTGGGCAATGGGGCCTAAATCACCTTCAACCCAAATATCTGTTCTGAAAGCCACCAGTTGCTCCTTTTGGTTTGGGCCTCTATTGCGCATACAGACAGAAGATTAGGGCCACAATGGATATGTCCCTAAACACAGGACAAATGGGGGTATACATTTTGGGGTGTAAATCCTGATTTTCATGTGCACTGTATATAAAAAAAACCCTGTCTTTAAAATGACGTATTTGCAAAAATATTAAATTTTATTTCTCCTTTAAATTGCATTAACTCCTGAAAAACAAACTGTGGGGTCAAAATACTCAGTGAATATATTAAGGGGTGTAGTTGGTAAAATGGGGTCCTTGTGGGGGTATCTATCATTCTGACACCTATGAGCCTTTGCAATCTTGGCTTGGTACAGGAAAACAAAGTGTTCCTCAAAATGTTGGTAAGTAATGTTAAATTTGTACGTCTCCTAAATGGTTAAAAAAAAACAGAGTGTTTTAAATGTGCAGGCAGAATAAAGTAAGCAGATGAAAAAATATATGTCTTATCAAAAATGTGTACAGTATGTTTGCACATAATTGAGATATTCCAGTTGAAAATGTTAAAAAATAACATTTTTTCCTAAATATTCCCAATTTTGGCACTTTTAATAAATATACATAAATTCTATAGGTCTATTTTTACCACCTAAATGAAGTACAATATGTGGCGAAAAAACAATGTCAGAATCACTTGGATATGCAAAACCTTTACGGAGTTATGATATGCTAAAGTGACATGTCAGATTTCCAAAATTCAGCTTGGTCACTAAGGCGCAAACAGGTTTAGTGGTATTCTTGTTCTGTAAATTTCTTCAAATTTCATCCACACAATGCAAAAAAAATCCACAGTTTGTCAATTTATGCTCTGGATTTTCAGTGCAGATTTCACCATTTCAAATGAGGGAGTGAAATCCGCATTATAATTTGTACCAAAAACTGCATTTAAAAATCTGTATGTTACATGCAGATATTATTGACATGGATTTTGGTGCTGCTTTTTAAGCAGATTTGTACCAAATTCATACATATAGAAGTAGCCTAAAGGGGCTTTCCAATTTATACTTAGTTGTGGCATTGGATGCATTGAGTGTGTGTGAAACACTAACTTCCCTTGCTTGCAACTCCTCCGATGCTGATTGCCACCACTCTAGTTTTCTGTTTAACACGAGGCTGGATAGGGATGTCATCAATTACATCCCATAAACCTGCCTCGGGTTTCTACATTAGAAGCCCTAGTGATAGGTTTACGGGACATCACTCAGCCTTTTGGCTGGGTGTTGTCACCTATCAGATGCTGTGGCGGTGGTCCAGCGCCATGGTGAGTATAGTTGCTTTATATAGTTTTAGACATGGGGATCCCAAAACTATATAAAAGAAATAACTCTGAACACCCCTTTAAGGTGTCTTTAAGCTGTCATTGTTTTAGGAGTCCCGTGGCAGACATATTTATACTACATAGGGAAACAAAATCACAATTAATTGCTGGAACATAATGGACAGATTGTGTTGGAATTTGTGAAAATGTCAATTTACAAAAATGTATCATCATGGTGAAATCCTAGATAATTTTCCAGAAAAACAATTCTCAAGAAAATATTTGCGGCCTCTGCTATACGCAATAACAAACATCTATATCTTTACTATGTAATATCTTGAGAATTTTATTGGGCCTTTAAGTTACACAAGTTAAAAATGATGTCACCAATCAATAGCTAAAAAAAAATAATTTATATATATACATACACCAGCCGTAACATTAAAATCAACTGCCCACTAGTGAGTAGGTTACCACTATACTGCAAAAACAGCTCTTACCTATTCAGGCATGGGGTATCTGGCCCCAAGATATTAGCAGCAGATACCCTAAAGGGGTATCCCCATCTCCCGTGCAGTTTCTGTGGCTGCCTACTTCCTGTTTATTCCTGGGCTGGACCTCACCTCCTAATTGACAGCCCGAATGTGCTGCCCTTATATAAGCTGCAGGCATAGCATTTTACCCATTAAAACCCTCTCTGGGTGGTTCATCCAACTGTGCTAGTTGTTACCTTGTAGGGTAACCGGGTAACCCATTCCCCCACCTGTTCCAGTTTGCTTTCAACTGCTACATTTGTAATTCTCAACTCACATGTTGCCATTATGAAAAGGGCGCAAGCAATGAGATGGGAATACCCCTTAAAGCCTTGCAATTTGTGAAATGCATAGATTAGACTTCTTTTTCCAGCACATTCCACAGATGCCTGATGAGTTTGAGATACGGGGCAGTTGGAGGTCATGTTCCTCAAACCATTCTTGACTATTTTTTGCAGTGTAATGAGTTGCATTAAGAAAGATTGTTGCATTCAGATCACATGATAGAGAAAAAATACTCTTTATTTCAACAGCATATCCAATAAAATATTCACAGGGCATGTTCAATACTGCTAGTAGGTTTAATTACCCTGTTGAATTAAGAAATTCTGCTGCTATGAAGGAGTGAACCTGGTCTACAGGAAAGTTCAGGTAGGTGGCACTTATCAAAGTAACATCCACATGAATGCCATGGCCCAATTTTTTCAGCATAACATTGCCCAGAGCGTTACGCTGCCTCTGCCAGTTTGACTTCTTCTCATAATTAGAGATGAGCGAGCACCAAAATGCTCGGGTGCTCGTTACTCGAGACGAAATTATCGCGATGCTCGAGGGTTCGTTTCGAGTAACGAACCCCATTGAAGTCAATGGGCGACCTGAGCATTGTTGTATATCGCCGATGCTCGCTAAGGTTTTCATTTGTGAAAATCGGGGCAATTCAAGGAAGTGATGGGAACGACACAGCAACGGATAGGGCAGGCGAGGGGCTACATGTTGGGCTGCATCTCAAGTTCCCAGGTCCCACTATTAAGCCACAATAGCGGCAAGAGTGGGCCCCCCCACCTCCCAACAACTTTTACTTCTGAAAAGCCCTCATTAGCAATGCATACCTTAGCTAAGCACCACACTACCTCCAACAAAGCACAATCACTGCCTGCATGACACTCCGCTGCCACTTCTCCTGGGTTACATGCTGACCAATCCCCCCCCCCCCGCACAACCCAGTGTCCACAACGCACGCCAAAGTGTCCCTGCGCAGCCTTCAGCTGCAGTCATGCCACACGCTGGCCTCATAGCCACACCACCCTCATGTCTATTTATAAGTGCGTCTGCCATGAGGAGGAACCGCAGGCACACACTGCAGAGGGTTGGCACGGCTAGGCAGCGACCCTCTTTAAAAGGGGCGGGGCAATAGCCCACAATGCTGTACAGAAGCAATGAGAAATATAACCCTGTGCAATGGGGAACCTATGTGCCACACACTATTCATTCTGTCAAGGTGTCTGCATGCCCCAGTCAGACTGGGGTTCTTTAGAAGTGGACACATGCAGTTACAACTCCGTGTGGACTGACAGCATGGGTGGCTCCCTGGAACTCACCGGCTGTACATACAGAAGTGAATACAGATATAAAACTTGTATGAAAGATGCAGAAAATGTTTAATACAGTATCCTACATGATCACTTAAGTCTGCTTACCTCCAAGTCGAGTCCATTCACAAACCATTCAATGCCTATAAAGTTGACGGCCATGTCTGCATCCCCACTATACACCAGGATGCGATACTTCTGCAGAGAAGGATAAATAGCAGATAATGGCTGTCCAAAAAAATTGTGCAACACTGCTAAAAGCAGCCTCAACAGTACTGCACACGGTCAGATGTGGCCCTAAGAAGGACCGTTGGGGTTCTTGAAGCCTAAAATAACTCCTAACGCTCTCCCTATAGCAGCTCCGGCACCAGCAGCACTGTCCCTGATCTCTGTCAGAATGCATCTGAGGCGAGCCGCGGGAGGGGCCGATTTTTATACTAGGGTGACACCTGATCTCGCCAGCCACTCACTGCAGGGGGGTGGTATAGGGCTTGAACGTCGCAGGGGGAAGTTGTAATGCCTTCCCTGTCTTTCTATTGGCCAGAAAAGCGCGCTAACGTCTCAGAGATGAAAGTGAAAGTAACTCGAACATCGCGTGGTGCTTGCCTCTAGTAACAAGCATCTCGAACACGCTAATACTCGAACGAGTATCAAGCTCGGACGAGTACATTCGCTCATCTCTAGTACTCTCACAATTGAGTAATACTTAAATGCTGGCTGCGCAATGCCAAAAATTGCCACACCATTGCATACATATTTGTCATGATGATTTTGGGGGTGCTGTTACTCCACTCATAAGATAAATAGCCTTGTTCCTACCACAACTGCTGTGAATAGATAAATCTCCTATCCTAGCAGTTTACCTCCTCAGAATCTGTACAAGCAAGGGAACTTCACAGAGGCTTAATAAATGTCCAAAGGACTGTATTGTGTGCATGTTTGTAAGCACAGGCACAGTATACTGGCTTGCAGATATATGCCAACATATTCCTAATACTGTCAGGAATCAGAGTACAACTTGGCACAAGGAAGTTTCATCAATCATTCAGGTTTACGAACCTTATTAGAGCACACAAGCTGCTACAACGCGTTTCTGGTTGCGACAGACTCTTATTCTGGTGTGTATAGCATTTTTACCCACCTACCTGAAGAGTAACAATATCATAAAATTTAAAAAAGAAAAATATACTATCCACACTATACGGGAATGCCAAGTCGAAAAAAAACAAAACATTTTCTCTGGCCCCAGGTGGTTATAGATGCCCTCATCCTTTAAAAAAAACCTTTAAGGTTGGGTACTTTGCTACAAACAGGACAATAACGATAAGTGGTTAATATTATTATTACTATATGAGTAATATTTTTAATCGAGATTCGTAATATAATTAAAGTAGTTAAGACTAAGGCTTACCATCACCTATAAGGTATTATCAGCTAAATAAAGAAGTATTCTGAGTTTTATGTGTGTGAATGTCATATTTTTACAGCAACTTCAACCTGGGACAGATGACAGTGCTATTATAATAAAGTCAAAAGAGCTTTGAAAGAGTGCGAGCTGCTTTCAGGAAATATGCCTTCCTGTCTCAAGTGTTGGACTTGCATGATAAGTTGATACCAGGTATTTTCATAAAACAAATATGCAGGAGATAAATTGTATTTCATAAAGTACAAAGTGACAAAAGAGTAAGATGATAGTCTGTATTGTATGTGGAGTGAATAGCGCATGGAGGGTTTAGTCCAGCTTTAGTTGGTCATCATACATGCTATAAAAATGTTACATGTTACAGAAAGGTACAAAAAAGAAAAAGCCATCACGTTTTTAAACACAGCAAAGTAAAAATGGTTTCTGATGACAGTTGTAACAGGTTTTGGTATACAAGAAACATGTGGTATATGGTGATACATTGGTAGCAGTCAATTTGATAGATACACTGGATGAAAATGCGTCTTAGTTTGTCGCTGAGAGACTCATCTGTCATCTTCTCATTTGAAATATTAAAGCAACACTGGCTGTAATACATGGGCATGGAAGAAAGTGGAAGCTATTACTGGCTACCACCAGATTCCTGAAGAGGTAGGTGGTCAAAAACCCTACAAAAGAGAAAAAAATGTAATGGCAGCAGGCACTGAAGTTTTTGTTTGCACAATAAGGAGAATACTAAATGCCTGAACTCTGAGATTTACACTTCAACTAAGCCAAAAGCAAAAGGTAAGTTGGCTGCAATATGCTCAAAAGCCATATAAATAAGCCACAGAAGTTTGGGGATTCAGTTCTGTGGAGCAATGAAATACAACTGGAACTTTTCAGGCTTATGGATTAGTGGTATGTATGGAGGAGGAAGAATGAAGCATAACCTGAAAAGAATGCCCTGTCTACAGTAGAGCATGGCGGTGGCTCTGTTAAGCTTCGGGCTGCTTTGCTTTCTCTGGCACTGGAAAGCTGCAGTGTGTGGAGCTCAAGATGGATTCAATCAAAGATCAGGAAATCTTACGAGAAAGCACCATGCCTTCTGTGAAGAAGCTGAAGCTTGGGCAGCATTGGTCTTTACAACAGGATGATGACCCCAAGGAGACCTCAAAGTCCTCCAAGACTTGGTTTTAGAAGAAGTCCTGGAAGATTCTGGAGTGGCCATCAGTCACCTGACTTGAATTGCTTAGAAAATCTTTGGTGGGATTTGAAGAAGTAGTTACAGCATTCAAACCCCACATTATTAGTGAAGTAGAGGTCATTGCCCATAAGGAATGGGCTAAGATTCCTCAGGAAAGCTGTCAGAATCTGATGTTTGGCTACTAGAGTTGAGCGAACATACTCTTCCGAGCTTGATGCTTGTTCGAGTATTAGCATACTCGATGGTGCTTGCTACTCAAGTGAGCATCACACCGCGTTCGACCCTGCCCCAGTTTTGGCCTCTCCACGCCCCTGACATGTCAGATTTGACCCATCTCCTGCGCACGTCAATGGTAGTTTGTGGCTGGCTTGGCGGAGGAGAGAGAGAGAGAGAGAAAATACGAACACAGGGGAAAAAAATGCTCAGCAACCAGCGGGTCCCATACAAAAATGCTCGAGTCTCCCATTGAAGTCAATGGGGTTCGTTACTCGAATAGAGCTCTCAAATTTTACGAAAAGCTCGACTCGAATAACAAGGACCTGAGCATTTTGGTGCTCGCTCATCTCTACTGGCTACGCAGCATGTGATCATAACACCAAAAGTTGCTGTACTAAGTACTAAAGATGCTTGTCATGAAGGGGTTGAATAATTCTGGCACTGCAGTAGTCATTAAAAGTGGTATTTTATGTTGAATTTTAAAAAAAACACTTTTTATGTTAGCTGTTTTGAACTATTGAAATTGTTATTGTTTAATCATTTTTGCAAACAACTAAAAGTTTATAAATGTAGCAAATAAATAAACTTATTTTGCAATGGAGGTTGAACTTATGACTGCAACTGTGTAAAGAATTCTATATGTATACCAGTAAATCTCCCTCCTCACAATGTTGTGTCTGTCTGTGTTAGAATAGGTTCACGTAGGGGTTTAACCCTTTCCCATCCACTGCCTGAAGTCTTCCTACAAGCTTCTAATTGAAGCTTGTACAGCTCCAATGTCAGAAGACATCCCACTGGGTATTCTTACTGTCTATTGCCAGCCACTTCACTGTCGGAGCCTCTCTGGTGCGCACACACACAGCTTTAGCCAGCAGATGGCACCATTGTATAACAGCAAAAAAAATAAAGCCTTTTAGGAAACCCTGAATCCAAAATTGGATTGGAAAGTGTAAAAGAGATAGAAAAATCTGATGCAGAATCCTCATCTAAAATCCACACATGAACTCAAGGATTTCCAAAGCAACATTCAAATTTGCATGTAAATTTTTATGTGGATTTTGAAGAGGATTTGGCATGGAAAAAATCATGCAGACTGACAAACACCATGGACAATTGTATCTCCTGTATCTTGTGTTCTATTAATAATTGTTTCTAAACAGTTGTATCTTAATTCTTTCATCATATTTGTCTCACGACTAATTAGCTCTAATGTATGTCTGACCACTCAGAACAGATAATTAGAAAAGACCATAATGTTGCAATGGTAAGCAATGTTAGTAAGTTAACATTACTCTCTAATGTATTACATATCTTTTCCACTATTAGAACTTAAACTCATCATTATGCTTTTGTTTATCTTCAATACTTCTGTATCTCCTTCTACGTGATTAAATAGATCTCTAGTTAACAAACATCTTTATTCTCATTTCCAAAATGAACAGTGGGTATTGCAATAGCTAAAAATGTCCATTGATTTCACCTTTACTATATATAAACCAATGGAATCCAGACAAATGTTACAAAACACAAGTTACCTAAGAGTGAAAACTATTAGACCCTCCTGACCCTCAGAGAGATCCCTGGATTTTTGTTTCTGAAGAAAAATATGAACACTTTCCATCAGTGCCAGTTCATGTTATGGCATTTCATATAGTGTTATGGCTTCAACAGCAAATATACACTGTTTCAATTGGAGTGTAAGCTTTTCTTTCAATAACAAACAGTTTATTGTGACCTACACAGTTGAAAAAAAATACATTAGTTTTTTTGTAAAACTAAAATTAAACCACACACGATATAACTACATCACGACTCGCAAAATTGTCTCCATACTGTCACTTAACAAAACCCACTATGCCAAAATTAATATTACCAATAATGACACTGTATAAGGGCCAAATTATACTGCCATACTGTTAGCGCAAAATTCGCTGTTTCAGATATACTGTGTGTTTCAAATTAGATAATATGTGCAGGCCTGGAGAGCCTTTCAAAGATCACACGTCTCACATCATGTGTCCCAAAAGAGTCTGCAACTTTATTCACGCGCGTAAAGTTTAAATAAAATCTCAACACAGGAAGTGAAGTAATTTAGGATACAGTTACATTATTTTGTGAGCTGATAGGTCATTCTCAGAGGGAGGTATTTGTGAGGTAGCTTGTGATGTCATCCATCTGGGAGGAACTTTGGTGAGCACGCTCAGTTCATTCTTGAATTTGATCTCATGAGAAGAACATCCTGTTTCTCCTCTCTGCTTGTCGAAGACAAAGACATTTCTAGATAGGTTTCTGCCAGTTAGAACCGGTTTGACCAGTTCTTGGACACAGAGCACTGCCCCTCCAATTCTTGTGGAGGTGGGGGGGGGCGATGTTCCCTTCCCCCAAAGGATTAGACCATACACCAAGTACAGTATATTCACAGTTGACAACAGAAAATACATACAAAATGGTGAACATATCGGATATCTCCCACAATTCCATGATCACATATTACCACTACATAGTGACGGAATAATACTAGAATACTGTTACTGAATATAGACCACTACAAAGTATCAATGTTACCAATTATAACATAATACCCCAGATTATAACCACATAAAACCACCATAGTGTTATTGAAAAAACAGCATACGAAGACTAATATTACCCAGATACAGTGACCATAGAGGAGTACATACTAGCTTTACGTAGGCACAGGTAGACTGTTGGAGTGATTACAGTATAATTACCTCCAGTGGTCACAGGTTATGTCCACTTTGACTGTGTCATTCACTTTCCTTCATAGCCACCATTCAGTAATAATTCCCCTCATGGCTACCATTTAGTAATGATCCCCTTCTAGTAAAAGTGGCCCTCACGGCCTTCATTTAGTAATAATAATGGCCCGCTCATGGCCTTCATTTATCAATAATTGCCCCCTCAAAGCCTAAATTTACTAATATTAATGCCTCTTAGCAATTATAATGCCACTTATATCCCTATTTTAGTAATAATTATCCTCTCATGACCCCTTAGCCATAATTCCCCTTTTGGCCACATTTTAGTAATAATGATGTCACAATGGCTCCTTCATGAGCACATTAAATAAAAAATCACAGGTACTCAACTTTCTCTTTTGCTCTCAGCCATGATCTCCGCAGTCAGTTCTCAGCAACTGGAAACTATCCACAATGGTCATGTATACTAATCCCATGTTCGCTCTATGCGGAAGTAATCAGAGAATTTGCAAGGCCAGAGATTAACCCCTTAACGACTGCAACATCGGGAAACTACGTCCTCAGAAAGTGGACTTTAATCCTAGAGGACGTAGTTTTATGCATCCTCTTTGGATTAATGCCCACTGGCCTGAGGACGTGACAGCTCCATGCTGTCGGTGCCCGCAGGTAGCGGACAGCATGGAGCTGTCATCCCAGGATGCGGGCAGTCCCCCCCCCCCCCCCCGGTATTGCGATCGGCGTTATCCAATGGATAGTGCCGAGCGCAAAAAAGTAAAGAAAAGTGCCTAAACAGTTAGATATTCAGCTGCCCTGGTGGATCGGATCCATCAGAGCAGCTGAAAATTCTTACCTGGCTTGTCGGCGGTGTCCCCCGGAGATCAGGTCCTCCCGGACCCGCCGGCGGTCTTCTGCGCATGCGTGCCAGACGATGACGTCAGGCGCATGCGCAGAAGCCCGGGAGCCCCCGGCAAATTTGAAATCTCTTGGCTCCCGGCCCCTGAAGGTAGCTGGGAACCAGGAGGTGTTACCAGGGACCGCGGTGAGCGATCCCCGGGCACGCGATCGCCGCTAACCATTGGATAGCGGCGATCGCGAAAAAGTTTTTTAAAAAAGTCAGTTTCACCTCCCCTCATGGATCGGATCCATGATGGGAGGTGAAAATACTCACCTAAGTCCTCCCCGATGTCCCGGGACCCGAATCCCCGTCTGCGCATGCGCACCTGATGATTGACATCGGGCGCGTGCGCAGACGGGCTCGAGCCCCGGGATATTTAAAATCCCTCTGCTCTTGGCTGCCATGTGTAGCCAGGAACAGAGAGATTATACCGGGGACATGATCACTGTTATCCAATGGATGACAGTGATCATGTAAAGTAAAAAAAAGTGTAAAAAGTGAAAAAAAAAGTGTAAAAGTAAAAAAAAAAGGTTCAAAAAAGTTTTTAAAAGTTTTTAAAAAGTTAAAAAAAGCTTGCCTTTCATCTCCCCCCACGGATCATATCCATGAGGGAGGATGAAATGACGTACCTAAGGCCCGCGGATTTATCCACAGACCTTACCCCAGCTTCTGCGCACGCGCCCGTCGCCAAAATAGCGGACGCATGCGCAAAAGCCGTGGATTGCCAGGATAATTTTAAATCTCCCTGCTCCTGGCTACAAAACTTAGCCAAGAGCCTGGAGATTTCACGGGGGCCGCGGTGAGCGGTTCCTCGTCACGTGTTCGCCGTTATCCAATGGATAATGGCGATCACTTAAAGTAAAAAAAAGGTGAAGCTTCATCTCTCCTCACCGATGCGATCGGTGAGAGGAGATGAAACTTTTTACCGGAGGCCTCCGTATTTGCACCCCGACGCGATCTTACTCCGTGAACTTACCTGGATTCTGCACATGCGACCGCCGGCAAAACAGCGAACACATGCGCAGGAGTCAGGGACCACAGGGAATTTAAAATCTCCTTGCTCCCAGCGACCAACGGTCGCCGAGAGCCTGGAGCATTGACAGGTGGCCTCGTTGAGCGGTCCCCGATCACGTGATAAAAAGGTAGCGATCTAACTTAGGTCGGTCTCACATGACCGGATAGGTATTACGGATTCCGCATGCGTCTGATCCGCGGTAATACGCAGAGGAAGTGCATTGGATTACACAATTCCGCTCACATTAGCAGGTCGGAATTGTGTAATCCACTAGCAGAAAAGAGAACGCAGCAAGTTCTATTTTACCGCGGATATCCGCAACATAGAGCCCATTGTGCTCCATGGTCACGGATATACCCGCAGGCCATACGCAACTACATTGTATACGGGCTGCGGGTACCCGCGTCATCGCTAAGCGACTGTGCGGGAAATACAAATTTTAAAAAAGTACTGCGAATGACCGCCTGTGTGAGTAGGCAGTTATGTGCAGTACAATAGGCGGCCGTACGCAGGGACACAGCCGGGCTCACAGCTGGGATCCGCTGCGGGCCTCCGCAAGCGGATTCCACCTACGGCCGTGTGAGCCTGGCGTTATTCAGACCACTACCTGTAATACGCAATTTACAAGAAGCCCCGGGAACGCTTGCCTTCCTGCAGTTCCAGGAGCAGCTTGTTGAGCGTCTTCTGTGCGAGACCGCCGCACCTCATCAAGCTTATGGAGACTCACAGAGCGCCACTTTTTACACCCTATATCCACCACTGAGGTCAAGAAATGACCCCCAAAAAGCATGAGAGGAGGGGGGAATACACGGTTTTATTGCCCCATGTACCCATCCCAACCAGCCTCCGTAATTACCCCTGTCTTCGGAAATACCACACAGTTCACATTATTACTTTTATCTAAGATTTGGGGAACGCCGAATAGGGCGCAGAGTGTGTGGGGTAGGGGCGGGGGATTTTTAGGGAGTCAATTTTTATTCCGTACAAATGAACAATGGGGCCTTGAATTTATTCAGTTCTGCCCTGAAATCCAACGGGTGTTCCCTGCATTACAGGCCTAACCATGTGTCCTATAAGTAGATTAGGGCCACAATGGGTATGTTTTTGAACACAGGACAAAAGGGGGTATCCATTTTGGGGTGAAGGTCTTCATTCCTATGTAAACTGTACAAAAAAAACTGTTTTTAAATTGACAAAATTGCCAAAAAAAGGAAAAACATAATTTTTTCCTTCTGCTTTGCTTAGATTTATTCAAAAACTGTGGGGTCAAAATATGCAGTACACCCCTAGATGACTTCAATAAGGGGTCTAGTTTTTAAAATGGGGTCACTTGAGGGGGTTCTTTATCGTTTTAGACGCTCAATGGCTCTATAAGTGGGCAATGGGGCCTGGAATTTATTCCGTTGTACCCTGAAATCCAACGGGTGCTCCTTCCATTATAGGCCTAGCCATGTGTCCTTTAAGTAGATTACTGAACACGGGACAAACAGGGGTATCCATTTTGGGGTGAAAGTCTTCATTCCTATGTGTGCTGTACAAAAAAAACTGTTTTTAAATTGATACAAATGCCAAAAAAATGAAAATTGTAATTTTTTTCCTACTGCTTTGCTTAGATTTATTCAAAAATTGTAGGGTAAAAATACACAGTACACCCCTGGATTAATTCGTTAAGGGGTCTAGTTTTCAAAATGGGGTCATTTGTTGGGGTTCTCTGTCGTTTTGGCCGCTCAAGGGCTCTACAAGTGGGCAATGGGGCCTAAATCACCTTCATGCTAAATTTCTGTTCTGAAAGCCACCGACTACTTCTTTCATTTTGGGCCCCGTTGTGCATCCAGACAAAAGATTAGGGCCAGAAGGGGTATGTCTCTGAACACGGGACAAACAGGGGTATTCATTTTGGGGTGCAAGTCTTCATTCATATGTGTGCTGTACCAAAAAAGCAGTTTTTAAAACGACAGAATTGCCAAAAAAACGAAAATCACATTTTTTTCCTTTTGCTTTGCTTGAATTCATTCAAAAACTGGTAGGGTCAAAATGAGCAGTACACCCATAGATAAATTTGTTAAGGGGTCTAGTTTTCAAAATGGGGTCACTTGTGGGGGTTCTCTTTGGTTTTGGCCACTCAAGAGCTCTACAAAAGTGCTATGGGTCTAAAACGCCTTCAAGCAAAATTTATATTCTAAAAAACACCGACTACTCCTTTCATTTTGGGTCCCGTTGTGCATCCAGATATAAGATTAGGGCCACAATGGGTATGTTTCTGAACACGGGAGAAACAGGGGTATCCATTTTGGGGTGTAAATCCTCATTTTCATGGGCAAGATAGGAAAAAAATATGTCTTTAAAATGACATATTTGCAAAACTATGACATTTTATTTTTTCTCCTCTAAATTGAATTAATTCCTGAAAAAAACTGGTAGGTTCAAAATACTCATGACACCCCTCAGTGAATACATTAAGGGGTGTAGTTTTTAAATGGGGTCATTTGGGTGGGTATCTATTATTCTGACACTCATGAGCCTTTGCAAACTTGGCTTGGTGCAGGAAAACAAAGTGTTCCTCAAAATGCTGAAAAGTAATGTTAAATTTGTACGTCCTATAAATGGTTAAAAAAAACACAAAAGTTTTTCAAGTGTGCATTCAGAATAAAGTAAACAGATGGAAATATATATCTTATCAAAAATTTGTACAGTATGTTTGGACATATTTGAGATATTACAGTTGAAAATTTGAAAAAATGACAATTTTTTAAAAATGTTTCCAATATTGGTACTTTTAATAAATATACACGAATTATATCAGTCTCTTTTTACAACCAAAATAAAGTACAATATGTGGTGAAAAAACAATGTCAGAATCACTTGGATATGTAAAGCCTTTACGGAGTTATGCTACGTTGAGCGACGCATGTCAGATTTCCAAAATTTGGCTCCGTCACTAAGGCGCAAACAGGCTTTGTCACTAAGGGGTTAATGAGAGAGATGGATATATGTGGTTTTTATTGCAATTTTACACTCCACTCCCCCCTAGTGCCCCAGTTGGTAGCACCATTCGTGTGGTACAAGAACTGGAGATGCCCAACTGTATACCCAACGTCCTCATACAAATTAGATTATTGCATAAGATTAACCTACTGTCTATGACATAATGAAGTTTGTTTGCTGTAATACAATTTTATCAAACTTTATTTCTTGTAAAGCAGTGTCTAAAACTAAATGTATTATAAACCCTTTAATGACCAGTGATTTTTGACATTTTTGTTTTTGTTTTTCATTCCCAGATATCAAGCGCTATACCTGTCTTTTATACATTCTGTCAAGATAGCCATAAGAGGATTTATTATTTCAGGGTGAAGCTATATTTTTAATAGTTCTATTTAATGTGCCATTTAACACATTGAGAAATTTTATAGATGTTTAAGGAGTGGGTGAAATGAAAAAAAAACCCACATAATTGTGCCATAAGTTTTTTGTTTTGCTTTGCAGTGGTATATTGCCAGTACAACACATGAACATCAATGATTAATGGAATGAGTAAATACTCTACTTCAAAGTGCAATCATTACAATTTCTATGGAATGGAATGAGTAAATGTAGTACTTCAAAGTGCAGCCCTTACAATTTCTATGTCCATTTACAGAATACAGGATGCCATAACCAGCACCTGTGAATAGTTGATTACCCTGTTGAAGCAGCGGCGAGGGACTTACCTGTAGAAAATCTTTCATAATTGTAAATGGAGTTATTAGAAGTGGCTGAGCAATTTCTCTGACTCCTCTTAGAATAAGCACCACAATTGCTTCTCTGCAATGATCTTTTTGCTTTTGTCATCCTCACATTTATAATTAGATTTTTCTTCCAACGTATCATACGTGACTCTAAAGAAGATCTGTCAACTTTCCTGACATGACTGCTTAAGTAAATACTTGAAGGCCCCATAAAATGGAAATTCTGGTGCATTTTTTCCTGGAACTCTAGGTTGTGCTGTTCCTGTGTTATGCATCCTCGGAATATATTCGTTCACTTCTAGGAGGTATATGAAATGGATGAGACAGAACTGAATTCTAAGAGAATTGCTCCGGAATTGTTATCTTATGGAGGGTAAAGGTATCGAGTGAAATGTAGTGAGTAGAGATGAGCGAGCACCCAAATGCTTGAGTCCGCATTATTCGAGTCGAGCTTTTCGTAAAATTCGAGAGCTCTACTCAAGTAACGAACCCCATCGACTACAATGGGAGACTTGAGCATTTTTGTATGTGGGACGCCGGGTGCCGAGCTTTTTTTTTTCTCCTAGTTTCGTCTCTCTCTCTCTACCCCCCCCCCCCCTTCCCCCGGCCTGCCTGACAAAAAATTTGCCAATGACGCGCGCCGCGGTGGGGAGGAGCCAAAAACTGAGGCCAGGGTCGAACACGGCTTGATGCTCGTTCGAGTAACGAGCACCATCGAGTACGCTAATACTCGAACGAGCATCAAGCTCGACAGAGTATGTTCGCTCAACTCTAGTAGTGAGTAAAAAAGAGCTACCAGATCTTGAACAACAATTACTGTACCTCTTACACACAGCAGAATTCGACTATTATTATAATAATATGTTTTCCTATTCATGTTCATTTTCTTGCAACCATTCATAAACAAACATAACATTTTCTATCTACAACTTTCCATTGTATTTGTAAATATCAGTAATATTTCCTATACCCCCATTCTAAGTGTTTTTAGACAGTTGCTAAGCAAAACTCTAATTTGAAAGTAGAACTGCTAGAGGATTATTTGTTATTCTTTGTGTAATAGTTCATGTTTTCAGTTAAGTCATGTCTGAAGAGAGTCACAAAAAAATGTTCTCTATTTTAGGGGTTTGGATACAATGATACATTGTGTAAAATCATTTCCAGAGACTCAATGGCCGTAAACAATGTGTCAAATTGATGTTAGTATTTTACAGTCATCATTCACTCACAGACATATTTGGAGACATTTATGGTAGTTTATGAGTAGTGGTCCATTTCACACAATTTTGTAGTCATTGTGCCTCGCAAAATTGATTTTGCAAGCTGAGCTCTACACGCATTTCAAAAGCTAGCAACAAAACATCTGTGCAGCACAATCTAGTCCAAAGCCATTTATATAATGTGTGGTGTAAAGCCTAAAATGTCCTTAGCTATTTTAGTCTAACTTTAATAAAGTCTGTGAGGCTAATCAATAGAGCTGAGACTTGGTCGGGAAAAGTAATCTACCATCATTAGCACTCGGGTATTTGTTTTGTTTTCTTTCTATGTTTTATGATGTAACAAAGTCACATTGTAGCAACACACTTATCTAATGTAACTCATTCACTTCTGCTCTTATTAACATCAGTATATTGCACCTGTGCAATGCTCCTCCATATGGCAATTTGGCCGTCTGCATGCTGAGGGATGTTTTGTCTATACCTGCCCTTGCACCTTGTATCAGTGTATCAGTATGTACGGTCGCTGGCTGTGATTTTTTTTTTTTATTGATATGTCCTCTTTCTGTGATTTGTTTGTATTATTAACAATAATGGAGCAATATCCCATTTCATATAATGAGCTACCCAACAAGGTCATTTGAACATATATTCCATGTGTTGTATTACAAGCAATTATTGCAATGAGCAATACTTTGTTTAAATTAGAAGCCTGAAAAGCAACAAGAAAATACATAATTGAGTAGCTTTGACTGTTCAATAGGGCTAGAATTTCAGGGTGAGCGTATGATTACACGAATACACTTATTTCTATAGCTTATTAAATCTTTCCATACCGTGTTTTTCCAACTATAAGGCTAGATTCAGACGTATGTATTTCTGTGCAAATGTATGTGCGCAATACGCAGATAATAGAACTCATTGATTTCAATGGGTTGGTTCACTTGCGCATATTTTCCTGCGCATTTCACTCACACGAAAAAATGCGGCTTGCTCTACTTTTCTGCTCATTTGCACACCAAAGGTTCCCATAGAAGTCAATAGGGAGTGCACAAATACGCGCAATGCCAAAGAAGAAGATACGTAATATTCTACTGGAAAAAAGAGTGCATCTGGAACTCATTAAGACTAATTAGCCATTTCAATCAGTGCATCTTTGTTTGCCGTGAGCAAATTAACATGCCTTGCAGGTGCAAAAGGTACAGTAAAATATGCCAATGCACATACAAAAAACCCATAATTTCTTCTGTTAAAATGCTACGCTCATGCACGGTGTGTAAAAAAGTGTCAACATACCTGTCCTTTTCTGCACAGATTCTGCAATGCCCCCAAAATCAGTGTTATAACATATGTACAGTACTAGCAAACAATCCAATGGGCGCAACTAGTCCGGGCTCTTTCCCTTTTGCTCCGCATAAATCCTTGAGCAAGGAGTGTAGTTTGTGAGGAGCGAAGAGGAGACCCCGGACAAGTCTCAGCTAGTGAACCACCCATCGTAAACACTCAATTTATCCAGGGAACTCGGTGATGCGCCATTCTCATGTTGCCTGGGGGTCCCAGAGATCAGCCCATAGTGATCGTTCACTTATCACCTATTCAATGAACAGGGGATAAAGTATGCTGGTGGAATAACTCCTTTAAAATATTACTAATCTTGATACATTCAGTCTTAACACCGGCAAAAAATGACAGTACCCAATAGCAATACAATATAATCTAATATTATGGACGTGGCCAATAGGCTGTTAGAGACCATATTGCACTGCCACCTCATAGAAGACTTTTTGGGTACAATTAGAATACTAAACACTCATATCCCACATGGATTGTAGGAATGTGAGTGGGTGTTCAAAGGTATTTTGCCCAATTAAATCAATCCACTGTCTGTCTAATACAGGACAGGGCAGATCATGCAGAGTGAGAAATGCAAAAAAGGGAGGGAGGGGGAATTTACCTGCATCCAACCCTGGGAAAAGATGACATCTGGCAGCATTAGCAGTCCTTCCGAGGATTTCTGCCGACTGAGGGATTTCCACGCAGCAGCATATTTTGTTGCCAGCACGCACCTGCCTCCCATGTGAATGGCCGATGACATGCTAATTAAGATTCGGACTTGATCACCGTTAATCTTCATTCATGCGATTTTTCACTGCGTACGGCCGAGCGTAAGAAAGGCATACAGATGTGTGGGAGAGGCCTTACTGCCAGGTTTTGACACAGATGACAACAGTTTTCTGGAAGACCCAGCAGGAGGACATTTTGTGATCAACTTATTGTCAAGGGACTTGTCTACAAGTATGGATTGTTCAAAGCAATTCAAAGCAAAGGAGAGAACCCCTTTAACAATATGTGGATAAGTGTCTCTCTCTATACCCTCAATGTTTCTGATAGTTTCACCTACAAAACTTTATATCGTTCCACCACTTCCTCTACTCACTAGTGCTCTTAGAACTACAGACCTAAAATGGTATTACTGCTGCTCTAACTGTGGCCTGATTCTTCACTTAACCTTTTATTGCATATACTCCACAGGCTCGGTCATATGAAAACAATGTAGGAATCTGGTCTAACCTCAACCTAAAAAAAAACAAATTTTATGTGATTTTTCAATTTGCTATTTGGGTGCTGCCCTCAATTTTCCACTTTGCTTAGTGTCTTAGTGTGTAGAAATATCTAACCAAGGGGGGTCTCTTCAAGGTTATTGACATTTCTGTTACCTATGGTTGTGACCTGTAGGCAATGAAGCACTACAGGTCAGACAGCAGTCGTACGGGATTCCTGTGCTGGCACAGTCAGCATATGGCCTGTCTGTCAGTATGATCTCACTGGCGTCTCGGCTGTCCTATGCTGCCCTATCCTACCACTTCTGGGTCTCATGTGTGAGGACCCTCTCCCCATACACAGCATCGGGGCAGGTCTGGGCACTTACCAGCATCGTGGTATACCCTACGCTGCCCTGTTCCTGCCACTTCTGGGTATTATTGGTCATGTGACAGCCCAAGCACCTCAACTATGATACTTGGAATTGGGAGGAATGGGGCAGCATAAGTTATTGCTGAGATGCTGTTGATTGTGCAGCCTCTGCCTGCAACAGTGCTGTGTGAGGGAAGAGGGTCTCTCACATAGCAATGGGAAGGACAGTGGCTAGGCACCCACTATGGGAAAAGGCACCCTCTCCCTCCCCACTCTTGCTGATGGTGCCAGTCGGGCGCTGACATCTAGCCAGATGTTGCTGGTGGACACCCTGATTATGTACTGGCACTATTCCTGCTCTGCTTCAACCCGTGCATGTTTCTCGGGGCGGAATGCTATTAGAAGTGGAAACTGACCGTCACCCACAAGGTAATGCATGGCATGTACCGGGGTTGTGCACCCTATAGGTATACTGTGGTATTACCAGCAGATACACTGGTAGGCGAATATAGGTGTACATTATATTTTAGAGCTCCCACCACCAATGATTATCACAATGGAGATTATCTTTCAGTGATGTTGGCGGGCTCTCCAGTGGTGTACTCAGGACAGCTGCTGATTTCACAAACACATCACAGTAAACATTTAGACATTACTGGATGGGGAACGCTTACTTTTTTACTATTTAGTGTTGCTTGAAGGAGAATCATTGAGACAAAATAAACAAGCCAACAACTAATAAGTGGTGGCACTGACATGGGGATGCCCACATCAGCAGATGGCAGTGCAGAGGATTATGGGGCATACATTTTATACATGCCATCCTGAAAAGTGCCTGCTGCGAGTTTTAAAAGGAATTATGCAGGACATTAAGGAGCAACACACCATCATGTACTGTAGATGCATGTTCTTAGATGTTATCCTATGCTTGTACAAATATAATTTTAAAAAATGCTAACCTAGTGGAAAACCCCTTGAAGTCCATACTGGCCATTATAATCCTTCAAACTGGTCAATTTCTCAATGAGGGTTCTTTCCCGAGAGCGTATATCGGCCGCCATTTTCACGGCTGGCCGATATAGGCTACATTGGGAGAGCTAAAACTGGTGAACGGGCACACAAATCAAGCGTTTCTGCACCTGTTCAGATGGCATGGGTCCCGGCGTATATACGTCGAGACTACCATACCGTGGCCCTTTTCCCTCCCTCCCCATCACAGGCTCACCTATCCTCTCCTCCCTTCTTGTTCTTTGCAATGGGAGGAGGTGGGACTATGTTTTGGGCCCAACGTAAAAACGCCTGGCGCTCTATTGGGCTGGCCGGGCACTTTTACGCCTCAGGAATACGGCCATGTGATCTGATGCATTGGAATCCAATATACGCTCATGGGAAAGAAGCCTGACATTGAGCAATGGACAAATGATCTTTCTGGGAACAATTTTTATACATGGTTGAAAGATCTTTCATCTATTGAATGAAAATGTCAACTATAGCTGATTTCTTTCAGATTATGACAATCTGTTGTGGGTACGCTAAAACAATCTTTTGTTGTTAGAATTCAATCAACAAATAATCGTTTTGGTTGAAATCAACCATTATTATCAACTTTAGTCTAATGGGAGTGGGCATCTCAAATCTGTTACTACAGATAGCTGTTGATTATCTCAGATACTGTAAAACAATTATCTGAGTCAGAATCTACTTCCTTCCCTTATGTCCCCCAGCAGCACAATAATGGGGTATTCAGCCTCTGTAAACTGACAGAACAGATGGAATTTTTAATGACATAATGACATAAAAATTAATACTAATAGAAGACCCTGCCTCCCACTCCCCTATATAGGGGTAGTACCTCACTAACCCTTTAGTGTTTTTCTGTCATGTGAAGCGGACAAGTGAATGCTAGCTTTCCATACTATCTACAATTTTTACTTAGTGGAGACTCCTGTTTGGGGTGCGGAGACTCCTGTTTGGGGTGCGGTTGATGGTTTGGGTGAGCTTTGGTTTTTTCGTTCGCTTTTTTGTTCGTTGGTTAGAATAATAGCTGGACGCCAGGGTTAGTGCGCCGTGCCATCTTGGTTGGGGCAACTTCTGCTCATTTGAGTGACGTGAAGTGGAAGTGATGCAAGTCTGAAAGTGATGCAGTCAATTTTGGTCACGTTGTCCACGGGTTATTTTAAGAATTTATCATTTATTCTTCATTTCTTAAACCCCTTTCTTTGTCTAGCACTTTGCTGAGGCTAAAGGGCTCTATAATTATGTAAACTAACATCATGGGCACAGGGAAGCTGGTTCAATTAGAAATCATTTGTGTGGCAGTGACCTGGAGTTCACATAACACTTTCGTTAATCATTACAGGTTAAAAGATCGTTTTTCAGAAGGTGCAGCTTTGGGCACTCAGTTCCAAATGCAGTACTGCAGGGGAACCCCCCAATGGGGGTTGTTCCTTGCTAGATCCCCCTTATTGTGCTGCTGGAGGACATAAGGGAAGCATTGATTATACTTGTTCATCTGTTTTCCCTTAATCCTAATGGCAGCACAAGCTTCCTACCCTCTCTCTTTATAATATCACTAAGGGTTAGAGGAGTATTGTCCCAATATAGGGGAGTGGAAGGCGGTCCTTCTATTAGTATTTACTTATTTATTTATGCAATTAAAAATTCCATCTGTCCTGTCAGTTCACAGGGACAGAATACCACATCATTGTCCTGCTGTTGGGACTAAAGGTCCTTTTACACGCAATGATTATCGCTCAAAACTCATCCAAATGGCCGAAAATGAGCGATAATCGTTACGTGTAAACACAGGCATCGTGCAGTTTTCTTTTGAACATTGGATTTCAGTTCACTTAAAATCCATTGTTCACACCTCTGAAAGACTGAGAAAAAAACATTCCGTTTGAATGTATTTCACTCATCTTTCAATAGACCACACACTGTTCTCCCCACAGCATATTGACACTAGCCACAAGGAGAACAATGGATTGTGGAGGCAGCTGTTTACACAGCTGGGTGTGTGTTTAAACACATGCTGGAATCTGCAAACAACTCCTGCAGGTCCTTTTTACATGCAAATGAAGATGATAAAATGCTAATAACCATTAATGGCCATTAACACTTTATGCAAATAGATTGCTAAATCTTTCAATCTTTCAGTCATTTAAAAGATTATCTTTGAGTGTAAAAGGGCCTTTAGACAAAACACATTAACAAGTATAATCATCGCATCTGCTAAGCTGCTGGATAACCCGGTGTCTGAAGAAAGACCCTTATGGACTTCAAACAGGTCAACAATAACTAGACCTTGTCTATAGTTACAGGGAAGAATTGCAAGTAAAATTCCATTTTATTATTTGGGTTGAGAGGATGCTTTAATATATCTATATTCACTTCATACACTAGACCTTGTAAGGGATTTGTTTGCATCATCTGTACTTCCTCTGTATTAAACATAACAGGAGCTTCAACAACATTGATTATCCAACACAGTATTAAAGTGTGGGTAGAATGATATATGTTTATTGATGATATGTCTCTATGAGGAAGTCAATGTTATTAATTCTGTGAAGGATTCATCAAGCAGGCAGGGAATCTGACAATCTACAAAAGCAAATAAATAATACATTGAAACAGAAATGTGAAAAATAAAATGCACAAAATTCACTTAAAAAAGAGATAATGTTGGTTACTGTAAAGTTCAATGCAATTCACTCTGTTTGTACACTTGCTGTTGGCCAAAAGTTTACAAATACATTAAAGTAGAAATTCAACTGATTCACATATTAATGGCAAATGTATGTATATGATTGTGTGGGCACATACTAAAGGACAGTTGAATATTGGGAAGCCGATGGACAGTTGGTCACATAGACAACACCTTCTTAAATCAGATATGTCTAGTTTCTGTATTCCACAGCTACCAGGTGTTATTGCCGGGAAGGCCATGTCTGGCCACTTATGTCCCCCACTGCAGCGAAAATGTTCATGGCGGTAATTTAAATTCTCTGGTCTGATTCATAGAATGGGATCCCAAGCAGAGGAAGCCAAACTATGACTAGTACCATAAGTCCTAAGAGCATAAAGCTAGAGGTCCATTTAGACACAACGAGTATCGCTGAAAAGCTATCATTTGAGTGATAATTATTGAGTCTAAATGTGCCCATCTTTCACTGTTCGTCTTACTTGAAAACCGTTGTTCAGCAGAAGAGCTGATAAGCAGGACCACACGCTGTGTTCTGCCTGTGGAGAGCTGATCACAGCTGATAACATTGCTACAGCTGTTCTCAGCCCCACCAGCAGAACAGCTGATAAGCAGGACTGCATGCTGTGTCTGCTGTCCATGGTGCTAAATTCTCCACGGGGAGCCCATGGCTGAACAATGGAGCTAATGACAGAGCTCAGACCTCCTGCTGAGTTCTTTAACAGCTCCCAGAAGCTCATTTGCATGCAACTGAAGCTAATAAAGTACTAATAGCAATTGGTGCCTATTAGTACTTTATGCAAAATGACCGCTGATCTTTCAATCTTTTGAAAGATATCCGTGTGTGTAAATGGGCCTTAAGCGTTGTGCTCATGAGATAACCCATACAAATTATACTAGACTGCTTAATTAAAAATTACAATGTATTTCACATTTAGACTGCACCTTTCATCAAGTGAATGAACTGTATGTCCTGTACATGTTCTGCATGATATCAATTACACATACCAAACATCTGAATACCAACTTACTGCTACTGTATCTGGTAAGTGTATTCTGCCTTTACATTTCTTTGTGACCGAACTCACATTGGCTTTGCGTTTCTCTTCTGTTTAGTATAGCCATTAAAAGAAAATGTTAAACTTTATAATAAATGAATTATTAAATAAATGTATATTTGCGGTATAACTGCACATGAATATGTTATATGTAACATAGTATGTAAGGCTAAAGGGAGACTATGTTCATCTAGTTCAACCTGTTTCCACCCCCCGATGTACGCTTTTTGTAAATAAAAATCAACCATCTAGAAGGAGTTTTCGTTTTGCTGCACAACTCGGCATGCAGTTACATCTCAGGCAGATATGCAAATGATTTGAGTTGTGGTGTGATTAGATGAACGGTCTTGTCACCCGAGACCCTAAAAGTGGTTCACCTCCCTTGGCCTATAAAAGGCTTTCAGAGGCTACTTGTCTCTTTTTCCGCTTGTGTAGAATTTGTTGACCACTAGACGTGCTTCTACAATGCAATCAAAGAGATTTTGACAAGTTAACAGTGTCTGAGAGGGGCTCATTATTGATTGTGAGAAGCTGGATGGTTGTATCGCCAAATTGTCAGCCACCTGGGCCGTTCTGACCAGACTGTTAGGAGGTGCTGTGACAAGTTGATATGTGAGAGTACACACACAAGGCGACCAGGCTCAGGATACCCTCACCAGACCATTAGTAGAGAGGATCTTCTGATCATCTGAAAAGCCTGAGTAGCTCCAACTATTTTGTTGTCCATCCAAAGACAGGTGGCACCATTGTTGCAGGCCTCTGTGTCTGTTGGCACTATTTCCAGGCACTTGGCTGAAGGACATTTGGTCTCATGGTGCCCATTACATGTACTAATAGTGCCTTTGACAGCCACCCACCATGACCTCTGTTTACAGTGGTATTGTGAACAACGAAATTGAACTGCTGCAGAGTAGAACTGGGTTGTCTTCAGTTAGAAATCCAGGCTTAGTTTGTACACTGATTATGGTTTTGTTTGTGTCTGGAGACTTAGGGATGAGCGCCTCAATCCTGCCTTTGCTGTGGAGCGGCACACTGCCCCCACTGCTGGTGTGATGGCCTGGGGTGTCATTGCATATGGCAGTTGGTTACCCATAGTAGTGGTATAACGGATAGCGACAGTTCAGCAATACGTTCAGGACATCCTGCAGCCACATGTGTTCCTCTCATGGTGGCTTTTAAAAGGCCTTTTCCAGCTGGATAATGCTTGACCACTCATACTAAGGGTGTCAGAGGAATGCCATCCACAACATTGCCACACTTCCATGGCCTACCCGTTCAACAAATATATCACCAACAGAACATGTATGGGACCATCTGGGCAGCCAACTTTGACAGCCTACGAGTCTGCAGAGGCTCAGTTACAGCGAATGTGAACCGATATGTCACAGGACACCATATGGAACCTGTATGCCTCCATGCCTATGGGTATCACATTTTGTATCCAAGCTAGAGATTGCCCAACATAATAGAGCTTCACTTTAAGTTTCAGTTTTCTGCAATAAATGATCCCTTTGCTCTAATATTGTAATCACTTACTTATATTAACGTTACAATCACACATAGAAAGTTTCATTTGATTCCGACAACTCTTCTAGGTGCTTGTTTTTTTTTACAATGAGCGTATATTACAGTATAAAGACAGGCATGTCTTGAATGTATAAGCACTGTAGTCACTATATGTAAAAAATTGCATGGGGAATTTGCAATTAAGCTTCGGACATGATTTTCTATATGGTTACATTACATAGGAACAGAATTAAAAATTTTCTGTAAACATTTATAGAACAAGGAAAGTAATATTACATCAAAACAATCCTTACTGGGATCTAAACTGATGGATTAATGGTTATAAAATAGTAATATTCTTATTGCTAGAGGGAAAATATGCCTTGAGCTACTCTGGTTGAAAACTGGTTAAATGAAAATGATGACAGGGATTCCCTATTGCTATATTCTAACAAACGAACAGGACTTTGATGAATTTCAAGTGTGCAGTCTTCTTTATAATAAAAGGAGGCACTTCAAGGACAGATAGTCCTTGATTTCTTTTCTTAAGTGAATAAGATCTGGTGTTAAAACATTTCCCTCTGTTTGGTGTTATCAGCACAGACAAAATAAGAATCCAGTCAAAGACATCTAAAATTGAGCCATAGAATAGATGTAATGTTAAGACTATGTCAGCCTGCACTACATGATTGTCAAACTGGAATCTTCTGACATTGACTAAAGTGGCAGAAAGTGTATTAAAACATTGCTTTATATAAATAATGTTAATTACCCCGTTTCCCTGAAAATAAGACATCCCCTGAAAATAAGAAATAGCATGATTTTCCAGAATTTTTGAGGATGCAAAATGATTTTTCAGGCTTTTTGAAGATGCTTGAAATATAAGCCCCACTCCAAAATTAAGCCCTGCTAACAGTTAATTAAAAAGTCAATTTAAATAGTGTCCAGGCAATTATACATGTAAAAAAGTTAAACCTTTTTGAACGAAAATTAATATAAGACACTGTCTTATTTTCGGGGAAACACGGTATGTATCAAGAGTACTACATGGAGCTTCTGTGCAGCAGCCAAAAGTAGCAACCCTCCAGTTTGCCCTAAAGATAAGGGCCAAGATAACCATTACCGGCAAAGTTACGGTACGACACAAAAAATTTTGGCAGGTGTGGAAAAAATGCTGCAAGGTAAGAATGCTTTCAAAATTGAAGTGGTAATAGTTTTTTGGTCAATTAGCAAAATGTAAAGTGAATGAACAAAAGAGAAATGTAAATCACATCGATATTTGTTGTGACCGCCCTTTGCCTTCAAAGCAGCATCAGTTCTTCTAGACCCTCTTGCACACAGTTTTTGAAGGAACATGGCAGAGCAGTTTTTTCAAAGATTTTGGATAACTTACTGCAGATCTTCTATGGATTTAGCCCGTCTCCAATCCTTTGTCAAATCATCGCAGACAGACTCATTGATGCTGAGTCGAGGCTCTGTGCGGCCGTATCAGCACTTCCAGGACTCCTTGTTCTCCTTCACACTAAAGATAGTTAATAAATAATGACATTGACTTTATGTTTGGGGTTGTTGTTCTGCTGCAGAATAAATTTGGAATCCGGCCAATTTAACACGTGATATCGGACCATGAAATTCGGCCCAATATTGAGCTAGGAAACGTGAGTTGTGAAATATACTTTAACATGTTCCATTCATAGAAATTAGGTGTATACTGGATCAGATAGATGAGATCCACAACAACTATTAAGCCCCAACATGCAGACAAGGGGCATATAGGGCAAAGCATAATGTATTCTATATGCCCATTGTAACAGAAGCTTTATAAACCCTCCACTCACAGTCTACCCCATTTCCCTGATGAAGCCATTCTTGGGGTGAAACACGTCTGAGGGACTATTTGGTCTTTGTTCTGAGGAGTATCTTTATGTTTTAGCTTGGGGCTGTCATCCATCTAATCCAGTATACGCTTAAAAGAGTTCATATTTATATATCTGTCAATGGGACATACTTTTTGCGTGTCCATATATTTGAACATCCAGTTTAGTAGCCCTGATTTATAACTCAGTCCTGTTACATAAGTTTAAAGTGATTTTAATAAAGTTTATTTTCTTCATCTATTGGGTAGGGATATTTACTTCTGGACTCTATTTTGCCTATCTGGGTAACTTTTTCGTGTGGGGTTGTTTTCCTTTATCTTGACTGTCACATCACGCTACATCATTATCATTGCATGCCCATGCTATTTGCATAGCCCCTCAGTCAGTAGATAACAATGAGCTACACAAATGGCGTAATGTGCTGAATGAGCATTCAACAGATTAAACAAATAGATCTGGCATGCCAAACATTCCTTTGGTGTTAGATACATCTGTACAGTGGGTAAAATGCAGAAAGACAAAATAATATACCAGTTTTCAATAACCTTGAAACATTGCTTGTGAAACCATAGTCATGAACCAGCTTGTAGAAAACACTCAGGCAGGATTGTAATAACTTCTCAGGTAAGGATTTGAATTTTGTGTACTAAATCCATAGTAGATGCATTCAAGTTTGATTGGCCACTAAGAAGACATACAGGAGCATTGGGAAATGGTAAACTTTTTATAAGGCTGGATTGGGGGCTTAAACTGATGAATGTGTATGCGCAGGTTTTTGCAAGACACTATAGCACTTTGATCCTTTATTGCATATGTTTATCTTGAAATCAGCAGTGCCTTGATTAGTTATAAAACTTACTTGTATTATACATGCTGTATGCTAATTAAAAGCCACCTAGGTGAGATCTCTTTCTCTCCCTCTCTCCCCCCCCCCCCCCCCGCTAACCCCCGCCACCCCTCCCCGAGCCTGCTCGGACGAGAATGCAGTTACTCGAGAAGAGCGATGCTCGCTCGAGTAACGGCCTTATCCGGGAGTGCTCGCTTATCTCTACACCTAGGTAGTCCTCACAGCATTTCGAGACATGAAGTCACTCCTCTGAACACGTACCTCCCCCTTTGGCAGATAGCCTCAAGTGCTCCTGATGACAGCATGGGCATCATTTATTTCCTATACTACACCTGTGAATTCCCTTTCCTAACTCTGCCATAGATGGGCCGCAAGTGCGATACCGAGATGAAGCCAGGTGTTGGACATCTAGGCTCACTGCTCATGACTGAGAAGGGAAGAGTCAGAGCATGCACAGGGTTTTAATTATGCTCATGCTTAATCCGGGAGCACTAGAGGCGGTCTACCAAGACCGATAGGTCATGTTTAGAGGAGTAACTTTGTGACTCAAGGACCACCCAATGAAAGTAAGTGTTATGGCAAATAGAAGCACTGCTAATTTCAAGAAAATTAAGGGTGCAATAAAAGCTTCAAGTGCTGTAGCACTCAATTTAAAGTACTAAGTTCTGGTGACAGGTTCCCCTTAAAGGGGTTGTCCCGCGAAAGCAAGTGGGGTTATACACTTCTGTATGGCCATATTAATGCACTTTGTAATGTACATCGTGCATTAATTATGAGCCATACAGAAGTTTTTCACTTACCTGCTCCGTTGCTAGCGTCCCCGTCGCCATGGTGCCGTCTAATTTCAGCGTCTAATCCCCCGATTAGACGCGCTTGCGCAGTCCGGTCTTCTCCCTGCTGAATGGGGCCGCTCGTGCCGGAGAGCTGGTCCTCGTAGCTCCGCCCCGTCACGTGTGCCGATTCCAGCCAATCAGGAGGCTGGAATCGGCAATGGACCGCACAGAGCCCACGGTGCACCATGGGAGAAGACCCGCGGTGCATCGTGGGTGAAGATCCCGGCGGCCATCTTCGTAAGGTAAGGAATAAGTCGCCGCAGCGCGGGGATTCGGGTAAGTAATAAACCTTTTTTTTTTAACCCATGCATTGGGTTTGTCTCACCCCAAACGGGGGGGCCTATTGAATAAAAAAAAAACCGTTTCGGCGCGGGACAACCCCTTTAATTCATGAGAAATAAAGCCTAATGGCCAGTTATAGCCTTCAAAGATAACTTCTGGAGGGGCCTAGTGTAGCGTAGAGTGTTAAGGCAGCAGAATGAAGTCCTAAGCTCTCACTCATGACCTGAAGGTTGCGGGTTTAATCCCATGGTTTAATGCATGGTTCAGGTAGCTAGCTTAAGGTTGACTCAGCCTTCCATCCTTCCAAGGTCAGTAAAATGAGTATTAATAAATAAATTACATGAAAGCGCTGCGGAATAAATTGGCGCTATACAAATAACAAGTCCCTTTCCCATTTTCTGCTAGACCCTTGAGGTCTGGTTGTATTAGAGGTCCAATATTGTGTCAGATCGCAGACAACAGATCATTCCATGGTATATGGTACTCTGGTAGGCCAATCCAACACTCCATGATAGGTAAACCTTCTATTAACCATTCTGTATACAAGTGGCTCAATCCAACGCATATTTAATTAACCCACAATACTGCCATTAGGCTTTATGAATGGATTATTTTTGGAATCCCTCACTTTGTCAAATGCTTACGTAATAGAAATCAAAATCATCTATTTGCCTGACGTCCCATAAATTGTATAAGAAACAATATAAATTTAGTGGTTTTCTAAATAAACAATATGTACAATTATTGTTCTCACATGAACTTTATACATTGTATCAAAGCCATATAGAAACCGCAAGCAGATATTTCAGGGTTACTGCATTACAATAGGAAAAAGAGTAACAAACTATGTAGAGATAAATATGTGCATCATAAACTATAAGTTAAGCAAGTCACTTATTGCTTCGAGAGACACTCTGCAAAATTGAAAAAGAAGGGGTAAATTACTTTGCGGTTGAAAATCAGTCTGTTTAACTGATCAAAATGCTGTCAAGAGAGTGTACCATTAGTTTCAAGGATGACTGTAGAGGATGAGCTTAATGTCTTCAAGTAGCCAAGATAAATGACTCTCAAATCAATACACTGGATTCTAAACTTTCTGTATTGCAAGGTTTTATAGCTTTTGTTTGCATTGTAAGGACATTTCCTCAAAGTATTTGAGAGTAATATTCCAAAACACAATATCAATTATACTCAGGGAACTTTCCCTGAACTTTTATCCTTTGGATAGTTCTTGAGGGGTTTGAAATAAAACTCTTTTTCAGTATTGTTGAAATTGTAGCAGTCACTGTTGTATTTTTGTGCCCACTTTAGCTCACGTATTTGAAATATAGTATTTGTGCAAGGGCTACATTTTAAACTTTTCAACCATTTGAAAGTAAATACACAGTACATCAGCAAACAGTGGAAGAGATTTTTGTAAGCGGAGCTGTGAAGTATATCCTACTTATCCTTAGAACTGACCAGTTGTATAAAATTCGGAATATTATTTTTTCGATCGGCTTTAAATTAATAGCAGACGAGTATTAGAACGGAATTTAGAATGTGCATAGCTGCAAAGATGTGCAACAACGCAATAGATGATAGTGTGTGCCTATTATAGATATTTAGATAGTGGTAACCTAGGGGTTACTCGCTCCTGGGGATCGCTATCTTCAGATCCTACAACGGTTGGCACCCCGCTCATAGATACACAGGGAATCTCTGGCTTCTGCCTGCTTTATTGCACTCACAGCAAAGGATTCAAGCATCAACTTAAAAGGTAAAGTCCCCTGGTGAAGCATCGAGTCAAGACTGACTCCTCGGGTGATGTCATAAGATGATGTTTCCTTGGCAGAGTGTTTGCGGGATGGTTTGCCATTGCCTTCCCCATCAACATACTGGATCAGAGCACAAACTTCATACCCGTAGTGTCCTTGTCACGCTACCCAGCAAGGGCGTCTAATGGGGGTCCTTCCCTGGCAGACTCGTGACAGACACCTCAGGTGTGTCTGGAGGTTTTGACTTCTCCAGACACACCCACACAGCTGTCCCTGCTGATTAGCACACATTATGCCTCATTTTAAGCCTTTTGCAGGCCATCCCATGTACTACCTTGCCACTATATATATATAGGTTATTGGGCATGGGTGTAAAATTTCAGCTCAAACCTCCCCCCCCCACCCACCCACCCACCATCACCACCTTTACCTGTAACCATACCCAGAGGCATAACTTAAAGCTTCTGGGGCCCAATGCAAAATCTGTAATAGGGCCTCCAAATATAATGCTTTATTCATAGTACTGGGCTCCCTATATGGAAAAGAGTGGCCTTATGGGCCCCCTAGTGCTCCTGGGCCCGGGTGCAACCGCATCCCCTATAGGTACGCCACTGTGTATATCTATCTATCTATCTATCTATCTATCTATCTATCTATCTATCTACTAGCTTGTTACCCATGACTTTGTCCACGTGGAAATTGTATTTTTTTTATTTAATCTGTGTTTTGCTGTATATTGAAAAATAAAAAGTTGAAATGGTGAAAGGAATGTAACTACGATCTGCTGTCAGCACAGTTCTGAACGTTTTTGGTTTTGTCATCTTTTGCTAGAATATAAAGCTTTTGTGGGCTGTATATACGTAAGCACACCACATACAGTTGCCCATGAGAATAAAAGTGTTTTTTCTAACTGTACACCTGCTACCTTGACTGTTTGCCCTTCAGCCTTATTGGTCGTCATTGCATATGCTATTTTTAGAGGGAATTGAAGCCTCCTGAATTGAAAAGGCAAATCCGTCGGTTTTATTTGAATGTGTGGAATTAAAACACTTTCTCCTTTTGCTATTCCAGTCATAATAATGGCTCTTACAATATTTTGCCTAAGGTAATTTGTAATTGTGTGCTGTTGCACAGTTTAGGCGTGTCAAGATTACGCATTACTAGGACCGGAACACCAACTTTTAACCTCAGCTTCATGCTAGATCTGACTTGCACTTGTGCAGCATATTAAAAGAAGACCAAAAAAAATGAATAGGAAATGCAATTATTAAAAGGAAACCATTTCTTACACAGCTGTGCTGTAATTGGTTGCTATGGGCAACACAGATTTTCTTAAAATCTCAATCCATGTTAATGTGTCTTTGGTTCAAATTTTAATCCCGGGCAACGTTGGGTATCAGTGTTAGCTTACTAATGGCATACGTGCAGCAAGGACGTCTGCCCTTTCGTGTCTGCCCGTTTGGGAAAACCTAGCTCATGATGTGCACCCCCTTCCACTCCGCTCCGCTGCACTTAATAATCGCCTATATTCAGCAACGACGTCTGCCCTCATGTGTCAACTTATTTGTGTAGGCATAGCTTATGATTCGCACCCCCTTCTCCTCTGCCTAACTGCACGGGCAGTGCCGGCGGAGGAGCGGAGCCGCCTGCGCATCACCAAATAAATCTGTCTTGTTTCGCTCCCTAGAGAAATCTATAAATTTTCGGGAAAAAATGTAGCCTATGTCATTCCTCAAGATGCAAGCTCCCTGCCAAATTTCATCAAGATCGCTTCAGCAGTTTAACCGTGAAAAGGTAACAAACAGGCAGAGTTACTTTCGCATTTATAATATTGGTATGGATATATATATATATATATATGGTATGTAATTAATAAATAGATAAATAGGCACTTAGCTGTAATAATATTGTTACAAATGTAACAAACATTAAGGGTGGCTTCATACGAGCGTGTTTTTGTACGTGCCTACACACAAAAACACACGTCTATTACATCCAATGCATTCCCCATGGTATGTTCACATGTCTGTCTTTTACAGGTGTGTTTTACATGTCCGTGTTTTACAGGCATGCATCATCTGAATGAATGACATGCGAGAGCTGCCTGTGATTGGCTAAGCACCTCAGCCAATCACAAGTAGTTTTTTCAGCAGGCAGGGATTTTATTTCCCCGCCTGCTGAAAGAACTGCATTGCAGAGGAAGGCGAGTATATGGTTTTATTATTTTTAACACTACTTTGCCTTGTTTTTCAGGGAAGGGCTTATATTTAAAGCCCTTCCCTGAAAAACAATTACTGGGTGTCGGCAGCTGGATCCTCTACCGCAGCTGTCATCTGTGACAGCTGCTGTAGGGAATTATTTTTTCCCCCGTGGGGATAAAGAAAACATCTGCTGCATGTGGCAGATGTGTTCTTCACCCCCGCAGAGGACTCGGCAGTGGGGGACAGGTAAGTATATATAGTTATATTTTTTCACTAAAATGATTGCTTTTCAGAGAAGGGCTTATATTTAAAGCTCTTCCCTGAAAAACAATCAAAGGGTGCTGGCAGACCATTGCCTTCAATGGAGCCGCTGGCAGCAGTCGCAGCTCCATTGAAGGCAATGGGCACAGACCTTCATCCACACATGTTTGTGCACGCACGTGGGTGCGCACTTTTGTGCGTGTCTGTGTATGGCACAGGCACACGCTCAAGTGAAGCCACCCTAACTTGACATTTATCATTCATAACTTAACTACAATATACTATAAGGCTTCACACGGGCATATTACACAGAGAACAGAACTCATTGATTTAAATGGGTTCATTCACATTTCCATATATTGCACATGCATTTTGGTTGCAAAAAAAAATAGAATATGTACTATTTTTCAGCATTTTTGCGCACTAAAAGTTCTTATAGAAGTTAATGGAGGGGGGGGGGCGCGCAATATGCAAGGACATGCATGAAACACTGCGTAATTGCACAGAAAAAAAACGCATCTTGAGCTCATTAAGACTCATTAGCTATTTCTATTGGTGCATCTTTGCTTGCTGCGTGCAAATGAACATGCCTTGTGGGTGCAAAAAGTACAGCAAAGTACACTAAAACGCAGCGCTCAGCCGCATGTAAATATGCTTACGCTTGTGTCAAGTTGGTCTAATGCTGTAAATCAAGTTATCACAATGTGTCAATTGTGCTGACAATTGCTACATGTGTAAGCATTCATAGTTACTTATTTATTTACTTTGTAAATAGTCACCAGGTGGCACAATATTATAGCAGCCAGAGACAATGTAACAAGTAATCAATGGGTCAGAGTGTCTACTAGAATGCTTCCCATTTACAGAAACACTTGAACTTTCCCCCATGAAGCATATTACAAAAAAAGAGCAGAAGGCAAGTGAGTCATTCTTAGATTGCTTTAACATGAGATATTGTTTGTCAGTATTTCATCGGTATTTTTCTGTCCATAATAATAATGTTCCTCTATAATTGTAATTACATGCCTACGTTAAGAGTGCAGCATGCACTACTTTCATCTGTTTCGCGGATGGGAAAATGCCCATTAAATTTTATGAAGTCCACGGTCGTGCCCGAATATCGCTAGTGATATTCCTCTCCAGAGGACGAGGGGGGAGCACTGACAGGTCTCCCCATTAGCCTACCTAATGGATAGGCTCATCGCGAATAATCACGGAAAATCACAGCATGCCGTCATTTCAATAGCTATGATTCTCCGCTCGAAGACCTCAGGCTGTGCTTTCCATAGTTAGCCTATGGAAAGCGTGTCATGTAAGGTCCGCGGGTGATTTATCGTCCAAATCTCACAATGAAAACTCGCCCGTGGACAGGCAGCCGAAGAGGGCTCAAAACATACATGCCTCAGTATTTAGATCTGCTTTTACCCGATAGAAAATAATATCAATGAATGCTAATATGGTTGCAAACACTGATGAAATGCTGGTGGAATATTGATGAAAGTGTTTCGTCTCGTGTCTGTATGGTCTTGTAGATCACAATGTCAAAGTATAATAAATTCTATGTACAGCACCAATCAGGCCCACCCCACTTGCCCCGCTGCCGGCGATAAGAAGAAAACACCACACGGAGGTCTGGTATAGTTTCTCACACGGGACATGGCTCTCGCTGCCGTGCCGTGCTTTATTACAGATTACATGAGATCTTATACCCTTTGTCCCATCATCAGCAAGGGGTGATGGGCTCATAACCATATATGGGAAGTCCGGATTTCCGGCCTGAGACAGTGAAAATTATGTACATAGTTGAACATCTTGATATCTTGCTACGGCGCCTCTGGAAAAACAGCCAAGTACACGCGGCCTTGTGTCTGGTTCCGTATCTTCTCTGAATTTCTAGAAACATCTTGTCTTCGCCTTGCAAAGCCTTAGGAATATCTGATTTAAGGCAACATATAAGTTTTTTCTCTCATTTGGAATTGTATAGAACTTGCATATAGGTATGAAGCATAAAAATCATATGGCAATATATATATATACCCTCACAGACCCCCCTAAAAAACTTAATATGGAGATCAAGCATCAGACCTTGCACTCTTCCTCGGTCGTCTCTCCCTTGCGTCAGGGTTTCTCCACTTGCCCGTAAGTCCCTACTCCTAAAAGGGAGGGATCCCTACCTCACCTCAGAAGGAGGCCATGGATTCCCTGGGCTTATTTCCGGGCATCCATACCCTCTATCTGTACGAGTTAACACCCCACAGGGTGTGCCCTCGCCGGAACCTAAGGTCTTCTGCACTTTCCCTAGGCAAATGGGAAGTCCACTGACAGTCCATCTTATGAGACCGGGGCGGCGCAGTACTAGTCCATTTCTCCATTCTTCTGGTAACGTATCTGGTTGGCATTATCAGAACTGGCTCTTCATCTTTTTCAAACAAGGGAAACGTTGGTCACATTATCCAGTCCCTTACTCATACTCTTTTTGATCAAAGGGATAATACACATACAGGAAATTACATACCCCACCTCTTTCTGCTAAAATCATATCCAGGGCCACTCTAGGGCCATGGATGCAGTGGGCCCTAACTGGTCAGCTAACCCTTGCAAAAGCATCCTTGGTGTAGCTTACAAACCTCTGCTGATTGCAATAGATATAATTCATCCAATCTACATTATTATTAACAGTGACAATAGCAAATAAGGACTCAAACCCTGCTTTAACCTGATCTCTAGAATTAAATTAATCTGGCACCCCCCTTGGCACTCCTATTGCATCTATGTATACATGTGGATCAAAGTTACCACCTGGAGCGTCAACGTCTCTCTTAGCACAATGCGGTGTTAGATTCTCACCCTCAGTGTACTCTTCATATTGCACATTTCATTGTATTAATTTGTTCTGAAACAGGGGGCTAGTGTACAGTAGTCAAAGGTGTGTGTTAGAGGAATTGTACCACATTATAGCATGTAAAGGATATACAGGATCATTAGTTTTTTTAGTGCGAAGTGTGGATCCAAGTGGGCTTTCCTTCAAGCTTGACTGCAGTTGGGGTGGTGAGCAACATCTGGTAGGGACATTCAAACCGGGTTTCTCTCTCAAACTTTTTCACATAGACCCTGTCACCTGGTTTCAGATTGTGACACTCATCTGTAGGACCTGGGAGAAAAGCAGAGACTGCAGAATGCATTATTGACAATTCCTTAGAGAGGCCTATGACAACATTAACAAGAGAATCATTCCCCAAACTCTGCTACTGTGGCATGTACCCTCCTGGAGAAAAAGAAAAAACTAATAGAAGACACTCAATTCAAAATTCACCCATTTTCTTCATTGCCTTTTGTATCTACTTTCCCCCTACTCCGCAGATGGTAGGGTGTGTGAAATGCCTGGAATATACCCAAAACAGACATGATGTGTTGCATTATTTCACCTGTGAAGTGTTTACCTTTGTTTGACTCAATCACTTCCAGTACCCCATATCTGCAGATTACCTCATTCATGAGCTTCTGTGCGGCTACCTGCTTATTTACTTTGGTAACAGAGTAGGTCTCTCCAACCTGAAAAACATCAACAACAACAAGCACATATTCATGCTTCCCAACAAGTAGGAGCTGAGTGTAGCCAATTTGCAATCCCTGAAATGGGTAGAGTGGCCACGGCAAGTGTTATGTGGCAAATTTACTTCTGCCCTGTTGCTTACGGCAAAGATTATGCAAAACTGGACAAATGATGCAGCAGCTACAGAAAACCCAAGAGCCACTCGTCCTGGTTCAAGCGTCGACATCATTGCTGCTTTGAGAGGTGCGTCTTTCCGTGCATCAGCTGGGCCATCATGGGGCACAGGGACCGTGGTAGGCAAGTGCTGTTGACTGTTCACCATATGCCGTCCCTTTTTAGTCCATTTTTCCTTTTCTTCCTTGCTGGCTTGTAACTGTAAAGTCCTTAGCATATCAAAGTCCTTATCAAAGTCCAAGTTCATATCAAAGTCCAAGTTTTTATCAAAGTGCAAATTTTTATCAAAGTCCAAGTTTTTATCAAAGTCCAAGTTTTTGTCAAAGTCCAAAGTTATTGTTAAATTCTTCTTTTCTTCTTTCTTCCACGGCTTGAGGGCCACTGCCTTTGCTGTGTGGCCTGTGATGGCGTTGCTTCTTGCGTCTCCGGTGTAGGAATTGGTGTGAGCTTTCCACTTTGTCAGGTAGAAGTAGAGCCTCCGTGAGACTCTGCACCGCTGCACCATTCTTAATTGGCTGTCCTGCTGAGGTAAAAAACTGTCTGGCCTTCCATGTTGGGCCGTAATCATGAGCTATGCCAAATGCATACCGGGAGTCAGTGTAAATGATTGCCGTCTTACCTTCCTCCACTCTACTCGCCTCAGTGAGTGCCTTTAGTTCCGCTTTTTGTACTGCGACATGCGGAGACATTCTGCTTTTTAGGACATCTTGTTGTGTAACCACTGCATATCCAGTGTGGAGTCGTCAATCACCCTGGTACCATCTATAAAAAACAACTCAAAATATGCATTATTAACAAGGGCTTTCAGTAACTTTTTTAAAACTTAAATTTTCTTGTTGCATCACAGCTAGACAATCAGGCTGACATTCTATTTCAAAAAGATCAGAATCTTGTTGCAAAAAATTTAAAAAATGTAAAAATGACTTGCAAAAAATTTTTAAAATGGCTGACTTGCAATACCTGGATCACCTATGCCTTCTCCTCCCCCCCTTTGAACCCGGGTACGCAATTGAAACAATAGTACCTGGTTTCAAGGTAGTATAACATTGTAAAAAGATTTGATGGAAGCAGATAAGGCCTGTAAAATGTCAGCACCAATACCAGACATGAGTTACACCGGGGAAGAATAACCTACAAACACCTATTCATATTTGAAATGTGATATTCCTTTAAGTGAATTCATTATTAGTCTGTTCCTGCATGCAATGTCTTATCAAATCTGAGACAGGAGAAAAAACAAAACAAACTTTTACTAGCTGCTCAAGCTCCTCACCCCCTCCCTTGGACAAGAGGGATGAAACATTACGTACTATTACATCATCTAGCTCCACCCCTTCGATATTGGTCGCTTGCGTCTTTTTTCAGAACTCATTTCAGCGTAACAGTCTACACGTCCACATCTCAACCAAGCAAAGTCCCATGCATGGGGAGGAACTTTTATCCCCAGTCATTACCTGCATCACACACTCACCACTCACCGCAGCTTGAACACGGGTCACTAACTCTCATCCATCCATGCTCTCAAGTCTCCCCCGTCACCCCCCATTGAAGGTGTACCAGTACATGCAGATGCACAGACAAAAAAAGTTTGACAAACATACATACATCAGCTGAAAAACACCGAGGTGAGTGCTATGATCTTATAAAGTACATGATTCTATTGAGATGAGAATGAGCGCTATCTTTGACAAATTATGTGAAAAAAAAATTTGCTGAGTGACTGAGACATTCTATTTTTCTTATCTACTGAAGCTATTATATGCTGTATTAAACGCTGAAGTATTTTAGAATACGTGGGTATTTTTCAGCCCCCCTTGTCTCTCTTTTTCTGTATTCCTCTGTATTTGACCATGAACAAAAAGTGAAGTCTGAAAGCCCCCACCTTTTTAAAACAAACTGTTATCTCTCTACGAATATGAAACACAGACTGAATTGTTTTAGCCTGCATTTGAACTCATAATTAACACATATGCTGGGACATTGCAACATGTAACATGTTCTGCATTTTCAACCCCTGTATAAGTAAGAATATACCTTAGAATAGAATATACCTTGCTATATTTCCTGCCTACTAAAACAGTATAATTAATTAAATTCCTTTCAATTCATTTTAAGCAAGCAGAGATATTATCCAGGGTTATTATTGCATTTTCTCTCGCTTCGTTATCTCTTGACCTTGAAAAGCTTACACAGACTCGCAGCTACATGTCAACAAAACCGTCTCTTCTAAAAGCAAGCTCAGTTAACTATTTGCACATACAGTATATACATATATATACACACACATATATCCATATCTATTATCTATCTTGTATTATACACATTTTCTTCTTTCTTTCTGCCAACAAATCACATGCATTGTAACTTTCTTCTCGACTTGCTTGTTCCTCTTATTTCTCTCCCCTACCTAACTGCCAATATAACCTTCAATAGACACTCTCCTGACGCCCTCTTGATCACTTACTGTACTTTTCAACATTTCACTTACGGATACTTTCTTAAACAAATAATGTGTACATATCTAACTTTCTCTGACTGTCTCTCTCTCTCCTCCTCCTTCAGCACTTTCTAGCAAACCTTGGTCTTTCAAGGCACCTCTGGGTCCTAAAGACCTCATTCCAGACACCATTTTTGTAATCTACCATGCGGGTCGATGTCACACATTTTCATTAGAGTTTTCTTACATTCTACAAATTCATCCGCACGGCGGCAGCCCTTGAGGGGCTCTGTCTTTTTTAATAAGGTCTTACGCATATTAGAACATCAACAACAATAATAACACGCTCCATAGAATGCATCCCTCTTAATTTTCAAATTGTCAGCCCCTTATATACCGGCAAAACAACCGAGGGTCCCTTCTTCTTATGGAACCAGCCCCATAAAATGCATCTCTCTGAAATCAAATCGTTAGCCCCATATATAAGGCAAAACAACCGAGAGTCCCTTCTCTTATGAAGCCTGTCTCACAAAATGCATCCCTCTCTGCTAAACCATTAACAACTAACTAAACTAAACCGAGGGTCCCTTCTCTTGTGAGACTAAATGAAAAGAAAGAGAAAAAAAAAAAAAAAAATTTTGCAGATACAACAAACAACCTTCACTATTGCTAAAACACTACGGACTTCAAAGTACAAATAAACTACAGACTAGTTTCCGGGTGACTAATTGGTGCGCATATCACGGTCAGTGGTCCATGACGGCAAACCCGGAGCCCACACGAGTTACCGTGTAGAACTCTTAACCCAACCCGTCCGGTCACAAACCACAGATAGTCAGTCCCGCTGCAAGACTCGCAGTGTAAAACACAACATAAATATATGCTGGCCTTACCTGGAGTTCTAAGTGAGTTGATCAGGCTCGGTTTGCAGCAGGACGGCTTCTCCGCGGCGTGGATCCGGGTGGAATGCGTTGTAAGCTCCGGTTTTACCGCCCCACGTTCGAGCGCCAAATTGTCAAAGTATAATAAATTCTATGTACAGCACCAATCAGGCCCACCCCACTTGCCCCGCTGCCGGCGATAAGAAGAAAACACCACACGGAGGTCTGGTATAGTTTCTCACACGGGACATGGCTCTCGCTGCCGTGCCGTGCTTTATTACAGATTACATGAGATCTTATACCCTTTGTCCCATCATCAGCAAGGGGTGATGGGCTCATAACCATATATGGGAAGTCCGGATTTCCGGCCTGAGACAGTGAAAATTATGTACATAGTTGAACATCTTGATATCTTGCTACGGCGCCTCTGGAAAAACAGCCAAGTACACGCGGCCTTGTGTCTGGTTCCGTATCTTCTCTGAATTTCTAGAAACATCTTGTCTTCGCCTTGCAAAGCCTTAGGAATATCTGATTTAAGGCGACATATAAGTTTTTTCTCTCATTTGGAATTGTATAGAACTTGCATATAGGTATGAAGCATAAAAATCATATGGCAATATATATATATATACCCTCACAACAATTACGGGCATTTAGAAATGCGGTCCCGTGGAACAAGCTTTATTGGGATTACAGTGGTGGGAAATTGAAGTGAGGGATTATGACAACCACAAACGTGCAAATGTAGCTTGCTGGAATGTTTTAAAATCTGCAGCTTTCTCTAAAATCCCAGCGCTACTTTCTGTGCTGCCGAATATCATGTGAAGCCATCCTTATACTATACTGTAAATTGCAGCAGTTATTCCAAAAATCTGCAACAATTACACCCCATGTGGTTTTAGGCTCTGTTCACACTGACATACTGACAATTTTCTGTTTCCAATATTTTGGCATTTTTGGCAAAAATAATAGCATAACTTGTGGCACTACAAAATCCTGTTGTACGCCAACCTGTGAGAATGAGGGTGTGAAAAATTCCCCAACCTGTGGATGAGATTTGATAAAATCCTCCTCTACACACTCAGAACTGTAACCCACTGTGGATTTTCTGTATGTCTACAAGGAAAATCCACAGTAGTTCCGATACATGTTGACATACCTTAAGGCGTCTTTCAAATAAGTGGAGTTATTCCACAAGGACTGATCACAAGACTCACCTTAAGCATCTTTGGCTGGATTTACACATGCATATTTGTGTGTCTATTTGCGCATGAAAATTTTTTTGCGCCCAATACATAGAAATTAGAACCCATTGATTTCAGTGGGTTCACTCACATGCACATATTTTGCGTATGCATTTCGGTTGTACAAAAAAATACACGGCATGCTCTATTTTCCTGCCGCATAATGGGACAAAACGAAACCACTGATTTCAATGAATTTCAGTGGTTTCATTTTCACTAGCTCTTTTATCTTCCGCTAATGCTATGGCCAAGAAAAGATAGGACTTGCCCTATCTTTCCTGCATGTAGAAGTGTAGTAGCACTTTGGTCTGTTACCCTGGCTGTCCATGGTATTCTTAAATCTTAATCAATTCTTTCAATTCTTCCAGCACTACCTTTTGAATGCATCGATTCTCCTTCTGTCTGCCTTTCTTAGTGTCCAACTCTCAGACCCATACCTCATCACAGGAAAGACGATGGCTCTAGCTAGTCTACTTTTAGTAGTTAGATTGATATCTTTGCTCTTCCAGATCTTATTTATGCCAACCATTGCAGAGCAATCCAATGCAATCCTATGTTTGATTCCTGGGGTGGATTCACCATCGTGGTCGAATTTGATCCAAGGAAGAGGAATCCCTGAACTGATTCAATTTCTTTGTTGTTAATTTTAAGCTTCAATCTTCCATTAGCTGCTGTTGTCATGATCTTTGTTTTCTTTATGCTAAGGTACAGCCCCATTTTTTCACTTTCTTCCTTAAGTTTCAAAATCATGTTTATTAGTTCTTCCTGTCTTTCAGCTTGCAGAATCTTATCATCTGCATATCTCAAGGTGTTGATGGTCCTTCCTCCGATCTTCACTCCAATGTTGGGCGAGTCCATATCTAATTTGCTTATGATCATCTCAGAATAAAGGTTGAAAAGAAATGGGGACAATATGCAGCCCTGTATGACAGCCTTGCCAATCCTGAACCAGTCTGCATCACCATAGAGTGTTTGCACCATTGCTTCTTGATTCATATACAGTTGTCTGATAAGCTTGGTGAGGTGAACTGAGACACCATGGTCATGCAAAACCACCCAGAGCTTGTCATAATTAATGCAGTCGAAAGCCTTTCTGTAGTCAATGAAACATATGTAGAAATCTTTCTGATATTCGCGGGTCTCGTCCATGAGCCATCTGATGTTGGAGATATGATCCCTGGTACCTCCTCCCTTCCTAAAACCGGCTTGGACATCATACAGTTCCCGATCAATTAACTGCAGCAACTGCTTTTGAATAATCTTCAATAGGATCTCGCTGGCGTGGGAGAATAGTGCTATTGTGTGATAGTTTGAGCAATCTCGGGCACCACCTTTTTTTGTAGTGGGATGAATACTGATTTTGTCCAATCCTTTGGCCAATTACAAGGGGACCTAATGCAGTCGAAAGCCTTTCTGTAGTCAATGAAACATATGTAGAAATATTTCTGATATTCGCGGGTCTCGTCCATGAGCCATCTGATGTTGGAGATATGATCCCTGGTACCTCCTCCCTTCCTAAAACCGGCTTGGACATCACACAGTTCCCGATCAATTAACTGCAGCAACTGCTTTTGAATAATCTTCAATAGGATCTCGCTGGCATGGGAGAATAGTGCTATTGTGTGATAGTTTGAGCAATCTCGGGCACCACCTTTTTTTGTAGTGGGATGAATACTGATTTTGTCCAATCCTTTGGCCAATTACAAGGGGACCAAATCTGTTAGCCCAAGACTGTGGGGGTACTGACTTTGTTGTCTTATGGCCCATGCCAATTCTTCTTCCAAAATGTTTCCATGTCCATCTAGCCATTATCATTATCTTTCTAGTGTTTAGACTGGCTAGCATATAGCTCTTCTGTGTATTCTCTCCATCTATTCTTGGCCATCTGCCAATCACTCAGTTCATTTCCATTATGACCCCTGACTCTTCCTTTTTGGGCAGAGAATCTGGATCGCATCACCTTTACTTCATCAAGCATGGCTCTAGTATGTCTCCTCCTAATTGCCTCTTCCAGACGTTGGCATTGTACATTAGCCTGTAGTGTGGGAGACCTTTTGTGTCTGAATGGAAGGCACATTTCAGGTTTTATGTAATCGAGTACGCTAATTTCAAAAGTCAAGATGAAAAAATTCTCCGAAGACTGGAACATCTCCCTATTTACACTTGAAAGACCGAAAAATCATATTTGTATCAATAATTTTCCTATTTGAAATATTTATTTATGTTGTTTATTATTTATTTTATGCCCAAAATAAAAGAAAACATATTTATTTGTAATTTTTTATAAATTAAAACCAAGATACATGAAACATCAGAACCATATTATGTGTTATTTATATTTCTGTACGTACAGTACAAAAAACATTACAATCTTTACAGCAGTCATATACTCATTAGCCTACTCAATTTACTCATATATTATTTAGGAGAAGAATAGTTAAAGTCTTTTTTGTATCGAAACGCGGCAGTGAATTTTTCCGTTTTTTCCGGTCATTTAGGGCGGTGTTCTGTTTTCGGATAATTTTTTCATCTTGATTTTTGAAATCAGCGATTACATAAAACCTGAAATGTGCCTTCCATTCAGACAAAAAAGGTCTCCGACACTACCGGCTATTGTACATCCAGCCATAATTTCTTGTCTTTCCTGGCTTCACGTTGGAAAACTATGCTCAGCTTCTTGGCTTCCATGTTGCCCGTGGCTTTGGCCACTCTTCGCTGATTGGCTACTTTTATGGTGTTATCAGATACCCCTTGCTCTTCTTATTTGGCTTTTGGTATTGCACATGTCTCTTAGCAATTTGGATGATTGTATCCCAGATTTCTTGCCATCGCTTATCCATATCTTTTCCTTCTGGGCTGAGTAGGTCAAACCTGTTCTTAACTTCCATAGCATACATTAGTGATATGTTGTCAACATTGAATTTTTTCTGGTTGGTACTCTTCTTGATCTTCCACAGATTGAGCTTCACCTCGCCCACTAACAGTGGATGGTCTGTGCTGCAGTTGGCACAGGAAGCGTCATTGCGGCAGTAATGGAGCTTTTCCAGCATTTTTGGCATGGAATGAAGTTAATCTGATTCTGATATTGTCCATTTGGCAAGGTCCGTTTGTACAAGTGATGCTTGAGCTGAAGGAACCAAGTGTTGGCAATCCTGAAGCAATTCTCCTGACAAAATTGCACTAAATGATCCCCAGCTTAAAAGTACATAGTCTGCTATTGTTTGCAATATCTGCATTATTAAATTGTTGAACACAGCAAATGTAGCAACACAAAGAGGCTTCAAAAGTCTTTGTAAATGCTAAGAACAGGCAAACACAACTTTTTAGGTATTTGGATATTTGCAAATGAAATAAATGTTTAACGCTAAAGCTATAAATACCATGTATCTCCTTATTCTTCCAGCAATACACATATCTCTACAATAGCTCCACTTGTAGCTTCTTGGAGGCATGCTTACTATATATATATATATATATATATATATATATATATATATATATATATATATACACTACCGTTCAAAAGTTTGGGGTCACATTGAAATGTCCTTATTTTTGAAGGAAAAGCACTGTACTTTTCAATGAAGATAACTTTAAACTAGTCCTAACTTTAAACAAATGCACTCTATACATTGCTAATGTGGTAAATGACTATTCTAGCTGCAAATGCCTGTTTTTTTGTGCAAAATCTACAAAGGTGAATAGAGGCCCATTTCCAGCAACTATCACTCCAGTGTTCTAATGGTACAATGTGTTTGCTCATTGGCTCAGAAGGCTAATTGATGATTAGAAAACCCTTGTGCAATCATGTTCACACATCTGAAAACAGTCTAGCTCGTTACAGAAGCTACAAAACTGACCTTCCTGTGAGCAGATTGAGTTTCTGGAGCATCACATTTGTGGGGTCAATTAAACACTCAAAATGGCCAGAAAAAGAGAACTTTCATCTGAAACTCGACAGTCTAAGAAGATAAGCACATTAGAGTCTCTAGTTTGAGAAACAGACGCCTCACAGGTACCCAACTGGCATCTTCATTAAATAGTACCCGCAAAACACCAGTGTCAACATCTACAGTGAAGAGGCGGCTGCGGGATTTTGGGCTTCAGGGCAGAGTGGCAAAGAAAAAGCCATATCTGAGACTGGCCAATAAAAGAAAAAGATTAAGATGGGCAAAAGAACACAGACATTGGACAGAGGAAGACTGGAAAAAAGTGTTGTGGACGGATGAATCCAAGTTTGAGGTGTTTGGATCACAAAGAAGAACGTTTGTGAGACGCAGAACAAATGAAAAGATGCTGGAAGAATGCCTGACGCCATCTGTTAAGCATGGTGGAGGTAATGTGATGGTCTGGGGTTGCTTTGGTGCTGGTAAGGTTGGAGATTTGTACAGGGTAAAAGGGATTCTGAATAAGGAAGGCTATCACTCCATTTTGCAACGCCATGCCATACCCAGTGGACAGCGCTTGATTGGAACCAATTTCATCCTACAACAGGACAATGACCCTAAACACACCTCCAAATTGTGCAAGAACTATTTACAGCAGAAGCAGGCAGCTGGTATTCTATCGGTAATGGAGTGGCCAGCGCAGTCACCAGATCTGAACCCCATTGAGCTGTTGTGGGAGCAGCTTGACCGTATGGTACGCCAGAAGTGCCCATCCAACCAATCCAACTTGTGGGAGATGCTTCTAGAAGCGTGGGGTGCAATTTCACAAGCTTACCTCAACAAATTAACAGCTAGAATGTCAAAGGTGTGCAATGCTGTAATTGCTGCAAAAGGAGGATTCTTTGACGGAAGCAAAGTTTGATGTAAAAACAATGTTATTTCAAATACAAATCATTATTTCTAACCTTGTCAATGTCTTGACTCTATTTTCTATTCACTTCACAACGCATGGTGGTGAATAAGTGTGACTTTTCATGGAAAACACAAAATTGTTTGGGTGACCCCAAACTTTTGAACGGTAGTGTACATATATATCTCATATAAATATATAAAAAATAAGCATGCCTACAAGAAGCTACAAGTGGAGCTATTGTAGAGATATGTGTATTGCTGGAAGAATGAGGAGATACATGGTATTTATAGCTTTAGCGTTGAACATTTATTTCATTTGCAAATATCCAAATACCTAAAAAGTTGTGTTTGCCTATTCTTAGCATTTACAAAGACTTTTGCAGCATCTTTGTGTGTGTATATATATATATATATATATATATATATATATATATATATATATATATATATATATATATATATAGTAAGCTTGCCTCCAAGAAGCTACAAGTGGAGCTATTGTAGAGGTATGTGTTTTCTTCATTTATTCTCTTAGCTATTATGATATGAGATGAAGCATCAGAGCGATCTCTCACTGTGAGAGCCATTTGAGGTCACTAAACAGACTGTATATTGTATCCTCTTGAATGTATTACAGTCATCTGTTTATCACATCAACAGGTGCAGCTTCCATTAATAATGCACTTGGGTAATATTCCACATGTTTAAAGCACAAGTGGGTGCAATAATTACAGTAGCATATGCTTGTTTACGAGCTTCTGCATTTGTGTTAGGAAGTCAATGAACATATGTGTTGTATTGTTAAAGTATGGGAGCAATATCCTTATCATTATATATCATATATTTCTCATCATTAGCATCATCATTGCAGCCTATCTGCAGCTGTAGAAGAAGACCGATGTCTTTGGCAGGCTGAGGAACGGGCTCAAAGTAATCACCATTATTTGGTTTTATGATAATGATAAAGTAGGGTAATAATATTATGTCAAAACTGTGTTGTATTCTATCTTGAGATAGCTGGGTTACTAAAGATTAGCTGTTGAGGGTGCATTATGAGTCTACATTATGGCATCATGGGGGCTAGTCTTGTTGCCTTGCAGCACTGGGCTTCTGGGTTTGAATCCAACCTAGAACAACATCTACATGGAGTTCCTCCTTGTGTCTTCATGGGCTCCTACTAAGATTGGAGACACACTACTGTGGCCTTATTATGGCCTCCATGTTGCATCTGTAATATGGAAGGGCATCCTGGCCTGACCGTGGGTCTCCTGAACCAAACTATGGGCATCATTGGAATGTATGATGCTTGCAGTTCGGGTTAGGAGATCTGTAGTCAGGCCAAGATGCACTTATGTACTATGGATGCAAAACAGTGGCCACAATATGGTAGCCTAAGGGCTTCAAACCAATGTATTGGCATGCAGAGAATAGAACCCTTTGATAACAATGGGATAATTCTCCTTTCCCTTTTTTTGTGTGTACATTTAATAAGCATGCAAAAAACAGAACCTGCTTTATTCCATGTGCATCTGCACACCAAAGGGCCCTATAGAAGTGGTTGTGCAAATGTGCACACAATACCCAACGGGATACGCAAAATACACAGCAAAAATACAGGGCGAAACCACATCTGGACCTCATTAGACTAAGTCACCTTTTAACTCAGAGGGGGGAGTGTTCTGCGCCCATGTGAACATGTCCTGATGCGCAAAAAAGTGCAGTAAAATGCAATCATACGTGCACAAAATCGCCTTCTTCATAGCGCAATGCATTTCCCTGAGGCACATGCAAAGAAGCATACGCATGTGCGAAGCCCCCTAACACTCCAAAACCATGCTGATAGGTTAATTGGTTTCCTAAGAAATTGACCTTAATGTGAGATAGGCCTCCTTTGAGTAGCTTGAAGCAGCCCGTTCATGCAGTCTTTACAGCACTATAGCCGCAATCTTTTCTTGCGGCTATAGTGTGTTAAAACAGTGCTCATCTGAACGAGGCCTAACTAGCGCATGCTGCATTTTGATTAAACAAAAAACACTAGAAAAACTATGCAAAGCAAAAGGACACTTTAGAATATACTGTAGACTTTTAACTAGCAGAAAATGTTGGAAAACACTATGTAACGGCAAAAACACATGGGCGCATGCGCTAATAGGCTCGCCACTAGCGTATTAGCGCATGAACTGGGTTTTGTGGTGTTTTTGGACTATTCAAACTCTGTGATAGTGCATGTGAGTTTGAAAAAAAAAAAGTGGGACGATATGGTCTGCCGATGTTTCTTGCACATAGTATTCACTAGATAGGGATAGGGCAAAGATAGGGCAGATCATATATTTTCTCGCACGTAGTATTAACGCGTGAGAATCCTGTTGGTGGAAACAAAACCATTGAAATCAATGTTAACGGGACTAAAACTCGCCCCTGCGTTTAAGCCCTAAAACTGGTTTCACAACAATTAAAGTTCTACATATGAGTGATTTAACCTGTAGTCGTTTTACACGGACAGATAACACTGCTTAACAGCATTTTTGCATCTGGTGTGCGATATATCAATTCTTCTGGATGTTTGAGTGTAGAATCTGAATTTACCTTTAGAAATGATGTATCTTGTAAGGTTTTTACGTAATTTTGATTTTTTTTTAAAAAATTGAAAAAAGGTTTTTGTGTTTGTGCTCATTTTCTTGTGACTTATTTATATAAAATTAAATCAGTGACTAAGCTAAACTCTTTATTTGAATGTAATACACAGTGGATCAAGTTCTAAAAATGGTCACTAGATGGCAGAACAATGTAGTTGAGCAGGAAGGTTACTGACTAGGGATGAGCGAGTATACTCGCTAAAACACTACTCGTCCGAGTAATGTGCCTTAGACGAGTATCTCCCTGCTCATCCTTAAAGATTCGGGGGCCGCCGCGGAGTGGGGAGCTGCGGGGGAGAGCGGGGAGGAACGGAGGGGAGATCTTTCTCTCCCTCTCTCCCGCCCGCTCTCCCCTGCTCCCCGCCGCGACTCACCTGTCAGCCGCAGCGGCCCCCGAATCTTTATGGACGAGCAGGGAGATACTCGGCTAAGGCACATTACTCGGACAAGTAGTGCCTTAGTGAGTATACTCGCTCATCCTTATTACCAACATGAGCGTCTCTGTACTGCTGTTTAGTGTTTGTTGTAATCTGCATGAAGCACTTCTCTTCATTCTTACCTCAACATATCAGTATTTTTTGAGTTTCATTCACAAATACATTACCAGAAAAACATTATTGAGTTCTGGGTGTTATTTTTTTTTTCGTATTTAAAACCAGACAATATTTGACAAAACTCTATTATTGTCTATGTAATGGTGCTATGTATCCCAGAAATGTAATATGATAGATAGAATCTGATTCTTGCACTGAATTCAGCACCCCTTTTGATTTGTTGACCAGTGTAATCTGCCCATGCTAAAGACAATATGTGGGTTGATCAGCGTTCGTTACTCTATGTATTAGGGCAGATTATGGAGAAGACTGATCATTAACCGGATTGTTCACCCCCATATAGCTGTCATTGACTAGCTGCACATCTTCCCAAACAGCGAGCATTTTTATTTTATCCATCACACATTGGATGAGCCAAGGCATCTTCAGACATTTCCACATCTGTGCTCAGTGTAAGGGCTCATTCACACAGGCGTATTTACAGTCCATATTGTGATTGTTCTCAGTAAGAGAAGCCAAGTAATCTTGTAGATATGATAGCTTTTGAGGGCTAACAAAAATACATGATGTTATAGCCAGCTTTTCAACCTCTCAGGGGTCCATTATGCCTGAGGAAGAGCCCTGAGTAGGTTCGCAAGCTCGCTATAACATCATGTCCTTTTGTTAGCCATTTCGTTTTACAATCCATATTACATGCAGATTTTATGCACGTAACACAGACAGAATAAACCCCACTGATTTGTATAGATGCATTCAGAGGAGTGAATTTTTTTAAGTGAATTTTGGTCATGTGAAAAAAATCGCAGTAAGGGCTTATTCACACTGCGCAGTCCGGACCATAGTTGCGCCAGAACGAGGGCGATTTCATACAAGGCAGCTCAAACTTCCCAGCATGTGGATAAACTACGTGCGGGGATAAGAGGGCAGGTCCTCTCTTTAAAAGTGGTGAAAACTAAACCACTGAAATCCTATAGAGATCAGTAGTTGCGTTTTGCCCCGTTATTCGGCTGCACGGCCCCATAACAGGCCAAAACAAGACCACGAACGTCAATGGATTTCAGTGGTTTCTTTTTCACTATCAGGATTCTTGCCCGCTAATTGTACGGCCGTGAAAATATAGGACCTCCCCTATTACCCCTGCACTTTGTTAAATCACATGCGGGGAAGATCGGGCGGCACCTGTCTTCCCGCGGTTATTTTCAGACTCCTGAGCTCTGGCGCGGCATTGGAAAAGCTGGCGAAGGGGGAAGAAATTCCCCTCGTCCAGGCGCAACTGTGCTCCATGCCAGCGAGCGTAGTTGCGCATACGTTCGTCTGAATCCGCCCTAAAGTCTGTGCGATTGCATAAAAATGCAGCAACATGCATTTTGATGGATTTATTAAGCATATTGGCAGTGCTTAAAAAGATAGTGACATGAATTGGGCCTTTTTGCGTTCTGTGCATAAAAAGAAGCAGTAAATACACGAGCAAATAAAATGCATAGGCATGCAATCTGAATATATGCATGCAGTAAAAACGCTGCATATTTCATGGAATGAAATACACTTATGCCCGTGTGAATGAGCCCTTATGTGTGATGAGAAGGGGTGCCAGTCCTGTTACTGTCTAGTGAATGCCAATCAAGCTGCTCGGTGCTGGGCAGTGAGCACAGGTCCCACTACAGGACATCGAGGCTCATGCCATCCTCATAGAGTCTGTTTCAGAAGCATGCGTGCTGGAGGTCATTTGGTAGGGTTCTGGCAGTGCTGCTCCAGTTCTACAAGGGAGGACATACCGGTCCTGATGCTGGGTCAATGCCGTAATGCAACCGATGCAGGGAGACATTTTTCTGGATAAAATAGCACAGCATGCTGCACTGCGACAGATGTGAATGCAGCCTTAAAAAAGTTGTAATGGTGGAATAAATGATATGGGCTTTGGGCGGCCATGGGGGCACGTCTGGCGCAGTGTTTTGTTACGGCTAATTAATATATGATGTTATCCTGCAGTCGCTGAAGCAGAGAAATGAGCAGAAAAAAGCATTCAATATTATTATACAAAATGACAAAGTCCAAGAATATCACGGACAGGATTGCAACATTTGTTTCCTAAGCACTTATGTATCAAGTGCTGGAAGAAATTTCCACCTCTATGGAATAATAGGCAAACTAATTAGAATTAAACTGACCCTATAGTTTTATTACAGAAATTAACTTGTTCCACAAAGTCATGTATGAAAGTAAATCAATTTTAAATCACACCTTGAAGATACCAAATGCAGCTGATCTTATGGAAGAGGATGCTGGAAAATTGTGCTCTCCTGCCACCTAGTGGTAAAGGCTACAAACAGAGGTTTAATACGTTCATAAACAAGCATTTTACAAGACAGTGTTGGTTGTCATGGAAAACAGCTATTACCACCAATATAATGTAAGGTTTTATTCATAGTGTAATCTAATGAAGAGACTTAACAGGACTTGAAGTAAGAATACAAAGAAAATTAAAAAAACTAAAGTATAAAAAAACTAACTTTGTAAAGAAATTCTGTTCATTAAAAGTACTAATTAGTCTGATTTCTCTTGTTGTACAATAATTTATTTAAAAAAAGAAGATATAGAGGGGTCTCGTTAATTGGTGGGAAAAAATAAATAAATCCACCTGTCTGACAATTTCTTCATGTACAGACCAGGTTCTGCCTGAGGGCTTCGACAGACGAGTGTGTTACACAATACGCTCGCTCCTGCGCAATTTTTTTGCACAATTAACAAGTATATTTTGCGTTCGTGCCTGGTTAAATACTGTGTGCATTTGCGCAGTCACTGCTCGTTCATACGGGTGGGGAATCCCCCCGCCTTGATGTAAATGGCCGAGTAGTCTAACGTGGTGTAATGATCGTGAGTATACGCTGTGTTTAGCGCATAACTACATAGGCAGATGTTTGCACACCTCCTATAGGACTCTATGGGGCTCTTTGGTGAGCAAATACGTGCTAGATGGAACATATACACATTGCGCCCACGAAAACAACAGGTGTAATAAAAGAAGAATGAACCCATTGAAATCAATGTGTTCTATCTTCTGTGTTTTGCGGAAATTGTTTAAGCCTTAGAATATTCTCTTTCGCCAGCTCTTTGTTCATCTTGCCATTCCATGCGCTGGCAGCTTCCTTAAGACCACATATACTTTTCTGAAGTTTACACACTTAAGCCTCATGTCCACGGGGAAAATCAGGCCCGCTACGGATTCTACATGGAGAATCTGCAGCGGGTCCCTCCTGCCCCGCGGACATGAGCGCTGAAAATAGGAATTTAAAAGAATTTACTCATCCGGCGCGGGCGGGGAAAGCCTTCTCTTCCTCACGGCCGGATCTTCTTTTTCGGCCGGCGGATGAATTCGTCACGCCGGCGGCACGTCGCTGGCGCGTCGCCGACGTGCCGCGCGCATGCGCCGGGCACATCCGCCGAGCCGAAGCAAGAAAGATCCGGCCGTGAGGAAGAGAAGACCTTCCCCGCCCGCTCCGGATGAGTAAATTCTTTTAAATTCCTATCTTGGTCTCCCGCACGAAAATGGAGCATGGTCCAGATTTTTTCATGCTCCATTTTTTTTAAAATCCCTTTTATTGACCATCCGCGGGTATTTATCTACCCCGCGGGTGGTCAATGCATCCCTATGGGGTGCGGATCCGCGGGCAGGAGAAGAGTCAAAATCTGCTGCGGATTTTAATTCTTCTTTTGCCCGTGGACATGAGCCCTTAGTTCCGTCTGTGTTCATCCTTGAATCCCGATGGTTGTTCCATGTAAATGTCCTGCTAACTCCCCTTCTTCACATCCAAGTGTTTCACTGCATTTCCTTACTTGCTGCCGCTGTCTGATTGTGGCATGTTTGACTCCTGGAGTAAATGTTTCATCACAGTCCTCCCCATGTAATTCCGCAGCGTGAAAGAAAGTGGGGCATGCTCTAATTGCCGCGGGAAAATGCACGGCCGGCTTCCATTGTAGTCAATGAAAGCTGTCCATCACGTGATACTTCCGCTGTGAGCACAGCGGAAGTATCACGTGATTACACGTCACCAGCCACAGCCAGCCGCGTCATCGCCCACTGACGGCGCGTTATGCGCTGTACTGCCCATGCGTGCTTACTCGCCAGATGGGACTCTCACAGCGGATCCAGAGAGGTGAGTATGGGGTCTTTTGGGGGCACCATGACGGTCTCCACTGTGATATTCCTCCACTAAGGCCTCATGCACACAGGCACACATGGATTCCACTGCTGAATCCTGCAGACATGGGCATTAAAAGGCAAGTTTTTACCTCTCTGGATGCAGCGCGGGTCTCCTCTGTCGTGGCTGGATCTTCTATGTTTAGCACGGCGGGTGCATCCGGGCACGCCAGCCGACGCAACCGGCATATGCGTAGTGCCTTTTTTTAAAAAAATCTCCTGCTTTACCTGCGGATCTGAGGCATGTCCGCAGTGACAGCTGTGGCTGTTCCGCGGGTCGGACGGCTTCCATTGACTTCAATAGAGCATGCTGCAATTTCTTCCCGCACGTGCGATCCGCACCCTGGGAAAAAATCACATCTGCATGCTTTTAGCTGCTCTGCAGGCGCCCATGTCTCCCTATGGGCGGCTTGATTTGCGGATCTTTTGCGCGGCTGCCCCCGCACGGGTTCCTGGCTACTAACTCACATAGGATGCTCTCCTTTCTAACACAGTGACCTAGTGCCACTACACACCACAGCACTGTCCAACAGCAAATCCAAACAGGGCATCAGTCTAGGGGCGTCCTGCCCTGTCAGACTCTTTGGCAGTACCACAGCCTAGTCTGCCACAGATCTCGGGCTTTCAGCCTCCTTCCAGCTTCTCTATTAGGAAGTAGATTTATTAGCAGCCTCTGGCTTAGTGTGTCTGAAGGTTTTATCTCCTGCAGACTCATCCATTAGTTGCCCTGCTAATTAGGACACAGAATTCCTCTTTTACAGCCCTCTGCAGGCCATTTTGTGTACTGCCTTGCCACACATTATATTGTAAAATTACATATTATCGCCTTATAAAGCATCTAACTTTCACTCAGAATCGGTGGAATACACCTTTAATGTTATCTATGTCTGAGGATTTCATATCTATCTATATTTCTATCCCTCTCATATCAATCTATTCATCCATAGCTTTTGCTTGTATATCGTAGTGTTAATAGGCAGTCTACAAACAAAGTAAGCACCAACTGTCTGCAGTATGTATAATTTATGCCTCAAGCACATCAGTACTGAGATTAGATGCTTACATTACAATGTTCACATTATCTGTCTATTTCTGTCTCTCTATCATAGAAGTCAACTGAAAAACTGTGAGGCCTAGTCCACACAGGCTACAAAATCACGCAATATTGTAGCAATGAGACAGTGCTACAAAACGCATGTATGTGAAGCTCATAGTTTCTAATGGGTTCTTTCACATGAGCGATGTTTTGTAGCCTGCAACATTGCTAGAATACAAAATTACTCTATACAGCTGCGATTTGTAATGTTTTGTAGCCCATGTTTCCCTATGGAGCCCTAAAATAAGCCCTAGCTGCAATAAACTTGTCTTCAGTCTTCAGGCAATTCTTCCTGGTCTGGGGTTTAAAACCCCCCGCCTCCAGGAAGAGCTGTGGCTCAGCCAATCAGAGGTGGAGCTCGATGAACCAATCACAGCCATTAATGGAGAAACCCTACCTTCAGGAAGTGATGTGGCTCAGTCAGTTAGAGCCAATACTTGATTTATTGAATGGCTGTGATTGGTTCATCGAGCGCTGGCTCTGATTGGCTGAGTCACGGCGCTTGAGAACCAATCAGAGGCAGCACTTCCTGAAGGCAGGATTTTTCAAACCCTGGACCAGAAAGAATTGCCTGAAGACAAGTTCTGGGGAGCTGCAGAGAAGTGTGGCAGTGGCTGTTAGGTGATGTATCTGTATGTTTTTTTTTTAATTGCAGCCAGGGCTTATTTTTGGGATAGGGCTTATATTTCAAGCCTCCCTAAAAATCCAGACAAAAAAGCGCTACAAAGTCGCGCAACTTTGTAGTGTCATGTCCGACCTTGTAGCTACACAAAATCGCAATATCACCCAGAGCAAATGCAGCGATATCGCACAGAGCACATATGTGATATCGCTGTGATTTTCTCGCAGTGATATCACGTCGCCCGTCTGGAAGTGGCCAAAAAGTTTCGTGAGTTCACACAGCCATTTAAAACAATAGTAAATGATACAACGATACTAAAACAAAGCTTAAAACCAGGAGACATAGTGTCACTGTATATAAAATATGTTCCGCAAGGACACAATCAGCAAATCTTTAAGGCCAAATGCACACGGCCGCGCCGGATCCTGCAGCGGAATCTGACACTGTGCCCAGCCGGTGACCCTAGCGTACCGGTCCGGATCTGTATTGCGGATGCACAGTATAAAATATGCCGCATCGTTGCTAGGCGATAATGCAGATTCTGCTACCTTTCCGCAGTCTGATCCACGGAAGGATCGTGGATCAGACTGCTTCCATTGACTTCAATACACGCTGGAATAGAACATGCTGCGATTTTCTTTCCACAAGCGGAAAATCGCCATCGAATTCCGCTCATAAACATGGAAAAACGATTTTCCATAGCATGTTCATGGGCGGTATTATCTGCGGAATCTGGAAGCGAACGCACACTCCGGATTCCGCAATCCAAATCCGCCTGTGTGCATTCGGCCTAAGTGTTGCATTTAAATTCCACAATAGTCGCAAGATATACAAATAGAAATGTGTCCCAACCACCATAACAAATAAATGCATCCCTCTGATACAAGGACCATCAGATTCCTATAAATTACCTGTGGTATCAGGATAAAGGTTATGCATACTAATCCCTCATTTATCTATCTAGTCATCTACAGAGTTTTCATACTTAATGTGCTGGTAATAGGCAGACTGCAAACATTCAATCAGCACCAACTGTTTGCAATGTAAAGACCAATTTTTCCTTCGAGCACATCTGTTTTCTTTAGTATGAGGATGAGATGCTTACACTGAAACATCCAAATTATCCATCTATCTGTCTATCTAGCCATCCTCTTCTTGAAGGGAGTTTGTCAGCAGTTTTAACCATTCAAAACTGCTGACAGCGCTAGAAGGGAGCCATGAAGAGGAGATAAAGAATACCTCTGTCCCTGATTTTATTATCTGCAGTACTCAGTAAATAAACTATCATTCCCTTGTGTACCGCTGGCACCGGTGCCTCAAGGGCAGTCCTTCTCCATGAAGTGCTCTCAACTCTCTCCACTGAGCTGCTCCTTGCACTTTGCTCTGATTGACAGGCTGTGCCCAACCAGGAGACCCTCACAGCAGTCAATCAGAGCAGAAGGGGGGCATGCGAAAGAGCTCAAGGGAGAGAACTGAGAGGACATTAGGAACTACCTTCAGGGCACTAACAGCAGCACATGGGGGAATAAAAGTTAGTTTTCAAGGAGTGCGACTGCAAATGAAATGTAATTGTTCTCAGTAAAGAGAAACCAAGTAATCTTGTAGATATGATACTTTTTAATGGCTAACAAAAATACATGATGTTAATGCTAGCTTTCGAACCTACTCAGGTTTAAATCCCTCTCCATTGCCCCTGCCTAGCGCTATTAAGAGTTTTGCATAGTCAAAACTGCTGATAAACTCTTTTAATTGTCTTGTTTTCTTGTCTATATTACAAATATAATTGATAAATATTTTAACAAAATGTGATATTGATCTTATGACACAACTACTGTAAAGACTGGAAGCCATAGTGTAACGTCACTGTAAAAAAAAGCCTAGAAGAAAAGTGCTTTCTCAAAAATATTTTGACAAATATGTTCTTTTTTTACTTGTATCTTACAGAAACTGATTAGCAAATATTTAAAGGGGTTTTTCGGAGTAATTGGTGACAGTAAATGGTGACGGTACATAAACTTCATACGGTTTATATAAAACACAAACACAATACTCACCTCCCAGTACGAGGATCGTCCTCACCACCCACCACTCACTGCTCTCTGGTCTTCTATTTACAAGCGCTGCAGCAGTTACGTGTGCAAACAACCCACATGGCCGCTGCAGCCAATGGGATGCCCAACAGAGATGTTAACCCACAAACTTGCCAGGGGCTTCTACATTAGAAGCCTACATGACAGGGTTGCAGGACATCATCAGGTCTTCTCACCAAGTGACATCATCTATCAGATGCCATGAAACCAGACCATTGAAACGGCGGTCTGGTGCTGTTGTGACTAGAGATGAGTGAGCATATTTGCTAAGGGCAATTACTCGATCGAGCATTGCCCTTAGCGAGTACCTGCCCGCTCGGAAGAAAAGGTGCGGCTGCCGGCGCGGGTGAGAGGTGAGTTGCAGCAGTGAGCAGGGGGGAGCAGGGGAGAGAGAGGGAGAGAGAGATCTCCCCTCCGTTCCTCCCTGCTCTCCCCCACCGCCCGCCGCCGGCAGCTCGGAATCTTTTCTTCTGAGTGGGCAGGTACTTGCTAAGGGCAATGCTCGATCGAGTAATTGCCCTTAGCGAGTATGCTCGCTCATCTCTAGTTGTGACTATATTTATTTTATATCGTTTTTGGCCAAAACTATATAAAATAAATAACTTGGAAAATCCCTTTATATTTTGTATGTAAAGGCTACAATATTTGTGGTATCCACAAATATAAAATGCCCTAATCATCTAGGCTGGATAAGTAGAACAATCCACTTCAAGGTCTATAAGATTATTTCTTGTGGTATCAGGATAAAAAGTAAATATATTATAGATACAAATAACGTCTATCGCTTAAAAATGAGTGAAGCCAAATATTGATTGCGGAGATGAGCCGAGACGTAATGAAGATGTGATTAACATACCATTATAGGCATATGTACTTCTGCCTACAGATTCCAAATTAAAATTGACTCAATCACTTCAGAGAGGGTAATATATTAAACCATAATTTACAGGCAGAAGATTTACTGCTCCGAGCTTGACTCGCTATGTCAGATATAGAGCAATAAATTTGTGGAGCCGAGCCTTTTCCCTTAGATGGGCACAAAGTACTCAATGGCTATATTATGCATTATAGAAGAAGTGGAATTCTACTGACCGAGGCATTTGTGTTACTTAGCAGAAGAGATATACTGTAACATAGAAGGACCAGGGGAAATATTATCCTTGGGAATTAATCTTATAACTTAAACATTAACATCAAAATTCCTAACATTTTCATCTTTATTTGACGCTCACAACATGGAGGTTGCAGCATCTCATAGTTGAGTAGGATTGTTGGGATCCTATAATATCTCTCATGGCCAATATCATCTGAAAACATGGCCATTTTCAAAAGTCAATATTATTGTTGTTCATGTTGATTGGCTGGGCTATGAAATCATTCTGATTACAAAGTCTGAAACAGTTTTTGATCAAAATCGCTGAAAAATCTAATTTTTAGCTTTGAAGAACGCCATCAGTGGCAGGATGCACTGGACTACAGACACATGGTCCAACAAGCATATCCTTAACAGCACACTAAGTCAACGTCCTGCAGGTGGGGCATAAAACCAAAAGGGATGGTCCACACTTCTTGGTACCCCCAAGAGTTGTGGGACATTTATCCTTGTCTGTCCCCTCCTTACATCCCTTTTCCTTCACCTCTTCATACCAGCCTCTTCATCAGCACAGATATCAACATATGACAAAATCCAACCTCTGTATAGTGATGAACATGATAAACCCCAAAATACTGTCCTAAAACTCATATGTCTAGGGGAGCGCAGCCACAAGGCCGAAGTACTGTTGATGGCTCTGCAGGCACAGGCTGACATGTGGCTGAACCCACGCAAAGTTGTCTTTGACAATGGGACCAACTTGCTGGTAACCCTTCATCTTGGCAATCTCACACACGTACCTTGCCTGGCCCATGTGATGAATCTGGTAGTGATACGCTCGCTAAACAATTGCCCAGGTTTACATCCAGTGATAGAAAAAGCCAGGAAACTGTACTCACACATTCGGTATTTACACCCAGCCGCCTCTCGTCTGGTAGAAGTGGTGCAACAGTTCCGGCTACTACCTAACTGTCTCATCTGTGACATCTCTACACGGTGGAATTCCATCTTATATATGTTCCACAGGCTAAGCCAGTAGCAGGGAGTGATCACAGAGTACCAGATAATGTATGCCGTTAGCAGACACTGTATGGAGATCGGTCACTTGATACCTGTGGAGGGGCCGCAAATCATAGATGTGTGTGCCGTTTTAGCAAGCCCTGAAGAAGAGACCAAAATGGTCAGTCGTGATGACACACTGATCAATATAACCATCCCTGTTATCTGCCTGTTGAAACATCTGCTACAGGCCTTTAGGGATATGTTGTTGTCACAGGAGGAGGAAGGGATACCAGTGTTAGGGCAGTAAATATGACTCCATTCTGTACCTTGTATCCCTTTTGTATGCATCTTCCATCTTGTATGCTTCATGCTGTCATTTATATTGTATTATATTGTTTTAATCTTCCTTTATCAAGAACTTTGTATATAATATGTCAAGTCTAATCTTGCTTGGTCAGAACATCCAATACTTTGTGACAAGAGGACCAGATGACACAACCTTGGTGTTGCGTCCTCCGGACGTGCCACCTCTAAAACACAAACAAAAGGCACAACTGTGCAAAAGGAAGCAAAAACTAAGAGGAATTCTCTCCCTATCGTCCCCTAACCCGGGAGGGGGCCCTGCCTACTCGGCGGACCGATCGCTCTGACAAGTGCGAGCCCGCACGCGTGCCTGGGCCACTGACCAGTCCCTGTCAGGGAGCCCTAGCACAAAGGAAAGGTAAAAACAGAAAACCAAACAAAGCATAAAAGAACTTAGCTAGGAGCTTCAGCCAAGGTGTGTTCCTCCGTCGCTGTCCAAAGGTAACTGAAGGATTGACCAGCACAGGAGATCATGCTGGCACTGTTTAAGTAGGAGCCAAGCTACTCAGCACCGGGTGCTGACTGACCTTACTCCTGCAACTACCACACCCCTCAGCTCCAGGAAAAGCAAGGGCACACCCAAAACCTGGTCTGGCCTGCAAGCAAAGTGCGGGCCTCAGAACGGCTGCAACACTTGGATAATTATATGAAACAGAAGATCAGCAGCACTCACCAAAGTCCAAATATGGAGAGGCTTTGTCCTTTACTGTCCAAATCCAGTTACATGAATAGAGAGCACAGGATGGCAGCAGATTATGGAACTGCAACTTTATGCAACTTTAAGAAGCATAGGGATGCTTCTTTATTTCTCCGTTATCACAAACAAATCGCAATGTTTTGACCCCTTAGATGGGTCTTTGCCAAGCTAGACAAAGACCCATCTAAGGGGTCGAAACATCCGTGGGCACGGATCACACGTTCCGGACACCCATGTGGATTTGTTAATTCTATTTTGCCCATGGACATTGGGCCTCAAAGTGACTCCTGCATTTCTGAGAGAATTAAGAGAAGCTTATACTTTATTCAAGTGACTTGCCCAGTCTTTACTACTCCCTAGGAGTTCTCAGTATCTGATTCATGGCTTTCTGGAATGTAGCTGAAATTCTGTCCAAGCCAGGAGGCATCTTGGTATATTGGAACACCCTCAGGGCTAGAGAAAGCAGTTTTTTATTTGGCATATTTAGAAAAAGATATATCTTCTAATACCTTTCTGTTAAATCAATGTTTTTTATATTCTGTACAGAACTCAACTTCTTGGCCAACCCATCTACCAAGCTGTTGCACAGGCATTACATTTCCAGACTTCATTCAGTTTTATGAAATCATTATAAAAATACTAGGTGCCATTTGAGCACTAACACAAGAGGACTAGGCTACCTAATTGTGGACTCCTCAGTGACTTCAAAGTTTTACATATTCCTAACTGTGGCAGCTGCAAACTCTCTGCAAGCCTGAGGACTTTAGTAAAGTATGAGATTTACCCTAACAAAACCTGTAAGAGTCTCACATTCAATCACATTAGTAACCTCCAGAAACCCTAAAACTTGTTTCTTATCAAAAAAATTTTGACTTACTGTTTTTGATATCTGATACCTTGATCTTTTTTATTGCCTCATTAGGTACCTTCTGGGGTATTTGAGTTGCAGCTAATATCACCCTATCTTTCCAAAGTTTGATACATTGTAAGGCCGAGTGCACAAATAACGCATGCAGAATCCGTCCCTGGCAGCAGCAGCGTCCGTGCGTACCTGCTTTCTTCTTCTTCTTTCTGTACTGCAGATGGACCGCACAGCTCGCAGTCCTTTTGTATAACCTATTTTGGAACTCCTGTGACTTTTGGAGATGTTCCTTTGCAATAGGTATTACAGTACTATGAAAACATTTTAGGCAGATGTGGAAAAAAATGCAACAAAGTAAGAATGTTTTCAAAAATAGAAGCATTAATAGTTATTTTCTCAAAATGCAAAGTGAATAAAAACAAGAGGAATCTATATTAAATCAATATTTGGTGTGACCACTAGAGATGAGCGAGCGTACTCGGAAAAGCACTACTCGCTTGAGTAATTTGCTTTATCCGAGTATCGCTGTGCTCGGGTCTGAAGATTCGGGTGCCGGCACGGAGCGGGGGGCTGCAGGGGAGAGCGGGGAGGAACGGAGGTAAGATCTTTCTCTCCCTTTCTCCCGCCCGCTCTCCCCTGCTCCCCGCTGCGACTCACCTGTCAGCCGCAGCGGCACCCGAATCTTCAGACCCGAGCACAGCGATACTCGGATAAAGCACATTACTCGAGCGAGTAGTGCTTTTCCGAGTACGCTCGCTCATCTCTAGTGACCACCCTTTACCTTCAAAACAGCATGAGTTCTTCTTGGTACACTTGCACACAGTTTTTAAAGGCACTCAGCAGGGAGGTTGTTCTAAACATCTTGGACAGCTAACTACAGATCTTCTGTGAAATTAGCCTTGCTCAAATACTTCTTTCTCTTTATAAAGATAGTTCTTAATGACATTGTCTGTACAGTATGTTTGGGCTTGTTGTCCTGCTTCAGAATAAATTTAGAGCCAATCAGATACCTTCCATTTTTGAAAAATAAAATGCTTACTTTTTCCCATACCTAAATCTTTTAAAGTACATTTGATATCCATTGTTGCATTTAGACTATAATGCTTTCAAAGGAGTTTTCTTATTACTTAAAACTGCTTAGGTCTCTGTGTGGCACAGAGTGTTAAGGCAGTAGAATGCAGTCCTAAGCTTTCACTCAAGACCTGAAGGTTGTGATTTCAATCCCCACATGGTTTAGATAGCCTTCCATCAAAACAAATTAGACTATATTGAATAAGTTGGCGCTATACAAATAACAAGTCTCTTCCCCCTGGTTTCAGCCAATCACTGGCTATAGAAGGTCACTGCTGGAGCCAGAGATTGGCTGCATCAGTCACATGTCCTGGGCAGTAGCAACCAGGAAGTACTGAGTGGTTCTAAGCTATTTTAAATAGTGCAAAAACCCCTTTAAGAACAATGTGCTCCTTGTTTCTTAAGCATAAGTGCTACCAGGTGAAATTTGTGAAACGGTATCAGTAGGAATTAAAATCCAAAACTTTATTTGTACATGAAGATAAAAAAAATCAGTTGATGCTACATTTACTTTAAGAGAAAACAGATACAAAATAGAAATTGAAAATTTCAGCCTTTTCAACATAATTTTTTACCAATTCACCATTTTCATCCTGTAAAAATCCTATAGCTTTTGACATACCCCCCAAATCCTTTTTTATTGCTTTTGGCCTCTCTTGCAATCCTCAATTGAGTATTACATTTAACTATCCTGATGCTTGCCCTACAATTTCTGCAGACTGCATTATATTTGTAGAACTTCCCCACTTTTTCCATTTGATAAACATTTGTCTTTTTGTCTTTTTAGCATGTGTTTAAGTTCTGTGTTCATCCATCCTGGTCTCTTTAAATGCTTCTTTTAGGTATTGTTAAAGATTACGCTTCGAGAGTTTCATTTCACAAAATTTCCCATCCTTCTTGGACATTTCTGCCCTAAAAAACATCCATCCATTGGATCATCCATCTATTAGATCCTTGCTACCCTCTTTCTGAGTCCTTGGGCAACACCTCATCTCTAGATTAACACCTGGATGTGCACTTTTTCTGATGCTTTTGTATATATATATAACCTGCAGGCATAGCATTATCACCATAAAAACCTCCCTGCACAGTTCATCCAACTGTGCTAGTTGTTGGGTGGTCCACTCCCCTATTACCACTTCTTCAGGAAGCAAATTAGTGAGCTGCTCCATTTCACTAATGGTACTGGTGTATTTTATCTCCACCAGAAGAATCGGTGGAGACAAAATGCATGCCCACAACTTGATGGGCACCCATTCTCCTGCCCAGCCTATCATCTCCCCGACTGCGATATCCCATCTCCACTGCTGCCGACCCTGTCACTCTCCCCTCATTGGGGTACCATGTGCACTCTCGCTGCTAGCGACCCTGTAAGTGACTTTTCTTGCTGCTCTTCTATTATTCCCTTGCAGGCTTCTGCTGTCCTATGTGCTCTGCCATCTCCCCTCCTGCCTCCGCCACTGTCATCTTCCCCCCTGCCATTCCATCTCCTGCCGCTGTAATATCATCTCCCCTCCTGGGAGAGGATTGTCGCCTAGTGGGTCCGGCGCAGTGCGTCCCAGAGAGTGAAGACTCTCCCCGCCAACCTCTCATCAGTGCTGAAATGTGTCCGCTGCTTGCAGACTTCCATCCCCCTACCTGTCACTGGCCCTGGCGCTCTACCTTCTCTCCTCCCTGCTTCGACACAGTCGGTCAGCCACTATCAGTCTCCTCGTCGGCTGGCCTTGCATAATGGCTGCAATATGTGACAGCAGTGAAGAGACTGACAGTGCAGGAGCCGGGAAGGGGACAAGGTAGAGCGGCGGAGGGGTGAGTGACACGAGGCGGGAGGGGGGATGATGGGCACCCATTCTCCTGCCCAGCCAATGGTTGTGGGCGTGCATTTTGTCTTCACCCATTCTTCTGGTACACCAGTACCTTCACTAATTAGACACAATGCACGTTGATTAGTGAGATGGGAATTCCCCTTAATATTAAAATAATATTGAAGACAGAATGCAGGATAGGGTGAGATGGTGGAAGTAAATGACTTATTTCCCACCTATGTGCTCAACCACTGTTGGCTTTTTTTTCAAGTCTCTTTAACAATATACTGCAGGCTATGGGGGCTATAAACCAATTCAAATGGTAAAAACCCTGTGGAGACTTGAGGCACCTTAAGCATAGAAAGTTACAGAAAGGCTAGTAAACAGTCTCTACCCCAACCATCTTTTGCTGAAGCTTTCCTTAACATGCTTTTTAAGTCTTGTTAAATCTCTCAAAGACACCATCTGTTTGTGGGTGGTAGACAGATGTACAGAGATGTTTAATTTTAAACATTTTACATAACTTCTTCATTATACTTGCCATGAATGAATGGTATTCCTTGGTCAGTAAGTGTCAGTTCTGGTGAACATACGAAATAACTGACAAGCATGGATTTTTGAGCAGGTATTCCTTAAAGGCACTTCCTCCAGATAACAAGTATTATAATCTAAGATCACAGAAATATATTTATATACCCTACAGGATCTAAACAAACGGCCTTCCACACCCATAGCTGTTACTCACTTTCATTTATATGGTGAGTCCCGTGGGTGGCCATGGCACCTGCCAATAACAGCATTCACTTCCTAGGCAACTATTGTAGGGCACCTGCAACAAAAAGTAGATTCAGTAAATCCTACAAATAAATTAAGTTCACAGATGTACATAAGTGTTGACTGTGATAATACAGTATGAGCAAAAACACATGCCTTAGCACTTATACATGTAAAAAATCCGCAACTATTAGAACCAATGGTTTCCTATGGAAACGTTCCAATGAAGGAATTTTAGCCACGCAAAAAAAAAATCCCACCCAAAAAGATAGGACGTCAGCAACTGAATTTCCCTGCTGCGCGAAAATATAGTTCTTGACCCATCTTTGGTGCGCAATGCGCAGATGTGTCCATAAACTCCTATGGGAGCTGGAAAAAAAGAGAGGGGGAGGGAGTTTAGCTGCATCCAGCGCTCGGAAAAGAAGACAGGTGCCTGTATTTTAGACATCAAAAGTCATTAGGAGGATTTATACCGACCGAGGGAATTCCGAACAGCAGCGCATTTCTTTTGCAACAACCCGCTTTAGATTGTGTGAATGTGCGATTTTTTTACGCAAATGAAGCTCGGGACTCGACCGAAAAAATTGTCCATTCACGTGTTTTTTTGCCTAGTTAGCTGTGATTTTTTTGTGCCTGCAAAATTTGTGCACAATTAGATCCCTCGTGTGAACAAGTCCTTATTTGTAAGAAGTGCTGACTGTATCTGGTTTTTGTTGTACTTGTGCACGCTGTTTATCCATATGTCCCAAGCCTTTTAATTAGAGTGTACATTGAAGTGCTAGTTTTCCATAAATGCACTGGAGGCTTAGACCCAAAGAGAGCTGAGTATGTTTAGAGAAGGTTCCAATTTCAATAAAGGTCACTTGGACGTGACAGATGGGCTCACATGTTATGATCAAAATATATGCTAAGAGCCTTGCACTTTTATGCAGTTAGTAAATATAACAGTTATGCAATTTTAGTCAGATATTAAATGTCTATGAACGCTGAGGCATATGATTTTGCTTTTATTGTACTGTTCCACATGTTTTGTCCTTGCCCTCTAAAACTTTCCACAAAAAAGTCATTCATATTGTAGTGATTACTCTTTTATAAATTTCCTCAGCTGATATGTCAAATCTATACATGTAATTTATATACTCTGGTGGTGTGCCAAAAGTTTGGAAAATTTGTCACACTGAAAAATTACTGCGTAGGGGTACTGTCGCGGCTTGTGGGTGGCGACAGCCCCGTGGCATGGTGGTCTCGGCGCACACCAAGACCAGTCGCCTTGTTATGCAGGACAAATGTTAATGCACCATGTGCAGAGACTACTGGATGATGTCTCTCTTTGCTGCATGGATGCATGCTGGATTAGTCATGCCTGGGAGAAGGTTGGAGGTTGGATTCTCTTATAGCTCTGCCATTCCTCAGGTGTGGAGTAGCTTTATATTCTCACCCCTCCCTTTGCTCAATGCTGCTTATTCAGCTCCATAGATGAGCAGTGGAGATTGGAGTTCCTCTGTGCTGGGTGTACATCCAGATAAGTTGCTGCGGTTTACTTTTCAGTCCTATTTCTGATTTTCATTTTTGCTGTGCTTTGCTGTTCAGTTTGTCTCTCCAGGGGCCTCTATAGTGCAGGGACAATCAAGGCCCAGGAAGAAGACCATGGGGCTGCGTCTATCAAGGCGATTACTCCACTTCAAGGCAGGGACCCTTCACCCCACTGCTAGGTTAGGGTGAGCGTCACCCTGCATCTGTGCTGAGCGTTGTGCTTGTGTGTCGCACGGACATCCTCAGTGTTTTCATGTTTAGCTACTGTTTCCTTGATGTCTTATTTCAGAGCTTTTGGTTCTGGTCCAGTCTACCATAAGGCATATATTTTGCACTGTATGCTTCGTTCCAGCTGCCAATATTGGCTCCAGTATTTTGCTGGCGGACCTGCTAGATATTTTATTTGTCACTGGTAATCGTTTAGGTTTACATACTAAACAAACTCAAACTTTCCTACCATAAATTTTTCCCTAAGAACATTGAGGGCTGTAATTGGATGTAGCAGTTCATGATGTTCCATTCACAGGGTGACTATGCAACTTGTAAAAAGACCTGATGGGATGAAGAGAGAGGTGGTGGACGAGCTTTAAAGGGTGAGTATGGGCTGTTTTGTTACTTTTCCAAATGGTGAACATTTAAAAAGATAACTATGAAAACTGTAGTATATGAAAAACGACATAGAATTAAAGCATCTACTAAGTACCTGAGAACAATAAATTCTCCTTATTTAGTATTTCACCACTAGATGTCACCATGTATGTTTGCTTACTCTTAGAAGGATTTGCTTTGTTCATATCTTGTACATAAAACATTTAAAGTCTGAAACAATAAATACACACATTTTCCAATGTGATCGTGCCTGTTACATTTTTTCCCCTCCTTTAGACTGTTGTATTTTATTGATAAATCAGAGTAAATTTTCACCTATGCCATAATCATTTCTTTTTGTACGACTGGCGTAAATGCGACACGCCAGAGGCAATATATAAAAAAAGCTTTAGTGTATTTTTTTTTAACAATCGTTTTTATTGAAGAAGTTTTTCAACGAGGTAAGACAGTTTCATATGTTCAAGCAAAGAAAAAGAAACCATGAAAAGTATATGAAAGGACAGAGTAACATAGTGACAACGTTACACAGCTAAAAGTAGAAGAAAATAAAACTTTTTCATTATGGACAAAGTACATGACCTAATGAGAAATACCTTCTGACCTCAGCCCAAAATAACAAATAAAATTACAAAACTACAGTAAAGAACATTGTGTAGATAAAAGAAAAGGGGAGGATGTCATCCTGATAAAGAGCAATGTATGTTCGTAGGGTTATAGCTTAGAATTATTGTAGGGGCTGGAAAGGCGCCCACACACAGTTAGATTTTGAAAGTGAGCCCTGTTGATGGGCAAGGATTTTTTCATGAAGGCATGTAGAAAATATAATTTCTATCATTTCTGTTACTGAGGGAAGAATGTGAGACTTCCAATTTCTAGCTAGTGTTCCATTAATTGTAGGAATTTCTTCTATCACCACCATTAAAAGAGTGAATTTGGGACCATTGGAGCATGGAGCTTGTGCCATTCTAGTTATCAACACTTGTATATTCACCCTGCATTGTCTAAGAAGCTTGCAAGACCAATGTTAGGCCTGCTACCCGGCTCTGTTGCCCTTTTGCTGTTCTGGGCAAATGCAGGCATCGCTCTACTGCTTCTGTATGAATGGGCTTATAGCTGTGGACTTTCCATCAGCACTGTAGGAGTTAATCTTCCCCAGTGCCCTCAGCCCAAATGAAGGGTAATAGGCTATTGTCCTCCTGGGGATCTTCCTCCTTGCCTCAGTATTGGTGTGAGTTTGTCTTAGTCACCTTGCAAAGGTCTCCAGCTTCTGACTCTTGTGTCTGCCTCGACCCTTGGACTTTACCTGGATTAAGTCTGTACTCTGGCTGTCCCGTCATTGAGCCAAACTTTGATTGCAGTTTGGAATGTTTTATGGTGCTTCGCATCGGTGTCTCTGACTCCCATGGGTCAGCTGCAAACTAGACCAGGACTATTCCAGGAGGTAGCAGCCTACCCAGTTTACTGAAGCGAAGGCTAGAATCTCCAGGACAGTACATATACCATGGAACACAGTGAAGACGCTATCAAGAAGTGGATTAAATTTGACACAACAGTGACATTACCACGGACTGAATGAGAAGACCAGAAGAAAATTGGTCTGGAAGGCCAAGAGGCCAACAGCAACACTAAAAAAGCCGCTAGAACTTCTGGCAAGTACTGGTTGTGTAGAGCATGTGACAACCGTCTCCTGTATTCTTTCTATGTCTAGGCTGTGGGGCAGTGTATCAAGATGGAAGCCTTTTCTAACAAAGAAAAACATCCAAGTCTGGCTATGTTTTACTGAAAGCTGCATCAATCTGCCAAACGTACGTAGGAGAACGTGTTATGGTCTGATGAGCAAAGGTTGAACTTTTTGACCTTAATTCCAAAAGGTTTATTCAGCTGAAAGCCAACTGTGCATCACCACAGCATTATGCTTTTGGGCTGTTTTTCTGCTGCTAGAAATGGGCTTTAGTCAAGGTAGAGGGAAGTATAAACAGTTCCAAATATCAGCCCGTTTTGGCACAAAACCTTCAGGCCTCTGCTAAAAAGCTGAAGATGAAGAGGAATTTCACCTTTCAGCACGACAAATATCCAAAGCAGATCTCCAAATCAACCAAAGAATGGCTTCAGTAGAGGAAGATCAAAGCTTTGGAATGGCCCAGCCAGAGCCCAGACCTGAATCCCATTGAAAATCTGTGGGTTAACGTGAAGAGGGCACTACACACCAGATGCCATCGCAATGTGACAGATTTGGAGCGTTTTGCAAGGAATAGTGGGCAAGTCAACAAGTGCCATGCTGATAGACACCAACCCAAAAAGACTGAATGCTGTCATGAAGTCAAAGGGTGCATCAACAAAGTACTAGTTTTAAGGTGTGCATTTTTATATCAACCACATTATTTTAGTTTTTTTTTTACATTTTTCCACTCTAAAAGTTTTCAGTTTGTTTTCCATTGGAATTGTACAGCTCATGGGTTACATTGAAGGTGGAAATAAATCTGAAATCATCCTTCTTTGTCAGATGTTTTTAGCATTACAAAAGCATGGCATTTTAACATTGGTGTGTAGACTTTTTATATCCACTGTAAAACTGAAAAACCTGTTTAACACCCTGATTGATTGAGTAATAGACATGCAGCTTTGCTTGAGGAGGACAGACAGAGCGGACTTAGGGATGGGGAGAGCACAAAGAGATCAAGGGGAATACACTAAGGAAGTGATGTACAGAGTAAATTCTGCATTTTCAGGTGACACAGTAATCTTAATTATACATTATACACCTTTAAATGACTAAACAATACTGTAGAATTACACAAATCATAGGTTTAAACAGTCAGCAAGCATTTTCATGTGGTAAAGGATATGTTAATGTAATATATTTTTTCTTTCAAGATCATACACTTTAAAGGCACTTAGTTGATGAAAGCAAAACTCCATTTGTGCATGTTCAGTCAAGAGAATACTGTATAAGGTCTTTCCTTCTAAAAAGATTAAAAGAGAATTGGTCATGAAATTTCATGTCTAATCTGGGAGTAACACATTTGTATAGCTCATATTCCTATGAGAAAAATATAACCTTGAGATTCGGAAATATCTGATGACAACAAGATCGTTTAGCTCAAGCTAATCAGTTGTATTTTTTAGTACTTTACTTATATGCAGTTTGTGTTACAGAGAATCTGTCATCTCCAATAAGCCCCAGCACAGATCAATGTGATCGTTTGCTGTGAGCCTTGTGTGGCGCAGAGTGTAAGCTCTTGCCTCCAGACCTGAAGGCTGCAAGTTCAATCCCCACACGATTCAGGTAGTCAGCTCAAGGTTGACTCAACTTGAGTCAAAATGAGAACCCAGCTTGGGGGGTGGGGGTAATAATTACCTGAAAGCGCTGTGGAATAAGTTGGCGCTATACAAATACCAAGATTTGTTTTTTATTTTAAAGGTATGGGCTCATAGGACCTCAAATGCTGAATCCAGGGATGCCACATTTACACCTACCCTCCTTGACATTGCCTGCTGTCTGCTCTCAAAGCTGCGTCTGCATGCAGATCGGAGAACTATGTAGGCGCACACATAAAATGACAGGAATAGTCTCAGCCACAAGTGAAAACTAGTGACAAGTGCCATAGACAAGTCATATAATGGCCAGAAATAGTCTTACTCCTCATATATTGTACACATACATGGCAGCTTATTCTAAAAAGTCATCTGAAAGTTTGGGTACACTTTAACCCCTACCCGCTATAGAACATAAATTTTCATCCTGCAGCGTCAGAGTATGTATAGAGAGTAGAGATGAGCGAACGTACTCGTCCGAGCTTGATATTCGTGCGAATATTAGGGTGTTCGGGATGCTCGTTACTCGTAACGAGTACCACGCGGTGTTCCGGTTACTTTCAGTTTCCTCTCTGAGACGTTAGCGCGCTTTTCTGGCCAATTGAAAGACAGGGAAGGCATTACAACTTCCCCCTGTGACGTTCAAGCCCTATACCACCCCCCTGCTGTGAGTGGCTGGGAAGATCAGGTGTCACCCGAACATAAAAGTCGGCCCCTCCCGCGGCTCGCCACACATGCCTTGTGAGTTAGCTGAGGGAAAGTACTATTGTGCTGGTGCTGCTATAGGGAGAGCGTTAGGAGTCAGTGTAGGCTTCAAGAACCCCAACGGTCCTTCTCAGGGCCACATCTACCTGTGTGCAGGCTGCTGCTAGCAGTGTTTTTTTTTTTTTTTTCCTCAAAATCGGCAGTGCAGAGCATTGCACCCGGCATTAGGGACAGAAGTGGTGTATAGGCAGGGAGAGTGTTAGGAGTGAGTGTAGCCTTCAAGAACCTCAACGGTCCTTTCTAGGGCCATATTTAAGCGTGTGCAGTACTGTCCAGGCTGCTGTTAGCTGTGCTGCATTTTTTTTTTTTTTCTAAAAATCGTCTGTGCAGAGCATTGCACCCTCCATTGATACTATAGGGACAGAATTGTGTAGGCAGGGCCACAACACAGTTATTGTTCATTGAATATACGCAGTGGGTCCTTCCCTTTGCTAAAAAGGACAAAAAATTATATTTGGCCAGCCTGTGTCAGTCCTAAGGTCTCCGTGTACGTGTGTGCTGCGTGGACAACGTACAAAAATCAGACGCAACCAGCTACGGTTTACTGCAGGCTTGCGCCATTGTCTTTCCTGACTGGCAAATACCTGCTCTGCTAGAGTTAAAGGGGTTGTCCCGCGGCAGCAAGTGGGTCTATACACTTCTGTATGGCCATATTAATGCACTTTGTAATGTACATTGTGCATTAATTATGAGCCATACAGAAGTTATCAAAAGTTTTATACTTACCTGCTCCGTTGCTGGCGTCCTCGTCTCCATGGTGCCGACTAATTTTCGGCCTCCGATGGCCAAATTAGCCGCGCTTGCGCAGTCCGGGTCTTCTGCTGTATTCAATGGAGCCGCTCGTGCAGAATGCCGTCTCCGTGTAGCTCCGCCCCGTCACGTGCCGATTCCAGCCAATCAGGAGGCTGGAATCGGCAATGGACCGCACAGAAGAGCTGCGGTCCACGGAGGGAGCAGACCCCGGCGGCCATCTTCAGCAGGTGAGTATGAAGACGCCGGACCGCCGGGATTCAGGTAATTCAGGTAAGCACTCTCCGGTTTGTTTTTTTAACCCCTGCATCGGGGTTGTCTCGCGCCGAACGGGGGGGTTAAAAAAAATTAAAAAAACGTTTCGGCGCGGGACAACCCCTTTAATAACTTTGCTACACTAAAGTTGTGTGTCACTTTTTCAGGGCCACACTACAGTTCTAAAAGTTATTGTTCATTGAATATACGCAGTGGGTCCTTCCCTTTGCTAAAAAGGACAAAAAATTATATTTGGCCAGCCTGTGTCAGTCCTAAGGTCTCCGTGTACGTGTGTGCTGCGTGGACAACGTACAAAAATCAGACGCAACCAGCTACGGTTTACTGCAGCCTAGCGCCATTGTCTTTCCTGACTGGCAAATACCTGCTCTGCCAGAGTTAATAACTCTGCTACACTATAGTTGTGTGACACTTTTTGAGGGCCACACCACAGATATTAAACTTCTTGTTCATTGAATATACGCAGTGGGGTCTTCCCTTTGCAAAAAAGAAAAAGAAATTATATTTGGCCTGCCTGTGTCAGTCCTAAGGTCTCCGTGTACGTGTGTGCTGCGTGTACTACGTACAAAAATCAGACGCAACCAGCTACGCTTTACTGCAGCCTAGCGCCATTGTCTTTCCTGACTGGCAAATACCTGCTCTGCTAGAGTTAATAACTCTGCTACACTATAGTTGTGTGACACTTTTTGAGGGCCACACCACAGATATTGTTCATTGAATATACGCAGTGGGTGCTTCCCTTTGCAAAAAAGGAAAAGAAATTATATTTGGCCTGCCTGTGTCAGTCCTAAGGTCTCCGTGTACGTGTGTGCTGCGTGGACAACGTACAAAAATCAGACGCAACCAGCTACGGTTGAGTGTAGCCTTGCACCAATTTCTTTCCTGCCTGGGAAATCAAATCACTGGTAATACAGCATGCTGAGGGGTAGGGGTAGGCCTAGAGGATGTGGACGCGGACGAGGACGCGGAGTACCAAGTGAGGGTATGGGCACAGGCCGAGCCAGTGCGGTGGCCAGGGGTAGAGGCAGGGCCAGACCGAATAATCCACCAACTGTTTCCCAAAGCGCCCCCTCGCGCCATGCCACCCTGCACAGGTCAAGGTGCTCTACGGTGTGGCAGTTTTTCACAGAGACGCCTGACGACCGACGAACAGTGGTGTGCAACCTTTGTCGCGCCAAGATCAGCTGGGGAGGCACCACCAACAGCATGCGCAGGCATATGATGGCCAAGCGGCCCACAAGGTGGGACGATGCCCGTTCACCGCCTCCGGTTTGCACCACTGCCTCTCCCCCTGTGCCCCAACCTGCCACTGAGATCCAACCCCCCTCTGAGGACACAGGCACTACCGTCTCCTGGCCTGCACCCACACCCTCACCTCCGCTGTCCTCGGCCCCATTCACCAATGTCTCTCAGCGCAGCGTCCAGACGTCGCTAGTGCCACAGTTTGAGCGCAAGCGCAACTACGACGCCACGCACCCGCACGCTCAAGCGTTAAACGTGCACATTGCAAAATTGATCAGCCTAGAGATGCTGCCGTATAGGCTTGTGGAAACGGAGGCTTTCAAAAGCATGATGGCGGCGGCTGCCCCGCGCTACTCGGTTCCCAGTCGCCACTACTTTTCCCGATGTGCCGTCCCAGCCCTGCACGACCACGTCTCCCGCAACATTGTACGCGCCCTCACCAACGCGGTTACTGCCAAGGTCCACTTAACAACGGACACGTGGACAAGCACAGGCGGGCAGGGCCACTATATCTCCCTGACGGCACATTGGGTGAATTTAGTGGAGGCTGGGACAGAGTCAGAGCCTGGGACCGCTCACGTCCTACCCACCCCCAGAATTGCGGGCCACAGCTCGGTGGTGGTATCTGCGGCGGTGTATGCTTCCTCCACTAAAGCACCTTCCTCCTCCTCCTCCTCCAACGCAACCTCTGTCTCGCAATCAAGATGTGTCAGCAGCACGTCGCCAGCAGTCGGTGTCACGCGGCGTGGCAGCACAGCGGTGGGCAAGCGTCAGTAGGCCGTGCTGAAACTACTCAGCTTAGGAGAGAAGAGGCACACGGCCCACGAACTGCTGCAGGGTCTGACAGAGCAGACCGACCACTGGCTTGCGCCGCTAAGCCTCCAACCGGGCATGGTCGTGTGTGACAACGGCCGTAAGCTGGTGGCGACTCTGCAGCTCGGCAGCCTCACGCACGTGCCATGCCTGGCCCATGTCTTTAATTTGGTTGTTCAGCGCTTTCTGAAAAGCTACCCCCGCTTGTCATACCTGCTCGGAAAGGTGCACCAGCTCTGCGCACATTTCCGCAAATCCCACACGCACGCTGCCACCCTGCGGACACTGCAACATAGGTTTAATCTGCCAGTGCACCGACTGCTGTGCGACGTGCCCACACAGTGGAACTCTACGCTCCACATGTTGGCCAGACTCTATGAGCAGTGTAGAGCTATAGTGGAATACCAACTCCAACTTGCGCGGCGCAGTGGGAGTCAGCCTCCTCAATTATTTACAGAAGAGTGGCCCTGGTTGGCAGCCATCTGCCAGGTCCTTGGAAAATTTGAGGAGTCTACCCAGGTGGTGAGCGGCGATGCTGCAATCATTAGTGTCACCATTCCTCTGCTATGCATCTTGAGAAGTTCCCTGCAAAGCATAAAGGTAGACGCTTTGCGCTCGGAAACAGAGCCGGGGGAAGACAGTATGTCGCTGGATAGTCAGAGCACCCGCCTGTCTATATCTCAGCGCGTTGAGGAGGAGGAGGAGGAGCATGAGGAGGATGAGGAGGAGGGGGAAGAGACAGCTTGGCCCACTGGTGAGGGTACACATGCTGCTGGGCTGTCATCCTTTCAGCGTGTATGGCCTGAGGAGGAGGAAGAGGAGGAGGAGGAGGATCCTGAAAGTGATCTTCCTAGTGAAGACAGCCATGTGTTGCGTACAGGTACCCTGGCACACATGGCTGACTTCATGTTAGGATGCCTTTCTCGTGACCCTCGCGTTACACGCATTCTGGCCACTACGGATTACTGGGTGTACACACTGCTCGGCCCACGCTATAAGGAGAACCTTCCCACTCTCATTCCCGAAGAGGAAAGGGGTTCGAGAGTGTTGCTATACCACAGGGCGCTGGTGGACAAACTGATGGTAAACTTCCCATCCGACAGCGCTAGTGGCAGAAGGCGCAGTTCCGAGGGCCAGGTAGCAGGGGAGGCGCAGAGATCAGGCAGCATGTACAGCGCAGGCAGGGGAACATTCTCCAAGGCCTTTGCCAGCTTTATGGCTCCCCAGCAAGACTGTGTCACCGCTCCCCAGTCAAGGCTGAGTCGGCAGGAGCACTGTAAAAGGATGGTGAGGGAGTACGTAGCCGATCGCACGACCGTCCTCCGTGACGCCTCTGCCCCCTACAACTACTGGGTGTCGAAGCTGGACACGTGGCCTGAACTCGCGCTGTATGCCCTGGAGGTGCTTGCTTGTCCTGCGGCTAGCGTCTTGTCAGAGAGTGTGTTTAGTGTGGCTGGGGGAATCATCACGGATAAGCGTACCCACCTGTCAAACGACAGTGCCGACAGGCTTACACTCATCAAGATGAACAAAGCCTGGATTTCCCCAGACTTCTCTTCTCCACCAGCGGACAGCAGCGATACCTAAGCAATACGTAGGCTGCACCCGCGGATGGAAGCTACGTTCTCTCTCACCATCCAAAACGGGGACATTTCTGCTTCATCAATCTGTGTATAATATACATCCTCCTCCTCCTGCTCCTCCTCCTGAAACCTCACGTAATCACGCTGAACGGGCAATTTTTCTTATGGCCACAAGGCTCAGTCATATAATTTTTCTAAACAATTTTTATATGTTTCAATGCTCTTAAAAGCGTTGAAACTTTAACTTGAACCAATTTTTCGTTAAACTGGGCTGCCTCCAGGCCTAGTTACCACTTAAGCCACATTAACCAAAGCGATTAATGGGTTTCACCTGCCATCTTGGTTGGGCATGGCCAATTTTTTGGATGTACATTAGTACTGTTGATACAGCAATTTTTGTGGGCCCTCGCCTACAGTGTAATCAAATGAATTTTTAGCCCACCTGCATTACAGCTGACGTTACATCCGCTGTGTTGGGCAATGCAATGGGATATTTTTATGTACCGCCGGTGGGTTCCAGGGAGTCACCTATGCTGTAGGTGCACACGGAGTTTAACCTACATGTGTCCACTTGTAAAGAACCCCAGTCTGACTGGGGCATGCAGTGTGGGCCGAACCCCACCTGTATTAAGCACGACATTACTACCTCAGCTGTGTTGGGCAATGCAATGGGATATTTCTATGTACCGCCGGTGGCTTCCTGGCACCCACCCATGCTGTGGGTCCACAGGGAATTATAAATGCATCTGTTTCCACTTGTAAAGAACCCCAGTCTGACTGGGGCATGCAGTGTGGGCCGAAGCCCACCTGCATTAAGCACGACATTACTACCTCAGCTGTGTTGGGCAATGCAATGGGATATTTTTATGTACCGCCGGTGGGTTCCAGGGAGCCACCCATGCTGTGGGTCCACAGGGACTTCACAATAGGGAGTTGTACCTGCCTGTGTCTATGAATTAAAAACCGCGGTCTGACTGGGGCATGCAGACACCTTGACAGAATGAATAGTGTGTGGCACATAGGTTCCCCATTGCTATGCCCACGTGTGCAGCTCCTGATGGCGGTGGCACAGGATTCTATTTCTCATTGCTTCTGTACAGCATTGTGGGCTATCGCCCCGCCCCTTTTAAAGAGGGTCGCTGCCTAGCCGTGCCAACCCTCTGCAGTGTGTGCCTGCGGTTCCTCCTCATGGCAGACGCACTTCTAAATAGACATGAGGGTGGTGTGGCATGAAGGCAGCTGAAGGCTGCGCAGGGACACTTTGGTGTGCGCTGTGGGGGGGAGGGGGGGGGTTGGGCAGCATGTAACCCAGGAGAAGTGGCAGTGGAGTGTCATGCAGGCAGTGATTGTGCTTTGTTGGAGGTAGTGTGGTGCTTAGCTAAGGTATGCCATGCTAATGAGGGCTTTTCAGAACTAAAAGTTTTTGGGAGGGGGGGGGGCCCACTCTTGCCGCTATTGTGGCTTAATAGTGGGACCTGTGAACTTGAAATGCAGCCCAACATGTAGCCCCTCGCCTGCCCTATCCGTTGCTGTGTCGTTCCCATCACTTTCTTGAATTGCCCAGATTTTCACACAAGGAAACCTTAGCGAGCATCAGCGAAATACAAAAATGCTCGGGTTGCCCATTGACTTCAATGGGGTTCGTTACTCGAAACGAACCCTCGAGCATCGCGAAAAGTTCGTCCCGAGTAACGAGCACCCGAGCATTTTGGTGCTCGCTCATCTCTAATAGAGAGAGATCGCAGGGCGATCTCTCTTCATACAGTGCAGGTACCGGCTGCTTATTACAGCCGACAGCTGGCGGCAACAGCTCCAATAAGTCTCACAGCTGATCGGAGCTGTTAAACGTTTAAATTTCCGATGTTTAGAGGTCCCATACAGCCCGTCATTCATTCAGTAAGAGCTGCCTGTGATTGGCTGAGCACCTCAGCCAATCACATTCAGCTCTTTCAGCAGGCGGGGATTTTAAAGTCTTCACCTATCTTTTGGCCTATATATGCTGACTGCTCCCATAGACTTCTATGAAGCCGAACAAAAAGGGAGGGGAGGGAGTTTCTCAGCGGCCAGCACTGCTAAAACATGACAAGTGCCTCTATTTAGGCATTAGAAGTAATTCAGAGGATTTATGCTGAACGAGAGAATTCCAGACTGCAGTGTATATACGCCACACCCGGTTGTGTGAATGGACACAAAAATGCTAATTTTAGCCGTGGCTCGATCTTAACGTTTTTCCGTTCATTTTTGGCGTAAGAACTCATCGCCGTGTGAAAGAGGCCTCATAATAAATCAGCAGTTGACAATGGTATATTTACGATACCAGCTTTGTCTGCTCACTCAGGTCCTCGCAGCAACGTCCTTCTCAGTACAACTCCCATGGGAGCATACAGCTTAGTTCCTCCCTATCATAACCATATACTCTGCATGGGAGCCCACTACTGTTTTTGCATAAACAGCTGACTTATACAGAACTATACTCTTTTTAGAGTGCCATTGCATTATGTCAAGTCATGCCTATTAAAGTGGCAGTGTGGCGCACACCTTTAAATAAACTCTGCAATAACTTTACACAATCCCCATAAATCAGGTGACCAATGAAGGCTAAACACTCTTGAGAGGTTAATCTGCCCAAGCAGACCCTTACAGGAAGACAATTAGGCTATACCTACTGTATGTTTTTGTAGTGTAGGAGGAAGCTGGAGTGCCCATAGGAAACCTACATAACCACAGAGAGAACAAACAAACTCTATGCAGATGTTGTTCTTGGTCATCTTTGAACCCAGGACCAAAGTGTTGGGAAACTGTGCGTGTATACAATATTTTCTTTTCAGGAAATGGGATATTTTCATGAAAATAATTCATGATTGCGGCCTTTATTTTTTTCAGAGTGTGGGTTAAATGTGACATAATGTCAAAATGAAGAATTTACTTCTTAAACAGGAGGTCAAAACTTTCTTCCATAAAAATGTCTCATTAGTATAATTGCTTACTAATGTAATTTTCACAAGAAAAAATGTATTTAGAGAAACATGAAATATCATATCATAGCAGCAAAATCCCCGGATTAATGCTTCAACCTTCTATTTACTCCTATAAAGCTCATCCAATGTATGAGTATTACCGAGCAAGCTCTTATGATGAAATGAAGCTACATATTGAGGTTGAGCTGCTGTGCACACAACATAAATCTTAATGCAGTGGCTGGATAATTAATTGACAGTAACCACAGGTTCATTTAACATACTTTAGTGAATTGGCCAAATATATAGATTTAGTTGCTTCGTTCACAAATTTAATATTGGATAATTAATTATTGTTAATTAGGTTGTATATTTAAATGCACTTTATAATGTTGTATCATTCATACTTTAAAATGGCATAAAGTTCAGTAAACTTCTAGAAAAACATATACAATGTGTATATACTATAGTTATCCAGCTAGTCCGTTAAAAAAGGCATAAAGAATGTCGGTTGACATCCCATCTGACTCGCTACTGTCAATCAGGTAGACTCCGCATCCACAAGTTATATTATGTATCTCAATAACAGCAACCCCATAAAGTGTCCTCTGGAGAAGAGATTACAAACCCTGCCTTAAATCTCTCCCCACTTGCTGACAGTACCAGTTCTGATAGCATCTTCCTTACAGTAACTTTATGGCTGTAACACTAAAATAACTATTTCAGGGTGTATTTATAGGAGCGAGTTTCTCGTGTTGCGAGACACACAACACGTGTACTAAAATAGACCCCATTGTCTTCATTGGATCTATTTGCATGAGCGATTTCCCGCTCACTGATGCTGCAAGATAGAAAAATCACAGCATGTTCCATTTTTTCTGCGAGCCTGCAAAAATATTGTCCATTGTTTCCAATAGGTGAAAAAAATGTGCATTTTACTTGCAGGTACATGCGAGTTTCATGCAAGTGTGATGCAATTTTTACTTTTCCTACTGAAAATACATGCAGTTTTCACAAGCGATGCTACGTGATTTTCTCGCAAATCATAACGCACTTGCATCACACAATAATATCAGTCTAAGTTCCTCAGATTGATCCAGGGATTATTCTGACTGCCATTATGGTGTCAGGAAGGAATTTTTTCCTTCCTCTGGATCAACAAGGGGGGTGGAAACAGGCTGAATTGGATGGACATTTGTCTTTATTCAGCCTAGCATACTATGTTACTATAATGTGCTCACCTGTTTGAATGCACCTTTGATGATTATTATTAGAGATGAGCGAGCACCAAAATGCTCGGGTGCTCGTTAATCGGGACGAAATTTTCGCGATGCTCGAGGGTTCGTTTCGAATAACGAACCCCATTGAAGTCAATGGGCGACTCGAGCATTTTTGTATATCGCCGATGCTCGCTAAGGTTTCCATTTGTGAAAATCGGGGCAATTCAAGAAACTGATGGGAATGACACAGAAACGGATAGGGCAGGCGAGGGGCTACATGTTGGGCTGCATCTCAAGTTCCCAGGTCCCACTATTAAGCCACAATAGCTGCAAGAGTGGGCCCCCCCTCCCAACAATTTTTGCTTCTGAAAAGCCCTCATTAGCAATGCATACCTTAGCTAAGCACCATACTACCTTCAATAAAGCACAATCACTGCCTGCATGACACTCCGCTGCCACTTCTCCTGGGTTACATGCAGTTACAACTCCGTGTGGACTGACAGCATGGGTGGCTCCCTGGAACCCACCGGCGGTACATAAATATATCCCATTGCAGTGCCGCGCACAGCTGAGGTAATGTCATGTTTAATGCAGGTGGGCTTCGGCCCACACTGCGTGCCCCAGTCAGACTGGGGTTCTTTAGGAGTGGACACATGCAGATACAACTCCGTGTGGACCGACAGCATGGGTGGGTGCCAGGAACCCACCGGCGGTACATAAATATATCCCATTGCAGTGCCCAGCACAGCTGAGGTAATGTCATGTTTAATGCAGGTGGGCTTCGGCCCACACTGCATGCCCCAGTCAGACTGGGGTTCTTTAGAAGTGGACACATGCAGTTACAACTCCGTGTGGACCGACAGCATGGGTGGGTGCCAGGAAGCCACCGGCGGTACATAAATATATCCCATTGCATTGCCCATCACAGCTGAGGTAATGTCATGTTAAATGCAGGTGGGCTTCGGCCCACACTGCATGCCCCAGTCAGACTGGGGTTCTTTAGAAGTGGACACATGCAGTTACAACTCCGTGTGGACCAACAGCATGGGTGGCTCCCTGGAACCCACCGGCGGTACATAAATATATCCCATTGCAGTGCCCAGCACAGCTGAGGTAATGTCATGTTTAATGCAGGTGGGCTTCGGCCCACACTGCATGCCCCAGTCAGACTGGGGTTCTTTAGAAGTGGACACATGCAGTTACAACTCCGTGTGGACCCACAGCATGGGTGGGTGCCAGGAAGCCACCAGCTGTACATAAATATATCCCATTGCATTGCCCATCACAGCTGAGGTAATGTCATGTTAAATGCAGGTGGGCTTCGGCCCACACTGCATTCCCCAGTCAGACTGGGGTTCTTTAGAAGTGGACACATGCAGTTACAACTCCATGTGGACCGACAGCATGGGTGGCTCCCTGGAACCCACCGGCGGTACATAAATATATCCCATTGCAGTGCCCAGCACAGCTGAGGTAATGTCATGTTTAATGCAGGTGGGCTTCGGCCCACACTGCATGCCCCAGTCAGACTGGGGTTCTTTAGAAGTGGACACATGCAGTTACAACTCCGTGTGGACCGACAACATGGGTGGGTGCCAGGAAGCCACCGGCGGTACATAAATATATCCCATTGCATTGCCCATCACAGCTGAGGTAATGTCATGCTAAATGCAGGTGGGCTTCGGCCCACACTGCATGCCCCAGTCAGACTGGGGTTCTTTAGAAGTGGACACATGCAGTTACAACTCCGTGTGGACCGACAGCATGGGTGGGTGCCAGGAAGCCACCGGCGGTACATAAATATATCCCATTGCAGTGCCCAGCACAGCTGATGTAACGTCAGCTTTAATGCAGGTGGGCAAAAAATTAATTGGATTACACTGTAGGCGAGGGCCCCCAAAAATTGGTGTACCAACAGTACTAATGTACCTCAGAAAAATTGCCCATGCCCAACCAAGAGGGCAGGTGAAACCCATTAATCGCTTTGGTTAATGTGGCTTAATTTGTAACTAGGCCTGGAGGCAGCCCAGTTAAAATAAAAATTGGTTCAGGTGCAAGTTTCAACGCTTTAATGAGCATTGAAACGTATAAAAATTGTTTACAAAAATTATATGACTGAGCCTTGTGGGCCTAAGAAAAATTGCCCGTTCGGCGTGATTACGTGAGGTTTCAGGAGGAGGAGCAGGAGGAGGAGGATGAATATAATACACAGATTGATGAAGCTAAAAGGTCCCCGTTTTTGATGGTGATAGAGAACGATGCTTCCATCCGCGGGTGCAGCCTACGTATTGCTTAGTTTTCGCTGCTGTCCGCTGGTGGAGAAGAAAAGTCTGGGGAAATCCAGGCTTTGTTCATCTTTATGAGTGTAAGCCTGTCGGCACTGTCGGTTGACAGGCGGGTACGCTTATCCGTGATGATTCCCCCAGCCGCACTAAACACCCTCTCTGACAAGACGCTAGCAGCAGGACAAGCAAGCACCTCCAGGGCATACAGCGCGAGTTCAGGCCACGTGTCCAGCTTCGACACCCAGTAGTTGTAGGGGGCAGAGGCGTTACAGAGGACGGTCGAGCGATCGGCTACGTACTCCCTCACCATCCTTTTACAGTGCTCCCGCCAACTCAGCCTTGACTGGGGAGCGGTGACACAGTCTTGCTGGGGAGCCAGAAAGCTGTCAAAGGCCTTAGAGAGTGTTCCCCTGTCTGTGCTGTACATGCTGCCTGATCTCCGTGCCTCCCCTGCTACCTGGCCCTCGAAACTGCGCCTTCTGCCACTAGCGCTGTCGGATGGGAATTTTACCATCAGCTTGTCCACCAGGGTCCTGTGGTATAGCATCACTCTCGAACCCCTTTCCTCTTCGGGTATGAGAGTGGAAAGGTTCTCCTTATACCGTGGGTCGAGCAGTGTGTACACCCAGTAATCCGTAGTGGCCAGAATGCGTGTAACGCGAGGGTCACGAGAAAGGCATCCTAACATGAAGTCAGTCATGTGTGCCAGGGTACCTGTACGCAACACATGGCTGTCCTCACTAGGAAGATCACTTTCAGGATCCTCCGCCTCCTCCTCCTCAGGCCATACACGCTGAAAGGATGACAGGCAAGCAGCATGGGTACCCTCAGCAGTGGGCCAAGCTGTCTCTCCCCCCTCCTCCTCATGCTCCTCCACCTCCTCCTCCTGAACGCGCTGAGATATAGACAGGAGGGTGCTCTGACTATCCAGCGACATACTGTCTTCCCCCGCCTCCGTTTCCAAGCGCAAAGCATCTGCCTTTATGCTTTGCAGGGAACTTCTCAAGAGGCATAGCAGAGGAATGGTGACGCTAATGATTGAAGCATCGCCGCTCACCATCTGGGTAGACTCCTCAAAGTTTCTAAGGACCTGGCAGATGGCTGCCAACCAGGCCCACTCTTCTGTAAAGAATTGAGGAGGCTGACTCCCACTGCGCCGCACATGTTGGAGTTGGTATTCCACTATAGCTCTACGCTGCTCATAGAGCCTGGCCAACATGTGGAGCGTAGAGTTCCACCGTGTGGGCACGTCGTACAGCAGTTGGTGCACTGGCAGATTAAACCGATGTTGCAGGGTGCGCAGGGTGGCAGCGTCCGTGTGGGACTTGCGGAAATGTGCGCAGAGTCGGCGCACCTTTCCGAGCAGGTCTGACAAGCGTCGGTAGCATTTCAGAAAGCGCTGAACCACCAAATTAAAGATGTGGGCCAGGCATGGCACGTGCGTGAGGCTGCCGAGCTGCAGAGCCGCCACCAGGTTACGGCCGTTGTCACACACGACCATGCCCGGTTGGAGGCTCAGCGGCGCAAGCCAGCGGTTGGTCTGCTCTGTCAGACCCTGCAGCAGTTCGTGGGCCGTGTGCCTCTTCTCTCCTAAGCTGAGTAGTTTCAGCACGGCCTGCTGACGCTTGCCCACCGCTGTGCTGCCACGCCGCGCGACACCGACTGCTGGCGACGTGCTGCTGCTGACACATCTTGATTGCGAGACAGAGGTTGCGTAGGAGGAGGAGGGTGGTTTAGTGGAGGAAGCATACACCGCCGCAGATACCACCACCGAGCTGGGGCCCGCAATTCTGGGGGTGGGTAGAATGTGAGCGGTCCCAGGCTCTGACTCTGTCCCAGCCTCCACTAAATTCACCCAATGTGCCGTCAGGGAGATATAGTGGCCCTGCCCGCCTGTGCTTGTCCACGTGTCCGTTGTTAAGTGGACCTTGGCAGTAACCGCGTTGGTGAGGGCGCGTACAATGTTGCGGGAGACGTGGTCGTGCAGGGCTGGGACGGCACATCGGGAAAAGTAGTTGCGACTGGGAACCGAGTAGCGGGGGCCGCCGCCACCATCATGCTTTTGAAAGCCTCCGTTTCCACAAGCCTATACGGCAGCATCTCCAGGCTGATCAATTTGGCTATGTGCACGTTTAACGCTTGAGCGTGCGGGTGCGTGGCGGCGTACTTGCGCTTGTGCTCAAACACTTGCGCTAGCGACGGCTGGACGCTGCGCTGACAGACATTGCTGGATGGGGCCGAGGACAGCGGAGGTGAGGGTGTGGGTGCAGGCCAGGAGACGGTAGTGCCTGTGTCCTGAGAGGGGAGTTGGATCTCAGTGGCAGGTTGAGGCATAGGGGGAGAGGCAGTGGTGCAAACCGGAGGCGGTGAACGGCCTTCGTCCCACCTTGTGGGGTGCTTGGCCATCATATGTCTGCGCATGCTGGTGGTGGTGAGGCTGGTGGTGGTGGCTCCCCAGCAGATCTTGGCGCGACAAAGGTTGCACACCACTGTTCGTCAGTCGTCTGCACTCTCAGTGAAAAACTGCCAGACCTTTGAGCACCTCGGCATCTGCAGGGTGGCATGGCGCGAGGGGGCGCTTTGGGAAACAGTTGGTGGATTATTCGGTCTGGCCCTGCCTCTACCCCTGGCCACCGCACTGGCTCTTCCAACCTGCTCTGCTGCTGCACTTGCCTCCCCCTCTGAAGACCTGTCCTCAGTAGGCTTAGCAAACCAGGTGGGGTCAGTCACCTCATTGTCCTGCTGCTCTTCCTCCGAATCCTCTGTGCGCTCCTCCCTCGGACTTACTCCAATTACTACTACCTGAGTGATAGACAACTGTGTCTCATCGTCATCGTCCTCCTCACCCACTGAAAGCTCTTGAGTCAGTTGCCGGAAGTCCCCAGCCTCATCCCCCGGACCCCGGGAACTTTCCAAAGGTTGGGCATCAGTCACGACAAACTCCTCCGGTGGGAGAGGAACCATTGCTGGCCATGCTGGGCAGGGGCCCGAGAACAGTGCCTGGGAGTCTGCCTGCTCCTCAGAATGTGTCATTGTAATGGAGTGAGGAGGCTGGGAGGAAGGAGGAGCAGCAGCCAGAGGATTCAGAGTTGCAGCAGTGGACGGCGCAGAACTCTGGGTGGTCGATAGATTGCTGGGTGCACTTTCTGCCATCCACGACAGGACCTGCTCACGCTGCTCATTTTCTAATAAAGGTCTACCGCGTTGACCCATTAATTGTGAGATGAATGTGGGGACGCCAGAAACGTGCCTTTCTCCTAATCCCGCAGCAGTCAGCTGCGATACACCTGGATCAGGAGCTCGGCCTGTGCCCACACCCTGACTTGGGCCTCCGCGTCCTCGCCCGCGTCCACGTCCTCTAGGCCTATCCCTACCCCTCAGCATGGTGTATTACCAGTAGTGCAGAAACAGAACGCTGTAATTAAATGTGGCGCTTATTGGCCTGTGGTTGGAGGCTGACTTCGCTTACAGAACGCACAGCAGAGCCAGGAAAGAATTTTGCGCAAGCCTGCTGTAACACTTAGCTGGCTGCGTATTAATTAGGACTACCACCCCCAGCAGAGATGCAGTACACTCAGGACGGTCACAGGCAGCCCAAATAGATTTTTTTGTCCCAAATTTTTGGGGAAAAGCCCACTGCCTATATAGACAGTATATGTCTTTCACCCTTTTCACTGTCCCTGCCTCAGCACTACTGGCCCTATACTATGTAAAATTACTGCAGACTGTTTCCCTCTGGACAGGATGACAGCGGTGATGTAACCGGCAGCGCAGAGCCAGGAAAGAATTTTGCGCAAGCCTGCTGTAACACTTAGCTGGCTGCGTATGAATTAGGACAACAACCCCCAGCACAGACCCAGTACACTGAGGACAGTCACAGGCAGCCCAAATAGATTTTTTTTCCCAAATGTTTTTGGAAAGGCCCACTGCCTATATTCAATAAATATGTCTTCTGTCCCTGCCTCACCACCACTACTGGCCCTGGACTATGTATAATTACTGCAGGGCGCAATGCTCTGCACGGCCGATATACAAAAAAAAAAAAGCAACACTGCAAAAAGCAGCCTCCACACTACTGCACACGGTTAGATGTGGCCCTAAGAAGGACCGTTGGGGTTCTTGAAGCCTAAAATAACTCCTAACACTCTCCCTATAGCAGCTCCAGCATCAGCAGCACTTTCCCTGAACTATGTCAGAATGCATCTGTGGCGAGCCGCGGGAGGGGCCGATTTATATACTCGGGTGACACCTGATGTCGCCAGCCACTCACTGCAGGGGGGTGGTATAGGGCTTGAACGTCGCAGGGGGAAGTTGTAATGCCTTGCCTGTCTTTCTATTGGCCAGAAAAGCGCGCTAACGTCTCAGAGATGAAAGTGAAAGTAACTCGAACATCGCGTGGTGCTCGCCTCTAGTAACGAGCATCTCGAACACCCTAATACTCGAACGAGCATCAAGCTCGGACGAGTACGTTCGCTCATCTCTAATTATTATCCATTCATTCGAGGCACACTTTTGGTCGGTTTATGGATCCTCATTCTCTATGCTTTCCTATCCTTGAGGACGGTTTCAGGCGAACATGTTTTTCTCCCGTTATGCGTCCGTGACAATCATGGCCGCATAACAGGGCAAAATGAAACCACTGATTTCAATAGTTTTTAGTGGTGTCGTTTTCAATAGCTCTTTTCCCGGCTGTTAATTGTACGGCCGAGAAAAGATAGGACCTGCCCTATTTTTCCTGGATGTAATGAATACTATGTGCGGAGAAGATCAGGCTGCACCCATCTTCCTGCATTTTTTTTCAAACTCCTGCACTATGACATGGAGTTTGAATGGCTGAAAAAAAAACTTTGTTCAGGCGAAACTACACTCTGTAAGGGCGAGCATAGTTGTGCCTATAGCCATCTGACCGTTTCCTTCAGTTGAATGCATGTTTACAGATTCTTAAGTATGTACGATTCCTATAGATCACTCAGTTTTACTTCCATGTTTATTTTGCTACAGTCTTTCCTTCTATTGCCATGAAATTCATTCTATTTACCCCTCAAGTTTATGTCCTGCCTGCGGGGTACTTACGTTATGTTAATACCGTGGGATCAGAAGCTGCAATAGACACCACTGCGGTTTTGCCCTCGCTTCTTCCAAGACAGACCCATAGACTCAAAGGCCTCATCTCTGAGCTTAACCTCAAAGATGCTTAGAGAATACTGAACCCAAAAATCCAAGAGTACATATACTTCTCACATGTCCATAAAACCTTTCACAGAATTGATTATTTGCTAATATCAGGAAAGTTCATCCAATCTGTTAGGGCAGAGGAAGTGGGTCCAATAATTGAGTGGAGTTGGCGTTTAAACCACACCTTACTAGGCAGTGAAGGTCATTGATCAGAACTCTCAGGAAAGCTTAAGGCCTCATGTCCACGGGGAAAATCAGGCCCGCCGCGGATTCTTTATGTAGAATCCGTACCGGGTCCCTCCTGCCCTAAAAATCAGAATAAACTCACCTGCTCCATACGATGCAGATCTTCCTTCCTTCACGGCCGGATCTTCGCCGGACCGAAGAAAGAAGATCCGGCCGCGAAGAAGGGAAGAACCGCATCGTCCGGAGCAGGTGAGTGCCGTCCTCACACGAAAATGGAGCATGCAAATTTTTTTTCCCGCACGCGGATCCGCGCCTGATGGGAAAAATGACATCCAATGGTGTCATGGTGTCCATGCGGGAGAAACGCTGTGGATTTTAAGTCTGTGGACATGAGGCCTAAAGAATTTTTTTAGCTCAATGACACCCCAGAGATATCAACTCCAAGGCTTTCATCAGAGGGGAACTGATAACGCTGGGAACATGGTTAAAAAAAACTGAGGGAGAAAGATATAAACTCATTTTTGACCTAGATCTCTAACACGGAAACCCTTCACAAGAGTACACAAAACAAGGCACTCCAAATAGAACTTAAAAGACTGAGAGATAAGCTCAAAGACGTAATAAACATAAAAGCAGCAAAGATCCTTTTTACATCTAAATATAAAATTGATATGCACAGAGACAAGGGTTCTAAAACAATGACAAGGCTTATCAAAAAACAAAGGGAAAAAACTTTTATCTCTCAGATAAAGGCCCCATCAGGAAAATTAATGACAACTACGGAAGACACAACCAAAGAGTCTGAGGAATTCTATAAGTCCCTATATAACTTATCATCTAATGACCTCCAGAGCCCCCAAACCAATACCCATGAACTCTCACAGACCTTTTTAGACACTCTCAGACTCTCGAAATTATCGGAGAAAGATATCTCCAAGTTGAAATGCCCAGTTCCCTAGAAGAGGTGACCTAGGTCCTGGCCTCAATTCCCAATGGGAAAAGCCGAGGTCCAGATGGCTTATCCATATTATATTACAAAAAATTTGCAGAGATTCTCCTCCCATTTTTTACTAAATTATGCAACTCCAGTTGAGCACCGAGCAACTACGAGTCCGGTTACATTTTGGTGTGATTTATCATTGTTATAGCCCTTATATTAATGCAGCAGTCCTGCGAGACTAGCTACTTGTTATATTTGTTTCGTCATTACTGTAAAAATTTGATAAAAGCTTTAATAAAAACATATTAAACATAAATTATGCAACTCCATTCTCGGGGGCGCTACACTCTCTAAACAATCACTTGAGACTTCCATAACCCTAACCCTTGAGGAGGGCAAAAATCCTGATTCTTGTAGCAATTATCATCTGATTTCTCTGATAAATGTGGACCTAAAACTATAGGCGAAAATTATGGCCCAACGTATTCCCCCATACCTTACTAAACTTGTCCATCCGGACCAAGTGGATTTTGTACCAGGAAGAGAAGGGAAATATAACACCTCCAGATTGATCCAGGCTATCCACCACAACAAAACACACAAAAAAACTTGGTGCTTCTTGGCACAGCTGCCGAGAGGGCTTTTGATAGGGTCAGCTGGGATTATATGAGAAGCTCACTCGTAAAGTTTGGATTCCCTGATCAAAATACCAGAGCTATCTTTACCCTCTGTTCAGAATCCTCGGCCAGGATACTCATAAACAGTTCAAAGTCCAAACCCTTTAGCATTATAAATGGGATGAGGCAGGGATGCCCACTGTCCCTAACGCTATTCATACTGGTGATGGAAACACGGCTACAAGGGATAATACAAAACAAGACAAGACATAGAGGGTCTAAGAATAGGTAACACCACTAACACCACAGCAGCTCTTGCAGATGATCTTCTAATACCGATTTCCAACCCTGAGAAGGCCTGCCCGACAATTATGGACATTTTTGACTGTTTTAGTAAACTAGTTAATTTTAAAATTAACTTTGAAAAATCAGAGGCACTAAATGTGTCAACCTAGTTATTAAGTATTACCAAACTACAGAAACATTACGCCTTTAGTTGGCCCCCCTCAAGTATCAAATACCTTGGAACGATATTAACCTCCAACCCAGCCCACCTATATGAGACAAACTACACCCCACTCCTCAAAAAACCTAGGATCCAGCTTCAACAACCTAACCTCCTGTACATTTCTTGGATAGGTAGGAAATATCTATTGGCACCTATATCCTGCCCTATATTATCTATATCCTACAAACAGTCACAATAGATGTGCCTGTTTTTTTCTTCTCCCACATGCATCAACTCTTCAGGAAGTTTATCTGGGACAAGTGCAAATCATGCCTGGCATTCCCATATCTAACACAAAAAAGACAACAAGGAGGGATAGGTTTATCACGTCTACTCATATAATAAAGCGGTTCTTATCGCAAGATGGATCTCTCTGATGAATCCTAAACTGGATTCACTGGATATCAACCTAGAAAAAGCCCTACTCGGGCAGGACAAACAAATACTTCTTTGGTCAAATGAGTTCTACCCAACAAAGTCTATGACATTGAGCCCAATTTCAAAAGGCACTATTAAAATGTTGAGGACGCTACACCAAGAGTCATCAAGCCACTCGTCATTGTCACCAATGACCCCTGCATCATTGATTCCCTCTATTCTGGCCAATAGACCATTGGGTATAGTAGTCTTGTGGGCAAGACTCAAATACCTAACCATTAATAATGTCATAAAAGACACTAGAACATTCGATAAAGAGTGCCTCAATACACTCTTCCCAAGTTATTCCCCAGACTTCCTGGAGAGGACGGTTCTTTTTAGCTTCTTGAGTAAATTTCGGAAGACCTGCCACGATAAACTCAGAGATCCCCTGTGGTTTAAGACATATTTAGCTCTCCCCACATGTCCGAAAAGACTTGTAACACATTTATACAGAGGCTTGCTCTTAAAATCCTCCTCGGATAGGCCTTGGTTCCTCAAGGAATGAGAAAGGGACTTGGGAACTACCTTTAACAAAGAAGAAGCTGCCAAGACCCTAAGAAATTCCCATGGTTTCTCTAAATATGTGCGCATCAGGGAAAATTCATACAAAATCATCACTAGATAGTATAGAACATCTGTTTCCATGGCAAAAGTAGACCTTGGGAAGTCAGATATTTGCTGGAGATCTGAATCCCAAAAGGGGACATTCCTTCACAAATGGTAGCATTGCCCGATGATCAAAGTATTTTGGCAACTAATTCTTGAAAAGATTAATTAAATATGTGGAACACCTAAGACCCTCACACCCGAGGAGGTCATACTATGGAAACCCTCTAAACAATTTAGACCATCAAATAAGTCCTTGGCTACCAGTCTCTTATCACCCGCAAAACTACTCATCCCCCTTTATTGGGAAAATCAAAGAGATCCCTACAATAGCACAGTGGAGAGAAAAAGTCTCTGAGATTTTCTGCTTTAAAGAAATCGCAGCTTGGGAAACAGGTTCAAGGGACAAATTACAGTCATTTTGAACGCCATGGGTTGGATATAGTGTAGACAAAACAAACCCAAATGTGGATCATAGTATCTAATATGTATACCTACAATTCTTGTCTCTTTAAGTAATGTGCACTTCAATTTGGCTAAAAATGCTAATAGACCTCTCGCAGTTTCCCGCCTACCCCAATATACCCATACCCTACATCTCTCCCATCTCTTTGAGTTGCCTTCTATTTCAATGGTGCTAAGTTGCACTAGGTACAAGACAACATTTTAATTTTATCTTAGATATGTCAACCAGTTTATGCAATAATTTCTCTAACTGGACACAAGGGTTTCATTTCCTTTTGTTATTCGTGTGCTGCAATTAAGCTGCAAGGACCTGCATGTCCACTTATGTAGATAGTTTCCAAGAGAGGGAGTTACCCTCCCTACTGTCTCAGTTGTTTTTCAGTAGAAAGAGATTGTTTAGAAGCTGAGCCAGTGCTATCCCACAGCCAGAGATGGCTGTTACCTATAAGGACAGCGATCCCTGCTATTAATCCCCCACATACCACAATCTAAATAGCTTGCGGCATGTAAAGGGTTCATAGTGACGGTGCGCTCCCTCTGTGATATCTTCGCAATGTAATTTTTTCCCTTAAATGCAGAAAATTGACTTCTACCACATTTGGGCTTCTTGACTTCCTCCACTGTGGATTATATAGAGGCATGCAAAACATTGGTAGGGTTATGGAAAAGCAAGGAGCCAAAGATTTATGTGTGTCAAATTCTGCAGAGACAAGTTGCGATTGAGAGGAACCATTGTGTGATTGTTCCCAGCAAGAAAAGCCATGTAATCTTGTAGATATGATGCCTTTTAATGGCTAACAAAAATACATGATGATATAGTGAGCTTACGAACCTCTTGGGTTCTTCATCACGCTAAAATTGCTATTTTAGCCTGACGAAGAACCCTAGAGGTTCGCAAGCTCGCTATATCATCATGTATTTTTTGTTAGCCATTAAAAGGTATGATATCTACAGGATTACTTGGTTTCTTTTACTGAGAACAGTCACATTTTGCTCTACTGGCTAACACAGTACCAAACCTTTGTTTTCATTATAAAGGAACCATTGTGATGGTCTGAGCATGGATAGAGTAGAAGACAGATAGGGAAAGCTACCTGTGATCACTGGAGGTAACTGCACCGTAATGAATGTCACTGTGTAGAGCTGGTAACTAACTTTTATTCAGAGATATACTATTAGTAATGAAGAGGTCTCTAGTGAGCACTATGACTGGAGATACAAAAGGTGTGGCTTAGTATTAAAGGGGCATGGTCTAAAATTTTGGGATGGAACTCTAAGTATGCCACAAAATTGCTCCTCCTAAGGGGGTTAACATAGGAGTCCTGATCAATTTACTGTACTGTACTATGGGCAGCCTTAATCTGGCTGGCCAGAGGGGATGACTAGAGTTATGGTTATGCTTGAATGAATGATCAAAACTACCCAATTATTATTCAGGTTATATGCATGTGCAATGACCGAGACACAAGGCCCAATGCTGAGCATATGGCGGGGGTAGATAAGGCACTAGTCACGGTGACTCTACCAATTCCTCCCCGGAGGGATGCATGCAAATTTGGCCAAGGCGCCTCCAGGCCTCTTCCAGGCAATGCTGAAGCAGCGGTTACCTGAATAAACAGTGTGGTGGGCCTGAAGAATTATGTCACGGGTGACGCCACTGTTCCTTACTCTGCAGGATGTGCAACGGGCAGAAGAATAATAGAGTTCACACACAAGTACTTGACAACCTCAGTCACTGGGAACGGTCAGTGACTGGAACTTTACTTGAAGAACAGGCAAATTCTCACACCAGTGCAGGAATGACAAATTGCGGAGGTCAGGGAGGAAAACACAGGATGAAACCGGGCCTACATTCCACGTTATCTGTATAACTCTGCTCCTGGACACACACACTCCAGGACACAGGATGATACCAGGCATACAGTCCACATTAACTGTATGACTCTGCTCCTGGACACATATCGTCCAGGACACAGGATGATTCCGGGCCTGCAGTCTAAATTATCTGTATGACTCCGCTCATTGACGCACACACCAGAGGAGCACAACACAATCCACTGACACTCATGTTTAAGCAGGCTTCTGAAGACTGCATGGCAGTCTCTTTCTCTCTCTTTTTCTTAGGATGGGGATCCTGAGACTAGGTCATTGGGGTACCCCTCTTCCTCATTCTTTTTTCACCACATAAAGGTTGAAGGTACCCCCATGTGGCCGGCACTCTTCCTCCACACTCAACTATTGAAGAAAAATGGAACCCCCTCTCTTACCTTTTACTCATATTCATATATTACATACCCACGTGACATGACAATTGGTTACAATTTCCAGACATATCCGAGATATTCATAGACATTAACCTCTTACATGCTGCAGCTGTGCAATACACATAACTAGTGGCAGGACAATTTGAACAGAGCATCCACATGAAAGACATGACATGTATGACAGTAATGGAGGGGCCAGATATATAGGCTTCGAGCCACTACACATGCCAAGTATATTTACATGGGCGAGTGTGATATCTTGAACCGAAATTGCACTCATAATGCAGCAATTTTACACATGATTGAGTCTGCATTTTGTGAGAAAAACACAACACATTGCAACACTGTACGTGTGATTTTTCACGCATGTGAAAATCGCATGTTGTTCCAATAGTAGAAACTGAAAATTACACAAACATGAACAGTATTTACATGTGAGTGCGATGCAATTTTTTTCCCCATAATAAATAACAGGTAAACCTAGAACAGAATCGCCCAAAAATAGGACAGGCTATGATTTTTCACTCTCGCGCTATCGGTGAGAGTGAAAATTCACCAATGTAGGTACACCCTACACCCTTAGGGCGCCCACCCACTGGCGATTTTTTTTCCCTGCGAAATTCGCAGCATTTTTTTCTCTGCAGGGGTCTATGGGACTTGTAATGTTAAAATCGCGATCGCGCAAAATCGCGATTTCGCGGTAAATTGCGATTTTGCGCGATCGCACATTTAACATTACAAGTCCCATAGACCCCTGCAGAGAAAAAAATGCTGCGAATTTCGCAGGGAAAAAAATCGCCAGTGGGTGGGCGCCCTTATTGTTCTAAACGCATTTGTATACGGTATGTATCTCCATACTAAAATAGTTAATTTATGTTTATGATGGTTACTTCTGCTCCTTGGTGCATATGTTGAGTAGTTACAAATCGGAGTAAAATAGGTAAAAAATTACATTTCATATTTTGTTTATGAAGCCAAATGATATATGACATGAGTGTATTTTTGCCTCAAGGATTATTTTTAAGCAGCTCAGTTAACTCTTCTTTCGTGACACACAAAAACTCATGACTGGTAGTCACACACTACTCAGTTTGATTAATACCTACAGGAATTCTAGATCCTTAATCCGCAAATCACATGACCAAAGCAATTATCAGTCATTTCTGTGTAGCCTTTCTAACATGTTTGTATAGAATAATGTACAGTAGAATTCATTCTTTAATGTGTAACATTCTATACTGTTTGAAAGCATTATCGGAATCATACAGAACACTTCTTTTTAGATTGTACTGCTTTTTGATACATAATGCATAACCATATTTTTAAAAGACTTTTCAGAATAAGCTTACATGTGTGTACATGAAATGTAGCAGCATTTCTGGTCATTTTATGACTTGTATATGGCATTTTTCACTAGTTTTCCCCCTGCAGACTCCATCTCTAATTCTCAGCTTTCCCTGAGCTGGTGGGTAAAGACTATCTGTTATGATGTCCTCATACACTGTGCACATAGAAGTGCAGGATCTCTGCTTCTCCATCTTTTTGTAGTACAGCATTGCCATCTGTTCCAACCATCCTGGATTTTGGGGCTGTGCTGCTACTCCGGAAAGCATGGCAAATATCCAGTAACAATCCCCACCCCACGGCTGGGCCGCTGCTTTAATAGCTTTATTTAGTTAAGCAGCTGAATAGAGAAAGTGTTCAGAGATTATTCATGGCTGGAAGAAGTCATCAAGGTGGCCTGGTCCAGAGAGGAGAGAAATTAAAAAGGATGCCTCCAATCACAGAGAATCAGTGTACAACTGCTATCTGAATATTGTTGGGTGACTGATTTATTTAAAGGTATCCTACAGCTGAGCCACTGTATCCAAACCTGCTGTGGTATAAAAGTTGTAATATATAATCTTTGTTTTTGGGGATTGGCAGGTGCCTGAGGGGGAATTATAAGGGTTCTATGTATGCCTATTATGTCTCTCTTACCCAAGGAGACCAGCAGGATCCATGGCCTCAGAATACTGTTATGGATTACGGATTGTGGATCCACTGGACCAACCAACCAGGCTGAGATCTGTCCTGGAGTGGATGGCAGCTGACTCCTCAGGTAGAGGGACTGCAGCCAAGAATTCAGAACCAACTCAGATATAGGAATACAGACAGAATTCAGACTGCATAAACAGAACGCAGAGAGCAATGCAAAAAAACCCATGTGCAGGAGGCCTTAGGCAGGTAATTTCCGCTGGGCACGCATGTGCAGAAGGCGACGTGAGGTTCTGGAAGGAGCATATCGCCAGGGGACATCGCAGAGGACGGGAGTAAGTATTTTCACCTCCACTCATGAATTCGATCCATGAAGGGAGGTGAAACTTTAACTTTATTTTACTTTTTACAACTTTTCCATGATCGCCGATATCCATTGGATAGTGTTGATCACAGACTCGGGGACCGGTCACCGCAGTCCCCGGTGACATCTCCTGCTTCCTGGCTACCTTCTGTAGCCAGTAAGCAGGATATTTCAAATGTCCCGCGCCAATCTGGTCGTCTATGCTTGCGTTGCCATTTTCACTTAGGCGCTCGTGCACAGAAGACGCCGGAGGGTCCATTCTGAACCAGATCAGCGGGAGACATTGCAAAGGATGGGGGTGAGTAGTTTTAGCCACCCTCATGGATGCGATCCATGAGGGAAGCTGAAACTCTAACTTTTTTTATCTTTTTACTTACTTTATTGGAATCGGCGGTATAAAGCAATAGCAACGATCGCATTACCGCGGCCCCCCATGACTGATCCATGTTGTCAGCTACCTCTGGGAACCAACAGCATGGAGCTGTCATGTCCATAATCCATGGGACTTTAATCCTCAGGGGGTACATGTTTTTAGTTCCCTGAGAATTAAAGCCCACTTAGCTAGGACGTACAAACACAATGGGGCCATCACTAAAGGGTTAAAGAGATATTTTGGTCATGAAATAAATTTTCAAACTTGAGAATAAACACTTATGAAGTGCCAGGAGTAGTAATTGATTTTAGTGCTACCCTGTTTCCTCAAAAATAAGTTCTACCTTTAAAATAAGCCCTACCCTGATTTTTGGTATTTTCGTGGAGGCCTAAAATATAAGCCCTACCCCAAAAATAAGCCCTCGCTGCATTACAAAAAAAAACCTTATTTAGCAGGCTCGGTCCAGGTCCTTCCGCTGCTCTCCAGATCACTTCCTGGTTACGAGATTTATAAATCCTACTTCCAGGGAAACTCAATTATCACCAGAGTTCCAGCAAAGTTGGGTTGTGCTGATAGCTATCTGCCTGTCCTACTGTACCTCTATAGCTTTCTGAGAGGCTACTCTCTGCCACATCCCGCCTTGCCTATTCACAGCTCGTGGGGTAACACCAGTCACTTTGTATAGGAATTCCTCTTTGCTTCCACAGATCATTGTGACCACTATGCCACTAACTTTCACAGAAACCTGACTACTAGAGATGAGTGAGCATACTCGCTAAGGACAATTGCTCAATCGAGCATTGTCCTTAGCGAGTACCTGCCCACTCGGAAGAAAAGGTTCGGCTGCAGACGCGGGTGAGAGGTGAGTTGCATCAATGAGCAGGGGGGAGCGGGGGGAGGGAGAGGGAGAGAGATCTCCCTTCCGTTCCTCCCCGCTCTCCCCCGCTGCTCCCTGCCCACCTCCCGCAGCTGAATCTTTTCTTCCGAGCGGGCAGGTATTTGCTAAGGGCAATGCTCGATCGAGTTATTGCCCTTGGCGAGTATGCTCGCTCATCTCTACTGACTACCTTCAGACCTTTTAGAAAAGGCATGCAGTGCTTAAAACACCATATTTTTTAGAGCAGCTGTTCTGCATACTATAGGATCGTCCCATTTAACTTTAATTCATATATTGTTTACCTTACTGACAATAGGCCATCATTTTTTTTAAGCTTGGATAACCCCATTAACTCTTGAAAAGAGGTGTATAATGCTTCACGAATACAGTGTAAATTCTTGAATATTCTACTCTATTATGCAGGTGGGGGAGTACTCTTGTGCTTGTCTCTTTTGCCCCACCAGTTCACTCCCTCTGTTAGCCTGGAGAAATAGGTCCTTGAGTAGGCCGAAGGTCAGCCAATCTCTTTCAGTCCTCTATTCAGTCCAACTTTGGGCTGGCACTTTCACAGTTCACAATATACAAGCACTGGTTTGCAATGCCTCTCAATACAACTGCCAACAGACCAGTCAGTAGGCAGGTGGCAGCGAACTAAGTCCTGCTGCTCAACAATATTCTCAGCTAATCTATCTGGCACTATGCTGCTGAACTGCTATAATTCTGTCACTACACATGGTCACTGTCACACTCCTAACTTTCACCTTCCTCTTCTTAATAAACCTTGCCAATGGTATATTCTTATATTGCTTTGTACCAGCGCACTGCCCCAAAGTCAAAATCAAGCCCTGCATGAGCCTATAATGACTCTGGAGCCCCCTCCTAAAGCTGCCACCGAGAAAATCATACCTCCTGGTCACCAACAACACTAACAGAACTCAAAAGTGCCACCATCCACAGCAGCCCACTTATGATCACCAACACAGGTGCAAAACTGCAAAACATGCATTGGAACAAGTAGGGTTTACACAAATAGGGCAGCAGTTGAGACACACCATAGATTCATAGAACGGTAGAATTGGAAGAGACCTCTAGGGTCATCGGGTCCACCTCCCTGCTTAATGCAGCACTCACTAAATCATTCCAGATGGATGTCTGTCCAGCCTCATAGAATGGTGGAGTTGGAAGAGACCTCCAGGGTCATCGGGTCAAACTCCCTACTTAATGCAGGACTCACTAAATCATCCCAGATGGATGTCTGTCCAGCCTCTGTTTGAAGACTTCCATTGAAGGAGAACTCACCACCTCTCATGGCAACCTGTTCCACTCATTGATCACCTCACTATCAGAAAGTTTATTTCTAATATCTAATCTGTGTCTACTGCCATTTAGTTTCAGCCCATTGCTCTTAGGCTTTCCTTGTGAAATGGGAAAATGGCTGATCTCTCTTCACTGTGACAGCCCTTCAGCTATTTGTAGACAGCTATTAAGTCTCCTCTCAGCCTTCTTGTTTGCAAGCTAAACATTCCCAGATCCTTTAACCATTCCTCATAGAACACGATTTGCAGACCAATCACCATCCTGATAGTGCTTCTGTAAATTTGCTCCACTTTGTCTATTTTTTAAATTGGGGTGCCCAGAACTAGACACAGTATTAAATATGAGGTCTGACTAAAGAATAGTAAAGGGGAATAATTTCCTTACATGATTTAGACTCTATGCTTCTCTTAATACACCGCAGAATTGTGTTTGGCTTTTTTGCTGCTGCATCACACTGTTGACTCATGTTCAGTCTGTGATCTATTAGTATGCCCAAGTCTTTTTCACATGTGCTGCTGCTTAGCTCAATTCCTCCCATTCTGTATGCAGTTTTCATTTTTCTTGCACAGATGTAGGACCTTGCATTTCCTTGTTAAATACCATTCTGTTAGTCGACGCTCACTGTTCAAGCTTGTCTAGATCTTTTTGCATCCTCTCTCTCTCTTCTCTTGAGTTAGCTATCCCTCCTAGCTTTGTGTCGTCAGCAAATTTAATCAGTTTCCTCTCAATTTCCTCCTTCAGATCATTTATAAAAATGTTGAACAACATTGGGCCCAGGGCAGAGCCTTGTGGAACCCCACTTAAAACATTCTTCTAATTAGATGTGCAGCTATTTATGACCACTCTTTGAGTATGATCACTCAGCCAGTTTTGAATCCACCTAGCAGTTGTCAGTGCCATATTTGGTCCTTTTTTCCATAAGGATAGTATGAAATACTTTGTCAAATGCTTTACTAAGGTCAAGATATACTATATCTACCTCATTATCCTGATTAACCCAGTCGGTGATTCTGTTATAGAAGAAAATTAGATTATTCTGGTATGACTTGTTTGTTACAAACCCATGCTGGCTCTGGTTAATTTCTCCATTCTCATCCAAGTACTTGCATATATACTGTTTAGTAATTTGTTTAAAGATCTTTCCCGGTATAGAAGTCAGGCTCACGGGTCTGTAGTTTCCTGGGTTCACCTTCTTCCCTTTTTTAAAGATAGGAACAACATCTGGGACTTCTTTGTTCTCCATGAATTTTCAAAGATTAGAGCGAGTAGTTCAGTAATTACCTCTGCTGCCTCCTTTAGTATTCTAGCATGTAATTAATCTGAACCTGGAGACCTGAACTTATTTAGGTTAGCTAAGTGTTCCCTCATCATATTTCTGCTTATAGGTAGACTGCATTATTTTACTCTTCAATAGCACAAGGAAGATCAGCTAGATCCAGCAATCCTCCCACTCACAGTGACTATTTACCCTTCCCAGAATGCACAGGGCTTATGCAAATAATTTTGGAGCTCCCAACTCTCTGGTTTGGTAATGTCCTCCAAGCAGCTAGACACAGCTAAACCCAGCAATCTTCCCATTCACTGTGAATCTTTACTCTTCCCAGAATGCATCAGGATTATGCAAATTATCTTTCTGGAACTCTGACCTTTGGTTGGGCGATTGCCTACAAGCAGCTAGACACAGCTAAACCTGACAATGTTCCCACTCAAGGCAACTCTTCACTCTTCCCTGAATGCAGCCGGAATATACAAATTATCTTTCTGGGACTCCAATGGAACTTTAATAAATACATAGAGAAAATATAAGAACATCACAAGGGTCACCTTCCCCACATGTTTGGTATTCCCAGTGTAGCCCACCAGAGAAAATTATTTCTTCTTCTATAACCAAATACAATTTTTACAATATTCCAAATACACTATATCTTAGTGTGGAATGAAAATAACTATTATAGTAATTTGCTATCATTTATCCAAACTGGTGTACCCTTCCCCTTCCCAAGCTAGAATTTAAAATAGTTTGCCACACTATGAAAACATTCTCTACATACTTTCTTACATTCACTACAATATATTACATCCTTATGGATCTATATGTGCACATTCAGTGCTATAGATATGTGTGGCATGCTCCAGGGCAAAACTTCCACCTTTCTGCTGGACGCCCGAAAAACAAAAGGTTAAAATTCCATATACTTTATCATAATCAAGTTTAATGCACCAGAACCAAGCTGATAAGCTTAATGCAGTAGCAGAACTAAGCTGATAACTCAAATGCAATGCCAGAAGCATTAGTATATATACCTTAGTATATAAATACAGCATCTCAACCAGACTAATAAAATTACAATAGCAGAACTAAGCTCAGCATATATATGCAGTACCAGAACAAAGCTTATAACATAAATACAGCTCCAAAACTAAGCAGTACAAAAATCAAACGCAAAGTCAGATTAACCCTTGCGATATACTGTAAAACTGTATTGCATAAAAGTGCACCTCCTAGCATGACCATAACAATGCTAGGAGTTGGTTTTTTCATAAACAAGAATGCTACCATGCATCATTATTCTTCAGACTACATGAGTAACTATAGCATTAATCAGATGCAGTCAGTGTAGAATAAACAATGACATTCAGAGACTCACAGATGAAGTCTTCTCTGAATGGAACTGTTCTCTTTTCTTTTTTGTTCATCCCAGACCAGCATGACAACTTCTCTGTAGAGTTAACAAGCAATTTGTCTTCAGCACCGCGCTTTTGCTGCACACCCCCTACGTCGGCCTTCCAAGTATAATAGCGTCAAATACTTTGCCCTCAAATTAAAAAAAGGCTTCACTCTGCCCTGAATAAAAAAAAGTCCACATTGTGTACTGTGATTTAAAAATGTCAACAACTCTGCCACCTGATTTTAAAAAATGCCCCAACTATAGCCCCTATACAAAAGTATGACGCACATTGTGCTCTCGATTAAATATTGGCCAAACTCTTGTGTCTAAATACAAGTACTGTATTCCCTACACTGTATACCTTGAATACAAATATGCCCTATAATATACCCTGAATAAAGCAATAGCCACATTTAAATAAAAAATAAGCCACCACCATCCCAGTAAATACTCATGTACCGATGTTCAGCCATCATCATCCAGCCTAGCCTTTTGTTGCAAAGCTCTTGTGGTATGACACTAGCAAAATGGTTCTACATAATAGAGAATTGACAGATCATTTCTATCTGGTTCAGAAAGCCTAGCTGATAGAGCAGAGCAAACTGAGACATGTATAGTAACAGGGAGGATAGGGTGAAACTTATAAACTAGTTTCCTCCTGCAATCAGACTCCTCATTGTTCTGCCTTTTAATCATTTCCAATAAATGTTAAGGGTCTTTTTATACGGCCTGATGATTGGGCAAGAATGTTTGTAAGAATGTTCTTTTTCCTGATTATCAGGCCATGTGAATGTGCTGCCGATGAACCATGGAGTGAGCAAACGCTCATTCGTCGGGTGACCGCATTTTATACAGCACAAAGAAATGTTGCCAGTGGCACATGAACTCTCATGGATTTAACAACAGTTAGGCCAGTGGTTTCCCAGCTTGGTGCAAACCCCTTTCACAATGCAGCGAGAGGTGTGACTACCAGCCACCACGACAAACAGCTGGTATTGCCAGTCAGACATTTTAGATTATTGAGATTACTTGATGTCCATGTAGTACATGGAGTTACGGAACCCCCTCTTAAATATCCATATGTCTTAATAGGGCACTTGGGCATCTGGAAAGTAGTTGTCTTCATGAGACAAATCATCTAATATTTAAATACTTAGCAAAAACATTAATCAAGATTTTGTAGATTATTTCAAATTTCTCCATAATGCACTTTTTAGGTAAACCCCCCAGTATTCTAACTCAAATTTCCCTCTTTTGAGGTCCACACCCTTAGATTCTTCCATCTATTGTCCATGCGAGTGGTGATCGTCTGCCGTCTCCTGGATTCCCCAACACCACCACCTGTTTCTGGATTACTTTGTCACCTGGTTTCTCTACTTTTTATTAAATTCCAGCTCTCATATTGGCCAGCTTTAACATCCCCAGCTGCAACCCAATCTCCTCATCTGCTTCTCAGCTTCTATCATTAACATCCTCTGTTGGCCTTTCACAACTTACAGTTTCTCTTACACACAGGGATGGCTATATGTTTAAATTATCCTTCTTCTGACTCTGTTTTGTCTCTGAATTGTAAACTCCTCTTTCCCACTCTTTACATAGTAACATAGTATGCTAGGCTGAAAGGAGACAATGTCCATCTAGTTTAGCCTGTTTCCACCCCCTCTTGTTGATCCAGAGGAAGGCAAAAAAAAAAGCAATGGGGCAAAAGCTAATCAGCCCATTTGGGGGAAGAAATTCCTTCCTGGCTTCATTATGGCAGTTAGAATAATCCCTGGATCAATGTTTGAAAGTTCCTATCTGACTCCAAGACCTGGATCAACAGCCCCGCTGGTTATTTAATGTCTATATCCTGTAATATCATAGCGCTCTAGAAAGGCATCTAGTTCCCTCTTAAATTCCTCTATCAATTTTGCCATCACCACGTCCTCAGGCAGATAGTTCCACAGTCTCACTGCTCTTGCAGAAAGAACCCCCCTTCTATGTTGGTGATGAAACCTTCGTAACTCTACACCAGTGTGTCTCAACTCCAGTTCTCAGGACCCCCCAATGTTTTCAGGATGTCCTATAGTACGAACAACTGTGGCAATGTCTGAGGCACTGGCAATAATTACATCACCTGTGCAATACTGAGGAAATCCTGAAAACATAACCTGTTGGGGATCCCTGCGGACTGGAGTTGAGAAACACTGCTTTAGACGTAGCGGATGCCCTCTTGTTACTGTCACAGTCCTGGGTATAAGTAGATTATGGGAGAAATCCTTGTATTGTCCCCTCATGTATTTATACTAGTTATTTGGTCGCCCCTTAACCATTTTTTTCCAGGGTGAATAATCCCAATTTTGATAACCTCTCTGGGTATTCCAGTCCTCCCATTTCGTTTATTAATTTAGTTGCCCATCTTTGAACCCTCTCAAGCACTGCAACATCCTTCCTCAGCACCGGTGTCCAAAACTGTACACAGTATTCCATGTTAGGCCTGACAAGGACCTTATATAGTGGAAAAATAATGTTCTTGGCACTTGCCCAATACCTCTTTTAATGCACCCCAAGATTTGTTTGCTTTTGCAGCAGCTGACTGGCATTGATTGCTCCAGTTAAGTTTACAGTTAACTAGTATCCACAGGTCTTTTTCGATATCACTTTTCCCTAGCAGTACCCCATTTAGTGTGTATTGGTGAATTCCGTTTCTCCAGCCCATGTGCATACATGTACATAACCTTACATTTATCAATATTGAACTTCATTCACCATTTATCCACCCAAGCCCCCCAGATCTCGCCTAGAACTTACTTCATTGTAAAAGCTGATTAAATTGGTCTGACATGATCGCCCCTCATGAATCCATGCTGATTAGGAGTTAGGCCGCCTGCACACGGGCGGAAATCCCGCGGCGGTATTTCCCGCGGGATTTCCGCCACTGAAAGTTTGCATAGGAGTGCATTACAATACGCACTCCTATGCAGACGGCCGCGGTTTGGCCGCGCGAAATCTCGCGCGGCAAACAAACCGCGGCATGTCCTATTTTTGTGCGGGGCTCGCACTCACCCGGCCGCCGGCTCCGGTCTGCGCATGCGCCGGCTGCGCCGCAGCCGGCACATGAAAGAGCCGGGGCCGCCAGGTGCGGGTGAGTACGCACTCGTCACTGCAGGCTCTCGGGTCAGGTCCCGCGGCGAGAATTCTCGCTGCCGGATCCGACCCGCTCGTCTGCAGGCGGCCTTATACTGTTGTTTTCCTTGAGGTATTCCAGGATAGCATCTCTCAGAAACCCCTTGAATATTTTTCAAATTATTGAAGTGAGATTTACTGGCCTGTATTCTTCTTGACCCTTTTTTGTATATTGGAACCCCATTGGCCATACGCCAATCCAGTGGTAAAACCCTGGTCTCAATAGCATCTCTAAATATAAGAAATAGCAGTCTGTCTATCACGTCACTTAGTTCCCTTAGACCCCTGGGGTGTATTTCATCAGGGCCCGGTAATTTGTTGATTTTAATCTTTTTTAACCAGCTCCGCACTTCCTCCTAAGTTACGCAGGGGATATTTCCTAGGGGGTTCGTTTTATACCCCTGCATCTCGTGTGACATTTCTTTTTCCTTCATGAATACACTTGAGATATCACATCTTCCTTTTATTTTGTTGTTGCTGTTAGCTTGTTAGCTGTTTAGTCATTCATGACCCTCGGCGACCCTAAAGGCGAGCTCCCTCCATGTTTTTCTGTTTTGCACTGTTTCTTTCAGTTGTGTGATATCCATGCCAGTATCAGTCATTGTGTTCTTTGGTGGCCATGTCTTCTTTTGTCACTGATCTGTCCAAGCATTATAGATTTTTCTAGCAACTCTCGCTCACATTACATGGCCAAAATACGTGAGTCTAAGCGTGGTCATCTTGCTCTCCAGTTATATATCGGGTCTTATACGATTCAGGACTTCTCTGTTTGTTACTCTCGCCATCCAGGGCATACGCAGCAGCTTTTGACAGCACCACAGCTCAAATGCATCAATGCCTCTTCTATCAGCTTTTTGCATAGTCCAGCTTTTGCATCCATACATGGCTATGGGGAAAGCGATGGTTTGCACTATCCTGCGAATAGTTGCTATACTGATATCCCTACCTTACCAAATTTTGTCCATGTTTAGCATTGCGCTTCACCCTAATGCTACCCTACATTTTATCTCTTGCATAGATTCTCCCTCCTGGTTAATTTTCGAACCAAGGAAGATGAAGTCTCGCCCTCATTCTATGGCCTCGTTGTTGATTTTGATTTGAATTTGGCCATTTTTTGCAGTTGTCATAACTTTTGTCTCCTTTAAATTCAGGTAGAAGCCCATGTTTTCACTTTCAGTTTTAATCTTATATATCAGCTGCTTCAGACTAGCTTCTGTTTCTGCAAGCAGAGTTGTGTCATCCACATAACGGAGATTGTTGATGTTTCTTCCACCTACTTTCACCCCAGTTTTCATTTCCCTATGTTCATTTTCCGCATGATCACTTCCGCATATAGGTTAAACAAGAAGGGTGAGAGGATGCATCCCTTTTGGACACCTTTGCCGATCCCAAACCAATACTTTTTTTTTTTCTACCAAGTAATTTTGTATTTTTAAAGACACTCCTGCAATTGCACACATAGAAATCTAGAGTCTGTTAATAATTACTAATTTACTTACTAATTAAGTTACTAAATTATTGACTTTTTACTGTCATCATTATCTGCAATCTCCTTCTGCTTTTGTCCCAATCTTGGCTGTTGAAGACGATAAAAGAAAACTCTCACAAGTGCCCTGGACACCAATTTATTGATTACCTTACCAGCTTTTACTGAATTTCGGTTGGTACAGATTACCACTTGAACTTATGATGAAGGAAAGGAGGTTTAAGCTCACTCAATGCCAGGGTGATTTATTAGAAGTCCTAAAATCTGTGCTTTTACATAGGAGGATCATTGCTCAGTGAATAGAGGCAGAGTGAGTCGGAGATCGTCCCGGCCTGCCAGCCTCCATTTACAGTAAAGAGGCAGTCATTCATTCAACTGCCTGTTTAAACTGAACCTTGTAGTTGCAGACCAACAATGATTTTATGGTCTGCATGAAAGATCGGATCAGCGATTTACAGCTGATCGGTCTTTCACTGCTTGCATTCACACTTAACAGTTATTGTGAAATCCACTTGATCTAACAAGCATTTTGCATGATAATTCTGCTTTTAGACTCAACAATTTGTTCAAAAAATTGTTTAAATGAGCAAAAGTGAATGATAATCATTTGGTCTAAAACCAAGCCGACAACCAAACGATATCGTTTGCCATTTATTTTTTGCAGGCGCTGATTGTTTGGTTTAAACAGCGCTCGTTCAGTCCCTCTTATTTGCTTATTCAGCGTATGTGAAAGACTGAACAATTCTTGTTTGAAAGGGCCAACAATGAATCTGCCTGTGTAAACAGGCTGCACGAGTGCGAACAGGCTAGTGATGACGACACTCGCTTGTTTGCGCATTCAAACGATAATTGGGTTTTCTAAAAGGACCCTAAAAGGGGCTTTAAACCTAAATCACAATTGGAAACATTAGTCCTATTCTGTCTTGTGGAATGCCATGTTGGTGAAGGACAACAAGAACGTCTCCTTTACTTCCAGCTGTTAATGGATTTTCCAGCATAACAATAGGAGTAGCACTCAAATTCTTCTGGGAAGTAGTGTTGATTTAAAAGGATTAAATAGTGTACCAAGAGGCTAATAACTTAATAGTCTTGTATTCGATATGTAATCCAATTTAAACAGTAGGTTGTCAAAAAGTCAATAGACATTAAAGAGTACACACAAAGAACTGAAAGTCTTTAGTAATCAATCTGACTACAATATTTAACACTACAAAATACTTTCTTATTATTTTAGGGATTAAAAGCTTAATTCATACAATATGCAGATATCTAGAACTATATTATATTATTTTGTGCTATGTCGGCAAAACTCTTAGAATAATTTGACTAGGAGCAATTTCTGTTTCTACAAATCAGGTAAATTACAGTGCTGTCATTCTTGGGGATCATTTTTAACTAATCGGTTTACGTATAGTAAGTAAAATTAGCGTAACGGTTATGAAATAAGTGTATTCTTGGTGCATACTCAAATTTTATACTAAAAATATTAAATTGGTGTCTTGACAATCACCATGGAATAAAATGGATTTGATATCTGAATAGAGGCAGGTCAGGTCAACAATACTATTAGTCCAAATGGCACTAAAATGTGCTGCTTGGCTGATAGAGCCTAACAAGGAATACAGCAGATTGGTATTGATGTATGTATGAAGGGACTGATCTTGCTTTGTCTCTCATTCATCTCACCAGTGACTGTCAGCTGCCCTGTGGATCACTAGAACAAAGTGGAAGTAGCACTATCAAAGCACCGCGCCACTTTATCTCCTGACAGCTCTGCTCAACTATTTCCAGGCAGCTACAGGCTTATCTATACATCCATCTAGAAAAACAAGAGTAAAGCCAAGTGGAGATAAAGCTGTACCCTGCTTACCTATTTCTGCTCTTTTATACTAGTGACTGGATGTTGGTAGTATATCCTAGCTATATGTTACATGTGTCTGTAGTAATGTAGGGGTATGCCCCAAAGTATGCAAAATATTATATGCATATTAATGATGCTGATGACTTACTATTACTATAATGTGTCAATGTTGTAAGGTTCACTATTGACACCAGAGATCACTGTTGCAGCAGGAAACTGATGGTGAGTGTGGAGATGGCTACATGGAGTGATAGAGAAGCCTTCATTGGCTGGTATAAGAAGAGGCTGTTTGCCACTATGAGTAGTTGGTGTGTGTTACAGAGCAAGAAGCTGTGGTTCCTAGTGAGAGGAGTCACGTTGGAGAGGTGATGGCGAGCTGGGCAGGGCAAAAACTGCTGATTAGACAAGCAGGACAGAAACTGCTGACAGAGTAACAGGCAAGATGTAAGTTGCCACTGTGAGGAAAAAGGTACTGCTAGAGACTATGATTTAGGGTGGTTTCCCATTTGCGTTGAAACCTCCGGTTGGTTGTTCCATTGCAGGTCCGGCACAAAATGCCGGAAGAAAAAGTGCTGCATGGGGAGCTTTTTCTTCCAGCCAAAAGCTAAGCAGTTTAGCAAAAAGTAAATGGACCCCAATATAATCAGTGGGGGCTGTTTGGTTCCATCCTAAGATGGAGCTGTTCAGCCAGGGGATTCCCTTTCCTGCCCCGCAAATGGAGCAGGAAACCAGAACCCTGGACGAAGATGTGAAAACACCCTTACGGGCTGTTTGCTTTTTCTTTTTGCATTCTCCCAACAAAAAATTAATATATGTTATTCATTACATGATATGTGCCCCAAAATAACTCCTATTATATCAGCAACTCATCCTGCACATATCATATAGCTACATTGAATTAAGGATAAAAGTTATGACGGCTGGAACACAGAAGAAGAATAAAATGTTACTGGTCCTCAAGGCTACAATTAGTACCATCATTAAAAGGGTAAATGCATTTAGAGCAGCTGAGTTTTGTGCCAACTATATTTACTTGAGGCATGAATTGCGCCTGCCCTACGGCGATTGTGCCTATGGTGATTGTGCCTGTCTTATGGCAATCGGGCCTATGGCGACCGTGTCTGCTTTGCAGACTATCAGATATTGCAATTTTGGCTTTTTCTGTGAATTAAGACATGAATTAAAAATCTAAAATAAAAAAGTTACATTTTCAAGAGAGTTTTTCCAATTCTAGTGTGACGGATAGAGAGTTAAGGCCTAGAAATAAGTGCAAGGCTCTACTGGAATGTTCCTTGTATGTCTATTTAATAATTATGAAAATATATCTATAGAGAAAGTGGAATCAATGAAGAGAATATAATTTTCTTATATTTTAAGTGCAGATAAACATCTGTCCTCTATCCCCCTCCCCGTCTCGTAACTTATGAACTGCTATCACATGCCTTACTCATGCATTGCCATTCATGAGAAAATGTCAAAGGGGCTTTAGTCTTTTCAACATAAGAATAATGTCGTGAATTTGTGTACAAATTGTAGGATAATTATTGTGCAAAATATGTTTACTTAAAATCACAGCACTGTTATAATTATGTCATAAATCAGACTAAACTGTTCGTAACTAGCAAAAAAACTGCTAAATTAAAGAAAAGAAATTAAATTTTTAGAAATTATTTAATAGAAATTTTAAGAAGTGCTTGTGTGCATTTAAATGGGTTCTCCAAGACCACATCAATAATGTTTATTACATTTATTACACCTCACCTGGTGAGCTCAATGTTTGTAATGGTGTCGTCCATGAACGACTGTCTCTTTACTTTGAATAGAGGCGGGGGGGGGGGTGATCTCCGGCAAGCTTCACCTCCTTTAATTGAACTACTATTGCTGCTGGGTGAAAGCACAAATGCGACAATCATTCCATGAAAAGGAACCTTACACAGTGTTTTCCTTATTTTTCTTATTTTTAACATGCTTTTTTTTAAAACATTTCTAAGGATAGCTATAATAAAGGCACATTTTTTGAACACGTAAAGCGAGTGCTTAGTTGTATTGAATGATTTAGGGCTCGGTCCATATCATGATTTGTGTCAAAAACTGACATACAGTATACAGAATGTCTAATGTGTCCATAGGTTATCAGTAGGCAGTTTGGCCGGTATACTGCATGAACTTGTCCTATTTGATGCATCTGTACAGTACACCCTATTACTAGGTTTAAAAGTAATAAGCAAATACTGGAAATCTATAATCCTGCCTGTGATAGTTACTTGAAAGTTTAATGTCATATCCTAAGAGAATGTAACAAGTGAAGATTTAAGGGGTTTCCGGGGCAAATACTATTGATGAGCTATCCTAAGGATAGGTCATCAATAGTTGATTGGCTGGGGTCCACTGCTCAGGATCTCGGCTGATCAGCTGAGAAGATAGTTCTAGTTCTATCTTTTGACTGATATACACTGGCGGCTCTCATAGACTCCTATGGGAGCTGGAAAAAAAGGGAGGAGGGAGGCAGTTTACAGGTGCCTCTATTTAGGCATTTGAAGTCATTCCGAAGATTTATGCCAGGCGATGGATTTCCGGGCTGCCGTGTATTTTTTCATAAATATGTCACGCCCAGCTCCGGACTTGACCGCAGAAAATCGCCCATTCATGCAAATTAATGTTGCATACGAGCGAACAGAAAAACGCATATGCTCGTGTGCGGGAATCTGTACAGAGTAGTGATGCTCCGACCTTGTCAAATGGCCGGCGATAATAATTGCAGGTGTAGCTCTCATTAAGATCAATGAGAGCTGCGCCTACAATTATTTGCGCCGGCCACTACACAGGGGTCTGACCCAACTGCTTCCGCTCTGTACTGCTGCCTCTTGTGGTGCTGACAGTGGGCACCCAATCAACTCACTGCTAGCTGTTGTGAGCGGTGGACCCCAACCAATCAGCTACTTCTGACCTATCCTGAGGATAGGTCATCGATAACATTTGCCTGGAAAACCATTTTTTTAATTCTGTGGCTGCATCAATAATATCCCTGTTTATGGAAAGCATTATGATAGCAAGTAGGGATAAATCATTTCTACCTCCCCCTTAAATCTTGTGCAATACAGTATCTCTGAACTAGTGTCACTGCTAAGTAATAACAGTAACACGGCACATGCAAGATCTCCCCAGGCAATTAGTTTGATAAATATTATCCATTGTTATTGTTATTGCTTTTTAACATTAATTGAAATTTACTTTAATTGAATTTTGTTATTAAGAAGATAAATGTTGTTTTGTATCGGTACTAAGTGCTTCCCGGCTTACAAGCATGTTTATGGTGCCTATGAATACTTAAGCATTTTATCGAAATGTGTTCCTTAATGTTTATGTTTGCAAATGCTTCAGTTTTGAAGCTAAATGAGGTCTCCTGTAATCTCAGTAATGGATATATGAAGGTTAAGTTGCAAATCATGACAAAATAATGCCTTAAGTAAAGCGCAATTTATATGAAAAATCTACTTAGGCAACATCCAGTCCAATGCGGTAAAATGTAAGTAAATGGGAATTTATCTTTGCCCATTCACACATTGTTGTATCACATTCATTATTCCCCTTCGTTGTGTTACCTTGTTGTGATATACAGTAGGGTGTGCTAAAAAAAAATTAAGTAAAATTGTCGAAATTGCACTGCTGATGCCTGGGTCTCGCTGCTTGGGACTTAAGATGTTAAAGTTCTGTTCACACAGTTTTTTGTGCTTTTTCGAGCCAAATCCATGCGTGCTCCGTAAGCAGAAGAGACGTAAAAGAAAGACTCCTGTTCCTATTTATACACAGCTGCAATCCCAGTTTTAGGGCGGTTTTACACGGACCTACTCGGGCTGCGCATGCCGAATTAGTGCACGAAATATACTGAGAATAGTATCCCTTTGATGTTAATAGGCTCGTTCTCATTACCGATTTTTTTTTTTGCATTTCGTACATACATGAAAAAATAGGACCTGCTCTATTGTACATTGTATATTTGTGCAGCAAAGGTCCCTATAGAAGTTTATGGAAGGTGCGCAAATACGCAATTTGTTGCATAAATTCTCGTGAAAAATAGAACACATCTGGACTTCATTAGAATAAATAGCCTTGGAAATCAGGGTGGGGGCGTATGAACAAGAGCTGCATGCTCAATAATGTACAGTACTATGTGCAGACACATCAGCCTAGTTCAACCGAGGCGAGAGTATTTGCACATACACTCGTCTGAAGCCACACTTAGGCTTTGTTCTGATATACGCTGTGATCTGATGCATTGGATTCTAATGCATCCGATCACATAGCCATATTCCTACGATGTAAAAGCACCCAGCCGGTCAATATAGTGCCGGGTGTGTTTTTACGTTGGGCTCAAAAGATAGTCCTGGCACTATCTTTTGGGCCGGAATACATCGGCCGCTGCATGGGCTCCTATGGGAGCAAATGACAGCGGCCGGAGAAGGGAGGTGGGAGGGAGTTTAGCAGCGTGACTGCTAAACTCCCTCCCTCTTCTCTCCTCCCCTCTGGCTGATTGCAATGGGAGGGGGCGGGGAGGGGGTGGAGCAAAGCTCTACCTTCGCCCCCTTATCAACAGCCAGCAATGGAAGAAGGTGGGCCGTGGCTGTACTTAGCTCCACCCCCACCCTGACCCCTCCCATTGCAATCAGCCAAAAGGGAGGAGAGAGGAGGTGTGCCGGCAAGGGGAATGGAAAGGGAAGGGGCAATGGCATGGCGGCCTCAGCATATATACACTGGGGTCCATGCTGTCTGAACGGGCGCACAAATGTTAGATTTATGCGCCCATTCCCCAGTTTTTACTGCTCAGATTGTAGCGTATATCGGCCGGTCGTGAAAACGACAGATGATATATGCTCATGGGAACAAAGCCTTAGGGTGGCTTCTAACTAATGTATTTGCACACGTTTTTACACATGTCCTAGGTCCTGCTTTATCTTTCTGCATATTTGTCCCCATAGACGTCTACGGGAGATGTCTAAATGTGTTTGCAATACGCACGGTTATGTGCAATATGCTGCAAAAAGAACACATCTGGACCTCATTAAATTGCCTTTTATTTCAGGGCGGGGTGATATCATGCAGCATCTGAAGAACACATCCAAGGTGCGCAAAAATGAACAATACTATGTGCAGACACACGCGCAAATCAACCCGGTTCACTGCAGAAACACATTGCACTGAGGCGAGTGCGTTTGCGCATATGTTCGTCTGAAGCCGCCCTAAATGCTGCACCAAGCTGCAGTGTCTAAATAAGGACCAATATGGTGTATATATTGATGGACCCTGATGCTTGGCATCTGGAGCGCGAAGGGTTATTTGGCCTCACATATACTGTAGCATTTACATACACAATCCCCGCTTCCGCTTGTAATGCGCTATATAACATTTAGTATATGCAGTCCCTTGGGCCAATGGATTATCTAGTAACCCACTGATATATGTCACTGCGTTGGAAGCGGATATAAAACAATGTCGCCCAGCAAACAGTTTAGCTGTGCAGTTTTATTGTAAAAATAAATCTGATTGTCAGCAGTGCGGCAGAAGTATTAGATGAATTACGAGCGGGGCTTGCATGGCACGTTGCACTAAAATCCTGACCTCACTTTATTATACTTCACACCAACAAAGCTAAATCTAAAGATGTGTTTATTTTATTAGCCGGAGAAGTAGCTTACCAGTCACTGTCCAAAATCTGCTGCTCTCTCTGTTCTTAACCCCTTAGGCCGCTTTCACAAAGGCGCCGAAATCGCATGACTTTTCCGTGATGCGATAGCGTGAGAAGACAGATGCTTGTGAAGCCCATGCTTTCCAAGGGGTCCCTTCACATTAGCAATGTTTTGACTGATGCTATGTTGCAAGAAAAAAATAACGCAGCATGCTCTATATTTCCGCGATTTGCGATTTTTAAATTTATTTGTTTATAGCCCATGTTTCTCTATGGAGCCTCCTTGTTTATCGCATCGCATGAACTTGCCATTTTCATGCGATGTGTTTTTAACATTGGAAAGTCCTATTGACTTTCGCAAAATAAAAAAACACGCAAGTCTATCACAAGCGACCGCGATGCAGATTTTTCTTAAAAAAGCAACGATAACGCTGTAAAATCGCAGGAACAAAGCCGGATTTTTCCACGGCAAAATCAGTGAAGGAGGCCTTAAGGACCAAGCACCATAAATTTCCGGCGCTTGGTCCTGGGCTTTAATACTGGCCGACGGTAAAAATACAGCGCAGGATTAAATCTTCTGCTCTTGCAATATATCCTGAGCAGGTCGGGTTCTTGGCTATCAGTTTTTAACCACTTCTGCTTTCCCTCTTGCAGGCTACATAGCACTCAATGAGCGTTATGTAGAGAAGGAAGAAAGTGGAAGTGTCACTTCTGGTATTCGACCTAGTGATCATGTGACCGACAGGTGCCTCCTGCCACAGCAGAGCTGCAGGGTTCTAGCAGACACTGATCAGCTCTGTTGGTGACTACTGTTACTACAGGGGATGTTTTTCCTTGTAACTGGGACTCTTATGGTTGCTGCTCCTATGGATTCCCCAGTTAGAAACGGATATTCACATTGATTAATTTTTAATGAGCCTGAGTCCCGAGTGTAATTAGTATTTTTAAAGCCATGCTCACTGGGTGTTGCGCGCGCATGTAGAAAAAAACTTGCTTAAGCGATGGCATGCAACTATCGGAAGAAATACTCGAAATGGCAATAAATGCCCAATTAGGGTCAGCTCTCTTCTTTTCCCAGCATTGTATGGCTCCCATAGAAGTTCCAGGACTATTTTTTCGGCCCAGCGTGAAAGTGCCTGGCGCTATATTGGCTTGGCACTTTCATGCCGTGGGAATACGGCCATGTGATCTGAGGCATTGGAATCCAATGCATCAGATCATAGCGTATATCGGCTGATCTTGAAAACAGCGGCTCTCAGCTGTCATTCAATAGCTGAGAGCTGCCCCTGATTGGTCCTTGTGCTCAGCCAATCAGAGGCAGCACTCACTCCCCCATTCATGAATTCATGAATGGGTGAGTGAGAACTGCCTCTGATTGGTAAGGGCTGTGACCAATCAGAGGCAGCCCATTCAGCAGGCGGGGATTTTAAATCCCCGCTTGCTGAATACTACACAGAGCAGTTCAGGAGAACTGCCGGCGGGCCGCGGCTGAACTCCGGCTGCAGGGACAAGGTGAGTATAAGTTTTTATTTTTTCTTACACATTTTTGGATGGTTTTCAGGCAAGGGCTTATATTTTTAAGCCCTTCCCGAAAATTCATCCTGCGCTCGCCGGCAGCCCATTGCTTTCCATGGAGCCGGCTGTATTGCCGGCTCCATTGAATTCAATTGGCGAACATCATTCTTCTCTGCCACAGCTGTTACAGTTGTGGCAGAGGAGAATGACCTTTGTAGTATATGTTCTCAATGGGGTCGGCGCTGCTGCCGCCGGCCCCATTGAGCGCATATATGGAACACAAGGAATCGCAGAACGCAGATAGGCGCGATCTGTGATTTCTCGTGTCCTATAATTTATCACATATACGCCTAAAAAGCGGCCATGTGACCGATCTCATTGCGAAACAATGGTTCTATATATGCGCAGATTGCATGCGCATCCGCAAATCGCGGCAAAAACCGGTCGTCTGACCGAGGCCTTATACTGTGGAATTCAGCCTTTGAAATACAAGGGTTACATCCTGCAGCAGATCTACTTAAGGGCGCCCACCCACTGGCGTTTGCGTTTTTCGCGCGTTTTTCGCGGCGTTTTTTGCCGCGTTTTCGCGGCATTTTCGCGGCTTTTCCATTAATTTCCATTGACTTTCATGGGTGCATTAGGAGAAAAATAAGGACACATATGCAACTGACAGTTCCTATGTTAAAAAACGCAACGCAACGCAAAACGTCAGTGGACAGGAGTACATTCAATTCTAATTGCTCTTGAGAAAAAACGCAAAACGCAAAGAAAAAAAAATCGCCAGTGGGTGGGCGCCCTAACTGTGGAATTGGACACCGCGGATTTGTTCAAGGTTTTCTGCTGAAGAAAGCCCACAGCGTATGTCACATGTGAAGGCAGCCTAAGGCTGGGTTCACACAGGGCGGATTTGCCGCGGTTTTGCCGCGCGGAATTTCGCCGCGGCAAATCCGCCCGCGGCCACTAATCTCGGGATTAGCCAGCCATGTGGACGAGATTTCTCAGAAATCTTGTCCACACGGGACCGCCAATCCACCGCAGCCGCGGTTTTAAAAGATGCAGCATGTCTGTTTATTGTTTACTTTCGTCGCGGCCGCGCTCTCCTCTATGGGAGCGCCAGCCGCAACAGAAAAGCAAGCGGCCGGGCCGCTTCAAAGCTGCCGCGGGTTTTTCCGTGGCGGTTCTCCCGGCGGAAATCTCGCGGTTTTTGCTGCGGCCAAACCGCGGGATTTCTGGCGGGAATACGCCCCGTGTGAACCCAGCCTAAATGTACAAATAAAGGTGACTTTACATGGGTGTATTGCAAAATATGCTCGCTCCTGCGCAACTTTGGGCAGTGAACAAGGCCAAACAAGGTGTTGGTGTGTATGGGTTTGCGTAGCGTTGTGCGCATACCAGCATGTATATATATAGTCCTCTTTGGTGCACACATAATAGAACAGGTCTTTTGTATTGTAATTTTTGTGTATGCAGGGCATGTTCTTTAGCACATGGCAAATGATTTAAATGGCTATTTATCCTAATGAGTTCCTTTTTTCACAGAATTGCACAGGGTATTGCGCATTGCATGTGCATTGGCACACCTCCTATAAAACAGCACAAAGTCGCACATGTGTTACGCATCATAATCCAAAACTTTACAAAAACAGAATTGGGGTGCAAATGTAATTAAAAATTTCCCCCAATATCTTCTGTATGATGCGATCAATGATCATAAACTTGACTGTATGTTTCTCCTGTTCCAAAAAAGAAGCAGAAATAAAAAAGGCCGTTTTTTTTTAGTAAACCTAGCACTTGTATGATGAGTAATTACTGCATTACTGAATTAAGCATAGTTATTATTACGTTTTCAGTACATTCCCCATTTATTAAATAATTCCAGCTTTATATCTCTGTTAATTGCATTACATTTTTAAATGCTATTAAATACAGGCACTAATGGTATTTTCACCAGGAGGCTCTTAAGACAAATGAGTCGCCTGTTTATTTTTTAATTCCACTGTCCCGTGAAATAAAGCGTTTTAATTATCATTTCAATTCATTTGTGTTCTTCAATTATAACTACTCTGCTTAGTACAAATCACGCCCTGAATATAAAATAAAATGGGTTGATTTGTAGCTTTTTAATTCGTTACAAGGTTTTATGCATTTTAAGGATTTCACGGGTTTATTGAATGAAACCATAGAGCCGTTACTCTGACTGATTGCTATTTTGCTCTACGGCCAGGGCTATACAGTTTGGTCACACATAGGACAAAAGAGCCCAGTGTAGCCTTCAGTCCCCTAAACTAATAGAAGTCAAAGCAGGTCGGGCTGCGAGTTACTACAAGTTACTACAACCCACAGGTCGCAAAAACTCCATCTGCGTTGGATTTTTTTTCAATCTGCAGGTCAAGTCACAATATAACCCCCATTTATTAATGTTAGATAAGGGTCTACCCTGTGATCTTCGACCGGTGTCACAGCCAAAGTTGCCGTGTAGCACTAACCTAACATTGTCATTTACATACATGTAGTTGGTTTATGTCTAATTTTTGGTTTACTGGTATCTTCGGGCAAATACATTTAATTTGTGCACTTAATTATGTAGCAATGGCAAGTCTGCATGTTATTTCGTTCACCATTTGTCCTTGCGCTTTTATTACTAGTCATTGCAAAACAAAGCTGTACTCGGAATTGTCGCTGTTTAAACTAGAAGGGAATATTTGTAGGCATAATCAGTATTCTTAGTATCGTGACCTTTTCTCTGGTGCCGCAAGCAGTAAAAACACTTGCTTCTATAAGGTTGTTTCGAAGACTTGCAGAAGAGTATCAATGCATAGCTTAGGTGGATTTATGTCTCCTAGTAAAATTATTGGTGTTCCAACCTGCAGTTGGAGCGAATTAAGAGGCAAGCTAGATGGATTCAATAAATTGATGACCTGTACTGAATGGTGAGGATTGATGTGTTGGAGCTGAGGTGCTGGCGAAAGCTGCTGTGTATATCCTGGATGGCGAGATAACAAACAGAGAAGTCCTGAATCGCATAAAGGCCTATTTAGACACAATGATTATCGCTTAAAATTTGCTCAAAAGCCGTCTTTTGAGAGAGATAATCGTTGTGTGTAACTGCACTGAGATCGTGCAGTTTTCGTAAAGCTGTCGCTTATCATTGTCTTTCAGCCTTATCAGGGATTCACTGAGGGATACAGCTGATACTATTGTTTCAGCTGTATCCCTCTCACTGATGACAGGCAGGGTATGAAGAACAGAACGGTCCAGCTCTGTTCTCTATTCCCCACTCAGCTGTACAACAGCCCTCAGCTGTACAACAATTCCTCTGAATCCTCCGCTCCGAGTGTTCAGCCGTATAACAGCCGGGCGCTCCGAGCAGAGAACAGCTGGATGCAGAAGACAAGCGGGGACACCCTGCTTGTCTTCTGCATCCTCCACTGGGAGCGCTCGGCTGTATAACAGCCGAGCGCTCCGAGCGGGGAACAGCTGGATGCAGAAGACAAGTAGCCCTGCTTCTCTTCTACATCCTCTGCTTGGAGCCAAAGGTGATCGCTCAACGTTTGAGCGATCATCTTGCACTGTAAATCACACAACAATTATTGCTCAAAAGTCGCTCAAAAGACATCTTTTGAGCGATAATCATTGTGTCTAAATGGGCCTTAAGACCCGATATATCACTGGAGGGCAAGATGGCCCGACTCAGACTCACGGATTTTGGCCATGTAATGTGAGCAGGGCCACTAGAAAAATCTATAATGCTTGGACAGATCAGTGGCAAAAAAGAACACAATGGCTCATACTGACATGGATATCACACAACTGAAAGAAGCAGTGCGAAACCGAAAAACATGGAGGGAGCTCGCCTTTAGGGTCGCCGAGGGTTGTGAACGACTAAACGGCTAACAACAACAATAATAATTGGATAGTGAATGGCTTCCTTTTCATCAACAACTGTATCAACAGACCTGTATGTGCACGACCCTGAGTTAAATTGGCTCAGAATTAAGTTGTTGATGCTGTGAACTGTGTCATTTCGAAGGAGCTAATATAGTTGAATCAAGAGGGAACATAAATCTGGGTAAGTAATATCAACCAGTTCTTTAAGGTCCTTCACAAGAGTGTTGAGATTAATGTTCTCTAGAGAGAAGATGCCATTGTTACTTGTCAAAGCCCTGTTATCCAGTTGCAGCAATGACTCAGAGAATTTGTTCATATTGTTGTCCCCCAGCAGCTAAGTGTGCATGCTAATTATACTTCAAGACGTGGGGTCAAACATAAGATCTCTTGAGACACATGGCTACCTCGCCATGACAGGTAATGTTGGAAGTCTCCAGCAAAAATACTGTAGCTTGATATTGCTCTTGAGATCTTATAGTGTTCTCATCCCAGACAATCAAAGAGCATTGTGGGAGAACCATGTATAAATATTATGTTGACTTTATTCTATGGGTCATTGCATTTCTGACAAAACCAAATTTACATAGTTTTTTTTAATATGTTTTATTACTGTTGCACAACAAAATTACTTTTCTTTTACAGATACACCTTTTGTGTGTCCCCACAATCCAGGACCAGGGGATTTTTATGTTTCCATTGAAAGAGCTGTGTGAGTGCTTGTTTATTAGCAGGATGATCTGTAGTTTTAATTGATATCATTTTGAGGTTTATATGACTTTTTTGATCACTTTTTATTTCAAAATATGAGCACCACAGGACTAGTAGTTCTACCTCAATGTAGGAAGGTTAGTTAAACAATTTGCTCATACTTCTTAATTAATCTTCCACATAGCCTAATGTTTTTTTCCATAAATTGATGTTATGTGAAACATATTGGCATATAAATATACCGATATAACAAGGAAAAGAAGAATATATGTCTGTGTATGTGCCAAATTCCACATGAAGATATGAAACCTGTTTATCATTTTAACCCCTTAAGGACCAGGCTGTTTTGTACCTTAAAGGGGTTGTCCGGCGCCGAAACGGTTTTTTTTTTTTTTGCATAGTTCAGCGCAGGACAAACCCAAGGGATGTGTTGAAATAAAAAAAAAACATTTTACCCGAATCCCCTCTCTGCAACGTCTTCCTTCTTTTCCTCCAAGATGGCCGCCGGGATCTTCCCCCACGATGCACTGCGGGTCTTCTCCCATGGTGCACCGTGGGCTCTGTGCGGTGCATTGCCGATTCCAGCCTCCTGATTGGCTGGAATCGGCACACGTGACGGGGCGGAGCTACGTGATGACGCATAGAAGGGGGCGGAGCCAGAACGCCGCTCGTGCCCGGACCGACCAGAAGGGAGAAGACCCTTCTGCGCAAGCGCGTCTAATCGGGCGATTAGACACCAAAATTAGACGGAGCCATGGAGACGGGGACGCCAGCAACGGAGTGGGTAAGTGAATAACTTCTGTATGGCTCATATTTAATGCACGATGTACATTACAAAGTGCATTAATATGGCCATACAGAAGTGTATAACCCCACTTGCTGCCGCGAGACAACCCCTTTAAGGAGCAGACACTTTTTAGGGATTTTACCCATGCAGTGGTTTAACTGCCCTATATTTTTTTCCTTCAGCTACCAAATTTATTCGGTTTTGATTGGCGTCAGCTTTGGGTTATTTTCTTTTTTATGTATATATTTTAATTTTATTCTGTAATTTTGTTTTACTTATTTATGTAATTATTTTTTTTTTTTACTATCTATTCACATGGTCTTTTTTTTTATTTGATACTTTCCGACTGTAGCTGGGATATGCATAGGAGCCTCAATTACAGGGAAAACGAGGACCCTGTAGCTCTGCTGTGCCAGGGGATCCCGGCGGTCACGTGACTGCCGGCTCGCGTAGTGGAAAAAACACTTCCACTTTCACTCTTTAGTACATAGCACTCATTGAGCACTGTGTACTAAAGAAAGGAAGAGGCAAAAGGGGTTGAAAACTACTTCTCCCTCCTCCCCCAGGTTATCAGCTGTGACTAACAACTAATAACCCGACCTGCTTCTGATTGATTGCAGAAATAGGGGCTTTAATCCAGCACGGGTATTTTTATTATCGGCTGGGATTAAAGCCCAGGACCAAGCGTCGTAAATTTACTGTGGTTGGTCATTAATGGGTTAAATTATAGTTTCTAAATATGTGTGTGATAATATTTGCTCATTCATGTGATAAATTCATGCAGGCCCTACACTTGATCTTCCAGGCAGCATTTTGTCTCCCATTTTTACACCACACTGAGATTTCATATATTACTCAATTGTCACAGTGCTTTCTCAGAGATTTTTGATAGCAGTGAACAAACTACCGGTAGTAGAATAAATAACATTTTAGTGATTGCTGGCAATAATAATGATAACACGCTCTAAGGGCTCTTTCACACGACCGTATGCGGTTTTACGGTCACCCATACACACTGTAAAATTGCATGAATGAAGAATAGATGCGATTTTCTGACGTCCTTTTTTCCCAGCATTGTACGCAGGGTAACTACCCCCCTCCGTTTTTTCAGCTATCAATGAAATCCATGAGAGCTTGCTGCATATCTAGGCAAAAGATAGAGCAAGACCTAACTTTTCACGCCGCACATACAACCGGTGATTGAAAATGGTCACATATGTGCTATTTTTCTAGCTGTGATTTTTTTTATGCGGCCAAAAATCGTTCGTCTGAATGAATACATTGGAGTCCAATGCATCGCATGGTTCCGATTTTTTGGCAATTTTTTTCACGCAGATAAGTACCTGCGTAAATACGGTCATATGAATAAGCCTTCATAGTAAATATTGTCAAATATATACTTTGAAAATCAATTGAGCTATTGGTTACTGAGTCACAAACATCACATTATGAGGAAACAGAGGCTTTCTTACAAGAAAACATCACCAAACGAAGGTAAGAAAGACATAAATAAGTAACAATGAGCACCAATCCTAATACATTATGAAAATCTTATTAGAATTTATGGGTGATAGTATTAGTTGTCTTCAATTTTTCACTTTCATTTTGTTCTGCCTTAAGTAGCAAAGCACAAAATATCTTAGTCATGGAATCTCATGGAGCTAGGGCGATAAATGCAGGCATTACAAGGAGATAAAGGCGATCTGCAATAAAGGGTGAAACCAAAAGTTGGCAGTTTTTAAGATTAAGCTACCTTGTAAAGAATTGATCCCTGTGAAGCATAAGATGTTTCTGAACATTCACAATGAATATTTCTCATGTAGTGCAACAGAATCCAATGCCTAGCTGTTGATAAAGCCATTGTTGTCTTAATTTTCTCAGGCTTTATTAAATATTTACTGCTGAACTAGGTAAGGTAAAGTCAAGACCGACTCCTAGGGTGATGTCACATCATGACGTTTTCTTGGCCGACTGTTTTTGTGAGGTGGTTTGCCATTGCCTTTCTCGGTCATCTTTTACCTAAACCAAGCAGCTTCCCTTCAGGTCATGAGTGAGAACTTAGGACTGTTGCCTTAACGCTCTGCTTTATCTCTTAGCACTGATCTTTAGGCCATGACTTTAGGAGGAGTTGGGAGAAGGGGATACTATCTTGTGTTGACTGGGAAGATGCAGTACAGTATGTCCACTTGGATCTAGGTAATCCATTCATAAGGTAAAAATATTGATAGGTGTAATCCTGGTTGGGGGTGGAGATATGGTGTATGAATAATAATCCTACCCAACAGGCTCTGGTGCTAACCCATATGGGACACGGAGACCTGGCACCTTCACTGAGTCGAAGAACGGATGTATAAATGAGTTGTTTGCCAGTGCCTCCACTCAGGACAGAGCCTTTCACATAACAATTGTCTCTTCCTAAAAATTAGGTATGCATTATCATGATCAGGCAACTGATTCTTGATTCAAATTATGCATCAATAATTATACTGAGATAACAATAATTGCTGCAGAATTTACAGCCAGAAGCCCACTGAGAATTCCACAGCAATGTCCGTCCATAGATTTGCAATGGTAAATGATTCTCCCCTGCCCACAAACAGAAATCAACTGTGAGAATCACAGCATGTTCTATTCTGTGTGGAAAATCAGTCAATGGAAGCCCGCGATATTCCGTGCAGTGGGCACTGCAGAAGTACTGCAAGAATCCACGTCACAGCCCAGCGCCGGCACGTCATGCCCTGCACTGCACATGCCTACTGGCTCACCAGCCTAGACACTTGCGGCGGATCCGGAGAGGTGAGTATGGGGTCTCTGTGGGGTGCTGGGTGCTGCAAGATTTCACATTCGGAATCCGACCCGGCTGTGGGCATGAACCCTTAATGTATGCCTTTTATACACTTAGTTTGTAGATAATCTAGTGTTTAGTAACAAACGATCTATATGATTGTAAACTCTCTTATCTACTTGGTTCTATATAAAAATTCAATAAACATTGAGTTTAAAAAATACGTTTTCAAATTCCTGTCATCACTTTTGCCCCCATAGGGAACCAAAACTTTCAGCATACTTTAAAAACTGGAGACTTTCAAGACCCGCTGGGAGTAGTTTTCCTCACAAATTGCACATGCAAAGGAGCCTTCTTAATGGTGAGGTCCCATAAAAACGGTATGGTGACATGCTGTTTTACCAAAAATTGGAACAGTTTTTATCAAATTGATTGTGAATTGCTATATGGCTTTATGGGTAAAACTGTTGCTCGACTGCAAAACTCCACAGCCATTAAAAATCATTTTAAAAACTGTGCCTTTGTGTGATAAAACTGTATATCAGAATAGTTTTTGGCCATGATGTGGCCATTATGTGTGCTATTATCTTCCAAAGCATATGATATAAACTCCACCTCTGGGATCTTCAGTAAGTGAATAAGAATCTACCAATTCCCACCGACTGCATTCTGTATTCTTCATATACTTCAGTTGAAACATGGCAGTGTGCAAATACAGTCAACAATCTTTTCATTTAAGTGTATAGAGAACATGGTAACTGGGAATTTGTGATCCGGGACTGACAATAGTTGCATGTAGCTATACAGAGGGTCCCCAGAATGAATTATACTGGTGGGATACTATCTACACTGCTTAGCTCTGCTGTGCAGTGTCCTTCAAGTAGCTGTCATTCCTCTGTGTGTGCTATAAAGGGTTAGGGATCAGAATCTGCTGTTTTTTCTATCTGAAGTGTATAGTGCATAGCAGCTAGTCTCCACCCGCCAGCTCAGCGGCAGCTGAAAATTAGAGATGCAGCCTGCAGAGGGTGAGAATTGGAGAAAAGTGCCATATTCAAGTCATATAATGGCCAGAAATAGTGTTATTCCTCATGTAACACACAGTAGGTTATTAAGAAAATTCAGGTATACTTTAACCTACAGCATAAGACTAGGGCTTTACTCTGTGATATAACATAAGTGCAGAACACTAAATGCATGCATGCTTTCTTCTTCATTCTGGCTTAGGAACTGCATTCAAAATAAAAAGGAAAACCTATTTTGAACTGTCTTGGTCGTTTTGGGTTATCTGAACCTCATATTACAGTAATCTCAGTATGATTAATTGAAGATTTTGAAAAAGAAGAAATTGCATGTCCTGGGAACCCACAAGACATATGAATTAGAAATAGAAGAGCTATACGGAAGGGCTAGTGCAGTAAACAGCTGGCATGGATAACAACCACTACGCTTGTGAACACTCGTAATTTAGAGCTGATTTAGGCCAATCAGTTGTGTAATTACAGCATTATTTGGTTGGCTGATAGGCTTAAAGTCTGTGACACGAGGACTATTTGGCTGGCATGATTATGATACAAGATAAAGTCAGTAATGTAATTCTAGCTCGACTCAATAGTGGATACAACCACAAAATACACTCTTTATCTAAATATGCAGAATGGTTGAAATAATCTAAAGATAATTATTAGAGATGAGCGAGCACGCTCGTTTAAGGCTGCTACTCGATCGAGTAGCAGTCTTATCGAGTAACTGTGTACTTGCCCGAGCAGCATGTGGGGGGGGGGGAGCTGGGGGGGGGGGAGAGAGAGAGAGAGAAATCTCTCTCACTCTCCCCCAGCTTCCCCCCCCCCCCCCCCACATGCCGCTCGGGCAAGTACACAGTTACTCTATAAGACTGCTACTCGATCGAGTAGCAGCCTTAAACGAGCGTGCTCGCTCATCTCTAATAATTTTCTAACTCTACAAATCCTTAGCTACATTTTTTTCTTGAATGTAGATTTTAAAGTTCCTTTCCCTCCTCTGTACTCATGATTTACAATTTGAAACCCTATGAGGACCATCTTTTAGTTATTCCGAGGAGGTTTCAATCTAGCCAATTATTAGAGAGAGGAATTGTGAATCCTTATACCAGTATTTTGCGCCTTTGGGTAAGATGGCAAAAGTGTCTCCTATACCCTGCTTATGGGAGGACTAGAATGTTGTTTTTTTTGTTATATTATTAGGTTGAAAACCAATTAGCATACCTACCATCCTATGCAAGCAAATAAGTAAAATATATGTACAGGGTGAGGCAAAAGTCTTGACACACATTTAACTAGTGTAATAATAAGAAAATGGACTTCTAATGTGTGAAAGTATTTATTTGGAGGCTGCATTTTATGGTGGGGTATACATTTCTGTGGCCATTTTAAACTCCGACATATTAGCATTAGTGACATATTAACCTCATATACCTACCTTAGCTAGAATTTACTCAGAAATACACTGGAAGTGTTAGTTTTTCACTAGTTTACATGTTTAGGAGTTAAGCAAGGGCAAAGTTGGTCAATTCTGTCTGACATCCAATTGATCTGTTGACATTAAAGGTGAACAATCATGCTGTTATCTAAAGAACATCGCATAGGCATTGTCCTCATGCATGGAGAGGGGAGCACACATGACATCCCAATGGACTTCAATGCACATCACCTGGATATATGCCCTATTTCAATCATCATGAAGTTTCGTGTAACTGAATCCATCATTGACAGACAACATACAGGACAACCACAGTTTGCAATAAGTGAGAAGGTTGCCACAAATGTCCTACCATCATCAAAACACAATACTAGACTGTTGTAGCTGGAAACCAGGATTAGTCAACGGTTCATATTGCAGATTCTTCGTGATCAAAAATGGCATCCATACCAAGTTCAGATGCTGCACTGCCTCAATGAAAATGACCCAGACAGGTGGATGAAATTGCCAAATGGGGTCTGGAGCAAGTAGAAACCGATCCTTTATTCCCACATCAACATTCACATAGAATAGTGCCTTTTCACTGAAAAGAATGTGAAGTCAATTGTAACAATCTCTGATATCGGTCCAAAGATTATTCATCATGGATTGACCCATCAAAAACAATGTGTTTGCAAAAGGTCATGGTTCAGTATGGTATTTCGGGGTCTTCTTTTATTGGCGGGTCACTTAATGGTGAATACTTCCAGATATTACAGGATAGCACATTCCCATCTGTGCTGAATGAGAACAGTGAGTTCCACACATTACTTTTAACAGAATGATACAGCTCTGCACATTGCTGTGATGTATTCAGATGCTGGATGTGCTATTCCCTGGACAGTGGATTGGGCATAGAGTTCCAGTGGAATAGCCGCCAAGGTCACCGGACTTATAGCCTTTGGACGTTATTAGAGATGAGCGAGCACCAAAATGCTCGGGTGCTCGTTACTCGAGACGAACTTTTCGCGATGCTCGAGGGTTCGTTTCGAGTAACGAACCCCATTGAAGTCAATGGGCGACCCGAGCATTTTTGTATATCGCCGATGCTCGCTAAGGTTTTCATTTGTGAAAATCGGGGCAATTCAAGAAAGTGATGGGAACAACACAGCAACGGATAGGGCAGGCGAGGGGCTACATGTTGGGCTGCATCTCAAGTTCACAGGTCCCACTATTAAGCCACAATAGCGGCAAGAGTGGGCCCCCCCCCAACAACTTTTACTTCTGAAAAGCCCTCATTAGCAATGCATACCTTAGCTAAGCACCACACTACCTCCAACAAAGCACAATCACTGCCTGCATGACACTCCGCTGCCACTTCTCCTGGGTTACATGCTGCCCAACCCCCCCCCCCCCCCCCCCACGACCCAGTGTCCACAGCGCACACCAAAGTGTCCCTGCGCAGCCTTCAGCTGCCCTCATGCCACGCCACCCTCATGTCTATTTATAAGTGCGTCTGCCAGAGGAACCGCAGGCACACACTGCAGAGGGTTGGCACGGCTAGGCAGCGACCCTCTTTAAAAGGGGCGGGGCGATAGCCCACAATGCTGTACAGAAGCAATGGGAAATATAATCCTGTGCCACCGCCATCAGGAGCTGCACAGGTGGGCATAGCAATGGGGAACCCATGTGCCACACACTATTCATTCTGTCAAGGTGTCTGCATGCCCCAGTCAGACCGGGGTTTTTTATAAATAGTCACAGGCAGGTACAACTCCGCAATGGGAATTCCGTGTGCACCCACAGCATGGGTGGCTCCCTGGAACCCACCCGCTGTACATAAATGTATCCCATTGCAGTGCCCTGGACAGCAGAGCTAACGTCAGAGGAAATGCAGGTGGGCTTCGGCCCACACTGCATGCCCCAGTCAGACTGGGGTTCTTTAGAAGTGGACACATGTAGTTACAACTCCCTGTGGACCCACAGCATGGGTGGGTGCCAGGAAGCCACCGGCGGTACATAAATATATCCCATTGCATTGCCCATCACAGCTGATGTTATGTCAGCTGTAATGCAGGTGGGCAAAAAATTAATTGGATTACATTGTAGGCAAGGGACCACAAAAATTGGTGTACCAACAGTACTAATGTACCTCAGAAAAATTGCCTATGCCCAACCGAGAGGGCAGGTGAAACCCATTAATGGCTTTGGTTAATGTGGCTTAATTGGTAACTAGGCCTGGAGGCAGCCCAGTTAAAATAAAAATTGGTTGAGGTGAAAGTTTCAACGTTTTAATGAGCATTGAAACGTATAAAAATTGTTTAGAAAAATTATATGACTGAGCCTTGTGGGCCTAAGAAAAATTGCCCGTTCGGCGTGATTACGTGAGGTTTCAGGAGGAGGAGCAGGAGGAGGAGGAGGAATATTATACACAGATTGATGAAGCAAAAAGGTCCCCGTTTTGGATGGTGATAGAGAACGATGCTTCCATCCGCGGGTGCAGCCTACGTATTGCTTAGGTATCGCTGCTGTCCGCTGGTGGAGAAGAGAAGTCTGGGGAAATCCAGGCTTTGTTCATCTTGATGAGTGTAAGCCTGTCGGCACTGTCGGTTGACAGGTGGGTACGCTTATCCGTGATGATTCCCCCAGCCACACTAAACACACTCTCTGACAAGACGCTAGCCGCAGGACAAGCAAGCACCTCCAGGGCATACAGCGCGAGTTCAGGCCACATGTCCAGCTTCAACACCCAGTAGTTGTAGAGGGCAGAGGCGTCAACGAGGATGGTCGTGCAATCGGCTACGTACTCCCTCACCATCCTTTTACAGTGCTCCCGCCAACTTAGCCTTGACTGGGGACCGATGACACAGTCTTGCTGGGGAGCCATAAAGCTGTCAAAGGCCTTAGAGAGTGTTCCCCTGCCTGCGCTGTACATGCTGCCTGATCTCTGCGCCTCCCCTGCTACCTGGGCCGCAGAAATGCGCCTTCGGCCACTAGCGCTGTCGGATGGGAAGTTTACCATCAGTTTGTCCACCAGCGCCCTGTGGTATAGCATTATTCTCGAACCCCTCTTCGGGAATGAGAGTGGAAAGGCCCTCCTTATACCGTGGATCGAGCAGTGTGTACACCCAGTAATCCGTAGTGGCCAGAATGCGTGTAATGCGAGGGTCACGAGAAAGGCATCCTAACATGAAGTCAGCCATGTGTGCCAGGGTACCTGTACGCAACACATGGCTGTCCTTACTCGGAAGATCACTTTCAGGATCCTCCTCCTCTCGCCATACACGCTGAAAGGATGACAGGCAAGCTGCATCTGTACCCTCAGCAGTGGGCCAAGCTGTCTCTTCCCCCTCCTCCTCATGCTCCTCCTCCTCCTCTGGCCATACACGCTGAAAGGATGACAGGCAAGCAGCATCTGTCCCCTCAGCAGTGGGCCAAGCTGTCTCTTCCCCCTCCTCCTCATGCTCCTCCCCCTCCTCCTCAATGCGCTGACATATAGACATGAGGTTGCTCTGACTATCCAGCGACATACTGTCTTCCCCCGCCTCCGTTTCTGATTCCAAAGCGTCTGCCTTTATGCTTTGCAGGGAACTTCTCAAGAGGCATAGCAGAGGAATGGTGACGCTAATGATTTCAGCATCCCTGCTCACCATCTGGGTAGACTCCTCAAATTTTCCAAGGACCTGGCAGATGGCTGCCAACCAGGCCCACTCTTCTGTAAATAATTGAGGAGGCTGACTCCCACTGCGCAGCGCAAGTTGGAGTTGGTATTCCACTATAGCTCTACGCTGCTCATAGAGTCTGGCCAACATGTGGAACGTAGAGTTCCACTGTGTGGGCACGTCGCACAGCAGTCGGTGCACTGGCAGATTAAACCGATGTTGCAGTGTCCGCAGGGTGGCAGCGTGCGTGTGGGATTTGCGGAAATGTGCGCAGAGCTGGCGCACCTTTCCGAGCAGGTATGACAAGTGGGGGTAGCTTTTCAGAAAGCGCTGAACCACCAAATTAAAGACATGGGCCAGGCATGGCACGTGCGTGAGGCTGCCGAGCTGCAGAGCCGCCACCAGGTTACGGCCGTTGTCACACACGACCATGCCCGGTTGGAGGCTCAGCGGCGCAAGCCAGCAGTCGGTCTGCTCTGTCAGACCCTGCAGTAGTTCGTGGGCCGTGTGGCTCTTCTCTCCTAAGCTGAGTAGTTTCAGCACGGCCTGCTGACGCTTGCCCACCGCTGTGCTGCCATGCCGCGTGACACCAACTGCTGGCGACGTGCTGCTGCTGACACATCTTGATTGCGAGACAGAGGTTGCGTAGGAGGAGGAGGAGGGTGGTTTAGTGGAGGAAGCATACACCCCCGCAGATACCACCACCGAGCTGGGGCACGCAATTCGGGGGTGGGTAGGACGTGAGCGGTCCCAGGCTCTGACTCTGTCCCAGCCTCCACTAAATTCACCCAATGTGCCGTCAGGGAGATATAGTGGCCCTGCCCGCCTGTGCTTGTCCACGTGTCTGTTGTTAAGTGGACCTTGGCAGTAACCGCGTTGGTGAGTGCGCGTACAATGTTGCGGGAGACGTGGTCGTGCAGGCCTGGGACGGCACATCGGGAAAAGTAGTGGCGACTGGGAACCGAGTAGCGCGGGGCCGCCGCCGCCATCATGCTTTTGAAAGCCTCCGTTTCCACAAGCCTATACGGCAGCATCTCTAGGCTGATCAATTTTGCAATGTGCACGTTTAACGCTTGAGCGTGCGGGTGCGTGGCGGCGTACTTGCGCTTGCGCTCAAACAGTGGCGCTAGCGACGTCTGAGAGACATTGCTGGATGGGGCCGAGGACAGCGGAGGTGAGGGTGTGGGTGCAGGCCAGGAGACGGTACTGCCTGTGTCCTCAGAGGGGGGTTGGATCTCAGTGGCAGGTTGGGACACAGGGGGAGAGGCAGTGGTGCAAACCGGAGGCGGTGAACGGGCATCGTCCCACCTTGTGGGGTGCTTGGCCATCATATGCCTGCGCATGCTAGTGGTGGTGCCTCCCCAGCTGATCTTGGCGCGACAAAGGTTGCACACCACTGTTCGCCGGTCGTCAGGCGTCTCTGTGAAAAACTGCCACACCGTAGAGCACCTTGACCTCTGCAGGGTGGCATGGCGCGAGGGGGCGCTTTGGGAACCAGTTGGTGGATTATTCGGTCTGGCCCTGCCTCTACCCCTGGCCACCGCAGTGGCTCGGCCTGTGCCCACACCCTGACTTGGGCCTCCGCGTCCTCGCCCGCGTCCACGTCCTATAGGCCTACCCCTACCCCTAAGCGTGGTGTATTAGCAGTAGTGCAGAAACAGAACGCTGTAATTAAATGTGCCGCTTATTGGCCTGTGGTTGGAGGCTGACTTCGTTTACGGAACCCCAGGAAATAATTTGGCGCACGCCTGCTGTAACACTTAGCTGGCTGCGTATTTATTTGGAGAACTACTACCCCCCGCAGACACGGACCCAGAACACTGAGCACAGTGACAGGCAGGCCAAATAGATTTTTTTCCAATATTTTTTTGAAAAGGACCACTGCGTATATTCAATCTATAATATATGTCTTCTGGCCCTGCCTACACAATTCTGTCCCTGATGTGTGTGTCACGGAACTGCAGTGTTGCACTGTTATTAACTGCAACAGAGCGGTGATTTCAGAGCCAGGAAATAATTTGGCGCAAGCCTGCTGTAACACTTAGCTGGCTGCGTATTTATTTGGAGAACTAATACCCCCAGCAGACACGGACCCAGAACACTGAGCACAGTGACAGGCAGGCCAAATAGATTTTTTTCCAATATTTTTTGGAAAAGGACCACTGCGTATATTCAATCTATAATATATGTCTTCTGGCCCTGCCTACACAATTCTGTCCCTGCAGTGTGTCACGGAACTGCAGTGTTGCACTGTTATTAACTGCAACAGACCGGTGATTTCAGAGCCAGGAAATAATTTGGCGCAAGCCTGCTGTAACACTTAGCTGGCTGCGTATGATTTTGGAGAACTACTACCCCCAGCAGACACTGACCCAGAACACTGAGCACAGTGACAGGCAGGCCAAATAGATTTTTTTCCAATATTTTTTTGAAAAGGACCACTGCGTATATTCAATCAATAATATATGTCTTCTGGCCTGCCTACACACTTCTGTCCCTGTAGTATTACTGCAGGGCGTAATGCTCTGCACGGCCGATATACAAAAAAAAAAAAATGGGCAACACTGCTAAAAGCAGCCTCCACAGTACTGCACACGGTTAGATGTGGCCCTAAGAAGGACCGTTGGGGTTCTTGAAGCCTACAATAACTCCTAACGCTCTCCCTGCCTCCACACTTCTGTCCCTGGACTATTACTGCAGGGCGCAATGCTCTGCACGGCCGATATACCAAAAAAAAAAAAATGTGCAACACTGCTAAAAGCAGCCTCCACACTACTGCACACGGTTAGATGTGGCCCTAAGAAGGACTGTTGGGGTTCTTGAAGCCTACACTAACTCCTAACACTCTCCCTACAGCAGCTCCAACATGATACCACTGTCCCTCAGCTATGTCACAACGCATCTGAGGCGAGCCGCGGGAGGGGCCGATTTTTATACTCGGGTGACACCTGATCTCCCCAGCCACTCACTGCAGGGGGGTGGTATAGGGCTTGAACGTCACAGGGGGAAGTTGTAATGCCTTCCCTGTCTTTCTATTGGCCAGAAAAGCGCGCTAACGTCTCAGACATGAAAATGAAAGTAACTCGAACATCACGTGGTACTCGTCACGAGTAACGAGCATCCCGAACACGCTAATACTCGAACGAGTATCAAGCTCGGATGAGTACGTTCGCTCATCTCTAGACGTTATCTCTGGGGCCATTTAAAGCCCCTGTGTATGTGAAAGAAATATGCAGTATGGTTAATTTGAAACAGCAAATTCTACCGTCGTGTGAAAAAATATCACCTGACGTTCTTCAGTGTGTTCAAGAAGACTGGATTAAATGCTTAACCATAGGCAGCAGACAGAATGGTGAGCACATCGAACACGTCATGTAAAGCACTTTGTGAAACTTTGCCTTTACTTAACTCCTAAACAAGTGAAGATAAGGCAAAACTAACACTTCCGGTGAGTAAATTCCAGGCAAGACTGATATATCACATGACCCCCTTCCCATTTAGAAAACCTGAGCCAAATTCAATATGGTGAAGTTCAAAATGGCCACCGAAAAGTCGCCTTCACCAAAAAATGCAGCTTCCCTTACCAAATAATACTTTTATACATTGAAAGTCAATTTTCTCATTATTACATACTTTTGCCTTACCCTGTATTTTATTGTACTGTTTTGGACTGTCATGCCTAAGGAACTAATTATATATGTTTTGTTCATTTTCCATCGTAGACTTGGAAACATAAGGGAGCATGTACAGTTTAGGATCTGAGGCATAAATGCATCAGCTGTGCATTTCGTATTTTGTAAGATAGCATAGCTTACTAATATGTGAAGGACGTTCATGATGGCTTAAATGTTTCATGACAGATACGGCTCAAGCACACAGTCCTATTACAGCTCTATACAAGTTCTGTGTAAAAGCCATAGAAAACGATGGGCCCATGCTGCGGGATCAGTGTTTGATGGTAAAATGAATTTTAGCATTTATTTACATTTTTTCTTCTTTGTTATACGGTCTAACCTTATTAAACAAGATTGATTACATTTGCCATTTAATGAGCAGTTGCCTCGGTGGACATTCTCACAAAGGACTATTTGACAGATGTTCTTACATCTGCTACAACTTATAAAGGCAATTATGAAAATGAAAGGATTCATTTACATTGGTGCAGCATGGGGATTACCTTTACATGATACTCCAGCTAAATCCTAGGTATATGGCTTCAATGGACTGTGAAAATGAAGGCTGGTAACCGACTTGCACGGCACTGTCAAAGGTACTTGAAAATGAAATAGATATTCTTAGTCCTTTAATTTTGTTACAGCCCATATGAGCCTTTGTGGAAAGCACACAGAAGGCAATGTACTAGTAACCCCGGTAATGTATGGGTTATGCTGTGTATTTCAACATAATGAGGTTGTTGCTAAGTGTGCTTTTCCCTATAAAGTGTATTAATAAAAGTACATTTAAGGGCTCCTTCACATGGGCGCTTTTTGGCTGCCCAAATCGTGGCCAGAAATCGCATGAAAGAGAGGCAGCTGCAATCAAGTCATGGCTGTATCTCCCATTTTAACGTCCATTCAGACGGCCAGGTGCGGGGTATATACGCCGCAGCCCAAAATACCATCGGCCGAGGGAGAGAGCTCAGCAAGGCTAAACTCCCACCCCTTTCTCTCCCCTCTCCACCCCTTGCCAGCTGCCGGCAAAGGGAGGAAGCAGGAGGTTAGCAGAGCCTGTGTGCTAAACACCCTCACCCTTTCTGCTCCTTGCCGGCAAGAGTAAGGGGCAGCATGGGGCAGGAACTTAGCAGAGCTTGTCCCTCTCCCTCCCTTCCCAGCCTAAGGGAGCTGCCGGCGAGGGGAGGGACTTTAGCGACGCGAGCCACTGCTAAACTCCCTCCTCCTTCCCTTTCCTGATGGCTCTCATAGGCTCCCATAGCAGTCTATGGGAAGGGACGGCTTATCCCGCAAAAGATAGGTCAAGAGCTATCTTTTTTGGCCAGGCGTAAAAATGGCTGGCCAGAATGTGCACCGTATGTGCTATCTTTTCTGGACGGCCGATTCCCTTGTTCTTTTCTTCTCTTGCTGTATCTATAAGGGCCTACTCACACGACTGTATATATGCAGCTATTTAGCCATGTCCAAAAATTAGGTAAAAATCACGACCATCTGAACCATTGGATTCCAATCTATTCATTTAGATGAGCGACTTTTAGCCACATAAAGGAATCACAGTGGAAAAAATAGGAGCAAATTTTCTTTGCATGTAAAAAATGCACATGTCCTCATTGAAAAGCATTGGTTCCAATAGATGCAAATCGCAAACGCACCTAACATGCATTTGAAAAAATTCTCATCTGACTGAGCCCTGAAGAGCAAACAAATATATTTTATATAAAGATTTTAGATTTAAAAAAAAAAAAAAGGAAAAATTGTCCAATACGTGTCTATTAAATCACTCATTGGAAACTGGGGTGCAGGTAGGCGGGGCCAAAGATGACCCTAGGAAGATCCTATTAATCACAGATGCAGAAATGCGAACTGATAATCTACTATGATGGTGCTGTTATATTTGCCTTAATTAATACTGTATGTCCAGTAACCCCCAACAGGTTTTGTCATTAGCATACCTACCAGTAACTATTGAGCTTGCCTGCATGTATCCATTGAGAAGTCTTGTATTGTAAGTTATGTCAGATCTGCATTTTATAATATTTTAATGCTTTTAGAGTATTTTTCTTTGTAAGGATCCAGCCAAACCATCTGCAAATACCTAAGCAGTGTGATCCTCATATGCATTTTGCTTCTCCTCTAAAACTTTTGTGAGAACACAAAACCCTCCTTCATAGACTCCTTGGAGGGATTCATGTGATTCTCATTTTTATTCGCCCTTAGCAAAATTCTTAAGATACAACGTATCATGCTATTTTATTAATAAGGATGTCAAACAATGGTGGATTAATGACCATGTGTTCATCAGAGGATGTTATTTCTTCTTAAGTCCACTGTCACAAAATCTGACCCCTACTATACAATGAATTGCTTCTATAGTTGCAAGGCTTTTCTCATATTGTAACACATTCCAGTTCTCATGTATTCAGTAACATTGCAATATTCCAGCATAACCTGGATAATGTGGAACTTGCAGATTTTCTGGTCATTCATAATGTCCTACAGAAATCCAGGTCTGTCAAAGGACATCCTCACCACCTTCTGAGGAGCTTTATTGTCTTTCTCATTAGATGATGTTGATGGGGATAGCCTAAGTGACCGAAAGTCCCACTTCCGGGGAACCAAGGTTTTCATAGGCAGCTGCTTATCTCCATTGAAGTAACATTCCCAGTAAGTTGAACTGACGTGTTCTTGGGGCAAGCAAAAAGATAAGTATTGGGTGATTTTTTTGCCTCATTCTCTCAATATGATATTTTTGCCAGGGGATTTCATTGAGGTTGCCTTAAATATGCAGACAACTCCACAGGGTACAGCATCAGGGCTTATTCGCACAAGCGTATATCAGCCGATATACGCGACCATCTGATGCATTGGATTCCAATGCATCAATTCAGATGGCCAATTTTTAGGTGCATAAAAACAGTAAGCTGGAAAAGATAGCACATACGGTGCACATTCAGGTCGGCCATTTTTACGTGAACTATCTTCCAGGCAGGAATGCGGTGGACAGTCCCATAGACTCCTATAGGAACCTATAGGAGCTGCTGAAAAAGGTAGGTAGGAGGGAGTTTAGCAGAGGGTCTGCTAAACTCTCTCCCCTTTCTCTCCCCCACTCTGCCCCTTGCCGGCTGTTGGCAAAGGCAGTGGGCGGGACGGAGCAGGAGATTAGCACATAAGCTCCTGCCCCCTTCCTTTGCCAGCAGCCAGCAAGGGGCGGAGAGGGGAAGGGAAAGGGGAGAGAGTTTAGCAAAGGTAAACTCTCTCCCCCCACCCAGAGGTATCCTGGGCTTGGCGTATACTCGCAGCTCCTGGGCCATCTGAACGGGTATATAAATGGGAGATGCAGCCGTGACTTGGTAACAGCTGCCTCTCGTTCATGCGATTTTTGTCTGCGACCGAAAATCGCAGTGCTTGTGTGAAGGAGCCCTCAGACTGGAGCACCTTGTTATTTACTTGAGTGCTAATTAATACAGAACATACCAATTGATTGCATTATAAATTTTGCAATAATATTCATGTAGACACATTAAGGGCTTATTCAGACAACCGTATTTACACAGATATTTATCCGCAGAAAAACCATGACCGTGCGACGCATTAAAAAAGTTGTTTTTGGTCGCCAGTTTTATAAGCTGCATAAAAAGACAGGTTTTGCCCTATCTTTCGACCTGATACACAGCAAGCTCCCATAAACTTCCATGGCAGCTGGAAAAAAGGGAGGGGGAGGGAGTTACCCTGCGTACAACACTGGGAAGAGAAGACAGCTGGCCCTAATTAGGCATTAATTGTCATTCTGAACATTTTATAGTGATCGCTGGTTTTCATCACTTCTGCAGATTTTTTAGTATGCAGAAAATTTTTCAATATGACGTGTGAATGACATGAAATACGCGACTCAAGATTGGGACTCGATCGCAGCAAAACATCTTTCATACAATTACACACTGCAAAGGGGCGAAGGTATAAATGCATATGGTCTCCAAGTATATTGTGCATCTCATTGTACATTGCGCATGCATTTGCTCTCTCCTCATAGACTTCTATGTGAACCTTTGGTGCACAAATGTGCACAAAAGTAGATCATATTGTGTTTTCTTCCGCTTGCACAAAAAGAGGAAGTGAGAATGAGACCTTTTAAATCAATCGGTTCTATTCTCTGTGTATTGTTCACGCAAAAAGGTGCGCAAATTCGCCCACGTGAAGGAACCCAAACAAATACTAATGCAAGATAATGAACAAATACTGCAAATAGGGCCTAAGGGCTCCTTCAGACGGGCATAGTTGCGCACATATTTGCACACGCATAAATTGCGTGCACAATACGCAGAGAACAGAATCCATTAATATCAATGGGTTAGTTCTCTTTTTCCGTATTTTGTGTGCGCATTTCTCACATGCTGTATTTTGTGTGCATTTGTGCACCCGAGGTCCCCATAGAAGTCTATGGGAGGTGTGTAAATGCTAGCACAATGCGTACAGGAACGCACAATTCACTGTGGAGTTCTTTGACATAAAAGAACACATCTCGACCTCATTAGAATAAAGACCCATTTAAATCAGGGCGCGGGTGCGTTGTGCATGCATATGAACACGCCCTGCATGTGCAAAAAATACAGTACAACGCACACACACGCACAATTCAACCTCGTTCAAGCGTTTCCAGACAACTGAACGAGTGTACTTTAAATGCGCACAATACTGTGCATCCTTGCGCAATTTCACATGGGCGGAGAATCCCCCCACCCTGATTTAAATGGCCATAAATCCAAACAAGGTGCCAGTGTTCACGAGTAGTCACAGCATATCAGTGTGTACATGTGTGCGCATTTGAGTACCTCCCATAGACCCATACAGGCTTCTTTGGTGCGCAATTGTTCACAACACAACAGGACCTATTTTTTTCGCCATTGCGAACCGCGAACGCAAAAAAAAGAAATGAGAATGAACCCATTGAAGTCATGGAGTTCTAATCTCTGTGCAGGATTTTTCGGCGTGCAAAAATGCGCTAAAATATGCTCGCCTGAAGGAGCCCTCATGGTACAAACGCTGAAGCATGCAAATTTGCGCCTACGCTCGTCTGAAGGAGCCCTTAGCACGCTCTGAGGCAGCAGTGCTGATATAACTTCTCCCTGTGCTGCAGCTTTAACATGAAAGACAATTGCTTCCTTTTTCGGAAGGGTCTGAGATGACGGAAGCATCCGTAAGTATGTATGGTCAGGTTCTACAGAAATGCCCGTCTCTGACCCATGCTGGCTCCTTCTGGTCACAAGGCAATCAGCAGGAAAGCGGTCATGTGCTTGGTGAACTACACTAACATAAAAGGATTAGGGTGGGCAGGGAAACTCTCTTGACTGCATCAAAGGGATTATTAAGTAATGGAGCATAAAACAAACTAAGGAAGGTTGTCATATTTAGGAAATCTGCTTGCTGGGAAGAAGCCGATACAAAATATAGCAGGTACTGGGGTAGGAGAACTCTATCTTATCTGTTATCTGTCCGATGTATTGTATTGTGCTCTTACTATGCTACGTGCATCAGGCTAGTTTCACACCAACGTATTACATCTGCTTCACTTCTACGTTCACGTGAAACTGGCCTTAACCTGTTGCTTAGCACTTATTGATATAGTGAGTTGTAAGTTAGCTATTGCCTGATATTTCCAGTGACTGTTTGGATAAGTACTATGTTTTAAGCCCAGTATTTCCCATCTGTGTTTTGTGGGTCATAATACGAAGTGAATGAAAACCGATAGGGCTATTCACATGTGTGGGTGCGCTAATATTGTCCATTTTGGATTAGTAAAAACACTCATTATAGCCTATAGAAAGTGATTTAACTATGGATGTCGGTTTTTGCGCAGTAGAAGTTAAACCCAATCAAAGCAAATAGAGAAGAAGTACTGATGGAACACAGATACTATTTCATCTGTTATGCATCCGCTTGTGAGAAACTGGTCTTACCAGAACACAATAGGACTCCAAAACGTATTGCCTCACCCACAGTCCATCATTCGGAAGGCTCTTATGTATGACTGCTTTGTACTAAGGTGTCAGCACCTTTGTGTGTCTGAATATCTTTGCTAAGTATTTTAAGTGCAAAACAGAAGTTTTATGGATGAAAGAACATTACTGAATCACCACGTCCCTTAGTCAGGGTGCAGGAAAGGAACTAAAGCTTTTAATCTAATCCTTTTTTACCTTTAATCAATAGTGCTCAACAAAAAAAACGTACAATAATAGTCCTGTGTGTTACAGTGCAACAACACACCCACCTGGTGTAAAACACAGGACACAAGTACACATAGAAACAACACACTGTTACAAATAATTTACAAACATACATATAAAAAACATACATAAAAAGGGGAGACTGTGCACACAATCAGATATACATGGGTATAGTGACTTAAATCACAATATGATAGATAGATGTTGTCTAGATAGATAGATAGATAGATAGATAGATAGATAGATAGATAGATAGATAGATAGATAGACAGATAGATAGATATGAGATAGATAGATAGATATGAGATAGATAGATATGAGATAGATAGATAGATAGATAGATAGATAGATAGATAGATAGATAGATAGATAGATAGATAGATAGATAGATATGAGATAGATAGATATGGGATAGATATGAGATAGATAGATAGATAGATAGATATATAGATAGATAGATAGATAGATAGATAGATAGATAGATAGATAGATATGGGATAGATAGATAGATAGATATGGGATAGATAGATAGATAGATAGATATGAGATAGATAGATAGATAGATATTAGATAGATAGATGATAGATAGATAGATAGATATGAGATAGATAGATAGATAGATAGATAGATAGATAGATATGGGATAGATAGATAGATTGTATAAATAGAGATAGATAAATAGATAGATATGGCTATCATCAATAGTATTTCTAGTGAAATACTTATACAGACACCATTCTATCTATCTGTCTGTCTATCTATCTATCTCATATCTATTTATCTATCGCATATCTATCTATAATTTTGCGATAGATAGATAGTATGGTGTATTTCGTTATATATACTATGTTACTAATATATATCTATCTCATTATCTATCTATCTCATATCTATCTATCTATCTAATATCTATCTATCTATCTATGTCATATCTATCTATCTATCTATCTATCTCATATCTATTTATCTATCTATCTCATATCTATCTATAATTTTGCAATAGATAGTATGTATTAGTATTTCGTTATATATACTATGATACTAATATTTATCTATCTCATATCTATCTATCTATCTATCTGTCTCATATCTATTTATCTATCTCATATCTATCTATAATTCTACGATAGATAGATAGATAGTATGGTGTCTGTATAAGTATTTCGTTATATGTACTCTGATACTAATATCTATCTATCTATCTCTCTCTCATATCTATCTATCTCATATCTATCTATCTATCTCATATATATATATATATCTCTTATCTAGCTATCTATCTATCTCATATCTATCTATCATCTATCTCATATCTATCTATCTATCATCTATCTCATATCTATCTATATATCTATCTATCATCTCATATCTATCTATCTATCTATCTCATACCTATTTATCTATCTATCTATCTCATATCTATCTATCTATCTATCTCATATCTATCTATCTATCTATCTCATATCTATCTATGTATCTATCTCATATCTATCTATCTATCTATCTATCTATCTCATATCTATCTATCTATCTATCTTCTATCTATCTATGTATCTATCTCATATCTATCTATCTATCTATCTCATATCTATCTATCTATCTATCTATCTCAATTTATATTATTGTGATGTCAGACACTATACCCATGTACAGCCGAATGTGTGAACAGTCTCTTCTTTTCATGTATCTTGAATACATATTTTATATTTGTGTGTTTGTGATTATTTGTAATAATGTATGTTATTTCCATGTATACTTGTGTCCTGTGTTTTAGACACACTGGATGTGTTGTTTAATCAATAATGTGGAAAACATTCCCTTTGGTGAGAGTATGGGATATTTTAGTCTGTAAGTACTTCAATCATATTTGACTTCTGATTAATTTGGCCTCGTGTCTTTAGGATCTTTGACCTATGTCTGAACAAGTTACATATTACACCCAGTATGGTATCTTGCAATTACATAGGCTTTACTGGAGGAGGAGACGTGTATCCCAGCCGGGAGGTTCTGTCTTCATGCCTTATGAGGCTGTATTGTCAAAGTTTTTTATTACAGGCTTTAAATGTTCCAACTCTGACAATATGACGTTTGTTGTACCTGTATCTGCTCTTGTTTCAGCTGGGACCGTCCAGCACACAACTATGTGGTGCTCTAGATCTTGGAGGTTTTGCTCAGTGGCGATGGTGTTCGCACTCTTTCAGGACTTGGCATTGGCACAATTTCCTCGTCAATGTGCCACTCCGGAAGCGTTAGTGAGTGGCGAGTGCTGCCCGGGTGTGTTTCCTCAGTTGTCTCCAGATGCAAGTGACCAGTGTGGTGCTACTGTAGGTCGCGGTCTATGCGGACCTGTTCGTGTGGATTCGAGGCCTCACGGACCCCAGTATCAGCTTGATGGGACAGATGACCGCGAACAATGGCCCATTCGTTTCTTTAACAGAACATGTATATGTGTTGGTCGATTCTATGGGTACAACTGTGGCAGCTGCAGACCTGGATGGACAGGGGATAACTGTGACCAACTTCTTGTAGCAGGTAAGTAATAACTGGCTCTTTATCCTATGCAGTGTGGAAAGGATAAAGGATTTTTTCGCATTAGGGCTCCTTCACACAGGCGTATATGTATTTGTGCGTGCCTCAGCGCTGTGCTTATGCAGAATGAATTATGCCTTTTTGCGTGCGTGTCGGCATATTGCACTGCAGTTTTTCTTGCCCACAAGGCATGTTCATAAGATGCACCACTTGAAATGTCTAATTAGTTCCAGATGTATTTTTTTCCAGCACAATTAGGTAACATATTATGTATCTCCTTGCGTATTCCATGCGCATTTGTGCACCCCACAATTGACTTTTACGGGGACCTTGGGTGTGCAAAGCACAGAAAAGTAGAGCATGCTGCATTTTTGGCTTTTTTTGCGGTCAAATGTGAATGCAAAATACAGAAATGTGAACAAACCATTGAAATCAATGGGTTCTATTATCTGTGTATCGATAAATACGCCCGTGTGAAGGGGCCCTTGAACAGCCGAATTTGGCTTGCTTAAATTATTGATATGGGTGCTCATTCAAAAATATAGTAGAGGAAAGATGGAGAAAACCTTTCCCTAAAGCCTCCTTCACACAACTGTATGCGGTTATACGTTTGCCCGTATGCCCCGTATAATCGCATGAATGAAGTATTGCCGTGATTGAGTCCCGATTTCTAGTTACATGGGCTGCTGCTGCGTATCGGCAAAAATATACTCGGAAGTGATGAAAACCATTGATCGCTGTAGAATGCTCAGAATGACCAATAATGCTTAAATCGGGCAGCTGTGTTCTTTTACCAGTGTTGTAAGCCGGGTAACTCTCCCACCCCTCTCCCTTTTTTCCAGCTTCCATTGAAGTCTATGGGAGCTTCCTGCGTATCTCGGCAAAAGATAGGAAAAGACTTAAATTTTCATGTATAAAATCAGCAACCAGAAACGGTCGCATATTTGCTATTTTTGTTTTCACCCAAAAATCGTTCATCTGAATGAATACATTGAAATCCAATGTTTCGGATGGTCACGATTTTTGTGCGACTAAACATCTAAATATAGCTGAGGTTGGAGACTTGTCTTCTGATGACGAGGATGCTCTTTTGCCTTGGTTGCTGTCGCGCAGATTTGGGCATCACATGAGATGGTGGAAGATGTTCCTAGAAGGAGGAGGTTCAGGGTTCATCCTCTGTTGTCCCAGAATGCCGGCCTCTGCTCAACTCAATTGATGAGCGTCTCCATCTCCACTCGGTTGAGCTTCCAAAATGGCTGCCGTGCCTTCTCTGCAATTTGCTGGAAACTTTATAGCGTCCTGACAGGTGGCTGCGAAATTATGACATTTTTCATGCATGTTCATGTGCATTTGAGCACCCCCATAGACTTCAATGGGGACCTTTGGTTCAAATGCACAGAAAAATAGAGCAAAACGCGTATTTTTTCACCCAACAGAAATGCATATGCGAAAACTAGTAATGTTAGCGAACCCATTGAAATCAATGGGTTGTAATTAGAAATGAGCGAACGTGCTCATTTAGGACAATTACTTGATCGAGGATCGCTTTTTTAGAGTAACTCCCTACTTGGGCGGAAAGATTCGGGGGGTGGCGGGGTGCAGCGGGGTGGAGCGGGGGATAGCAGGGGGGAACAGATGGGAGCTCTCTCCCCCCCCCCCCCTCCCACCGCAACCGCCCACTCACCCCCGGCGCCCCCCCGAATTTTTTCGCCCGATTAGGCAGTTACTCAAAAAAAGCGATCCTCGATCGAGTAGTTGCTCTAAACAAGCACGTTCACTCATCTCTAGTTGTAATGTCTGCGGTTTGCATAAGCATGAGCCCTCAACCTGACGACAATTTTATCTCATTAACAGAATATACCTTGGAGTTGTAATGAATACGCTGCTATCGCATACTTTATATGCTTGCAATGTTATACGAAATGCTATATCATCCATGTGACCCGCGGCAATGCTTGATCCTCCCGCCCGGTTTACGGGACGTCACAGGCGCTGCCGCCAATAACAGAACTCAGGGATTGAGCGCTGGGCTGTCATTGGTTGCTGCACCTGTGACGCCCCATAAACGTGATGTCAGAGGGGAGACCCACTACCGCGGGTAAAAGCCCTTCTGCATGAAGCAAAGTAACAAATAGTGATATACTCACATCTTCCTGCTAGTGCTGTGTCCCACGGTAGTGGGGAGAGGCGACACCACGTAATGTCACCTCTCCCCACTAACGCGGGACTGGGGAGAGGTGAGTATATCACTATTTGTTACTTTGCCTCATACAGAAGGGCTTTTACCTATAAGCTACAACATGGACGACCCCTTCAAGGAGCTTGCAATGGATACTGCAGCTATGTGTTATACAGTGAGTGATATCTTTTTATTGGTAATCATATAAAGTATAACTTGCTGTCTTGTTGTAGTGAGAAGAAATCTCTTGGACTTGCGGCCGGAAGAGAGACAACGTTTTATTAACGCACTTGATCTCGCCAAAACCTCTGTGCACCCAGACTACGTCATCGCAACGCGCCATTATAACGAACTCATTGACCAAGAAAGAAATACTACTAACTTTGAAAATATTTCCATCTATGATTTCTTTGTTTGGACGCATTACTACAGTGTTAGTAAAACGTTTCTTGGCCCAGGCCAGGGGAGCGCCGGTGGCATAGACTTCTCTCATGAGGGTCCTGCTTTCCTTACCTGGCACAGATACCATTTGATGCAACTAGAAAGGGATATACAGGTACGGCTATGTATAAGTCTACAACTAACATTTTTAATATGTACTGCCTTTCCGAAGTTGTCATGTAGTATTGAGATTGCCATGGCCAAGTGCTGACAGTGGTGATAGTAGCTTGGCTTCCTCTTAGGGTTACACCAGTTATTATGATGCCTTTAAAAGTGCATTTTGGGAAGGGGGGGTTGTTAATGAGGTTCACAAAAGTATACATTTAATATAAACCCTAGGCAGATTCCTGCCCAGTTACCCACCAACATTCCTCTTATACAGGGTGGAGCGCGGTAATTTGCTAATTTGGGAGTGATATAAAAAAATAACGAACTTGTAAAAACTTTATTTTATATTTTATTTACATTGAACAGTAGTGGAATTTACAAATTATTTGGTTTTAAATATTGTATCTGGCAAATGTTGACCTTCGCTATCCACACACTGCTGCATACGTTTTCGGAAGTTCTCATGCACTCTTTCAAGCATGTCGACTGGTATTCTGGCAATCTCAGCGTCAATATTGTTCCTTAGGTCTTCCAGGGTGTTGCTTTTTTGAGTTGCAGGTTGTGGCAGCGCTGTTGGTCGAAGAGAGGGGAGAGTGGGCGTTGCTTATAGTGGCTGACGGGAAGTTTGTCTGCAGCTGCTTTTCAGTTGCCATCATGCAGTGGACACGTGAGGAGCGTTCATTTTGTGTTGAAGCGTATTTTTCAAATAACCACTCGATCATTGCAATGCAACGTATGCAGCAGTGTGTGGATAGCGAAGGTCAATATTTGCCAGATACAATATTTAAAACCAAATAATTTGTAAATTCCACTACTGTTCAATGTAAATAAAATATAAAATAAAGTTTTTACAAGTTCATTATTTTTTTATTTCACTCCCAAATTAGCAAATTACCGCGCTCCACCCTGTACTACCAACTGTGCTAACAAAATCAGCTGTTCTTGACAACCTCTGCCGTTGCGATCCGATGCTGTAGCCCCGCCGTCCTCCTAGTGTTTGCTGTTTAAATGATGTCACCAGATATCACATGATATCACCATTCGGAACTCCGGGCATAATGGTACCTAGGATGTGAGCGCTGATACCAAGAGAACACGTTGGGATGCTTCAGCCTCTGATTGGCTGCAGTGGTCATGTGATTTTCGGTGATATTATTTTCAAGAACAAGCATCAAGAGGTTGATGGGGCTACAGCATTGGATTGCAGCAGCATAGGACAGGTAAGAACAGCTCGTTTTGTTTTTTAGCACAGTTGGCGGTGTAGGGGGATGGTTGACCGGTAAGCATACAACCCCTTTAACATTTGGTTCCTAAGTGATTTTAAATCATATCACCAGGGGTGTAGCTAAAGGTTCATGGGCTCGGGTGCAAAAGTTTATCTTGGGGCCCCCCAACTTCTCTTAACCCCTTAACACAGAGGCGTAACTTGAAGCTCATTGGCTCCAATGCAAAACCTGTAACAGGGCCCCCAACTATAATGCTTTATTCATAGTACTGGGCTCCCTATATGAGGAAGAGAGGCCTTATGGGCCCCCTAAGGCTCCTGGGCCCAGGTGCAACCACATCCCCTATAGTTATGCAAGTGTTTATCACCATAATGCATATCTTTATTAACCTGGACATAGAAGATGGAACCTGGGCTAGGCTTCTTCACTTGAAAGATGGTGAGTAAGAAGGTAAATGGTATATTGTGTGTAATATAGAAGGGGTGTGAGGCACTTCTCCATTAAACCAACTTGTATACTGATGTCACACAGTTTAAAGGGGTTGTCTCACGAAAGCAAGTGGGGTTAAGTACTTCTGTATGGCCATATTAATGCACTTTGTAATATACATCGTGCATTAAATATGAGCCATACAGAAGTTATTCACTTACCTTCCCTGCGCTGGCGTCCCCGTCTCCATGGCTCCGTCTAATTTCAGTGTCTAATCTCCCGATTAGACGCGCTTGCGCAGAAGGGACTTCTCCTATCTGTTCGGCCCGGCACGAGCGGCATTCTGGCTCCGCCCCCTTGTACGTGTCATCGCGTAGCTCTGCCCCGTCACATGTGCCAATTCCAGCCAATCAGGCACATTTTACTGTACTTCCTGTGCTAGCGGTGGTCATTCACACTGGAACGGGTCACACCTGCGCCGTGATTGAAAAGGCAGTGTAGTCTAAACAGTCCCCAGTGTTATCGATTTCCCCACAAAATTGTGCATTTTATTGCGCAATTTTGTAGGGAACTCCTATGGTGCTTTAGGTGTGCAAATGCGCATAAAGATATAGCATTTTAATTTTTCTCCTTGCGCGCATAAAAGCGAAAGTGTGAATGAACCCATTGAAAACAATGTAACAGAGTATATCAGCGGGAGGCAGCTGTCATTGTTTAACAGCGCCCAGTGCGGCTAAATTCCCTCCCTCTCCCTTTCCCCGGTAGGCTTGCATAGCCTCTCATAGGAGACTACGGAGCTGCCGGAGTTGTGCCGTCAAAAGATAGGACTTGTCCTATCTTTTGACGGGATATTTTTTTGTTGCATCAAAAATGTGTTCATCTGAAAGAACCCAGAGGAAACCTTAGGTTCTTTTAGATACGATTTCTTAATGCACCTAATGTGTGGCACAACTTCCATCGTTCAGTGGACATTGCATGTCTTACTGTCATGATATGGACCAGAAAAAAGGGCAGGCAACATATTTTTTCTTTTTTTTTTCGAAAGGGCCAATGGTCCATATAAAAAAGCACTTAATAAATAGCCTCGTAGGCTACAATGTGTCTGTGTGCTTTCCACAGCACATGGATGGAATATACGACCATGGGAATAAGGCCTGAGACATGAAACTGATGTAAATAAAAATGAAAATCAGCCTCACTTGGGTTAAGTTTGTGCAGATTCAGTAGTCTACTACATAAACTGAAGACAATGAAGTCGTCAATAAACTGGTATCCAGAGGTGTTTTCCATGCATAACCGATCTTTGTCTTGTTTAGAACCTTTTGCAGGATCCTTCTTTTGCACTTCCTTACTGGAACTTTGCTATTGGTGGAAATGAATGTGACATTTGTACGGATGACCTTATGGGTGCAAGAAGTAATTTTGGACAAAATCTCCTAAGTCCCAACTCTGTGTTCTCTCGTTGGCAAATTGTATGTGAATTTGTGGAGGATTATGAAAGCTTAGGGACTATCTGTAACAGTAAGTATTTGCTAGAGAAGGAAAGAGACTTTTGCTAAACATTGAACTATGTAGACGCTGACTTTTGCTAGTATGACATGAAAAGTTTATTGTATTACCTTTTATTACAGACACAGCAGTTAGTCCAATCAGACGGAACCCTGCAGGGAACATTGCTCGCCCAATGGTACAGAGGCTTCCTGAGCCAGAGGACGTACTAGTCTGCCTAGAAGTCAATTTGTTTGATACACCCCCATTCTTTTCAAACTCTACGGAAAGTTTTCGGAACACCATTGAAGGTACCTAAAGCACCATGGAAAGTTCAACCAGATCCCTAATAGCAGGAGTGTAAGTTTGGGTGTTGACTACTTGACACATATATATCATTTTATTTATTTGTATAGGATACAGTGAACCTTCTGGACAATATAATTCCACAGTAAGAAGTCTTCATAATCTAGCTCATCTTTTCCTAAATGGTACAGGGGGACAAACTCACTTGTCTCCAAATGATCCAGTCTTTGTGCTTCTTCATACCTTTACCGATGCAGTTTTTGACGAATGGCTGAGGAGGCATAATGTAGGTAAGATCTTCTTTCATAACAAACTGTTATAGAAGATATGTAATCAACAACTAGAATGAAATTGCAGCCTGGCAACTGAAGTGCTGCTGTAAAATGCAATATGATAATGCATCACTCTTTGGCTTCCTACGTATATTTTTTCTCTGGCATTTTTTGATCCTAAAAAAATACGTGAATTAAAATAAATATTTTTTCTCCCCTTTATCTCTATTTATCTCTCACTTTCTCTATTGCAAGAAAAAGATAACATAAAAAATATGGTGTTTTTATGAATAGCACTGTTTCGAAACAGCCTTAAGAGTTGGTTTCAAACTGTTTTTTTCTGCAAAAATTTTTTTTTTTCCTGTCAAAAAATGTTATCCCCATCTGTTTATTATAGGTCAGTAGTAAAGTATGAAATGCCCTACTGTGTTTTTTGTAGTGGTGTTTTTCCCCCCACTTTCAATGCATTTTTGGGTCCATGGTGTGTTCTGTAAATTACCACATGCTCTGTGTATGGTGGGTTTTTAGCATCTTTCCATATCCATTTTTTATAGGAAAGAAGGCCAAAGGGAAAAAATGTATGTGTGAATTTGAAAAAAAAAGTAAATAAAAAACAGGCATCATCCAAAAATAGCATACAATGCAATACATTTTTTTTCTGCCATTTTTTTTCACCCAAGCAACACCAGAAGAAAGACTGAAGGTCTTAAACCCCTTAACATCCCAGGACATACCGTTATATCATGGGGGTTTGGAGTTCGCACCCAATGCCATTCCATTGTCGTGCCGGCTGTCTTTGACCGCTGACACCTGCCCGCAACAGCTGTTAACCCTTTAAATGTCATGGTCAATTCTGACAGCAGCATTTGAAGACCGTGAACTGTATTCTGGGGTCACGAAGGCCTCCAGAGCTGCTATGGATGATTGCCCATCAAGCCATGCTTGTGGTATATCTTGATAGAATGCCTGTCAGAATATGGTAAAATGCAATACTATAGTATTGCATTATTCTCTATGAGTGATCAAATGATTGGAAATTGAAGTTCTCTATAGGGACTAAAAAAGATGTAAAAAGCAGTTTTAAAAAGTTGTATTCATTAAAATAATGAATAAAAAGTATTAAAAGTTTTTTAAAAGCCCTTTTCCCATATTTATAATTAAAAAAAAAAGCATATTTGGTATTGCTGCAACCGTAAAAGCCTAATATATATAAGTAATGCATTATTTATCCCACACGGTGAACGTCATCAGAAAAAAAAACACAACATAAGAATTGCGCTTTTTTTGGTCCCCTCATCTACAATAAATTGTTGTAATAAAAAGTAGTCAAAATGTTGTATGTCATCCGAAGTGTTATCGAAAGAAACTATTGGATGTCCCACAAAAGATGAACCCTCACACAACTATGTCAACGAAAAAATAAAAAAGTTAAGGCTGACAAAATAATTTTATTTTTTTTAATTAGTACAGCAAAAAAAAATGATAGCACATTTCTTCTTAACAAATGAATTGTCTTGTAATTGACATTATTTCCACTATAAGTGGAACGGAACCGTACAGCGCTGGTGGACCCTATTGACTATAATGGGATCCTTCCCCTTTGCGACCAGCTGCCCGGCTTGTTGATGAAAGAAAAAGAGCTGCAAGCAGAGCTTTTTCTTCTGGTATGTTCAGCTAGATCTGCGATGGAACCTCTGTCCGGAGGTTCCAACACAGATGTGAAACCAGCCTTAAATATCCCCAGAGGTTCACAATCAAATTACAACAACATTTTAAAGTATTTTAAATACAAGCAGTTCACTGTTTATTTCTTAACATGTTCCTCTGTACTTCCCAATCTTAGATTTCAATCAGTATCCACTGGAAAACACACCAATCGGTCATAACAGGCAATACAATATGGTTCCATTCTGGCCACCAGTGACCAATAATGAAATGTTTGCCCTTGCTCCAGACAACCTGGGATATTCATACGATGTTCAGTGGCCTAGTAAGTATTCAAATGACCTTGATTCCTGTGTGCCTCAATTTATTTTAGTTATACAACAAATTGGCCCATATATGTTACTGTAGGTTGGGAGAGAAAAAACTAAATTTGACCACCTGGGCCTATGTGGTTTTCAGTTGGGCTGTGATGTTCAAATGCTTGGCAAAGGCCAGGGTCAGCGGAAAATTGGAAAATAATGTTGACAGACTTAACCCTTTCCAATCCACTGTCTGACGTCTAAAGACATTATGATTGAAGGCTGTACAGCTCCGATGTCGGACGATGTCCGGTAGGGTATTCTTACTGTAGATTACTCTGTTGTCAGGGGCCTCTCCAGCATGTCCTATACCACAGTACTGGCTCTAGCCAGCAGATGGCGCCATTGTATAATGGGAGAAAGAAAAAGCCCCGTAGGAAACATTGAATCCAAAATTGGATTGCAAAGGGTTAAAGGCATTGTATTGTTTAGAAAACAAATTTAAATTTCACTTGCACTTACAGATGACTTTTCCAAATAAGCAGTTGTCTCTGTACATAAGGAATAACAAAATTCATGGTCATTATATGACTTGTATATGGATTTTTTTCACCAGTTTTCACCTTTGAGTACATGAATTGTAATTTTCAGTTTTCCCTGAACTGGTGGAGACTAGCTACTATGATACAGAGGGATCAGCCCTATTCTAATTTTCAGAAGGAAAGACTAGAAGCAATGAGATGAAACTGAAAGGCAGAAGACACAGATTAGATATTAGAAATTAAGATTTTGATATTAAGGGTGATCAATGAGTCGAACAGGTTACCATAGGAGGTGGTGAGTTCTCCTTCAATGGAAGTCTTCAAACAGAGGCTGGACAGACATCTGTCTGGGGTTATTTAGTGAATCATATATTGAGCAGGGGGTTGGACCTGAGACCCTGGAGGTTTCTTCCAAGTCTACTGTTCTATGATTCTATGTCCTCTATACACTTCACATGGAAAAACAGCAGATCCTGCTCTCTAACTCTCTGTGGCACCCACAGAGAAATAACAGCATCATGGATGACTATGTACAGTTGTACTGTGCAGTGTATACGAGATTCAAGTACTTATGACATATAAAACACTTACTATTACCTGCAGTAGCATTGCCTTAAATGTAAATAATAGTTTGGTAAATTTGTTTTAACTGTGTGTTTCCCTTACCTCTTTAGGTCGTGCATTAAGCAGTACAGAGATCATCACCATAGCAGTTATAGCAGCTTTGGTTCTTGTGGCTATAGTTTTTGCAGGTACCACATGTGCTGTTCGCCGCAGGACCAAAAAGAGCGAGGTACTTCAACCCCTTCTTGGTGAATCTTATCCACGTTACGCTGAAGATAAGGAAAATACACACTCAGTGTGAAATATCTACAATTTTCACCAGCTTTTAAATGCTTAATAATGTAATCTTTAGGTTATAATGTATATGCAAAAAGTTTCTTCTTTTTAAAGGGCCACTCCATTAAAACTCATTTTTCCATCCCTGCCCCTCTCACCTGATTACTTGTCAGACTCTGGAGGTCTCCTCTATGTAATCCAGCCGCTTCCCTGTAGTGTAGCCCCCTGTCTGATACTTATCATCCACCATCTTGAAAGTGAGAGATATTAGTTTCACTTTCACATCTGATCCTATGATGCATCAGCCCAGCTAAACCGGTGCCTATGCCATTTCTTTCTGAAGTGGCAGGGGGCAGTTTAATTATCATTGCTTTCTGTATTTACTTAAACAAGTATACAGTCAGGAGGATGAACTGTGATCTCCTCTGTTATAACTGTGTGACAGGAGCTGAGTGATAATCATCAGTAACTGTGACAAGAATGACTGTGCCCTACAGTAGGCAGGTCCTAAGTAATAGCATTGTGCAGACTGATAAACTGAGTTAATTTGAGAATACATAACCCTCAGAAAATCTGAGCTGGTCAGAACTGAGATCACATGACCATCTGAGGAAAAAGAGTCAAGGAGTTTCAGATGGAAAAAAATAACTAACCATGGTAAAAGTAGCCAACATGTGTATACTAGGGAATAACTACATAATGAATGAATAAGAAAAAAATCAATGGAGTGGCCCTTTAAATTGTTGCTGAGAAAACTAAAAGCCTATGGTGCTCTGCTAGCCAGAAATCAATTAATTAGACCTTAATATGAGAGAACAGGTTTCTGTGAATCACTACATGAACCCACTATCTGGATGGTGGCTTTGGAAGAAATCCTTTGAGTTGATATTCATACAATGTGACAGTCAAAGGCCGGGCTCACACAACAGTATGCTCACTGCGTATTACCCACACAGTTCTTGTGCGCATAATACACAGTAGCAATCTCCCATACACTTTAATCATGCTGCTAACACAAGCCACACGAAATACGTGGCATGCACTATCTTGGCACATACTACACGCCCATGCATGCCAAAATAGTGTATTGGCATTGGTGGCACATTTTTGTGTGAGCCTGGCCAAATACAAAATGACCATAAGTAACGTAAAAATGCTTCGAATTTTCTGGTGTGAATATTCACCCCCATGTTTATTAGGCTTTTCTTGTTACAGGTATACCTTGTATGGTTATTGGATATTATTGTTGTCATGCCATAGACTACATTAAAAACAAAATGTTATGTTTGTCAAAAGTTTTTTTGTAGACCTGTGGCCAGATTATAGACAGACAAGGTTTCACATAGGGGGTGAATCAGGGGCGTTAACTATAGGGGATGCAGAGGATGCGCTTGAACCTGGGCCCGGGAGCCTTAGGGGGCCCATAATGCCTCTATTCTTCATATAGGAAGTACAGTACTAGGAAGAAAACACTATATTTGGGGGCCCTGTTAGACCCAATTTACACTGAAAGATTACCCGTCAAAAATCGCTCAAACAACTGTTTGAGTGACAGTTTTGAGCAAACATCTTTGCATAGTCTATAGTAGCCAATTAGCTACTAAAGAGCTATGCAGGCGGACCGGGACACTGCTGCTATCGCCCGGAGAGCAATACAGCTGTCTTACATAAGCAAACAGCTGCATTGTTCTCCGCGCTTACAGATCATGTCCCACTGTGAACTATCTGCGTGACGCGAGCTGAAAGAATCTTATTAGTGCTGCTGACTGTGATAACAGCCTGCACTGCTGATAAGAGTTCATCGCTCAATTCTAGAAAACTAGAGTTGAGCAAGGAACGAATCTTGCACGAAAACTGCACAACATCCGTGCATTTAGATGTAACATTTAAAAGATGGCTTTTGAGCGAATTTTGAGCCTTTACAAATGGGCCTTTACAAATTTTGCATTGGGGCCCAGAAGCTTCAAGTTACACCTCTGGGGTGAATGCCTATACTACACCTGCACTACAACTATTGTGCGTTAGTGCCTCCTTCACTAAGGCTCTAACATATTTTATAAGTTCATCTTGCTGGCAAAAAAATTGATAATTTTGATTTATGGAGCAGTAAAAGATGTCACCTTTTTGTGCAGTGTTGACATCGGCCTCGTTGATACCAGTCCATTAATAACTCTACCATCCAACTACTAACGTGTTGTGTGGGTTGAATACCAATTAGACTGACTTGGGACATGTGGCCAGCAGAGACCTGCATCCAATAGTGTTCATGGCCGACTTACATTTTCTGAACCCCCATCGCCTGCTTTTTTGTGTTTATATGCTAATCTCTGAGTACGGTGATATTCCTATATTTCACAAGCGTGTGGCGATACATTTATGAGTACGCGACTTTGTAAAATATTCTCCCGAAGAGTTCCACAAAAGCCGAATATTAATTTTTGTTTTATTTCTATTTATTTTTTAGCTGAATTTGCAATGTTGCTTTATTTCATATTACCGCTTGTCAGAGTTCATAAATGTACAGCCCAGCTTTTCCTTGCTCTCCAGCATGTAACTATATAAATTGACAGATGTTTGCTAAATAAAGGTATGCTGCGAGTTCATCTCGAAATCAAGTTATTCCATCTTCTTAAACTTCTTTTAATATAGTTTTTTGAATGTTTTATAATGTTCATTGTCATTGCAACACCTTAAAGGTGTTGTCTCGTGAAATCAAGTGGGGTTCAGCACTTCTGTATGGCCATATTAATGCACTTTGTAATATACATTGTGCATTAATTATGAGCCATACAGAAGTTATTCACTTACCTGCTCCGTTGCTAGCGTCCCCGTCGCCATGGATCCGTCTAAATTCGCTGTCTTCTGGCGTTTTTAGACGCGCTTGCGCAGTCCGGTCTTCTCCCTGGTGAATGGGGCCGCTCGTGCCGGAGAGCTGGTCCTCGTAGCTCCGCCCCGTCACGTGTGCCGATTCCAGCCAATCAGGAGGCTGGAATCGGCAATGGACCGCACAGAGCCCACGGTGCACCATGGGAGAAGACCCGTGGTGCATCGTGGGTGAAGATCCCGGCGGCCATCTTGGTAAAGGAAGAAAGAAGTCGCCGCAGCGCGGGGATTCGGGTAAGTAATAAACTTTTTTTTTTTTAACCCATCCCTTGGGTTTGTCTCGCGCTGAACGGGGGGCCTATTGAATAAAAAAAAAACCCGTTTCGGCGTGAGACAACACCTTAATTTCTGCTTATGTGCTAGAGATGCAGCAAAGTCTAACCTGACAGTGGAAACAATGTATATGAATAGACTCTAAGTAGGGTGTCCTCTTTTCTTTGTAAACTACTGGCCCTTAGGCCACTTTCACATAAGCACATGTATTCCAGTGCTCTTTTCCACTGCTAGTCTTGTCTGACATGTACTGATGCCAAATACTGTCATGTGAAAGTGGCCTTATTAAGGCAAAGGCTACACAATCTTCTGTGCAGGGTGACAGCTACGATGGCAAGACTTGGCAGCCGCAGTCAACAGACAGAAATTGAGTGAAGAGAGCATGTATCCTTCATGAACCTTTTATCAATACGAAATACGTCTGCAGACTATTCCAGCTGAAACTGCATGACACAGCGATTTAAGCCTTTTTGATTCTGCATCAAAATCTTGTGCAGAATTCTTACTGTGTTTCCCCCCCAAATAAGACACTGTCTTATATTTTTGTCTTTAAAAAAAGGCAGTGTCTTATTTTTTTTTGGGGGGGGGGGGGGGTCTTATACTCACCTGCCCGACGGCGTCTGGGTCACTCACGCTGGTCTTCGGTGCTGCCGCAGGCCGCAGTGTAATCCTCAGTGTTGACACAGCACTCTCTTTCTGGTGACAGGGCTTTGAATACCCTGCCTCCAGCAAGCGAGTGCTGTGATTGGACCACGAGCACCGCTGGCTCAAGCAATCAGAGCTGGCGCTCGATGAACCATTCATAGCGATTCAGTGATGCAGTTCACTGAATGACTGTGAATGATTGAGCGCCGGCTCTGATTGGGTGAGCCAGCGGTGCTCATGATCCAATCACAGCACTTGGTTGCTGGAGGTGGGGTATTCAAAGCCTCCTCACCAGAAAAAGAGTGCTGTGTCAATGCTGAGAACAGGGCAGCCTGCCGCAGCGCCAGAGACCAACGGGAGGGACCACCGGGTAGGTGACTATTGATGGGTTTTTTTGCCATGTAGGTTGGCTAGGGCCTATTTCTGGCGGGCGTGGGCTTATATTTCAAGCACCGCGTTCCGAAAATCGGGGTAGGGCTTATTTTCAGGGAAAACCGGTAGCAGTGGAATAAGCTGTAGGTTTTGGTTCTTCCCTTCTGAAAGCACCTCTTTATGGGAATGAGCCAATGATGTGCAATCTTTGTGAAGAAGGCAGATACCAGAAGCATGGACAACCTACAAGCCTGCCTTAAATGCTGCTTTGCCATTGTGGATCTAGTAAACAAACGTTCTTTAGATGACTAGTTAAGGGCTTATTCACACAAACGTATGCATAATTACATTCACCTATACAGAATGTATTTACGCATAAATGAATTTTTAACACGCTTAACTCACATTTGTAAATGTTGTTTTTTAAAGCCGTTCAGACCGTACGCTGCAGCACGGAGGTAAAAAAAAACATGCAGAACCAATCGCAAAGCAACAACCAGAAGAAATGCTCGGAATAGCAATTAAATGCCCACTTAAGGTGAGCGGTCTTATTTTCTCAGGCAACTCCCCCCCCCCTCCATTTTTTTTAGTTGCCAGGTAAGTCTATGAAAGCTTGCTGCTTACCACGGGCAAAGATAGGTCAAGATCCATCTTTTCACGGCCCATATGAACGATACATCCGAGAAAGACAGAGCAGGTCCTATCTTCTCTTGCCCGAATATACTGCACGGAAAAAACATGTTTGTTTGTACGAAGCCATTGAAATCAAAGGCATCGCTTGATCGCATTATACTTGCAACTTCGTAACATGCGGAAATGCATTTTTGTGAAATTAGCCTAAGGTGCCAGGGCAGTTGCAGGCGAACGTTTTTTTATCCCCTTATGCGACCGTAATAATCACGGCCGCATAAGGGGACAAACCGAAACCACTGATTTCAATGGATTTCATTTTCACTATCGGAATTCTCAACAGCACCTATCTTCCTGCATTTTTTTTTCGAAATCCTGCGCTGGTGTGCAGAGTTTGAACGTCCAGCAAAGGGGAAGAGATTTCCCTCCTTTAGGCGCAGCTACGCTCCATAACGGCAAGTGTAGTTTCGCCTATGGCCGTCTGAAGCTGCCCGAAGATGACTGGAGAAAATATTAAATACAGAATGCTGTTGTAATAAGCCTGTACAACTCCTAGTCTTTCTTATTGACTTTAACCATAGATCGAAGTACTCTACTACAAGCGAGCCCTGTTTAAAAAAAGTGACTATTCTGAAAAATAAAATTCTGATATTAAAAAGTTAACATTTCCATTTTTTCTTATAGTCATTGGACTGTTCAGAATTTGAATGTAAAAGTATAATAATAAAACAACTAAAGGAGTATTCCACCCTAAAGCATTTCTTTCCTATCCACTGGATAGATGAGGAGGTTAGTGCAGTGGGGATCTGACAGCTGAGATCCCTATGATCACTACAGCCATGGATCCCTGTGTCTGGCATGAGCGGAATGGAGCAGCAGCCAAGCATGTGTGCCACTGATGAAAACAGGCAATTCTGCCTCTCATCTAATATTTGTCACCTGTCCATTGATTAGGTGATAAATAGAGATGAGCAAGCATACTTAGCGAGTACCTGCCCGCTCGAGAGACAAGGTTCGGGTGTCGGCGCGGGGGAGCGGTGAGTAGCGGCAGTCAGCAGGGGGGAGCGTGGGAGAAAGAGAGATCTCCCCTCAGTTCCTCCCCGGTCTCCCCCGCAGCTCCCTGCGCGCCGCCGGCACCCGAACCTTGTCTCTCGAGCGGGTAGGTACTCGCTAAGGGCAATGCTCGCTCGAGCAATTGCCCTTAGCGAGTATGCTGGCTCATCACTAGTGATAAATGCTTGAGGGCAAAAACATATGGCCGTATGCGCAACGACGTTTGCTGTTATGGGGTATAGTTGCACATGAAAGGGATTTTTTTTTCTTCTCAGACTTTTCAATTTTGCACCAGTGCACATGAGTTTGCATAAAACAGCAGGAAGATAGGTCCTGCCCTACCTTTTTTATAGGTAACTAATACTAGATGCTGGAAAGATAGGGTGAGTCCTATCTTTTCTCGCCAGTTAATGGATGTTAATGAAAACAAAACTACTGAAATCAATTGTTTAGTTTCATCCTGTTTATCACAGCTACATAAAAGAACAAAATCATGCTAGTAACAGCTGATAACCCAGAGGAGGAGGGAGAAGTGGTTTTTAACCCCTTCTCCTTTCCTTAGTACACAGCACTCAATGAGTGCTATGTACTAAAGAGGGAAAAGGAAGTGTTTCTCCCACTACACGAGCTGGCAGTCATGTGACCGCTGGGATCCCCTGCACATCAGAGCTTCAGGGTCCTAGCAGATCCTGATCAGCTCTGCCAGTGACGATTGTCACTACAGACGGATGTTTTCCCTGTAACTGGGGCTTCTATGGATGATCCAGCTACAGTGGAAAAATGTCAAATAAAAAAAAAAGACCATGTGAATGTCCCCCAGATTTCTTATATGACATCATGGGGACACAGATGGTAAAAAACATAATTACATAAATAAATAAAACAAAATTACAGAATAAAATAAACAATATATAGATAAGAAAAAAAATACCCAAAGTCGACGCCAATCAAAACCGTTGCTGTGGACGCCCTGTAATCCAAAACCATACATATTATTTATCAAAACGTCCAAAACAAAATGAAGAACCCATTCCCATACTTTATTTTAGTGTAAATATACTAATTTTAAAAAAAAGTATAAATGTTAAAAAAAAATAACTTTTTTAGCTTTTTACCCCCCAATAAAATTTAAAAAACTGAAAAAAGTCAGGGAAAAAGATATTTAAAAAATAACCCTATATGTCACAGGAAAAAAAACACAGCAAAAATAACTTTGGTAGCTGAAGGAAAAAAAATAGGGCAGTTAAACCACTACATGGGTAAAATCCCTAAAAAGTGTCTGATCATTAGGGCTTATTCACAGGAGCGTATATCAGCCGCCGTTCTCACAGTCGGCCGATATACACTACCATCTGAGCTGTCTTCCCCTTCCCTCCCCCTCGCCACCTCACCACCTCTCTCCTCACCTCCAGCTGTTTGCAATGGGAGGGGGTGGAATGCTCCCATTGCTGGCTATGGAAAAGGGGCGGGAGCTTAGCTCCACCCAATCCCGCCCTCTCCCATTGCAAACAGCTGGAGGGGAGGAGAGAGGTGGTGAGCTGGCAAGGAGGAGGGAAGGGGAAGACAGCTCAGATGGTAGCGGCGGTCAATATACGCTCGTGTGAATAAGCCCTAAAGGTACAAAACATCCTGGTCCTTAAGGAGTTAATGTAACAACCATTCGCTTATATGGAGCTATAGAAACATTGTAGTGCAGATTGCTCAGCTGTTTTAGTACAACTCGGGCTGTGCAGAGAGTCTGGATGCCGCAGGACGGGTTTGGAGACCCCTTGTTCTAGAGACAGGTGTGGGTCTTCTCAGACATTTAGGGCATATCCTGTGGACATAGAGATAGGAATATGCCTTTAACTATGTCAGTATAGCTATGGGAGGAGGGAAGGGGTCCCATGTTGCTTCAAAAACTCAAAAGTGGCTGTCCTATTGCAGACTGCAGCAGGACATTTTGTGGAATTATACTGTATTTTGCAGGGTTTTTTCACCCTCTACATCTACAAAGTGTGCGGCAGAGAAGTATCCGCACAGCAAGGCGGTGTGTTCATTGGGGTGAGTGGCTTGCTCTCTTACAAGGCCATGGCTCTTGCACCATTACATACATGCAGTCATGCGACCTCACTGTTCATGCCTTGATGCATCTGTGAATGTACATACAAAGCAGGGGCGGTGCTGAGCTATGGTTTATGTTACGGAGACTCATGCGATTTGTCATGTAACTCCACAAGAGAGCAACAGGTCGCCTTGAAGGATTGCTTCAAGTAGAGAAAGATTTCATACATAAAGTCTACTGATACATTTCTTATGTGAAGATGGCAAGTAGGCATTCACTTTACATTCCACCGTGTGGCATTATATAGTTCAGCAAGTGTGATACGGACTACAATTCCCGTGTCATGAGCTGCTCCAGTGTCCGGACAACCCTGACCAAAACTGTCCAACGGCACAAGCAAATAAATGTATTCATAGAACGTATATTAATGAACATATGTTTCAGATTGCCTGGTTATGCTCCACTGTGCAGGTGCAGAAGGTTGCCCAAAAGTATACCATCCACACAGAAACAATAGAACTATGTCTGCTTGTTCAGATAAGCGTCTTTGTGTTCTGTTCAATTAAACCATTTGTAACACTGCATACAATTAAATCTATTCCTAAATTTAGTGTATCAGTGTTCAGAGATGTGTGGGCTTCCATAGAGTTTATGTTGCTTGTGCTTTAGACAATGCAGCATGAATCTGGACATTTTTATGTAACCTTTAAATCTAGATTTATGTTATATTTACTATCTTTAAAAAATTATAGTAGTGATATATTTACTAACTAGAAAAAAGTACAATTGCACGTTTTAGAAGAATTGTGCTTTTTAAGTGTACTGTTAGGTTCCTTCCTCCAGATGTCAGTATAACATCGCATTTGGGGAAAATGCCAAATCCACAGTTTGAGGAAGTATTTACCAATTATACATATCATTTCATTCATGTCAAGATTCCATTATTATCAAATCTAATGACTTTACAAACAGACTAGCTTTCCAAAAAAATACCTCTATTATTTATATTCGAGGTGGTTATTGATCTCTAGAAATTTTGCTTATACGGGTTGCCCAAAACCTGTATTTTATTAATGGTGTGGGTTGCTGTAAATTAAAAAAGGGTTTTCGCTAGTTCGATTTCCCAACGTGATTGCTGTAGCCAACCAATAGCCTCTCTTTCCTTCCCCTCTCTACCCTCTCATTCTCCCCCCTACTGCTCTCTGATTTTCCTCACTCTTTCCTAATTTCCATCCTCTCTCTCTTCCCCCATCCTCCTCTCTCTTATTCCCCTCCTTCCTTTCTCTCTCATTCCCCTCTCTACCCTCTCTCATTCCCCGCACTCCTCCTCTTTCTCTCATTCCCCACCCTCATCTCTCTTTGCCCTTGCTCCTCTCTCATTCCCCTCCCTCCTCTCTCATTCCCTTTCTTGCTCTCTCTCATTCTTTTCCTCTCTTATTGCCCTCTATACTCTCATTTCCTTCCCTCATCTGTCTGATTCCCCTCCCTCCTCCCTCTTATTTCCCTCCCTTCTCCCATTCCCCTCCCTCCTCTCTCTCTCTCATTCCCTTCCCTCCTCTTTCTTGTTCCCTTCCCTCTGATTCCCTTCCCTCCTCTCATTCCCCTCCCTCCTCTCTCTCATTCTCCTTCCTCCTCTCTCATTTCCTTTCCTCCTCTCCCTCATTGCCCTTTAGTTTCTCATTCCTTTCCCTCCTCTCTCATTCCCCTTTCTCTCATTGCCCTCTATCCTCTCATTTCCCCCCTCCTGCTCTCTCATTTCCTTCCTCCTCTCTCTCATTGTCCTCCCTCCTATCTCTCATTGCCCTCTGTTCTCTCAATCCCCTCCCCCTCTCTCATTCCCCTTTCTCCTCTCTCTCTCATTCCACTCCCTTCTGCTTTCATTTCCCTTCCTCCTTTCTCTCATTCCCCTCCCTCCTCTCTTCCATTCCCCTCCTTCCTTTCTCCCATTCCATTACCTCCTCCATCTCATTCTTCTCCCTCCTCTTTCATTCCCCTTCCTCCTCTCTCATTCCCCTCCTCTCTTTTTCATTCCCTTCCATCCTCTCTGATTCCCCTCCTCTCTTTTTCATTCCCTTCCATCCTCTCTGATTCCCCTCCCTCTTCTTTCTGATTCCCTCATCCTCCTTATCATTCCCCTTCCTTCTCTCTCATCCAGCAAAGGAAAGTGACGAGGACTCTCTTTCATTCTGCTTCCTGCTCTCTCATTCAACTCCCTCCTGTTCTCATTCTCCTCCCTCCAATTGTCATTCCTCTCCTCTCTCTCTTATTCCCTTCCCTTCTCTCATTTCTCTCCCTCCTCCCTCTCTCATCCCCCCTCCTCTCTCTGATTCCCCTTCCTTTTCTCTCTTATTCCTCTCCCTTCTCTCTCTATTTCCCATCTATCCTCTCTCTCATTCGCTTCCCTCCTTTCACATTCCTCTCCCTCCTCTCTCTCTTTCACCTCCCTTCTCTCTCTCACTCCCCTCCCTACCCTCTCTCTCTTATTCGCCTCCCTCCTCTCTGTCTCATTCACTTCCCTCCTGCTCTCTCATTCCTTTTTCTCCTCTCTCTCTTCTTTCTCTTTGCTGTTTATGTTTATTCTACTCCTAAACAATGGAATAAAAGTGATCAAAGAGTAGTATGTGTCCCAAAATGGTACCAATGAAAACAGCCCGTCTTGCAAAAAATGAGAACTCACACAGCTTTGTCAACAGAAAAATAAAATTATAGCACTTAGAATACGCTAAGGACTATTAAGAAATGTTTTTATTATGCAAAAACAGCAAGACAAAAAATATAAATGTGTTATTACTGTAATCATTCGACTGACAGAATGAAGACGACATGTTATGCTGCCTGATGAGCAGCACTAGAGTTAAGCAGCAAATCCCCCATAAAGAGCTAAAGTAACGCTGCGGACCAGGACGAAGATGGCTGCACCAGCTTCACTGAGTACCAGATGCATGTGTATTAGTATTCATCATTAGCCTAAGACACTACACCTGCCTTTATGGGCAGAGCTACTCACATGAGTATTGCTGGCCGGTATCAGCAGCGTGTATTGGACTACTGATGCATACTAGACAGAAAAGTGATGTGGCCATCTTTGTTTGTCCAGGTTGCTGTAAAGGAGTTTTCCCACTAATAACATACGTCCCCTATCCTCAGGATAGTGGATAAATGTCTGATTGCTGGGGTCCGATCACTGGGGACGAAGGGAGATCAATTAGCCTTTACAATCTACCTCTGTCCCATGAATGAAGCTGTGTTCACACATAAAGGTAAAGTCCCCTGGTGCAAGCACCGAGTTGTGATCGACTTCTAGGGTGATGTCCCGGGATGGTTTGCCATTGCCTTACCCAGTCATCTTTACCTACCAACCTCAAATTTTACCAAGCTTGGAAGGATGGAAGGCTGAATCAACCTTGAGCCGGCTACCTGAACCATGCAGGTCGTAAGTGGGACTTAGGTCTGCATTCTGCTGTCTTAACACTCTGCACCACACGAGGCTCAATGTGTTCACACATGCATACCATCTATTCACATAGGAACTTAGGGTGCACAGTTACCGTAATCACTGGGGGTCCCAGCGGTTGTCCCCTATCCTGTAGTTTGCATATTCTGTGTTATTTGTCATTGCAATGATTCTAAAATAATGAGGTTTAAAGGGGTTTTCCAGGATCGATATCAGATCGGTAGAGGTCTGCTTCTTGGGACCCACCACTCAGCTGATTGAAGAGGCAGCAGCACACAAGCGAGCTCCATGGCCTCTTCACAGGCCTCTGACATTACATTCATTGGTCACATGGCCTGAGAGAAGCCCAGTCCCATTCAAGTGAATGAGGCTGAGCTGCTATACCAGCCTATATACTATCCAATGTATGGCCCCGTGCCTGGCAAGCACCGCTGTCACTTCAAACAGCTGATCCGTGGGGTTCCCCAAGCAGCAGCCCTCCACTGATCTGATATTGATTACCTATCCTGAGGATAGGCATCAATATATTAGGCCTCTTTCATGCGGGCTACAAAATCGCAAGATTTTGTAGCGATGTGACACCACTACAAAACGCATGTATGTGAAGCTTATGGTTTCCATTGGGTTCTTTCACATGAGCAGTTTTGTAGCTTGAAAGAACCCATTGGAAACTACGGCCTTCCCATATATGTGTTTTGTAGCGTTGTCACATCGCATCAAAATCTTGCGATTTTGTAGCCCATGTGAAAGAGGACTAAGTTCCACAAAACTCCTTTAAGGGTCAAAACTAAGAGGTGCTGTTAGTACTGAGCAAATAAATGTACAATAAGGCAAATATCTGCTGTAACTGTCGGAACTGGCTTAGTAGCTGTGGTAGTGATCACAGTGTGGAATGCCTTTGTGATAGAGTCATCATGTGCACACCCAATGTAGCAGTGATAAAGTTACAGCATTAACTTCATGAAGAACTAAGGCCGCCTGCAGACGAGCGGAAATCCCGCCGCGGGATTTCCCGCGGGATTTCCGCCGCTGAAAGTCTGCATAGGAGTGCATTACAATACGCACTCCTATGCAGACGGCCGCGGTTTGGCCGCGCGAAATCTCGCGCGGCAAACAAACCGTGGCATGTTCTAATTTTCTGCGGGGCACGCACTCACCTGGCCGCCGGCTCCGGTCTGCGCATGCGCCGGCTGCGCGGCAGCCGGCACATCAAAGAGCCGGGGCCGCCAGGCGCGGGTGAGTACGCGCTCGCCCCTGCAGGCTCTGGGGTCGGATCGCGCGGCGAGATTTCTCGCTGCCGGATCCGACCCGCTCGTCTGCAGGCAGCCTAAGGAGTGGAACTTAAAAATCTGAAATCATTCCTTTAATCAGCAGAAACCGCTATGGTGATCATTGTTGAACATACTTTCAATTAAGGAAGCAACATCTTGTAGTAATGAAAAACAATCTAGATAAATAATGAATGGGACATGCATAACTTTCAATTTTTCCTTCACACTCATGGATATGAATTGCATAATCCACAAGCGGAAGAAAAATTATGGCATTCTCTATTTTGCGCGGACGGCCTCCATTGAAGTCAATGGAGGCGTACGATGTGCAGCCCATACGCAATTAACATTGTGTATGCGCTGCCGTTACCCATGTCATCGCTTCCAAATAATGCAAGAAAAAAGAAACTGTACTGCGCATGACAACCGGCGAGCTGCTGCGGTCATCTGCAATACAGAGAAATCAGGTACGCAGAGTGAGTGGCCGGGCTCACAACTGGAATCCGCTGCCGGCCTCTTGCATGCAGAATCTGACCCATTCGTGTGAGCCCGGCCTTACTTAAATCACTTCTGAGCTTTCTATTTCCAAACGGCAGTTGAAGGGGGTGTGACAGTTGCACAGTATACAGTGGTGCTTGAAAGTTTGTGAACCTTCAGAACTTCCCATATTTCTGCTTATATTGGTCCTAAAACTAAATCAGATTTTCACACTTGTCTTAAAAGGAGATAAAGACAACTACATCAAATGATTGAGTCACAAATACTAGAGTTGGTCATTTATTGAGAAAAATGATCCAATATCACATGCCTGTGAGTGGCAAAAGTATGTGAACCTTAGGTTAAGACTCAGGTGTTTTCAATCAATGGGATGATAATCAGGTGTGAGTGGGCGACCTGCTTTATTTAAAAACGGAATAGGTTACATATCCATCTCTAAACCAATCCACAGTCAGAATGGGGCAGAATTACTATTCAAAATATGACAGTTTTCTGGTGCAAATTGCTCCAGGAAACTGTCTCACATGCTTTGCACCACACTTTCAGACACTTTTTCCGACTAGTACCGGTATGAAAAAGGGTTGTGGCCTATATCGCGACAAAAACTGTACCAAGGTAATCTCTAACCAACTAAAAGTCTATCTCATATTAGTTAATGTTCATGAATCAGACATCAGGAGGACACTGAACAACAATGGTGTGCATAGCAGGGTTACAAGGACAAAACCACTGCTCTCCAAAAGGAACATTGTTACCTGACTGTAGTTTGCTAAAGATCACCTGGACAAGCCAGAAGCCCAATGGAATAATGTTTTGTGGATGAATGAGACTAATATAGAGCTTTTTGGCATACACAAGAAGCATTACAGAAAGAAAAGCACTGCAGTAGGCCACTTTCACATGGGCATGAAACTCACACAAGATTTGTGCATTGTGAAACGCACAAATATGAACTCCATTCTTTTAAATGGAGTCATAAACACAAGCAATGTTTTTCTGCACTGCGAAAAAAATCGCGGCATGTCCTCTTTGTGTTCCTCGAAACGCATCGCCCATTGATTTCAATGGGACCTTTAATGCATTGCATGGCCCTCGCATGCCATACGATGTGCATGCAAGTGCGATGCAAGGTTTCTTATTGAAATCAATGGAAACACTTCCGATCCCCTGTCGTACATGAAATTCATGCAAGAGCGATGCTATGTGACTTTGACTGAAACTCGCCTCGCATCCGTGAGTAAATCATACACCTGCAAGCGCAATATCGGGTCACGTTTCTCGGCCCAATATCATGCTCTCCCATGTGTAGATATGCCTACAGCACAAAAACTTCACACCATCTGTGAAGCACAGTAGTGGTAGCATCATGGCTTGGCTCGGTTTGCTACATCTGGGCCAGGATGGCTTGCTATCACTGATAGAACAATGAATTCTGAAGTATACCAGCAAATTTTAAAGGAAATGTCAGGACATCTGTCTGTGAGGGTAATGTCATGCAGCAAGAAAATGACCCCAAGCACGTCAGGGTACTGGTGTACCTTGTCTCCACCAGAGTTATGGGTGGAGACATGGCCTGGCCTGCCGGAGCTAGGGGTAACGCTCACAGCTCCGGATTGGCTTCCGGAGACACACAAGCACACGAGCCCCCTCCTGCTGGTATGTCTCTGTCGCAGGCGCTGGCGCTCTCCCTTCTTCCCTCACGGCTCCTTTGCTGACAATCACCCCCACGGACTGCCATATACGCTGCAATGTGTGCTGCCATAGTCCTCCACCACTGAAGCCGACTGTGGCGCTCTGTCTCTCTTTCCGTCACCCACCGGCTGTCAGATCTCCCATTCGGCCAGCGCCTAGCGGCGGTAGTAACTCAGCCGCAGTGAGGAGCCAGCTCACCCACATTGGAACCCGACCGGCCTCCCACTATATCAGCAGATGAGAACTGCTCAGGACAAATGAGACAGTACAGCGGGGGCCAGAGGAACAGAGTTCCCTGGGAGTATGGGGAAACTGCGTGGGACAAAGATGTAGTCAGGGGGAGGCTAGGAGGAGAAGGAGGAACATACTTGCCGGAGGTTAACAGAGTGGGGGTACAGAAAAGCAGCTTCAGAAAATGTCCTCAGCTCGGTGCAGGTGTGTATCCGGCAGCCAATCTGGAAGTGTGGGTGCTCTCTCTAGCTCCGGCAAGTCAGCCCATGCCTCCACCCATAACTCTGGTGGAGACAAGATACGCCAGTACCGCACGTGAGTCGTTCTACCGAATAATTAATTTTAACTTTTGGAATGGCCAAGTCAAAGTCCTGACCTTAATCAGAGATGTTGAGCAAATGCACCAACATAACAGAGTTGAAGCTGTTTTCTAAAGAAGAACGGACTGGAATTCCTCTAAGCCGATGTACAGGACTAATCAGCAATCACAGGAAACATTTAGATGCAGTTATTGCTGCACAAGACAGTGACACCAGATACTGTAAGTAAAGGTTCACATACTTTTGCCACTCACAGACATGTGATATTGGATCATTTTCCTTAGTAAATAAATTACCAAGTCTAATATTTTTGACTCATAGGTTTGATTTGGTTCCCTTTTTCTTTTAGGACTTGTGTCAAAATCTGATGTAGTTTTAGGTCAAATATTAGCAGAAATATGGAAAATTCTGAATGGGTTACAAACCTTTCAAGCACCACCGTATCTAACGGCCCACTTAGGCGGCCGCAGGCGCTTCACGTGCGCCCGCCAGCGCCATTAAAACACCTGAACGGCAAAGGTCACAATACGCCGAGGCTGCAATGCCATGCAGCCTGGGGAGACATTCCCCCTTCCCTCCTCCTCGCCGGCTCACCTCCTCTCTCCTCCCCTCTGGCCGTTTTCAATGTGAGGAGGCAGTATGGGGGAGGGGCTAAGCTCCTGCCCCTTGTCCGCACCCAGCAATAAGAGGGCGTGGAGCAGGTGAAGCTCTGCCCTCTCCTATTGCAAACAGCAGCAAGGCGCAGAGAGGATAAGAGAAGAGCGAGGGAGTTCAGCAGTAACACTGCTAAACTCCCTCCCACCTCCCTTCTCCGCCAGCTAGCATAGGCTCCTATAGGAAAAACGCCCCTGTGCACTGATGCATTGTAAGCTAATGCATCAGAGAGGCAGCGTATATCAGCCGTGCGTGAAAACCCGGCCGATATACGCCCATGTGAATAAACCCTAAAGGCAGAATTTTGTATTAGAAAAAAAAGTAATTCCAGATTCACTTTAATCCCAGATTAATGTGTTCGGAGGGCTGCCGAAGTCTCTCCCAGTGACAGTTGTTAAGGCAATGACAACAACATCGGTTCTTTGTTCCTCCGAGAGCGCAGTCATTAGTAAGGGAGTGCTCCAACATAAACTGACCAGCACTCCTTACACAACGCTGCACTCTTACTGATCCCTTGTTGCTATGTACTTGAGCTGTTTGATATCAGTGAAGCAAACTGGACGTTCACATCGGAGTAGATTTATCAAAACTGTCTGGAAGAAAAGCTGCTGTTGTCACACATAGTAACCAATCACAGTGAAGCTTCCATTTTACCACAGCAGTCTAAGCAAATAAAGTTGTGCTTTTATTAGTTGTTATGGGACAACAAAGACATTTTTCTCTTGACACTGGTAAATCTGTTTATCTATTATGCCAACATACTCGTTAACATACTTATATTTGCAGGTAATGTGCCTTTAAAAGTTGCTGTGAGGTTTACATTATGTGCAAGTAGGCAGGGTGGGCTGGGAAGGTCTTTGGTTGTGTGCGGTCATTTCAGCAAGGCGCTGCTTGGACTCCATGCGGGGTGAAGTCAAACTACAAGGGTTTGTCACAATAATGGAGACACCTAGGATTGATAATGCTCTTGGCAATGCATGGAAACACCTAGGATTGATAATGCTTTGGGCAATGCATGAAAACACCTAGGATTGATAATGCTTTGGGCAATGCACGGAAACATCTAGGATTGATAATGCTCTTGATAATGCATGGAAACACCTAGGATTGATAATGCTCTTGATAATGCATGGAAACACCTAGGATTGATAATGCTCTTGGCAATGCATGGAAACACCTAGGATTGATAATGCTCTTGATGATGCATGGAAACACCTAGGATTGATAATGCTCTTGGTAATGAATGGAAACACCTAGGATTGATAATGCTCTGAGTAATGCATGGAAATACCTAGGATTGATAATGCTTTGGGCAATGCTTGGAAACACCTAGGATTGATAATGCTCTTGGTAATACATGGAAACACCTAGGATTGATAATGCTCTGGGTAATGCATGGAAACACCTAGGATTGATAATGCTCTTGGTAATACATGGAAACACCTAGGATTGATAATGCTCTTGATAATGCATGGAAACACCTAGGATTGATAATGCTCTTGGTAATGCATGGAAACACCTAGGATTGATAATGCTCTTGGTAATGCATGGAAACACCTAGGATTGATAATGCTCTGGGTAATGCATGGAAACACCTAGGATTGATAATGCTCTTGGTAATGCATGGAAACACCTAGGATTGATAATGCTCTGGGTAATGCATGGAAACACCTAGGATTGATAATGCTCTTGGTAATGCATGGAAACACCTAGGATTGATAATGCTCTTGATAATGCATGGAAACACCTAGGATTGATAATGCTCTTGGTAATGCATGGAAACACCTAGGATTGATAATGCTCTTGGTAATGCATGGAAACACCTAGGATTGATAATGCTCTTGATAATGCATGGAAACACCTAGGATTGATAATGCTCTTGGTAATGCATGGAAACACCTAGGATTGATAATGCTCTTGGTAATGCATGGAAACACCTAGGATTGATAATGCTCTGGGTAATGCATGGAAACACCTAGGATTGATAATGCTCTTGGTAATGCATGGAAACACCTAGGATTGATAATGCTCTGGGTAATGCATGGAAACACCTAGGATTGATAATGCTCTTGGTAATGCATGGAAACACCTAGGATTGATAATGCTCTTTGTAATGCCTGGAAACACCTAGGATGGATAATGCTTTGGGCAATGCATGGAAACACCTAGGATTGATAATGCTCTTGGCAATGCATGGAAACACCTAGGATTGATAATGCTCTTGGTAATGCATGGAAACACGTAGGATTGATAATGCTCTTGATAATGCATGGAAACACCTAGGATTGATAATGCTCTTGGCAATGCATGGAAACACCTAGGATTCAAAATGCTCTTGGAAACACCTAGGACTGATAATGCTCTTGATAATGCATGGAAACACTTAGGATTGATAATGCTCTTGGCAATGCATGAAAACACCTAGGATTGATAATGCTCTGAGTAAAGGCCCATTTAGATGGGACGAGTGTCGGGCAAACGATGCCCGACATTCGTCCCTGCACATACTAGCTCCCGTGCACCTGCATGAGAGCTAGTATCGCTGGCTCCAGGGGATTTCTCTCCTCCTGATCCCCTGCCTCCCTCCATTGACATAACATAGCGGCTGTTAAGTACTGAACAGCCACTATGTTATGTCAATGGAGAGGGGCGAGGGGAGCACAAGGAGAGAAATCTCCTGCACCCTCCCCGCTGTGAGCCAACAATACTAGCTCTCGTGCGGGTGCATGGGAGTTAGTATGTGCGGGGACGAGTGTTGGGCATCAGTTGCCTGACACCTGTCTTGTCTAAATGGCCCTTAATGCATGGAAACACCTAAGATTGATAATGCTCTGGACAATGCATAGAAACACCTAGGATTAATAATGCTCTGGGTTATTCATGGACATTGGGCAATTGAAAGAAGCCGTAGAGAATAGAGAAGCATGGAGAGAACTGGCTTACAGAGTATCTATGAGTTGGACATGACTGAAGGGATAGAATTGGAATGCATGGAAACACCTCGTATTGAGTGTGTAGTGTAATGTCTTACCGATGCAAGAGAGGAGTCGCAGATGTAGTAGCCATGCAGGTAATAGAGAGTAGTCAGATGGAAGCCAGGAGTCAGTAATGGGGAGTCTCGGTTGCAGTACAATGGATGAGGTGGGTAACATAGTCAGGAGGAAAAGCCAGGAGTCGGTGTTGAAAATTTTTGTAGTAATAGCAGGAAAATAGAAGCTGGATCAAAATCTCTGGAGCAGAATAATCTCACACTGAGGGAGTGGAAGGGCCAAACTTATATGGGAAGTGCAATCAAACACAGAGGCAGGGTCAGGACCAGGAGACAGGAGCTAGAGAACTGGGATCAGGGAATAAGGCTGAGGCATGCAGGAGAACTTTTTCAGCAAGCTGAATAGCTCACTGGGGAGAGCTACTGACTGGAGTAAAGGAGGTTGTGGGTTTGAGCCCTGACAGTGCAGTCTATGCAAAGCAATGGTAAAACAGCCATTCATTTGCATATAGCATCTTAGTTGTGCATACTGCGGGATGTCTGACTTTAAGAGATGGCACAATTACTTAGGTCTTGTTGAGTAGAGTGCTTCATGACTAGAAAAGGACCTGTGTAATCTACAAGTGGCTTTTGAGAACTTCCAGCATGTCATTATACCAAAGCCAAGAATTGGTGCCCGTCTAGTTGCAGCATTTGTCAGCAAAGCCGCCAGTTTACTTGGTGTATCCAGAAGTAAAACATCTTCTGCTAAACTCAAAGGCTGACAGTATAAACTCAACAGAGGGGTGTTGAAATAGACTAACATCTAATAGAAAATCAACTGCATCCAGAGTGATTGCCGAGCTCAATCATCATTTCCTTTATCCTGTCTCAACCATTACAGTGAGGTGAGAACTCCACAAACTGAATTTTCACGGCATGGCAGTAATTCACAAACCACCGGTACCATCAATGAATGTACAAAGACAACTACAATAGTGCCACCAACACAAATCTTAGTCTGCTAATGACTGGAAACATATGGTTTGGTCCAACAAATCTTCATTAACATTATTTCCGACCACAGGATGTTTATGCCTGGCAATTTTCAAAGGAAACCTATCATCCTTCCTGTCTGCTTCCCAAGTCAGGCATGGTGGTGGATCCATCATAGTTTAGTCATTTGAAGAGGAGATGGACTTCCATGAACTATGCTGACATTTTGTGACAATTTGTCCAATCAGGTCCACCCAACGGTGAAGACACTGTTTTCTGATGAAGCTGTGAATTCCAGGAGTGAATCAAGCATGTGTATTAAGAGCTGGCAGAGAACCGATACAAGTAGCGCACGGGACCGACATTGCAGTTGAAATTCAGAGGAGGTCTATGCAGAAGATTCAGGCCCCACAAGCATTTATGGCTGTGAAGGCAGAGACTCTGTGAAACCTGCTTAGCAGTTTAGAACATTTCCAGAAACTTGATCCTGAATTGGACTGCTGTATTACTTAGGTCTGCTGAGTAGAGTGCTCCATAAGTAGAAAAGGACCTGTGTAATCTGCAAGGGGTGTTTGAACACTTCCAGCATGGTATTATACCGAAGCCAAGAGAAACACTTGACTTCCCCTCCTGTAAGTGTAACCAAAGACCAGAGACTGAGTTAGTGCCAGGTACTCAGTGGCCCCTGGCTCTCTAAGTGCTGTAAATGGCCCTTAACACAGACTATAATTGCAGAGTTGTGTGCTCATTAGAGACTGTAACCACTAGGGTTTATGATAATATGTATTAATTAAGGATGTATCTGGCATTTTTGGATACTCCTAGGTGAAACAGACAGGGCTTAGACCTTCCGAAATTTGGGACTCAAATGTTGGTAAGTGATAGTCTGTACTGGCCGCACCAATGATCTTGTCTCATTCAAGACTGTGAGATACTATAATATAACAATTTTAGAACTTTCTCTTACCTAACTGGTACGTATCATCCATACCTTAAATTACTGTAGTAATTATAACCTGTCTATCAGTCGTTTGCTATGCAGACAGCCCCCTTCACAGGTCTCAATGTTTCTATAATTTAGTAAAATATCAGGTTAGAGATAATTGCTTTTCCACCTCAGTTCTCTATATCGGCATGCTCAGACAAGCTTTAATCCAGAAACGACTCGGGTCTAGTCACGGAAACACATTAGGCTTGCAATGATGAATAAAATATGTTGACTTCGTAAGTTCACTATCACCTTCGACAAAGACCTAAAATGTTTTATCACATGTTTTTTTTTATAATTGGGCTCTGCTATAGAAGCACATGGTATATATAAAATATTTTATGGTTCAGCTGAACAAAACATTTTAAAGAATGTCACCTTTTTCCCTAAAAGTGTAATGTGGAAAACATTTATAAAAGTCATGTGATAAAAATGCCAGAATGAATACCAAATGTATAAGACAGGGGAAAGCTAGAAAGCTATATAGCACCAGCAAATTGAAAAGAGTCAAGATTTTAATTTTCCCATTATTTTATTGGTTCTGTAAATTGACTGATGACCTAAAATAATTAGAAAATGTCCTTTTTTTTTCTTTTAAGAAATCTGAAGATGTTAAATTTGAAAGATTATCCATTACTCAACAATAGAGATGAGCGAGCACCCAAATGCAAGGGTCCGCGTTATTCGAGTCAAGCTTTTTGTAAAATTCGAGAGCTCTACTCGAGTAATGAACCCCATTGACTACAATGGGAGACTCGAGCATTTTTGTATGTGGGACGCCGGGTGCCGAGCTTTTTTTTTTTTTTCTTGGCTCGTGTTCTCTCTCTCTCTCCCCTGCTTGACAGCCAAAAAATTTGCCATTGACGCGCACGCTGCGTCGCGACAAGAAGGGGCCAAAGCAGGCACGTCACAGCAGGGAGGAACTAAAAACTGGGGCGGCGTCGCACACGGCTTGATGCTCGTTCGAGTAACGAGCACCATCGAGTGCACCAATACTCGAACGAGCGTCAAGCTCGGGAGAGTACGTTCGCTCAACTCTACTCAACAACGTAATATGAATTCACATCACATTGTCCTCTGATGCCACCAACAGGTAGGGGATGACTGGGAATGGGCCAATGACATTTTTTTAAACGTGTCCTCTTAAAAAAAAACAGTAATTATTCCTTATCAATAATTTGGTGAGTGCATCACGTCAGCACCCATGGAGAGATTGTCCCCTTACCCTAGTAGAAATAGGAATACAGAAAAGTTAAAAGCCTCCTCCCCTTTCCCACACAGAGGGTGCTTCCTTTAACTTGGTGCTGAACTAAGCCTATCCCGAAATGTGTGGTGTAAGATGAAAACACAATGCACAACATTTTTTACAAAAAACACTACGGGTCAGATTTAGTATTACAAATGATCCGATTTTCTGATGCAAACTGCAACAGAAAATTGTCTTGCGCGATTTGCACCAAATATAGGGCTCCTGCACTCGGGAAATTTTTGTGCACAAAATCACTTGCACAAACTGTAGACGATACAACTCATTAATTTCAATGAATTCCCTCACATTGAGCATTTTGCGCCTGTATTTCCATGTTTTTGTGCACATTCGCACACCTGAGGCTCCACTAGAGTCTATGGGGGTGTGCAGGTGCGTAACTTGGTGATTTTGCGGTGTTAATCGCTAACACTGGGCACTAATTACACTGCTGAGTCGGTTCAAAACTGGCGCGGGTGTCTCCTGTGCCAAAGTGAACAGTTTCGGCAGGGCAAAAGTGTACAGGCACGTGCAAAAGTACATGATTACGCTCCATTCAGAGCCCAATAATGTCATTCTCTCGTGAGCGTATCTACACATAAATAATGTGAAAACAGTAATCTCTGTGTGAGCATGATTCTGGGGATGATACCACTTTTTTATGTGTTGCTATTTTCATACACTAAAACCCGTTTTTTTGTTTATTTTCTATTAATGGATCTGTATGAGGGCTTGTTTTTTGCGGGATGGCCTCTAGTCTTCATTTATCCCATTTTTGGGTACTAACCTTTTTTGTGGGGCATTGCAAACATGGCAATACTAAATTTGTGTTTTTTTTATTTTAATTTTTAATATTTTTTGCTTTTTTTTTTACACTTTTTATTTTTGTCCTACTAGGAGGCTTGAATATCATTACATTTGATTGTTCTCATAATACACTGCTATATTTCAGTATAACAGCGTATTATATTGCCTATGACTTTTAGCCAAAGGCTAAGCCTCATAGGTCACTATCGATGACGTACCCAGAGGCCACCTTCAAAGCCTCTGGGTGCCATAGCAACCCATTGGGACCCTGTGATAAGCCCCTTCCCACTTTTAGCTTTTTACATGCCGCAGTCACATTGACCGCAGCATATAAAGCGTTAAACTGCGGGGATCAGAGGTTTCTCCAGTCCCCGCTGTTAGAGCAGATACCAGGCTGTCATTCAACAGACCTGTGTCACGTTTCTCACACGAGACCTGTACCAGGTTTCTGATGTAGCGCCATGAAAAAGTGAATGCATCAGAATAAAGCACTTTAAACACTCCCGTAAAATAGCGTATGGGTGCTTGTTAAGATGTTACGACTGTCTAACCTAAATTTGCGCTGCCTATTAGACAGTATTAATATATCTGCCCCTATATGTGACATAAGCCCTATTTTTTTTCTTTTCAGAGTACATTTGCGTAAATACATAAGCACTGTCAATTACAAAGAGTAAGATTTTTTTTAATTCAATAAACTCCAAAACACAAACTATAACATAATGCAGATTTAGAATTTATAACTTTTATATTTAGTAGAATGTCAAAGGCAGTGCTGAGCAGTAAGTATTCCGCTGATTTACACATTGCTGTAAGGGTTGGCACAAGTTCATGGTGTATGTAATGTGGTTTTTTATCGTTTCTGTGTAAAGGTTATCAAGTTGGTGCCTGTTTGTATCAGAACAGGTGGGTGTTCACAAGGACTATGTCACCGCATGGCCTCAAGCCTGAACTAAAAATGATCAGTTTACATAAAAGTGATTGTTAGTCTTTGGGGAATGTACACATGGGGGATTCACTTAAAGGGTAACTGTCATCATCGACTGAGTATTTCCCTACAATTATATTAATAAGGTGTATTCAGTAAGAATGAAGAAAAGATATATTGTTAAAGACATGACCCTAATATGGCATCTTTCCACATACGGTAGACACAATGCACTATTCATTTTCAGTTCACATGCTAAGATTTTTCTCATTTTCTACCTCTTCCGGTTTTTCGGCGTATATATGGCGCAGCTGGCAGGTCATTCCCATATATATTTATACATGGTACGGTGCGGACACAGGATCAAGAGCTGAACGACATCAGCAGCATGTCAGCTATAACATATAGCTGACACTGCTGCAACGGCCAGAATCAAAGAGAAGTCCAATCCCGGACGAACCCCTTAAATGCTACTTGACCAGCGATCAGCTTTCCCCGACGTCCCAGTGGTGAGGCTCTGTGGCTCATGCTGTGGCCTTGCAGCTTTATAGAATAGCTGCTACCTTGTGAAAACAAAACGTAAAGTCGAGCAGGGGACACACACTATTACGCGGGGATGGGCCTGCAGTCATGACGTCAGATGCACCGCGGGCTCCTCCTACTCTGGTAGTTTTTCTGCATGGCAATGTGTAATCTAGACCGAACAAGAGCAGCGTTTGCTACGCTTTTTCGTGCTGTAAAGCAACCACTTTGCCGTCAACATTAAACAAACGGCACAAAACTTTGGAGTGGGAAATAGTGAAAGGTCTTCCATACTTTGGGCCCAAAAATGGTCCAGCTCCTGAGCTCAGGGTGAGACAAGTACAGTAATCTCTCCCGAACTCCCTCATGGGCCTTTACAGTTTTAAATCCCCAGTGGCAGCGAGCCTACGATGACTTTCAAAGCTGACTGAGAAGCCTACTCAAACCACTGCGAACGACAAGTCAGACTTTTTTTTAACATTCACACTGAACATTTTGCGCTCAAATTCGATCATTAGTAAAACGTGTAAATGATGCCTGGGAGGGCAAGGGAACCAATGACTGGGAAGGGTTGAGAAATTAAAGGGGTTGTCTCGCGGCAGCAAGTGGGGTTATACACTTCTGTATGGCCATATTAATGCACTTTGTAATATACATCGTGCATTAAATATGAGCCATACAGAAGTTATTCACTTACCTGCTCCGTTGCTAGCGTCCCCCTCGCCATGGATCCGTCTAAATTCGCTGTCTTCTGGCGTTTTTAGACGCGCTTGCGCAGTCCGGTCTTCTGCCTTGTGAATGGGGCCGCTCGTGCCGGAGAGCTGGTCCCGCGTAGTCATCGTAGCTCCGCCCCGTCACGTGTGCCGATTCCAGCCAATCAGGAGGCTGGAATCGGCAATGGACCGCACAGAGCCCACGGTGCACCATGGGAGAAGACCTGCGGTGCATCGTGGGTGAAGATCCCGGCGGCCATCTTGGTGAAGGAAGAAGTAAGAAGAAGGAAGACGTCGCAGAGCGGTGATTCGGGTAAGTAATAAAATTTTTTTTTTTTTAACACATCCCTTGGGGTTGTCCTGCGCTGAACGGGGGGCCTATGGAAGAAAAAAAAAACCGTTTCGGCACGAGACAACCCCTTTAAGGCAACCAGGGCTTAACAAAAAAAACTGTGGACTAATGTGAGGCCCAGTTGTGGATGTGCTGCTAGGTGTCGACAGGCCCATTAATTATTTCTGGGAGTGCGGCCTCCTCGGGCCACCCTATTGTCAGGTGCGCATAGTGTTCAAATGCAATTGCCAACCCAACTTTCAACCAATGTCATCGCACTATGGTTGTCCCCTAAGCCACCCAGCCACCATGTTTCTGGCCAAAACATTATGCTGCTTTAAGTAAGGGACCTTTGGCCCTAAAAAGGCAAAGTCCTGAAACTTATTTAAAACTTGCCCCCACCCCAAAAAAAACTAACCAAAAACACAGCACAGAGAACATTAAAGTGTGGACACAATAATTTGCAACCAAAATTTGTTTTAATCACAAATAATTTTAACAAAACATAGCCTCTTGGGTAACTCTTAAAGGGGTTGTCCCGCAAAATGAAGAGGCAGACTGCGTATGCGCGTCTAATCCAGCCAGGAGAAGGATTCGGTCGGCACCATGGAGACGGGGATGCCAACACAGGGGGGTAAGTTTATAACTTCTGTATGGCCAATATTTAATGTACGATGTATATTACAAAGTGCATGTATATGGCCATACAGAAGTGTTTACCTTTGCTTCATTTTGCAGGACAACCCCTTTAAGGCCAAACATAAAAAAACTGTGCAGCCTGCACCTTAAAGGAAATAACATAAAAATAGAACAACCCCAAAGACTCAGCCAGGTTTGAGGAGGCCTACCTCAACTGGCCATGGCCCTGGCTGGTGGATGGCTGCGAGCCATGGCCTGTTGGGTAGGGGAAAAGCCTGCGGCCTGGCAGGCACTGCAAACGGCCCAGCCTGGCCCATGGCCCCTGGAATAAGGCCCCAAGTGCCAGCTGTGGGTGCCCCAAATACCCAAATTTAGGCTGGCGTATGGCATACCCCAGCTGATGGTGAGGGGGGGAGTTCTGATATTGGCCCTTCTGGGAGTGTTCTGTGGCCGTGGAGACTCCATACATTCAGCAGCCAGAAACACTCTTCAGAAGGCTCTGGCTGCAGAACTGCCTCAAACAGCGTCTTCACAGCCTTCCTCATCTTGGTGATGAGGCGCTCAGGCAACTTGCGAAAATTGTCCACAAGCCACAAGCCCCCCAATAATCCTCACCCATGGTTTGTAAGTATCCCAGGACAGCCTGGTGCACCTGCGAACCAGGAGAAGGACTTGTGGGACTGCCCAAGGAGAAGCATTGGGCCCTAGCTGTGCCTGTGCTGGGCCTCTCCTCCGCTGAGCCCTGCATGTCGGCTATGGCTGACTCTACCCCCCACTGCTGTTTTCCTCTAGCTCCTTCTCCTCTGCTGGCTCTTGGCTTTGCTCCTCCAACTCTGGGATATTACTTGATGACCTAATGGGGGAAAGGGAAAAAAGAAACAATTTAAAAGTTTCAGAAAGAACAAAAAAAAAAGAGTCAAACAAGCAATTAGCTCAAGAAATAATTATTTAGAAAAAGAAAGCCCAGGAGGTAGGTGTACCAGTACTGTTTTCTGGGCCGTGCTCCAACCACCACTTGTTGCCCAAATTCATGTCGATACTGGTCGTGTGCAGAGCGTCAACTCTTCTTCACTGAGTCTACTACCGTGTTTCCCCACAAATAAGACACTGTTTTATATTAATTCTTGTCCCAAAAGAGGCACGGTGTCTTATTTTCGGGGTGTCTTATATTCACCTGGCCCGCGGCATATGGGTCACTCGCGCTGGTCATCAGCGCTGCGGCAGGCTTCAGTGTAAACCTCAGCGTTGACACAGCACTCTCTTTCTGGTGACAGGGCTTTGAATACCCCGCCTCCAGCAAGCAAGTGCTGTGATTGGATCACGAGCGCCGCTGGCTTAGCTAATCAAAGCTGAATGGCTTTGAAAAACTGAAAAGCTTTTGAAAAGCTGAAACTGAATGGCTGTGAAAAATCGAGTGCCGGCTCTGATTGGCTGGTGCTAGATCCAATCACAGTGCTCGCTTGCTGGAGGCGGGGTATTCAAAGCCCTGTCACCAGAAAGAGAGTGCTGTGTCAATGCTGAGGACACTGCAGCCTGCCGCAGCACTGGAACCCAGTGCAAGGGACTCAGATGCCACCGGCTAGGTGAGTATTGCTTGTTTTCTTTTTCATGTAGTGTAGCTAGAGCTTATTTTTGGGGGAGGGCTTATATTTCAAGCGTTCCCCCACCGGGGGTGGATTTGCCCCACCAAAAAACAAAGGGCAACATATTATTATACAGAAAATGAAACATTAATACCAGGCTGTGTTCTCTAATACTTCACACCCCCCAAAAAAATATTAAGATGCCAACTGGCAAACCCAACATAAGCCTTTGGGGGTAAGGTAGAGAGAAAGTGCATACAGGTGCTGGAGACAATAAGAAAGGCACACCAAAAAGGCTCCAGGAGCATTGTTAATGGAGTGACTACTGAATGCGGCTACAAAGTGCCCCAAATGCAGCCACACAATAGCCCTAGTAAACAATGTTTGGTTCACAGAGATGCTTTCTAGATGTCAGATATTGCAACAGGCCAATCGTATACTGATCCTGGCAACAGGCATTATCCAAAATATACTCACAATACTTTTTGCAGAGGACGGGAGTGCCAGTCTCCCAAAGGGCACCATAGACACTTACCCAACCTCAAGCCATAATGCCTCTTTGGCTCCCCGATCCTTATACTGGGTGCAGGTGGCACTCCACACAGCCAGGCGGCCCCAACTGCAGGGATAAGAAGTAACATATCCGTGGCTGGTGTTTTGGTTTTGCTATGATGCAGGGGCAATGTAAATGTCTGCCGTGGCTAAGGAGGCATCAACAGCAGACTGGTATAGTAGCCGCCCAGGAGCGCAGCTGGGAGCAGAATTACACACAATTACTTCACTGAAAAGATCATTTTGCGCGAGAAAATCCGAAGTTACAAATGCAAACAAATAGGGGGACCAAGTAGAAGCCATAAAAACCCCTGCGGGATACAGGGTGAGACATATTGTCGCTAAGCGGCTTCTTTATGGTTAAAAAGCCCGTTCACACTCTTGCGCCTACCACACTTCTCATGGCTTAGAATGGCAAGTAAAGGTCTAATTAGTGTGATTAAATGCCTAATTAGGGTGAGATGTCTTGTTTTCCCAACGTTGGGCGCAGCTCAACTCCCTCCCCTTTTCTTACTGCTCCCATAGGAGTCTATGGGACCGAACAGCGTATTTCGGCTGAAAGATAGGGCAAGACCCATCTTTTACGGCAGCATCAAATTCCACTCAATGATTTTGGTCGCTTATGACCTAAAAATCGCCAATCTGAACGAATACATTGGAATCCAATGCTTCAGACGCTCGCAATCTTCAGCCGGTCGTGGCTACATAGCCGCAATAAAATGCTCCTGTGAATAAGACCTTAGGGCTCTTTCACACCACCATATGTGTTTTTACAGTCGCTGGTACGAACGGTAAAAATCGCATGAATGAAGGAATGCCGCGATCAAATTCTGATTCTTAACCGTCTATTTTCTGCCGGTCCCACGGGCAGCTGCCGTGTATCTGCGAAGAAATACGCTGCAGTGTGGAAATCCCTCGATCATCAGAAATCCTCGGAATGACTTCTAATGCCTAAATAGAGCCAGCGGTCTCTTTTTCCCAGCGTTGGACGCAGCTGACCTCCCTCCCCCTCCCTTTTATTTCAGCTTCCATAGAAGTCGATGGGAGCTTCCAGCGTATCTCTGAGTGTAGCCTCATCGTGATGAATAGACTTGGGATCCATTTTTGCCGCGCCGCCGCCAAGCGTCATTCCTTGGGTTCAAATATTTTGAATGAATGGACTTGTTGGTTTTCCGTCCGGCGTATTGTGGCGCTTTCGTTATTTTCGATGACGAATGGCGGTAAGTATGGCGAGTGCGAATGTGGCCTTAATAGAGTTTGGTCAATAGAACCGAACCCGTCTGCCAGCTGGGTGCTATGTAAAATAACAAACAAGCGCATACTCACCCCTCCTGGGGCGCTGTTGGCGTTGGCATCGGCGGAGGTTCCAGATAGGCCGGCTGGGCGAAAGCACGTGACCACAACGGCCAATCAGATGTCGCAGCGTCACGTCCCCAAACTCCTGGGACCAGGATATGAACTCTGATGCCGAGAGCGCCATGGTGACGCTACTGCCTATGCTCAGCACTGCGGTCATGTGTTTCCGCCGATGCCAGTATAGGCGGCTATGCCCTCGTGTGTTATTTTAGGTGTTGCCCAGCTGGTGGACGGGGTTTTGTTTTAACGACAAAACCCCTTTAATCGCCTCATTTTTCTCGCTTGCCGTTATTGCGACACGATTGGTACATTTGGCACCATTTCTACCCGCCGCTCTGTGACGCTGTGCGGTTCTTCAGGCGCGTCAGCTTTAATATGCGACCCCCGTTGTGTCTGCTTGTTGTAGGCAGCGCTTTGTATTGTTTATAGCACAAAGCACATAACTCTGCCATGATCAGAGAGGAGCTGCAAACATTACCTCATGAGGAGAGCCTCTCCAGTCACAGCTCCGTGAGGTAGTGCAGGCAGCTCCCTGACACCTAAACAACGCGCAGCTAGCAGAGCCGGGCACCAGAGGAAGACGCCATATGCCCTTCTACTAGGAGATGTACGGTACAAGGGCTGCGGCACATCAGCTCCTCTTGCCACCGAGGTAAAGTTTCAGCAGAAAGTAAATGCTGGAGACGGCAGAGTGCCAGAGCGCCCGGGCAGCAGCCAGCTGATTGGTCAGTGTGCCGGGACGGAGGCCAGCTGATTGGTCGAAGTGCCAATGTGCCGGGAAGGCGGCCAGCTGATTGGTCAGAGTGCCAGTGTGCCCGGGCAGTGGCCAACTGATTGGTCCTCTCTATTACAGCGGAGGGAGACACTATGGGTGTAGAAGGACTCCTATGTAATTACATGGGAGCAGCGCACACCCTGACGGAGGAGTTGTGACTTGTCACCCAGGAAGCTATGACTTCTAGGTCTGCCCTGCACTAAGCATCACCCCGGCTGCCCTCCTCACCTCCGGCCATGGCTGATGCTTCCACGCTGGACCTCCGTGATATAGAGATCAAGCTGGGACGGAAGGTGCCCGAGAGCCTGGCGAGGTCCCTGCGGGAGGACTGCAAGAAGGATGCCGCACACCCCGAGTGCCCGCTCAGCCCCAGCCAGCCCGGCGCCCTGGAGAGACTGGAGACCAAGCTGCAGCTGCTGAAGCAGGACATGGTGAGTAGCCGGGGGTGCACCGGGCACCGCAGGGTGGGTAGTGCCCCCTCTCCTGTGCTCCACGAACAGGTGCTCCTTGCTGGGATATACATATATATGCCATGATGTGTAACTACTACAATGGCAGAGACTAGGCACAGTGTGATCCCGTCTCCATCTATAAGGGCACTCAACTTTGGGCAGTATATTAGATCCGTATAGTATACTGGCAGAGAGCCCGTCCCAGGATGGCGGCAGCTACTTATATACAGTGTATATATATGTCATATGTTACAATAGCAGAGAAAGTGTCATTCAAGTCCGACAACTTCTGCTGGGTGCTTGATGATTTTTACAGTGTGTATGTATGTATGTGTATATGTGTATGTGTATATGTGTGTGTGTGTATATATATATATATATATATATATATATATATATATATATATATATATATATAATCGAAATCATCAAGCACCTGGCAGAGGTTGTCGGACCTGAATAAAACTTTGTGTGATTGTAACATTGTTATAAGTGAATGATTACAATATCAGAGCAAAAGGAGAATTTATTATGGAGAACTAAATGCTTAAAGGGAGACTCCAGTACCCTGTTGTACCGCCTCTAGCTTAGATACAAGATGTGATACGGATGGACATAGAGGCTCTAGTACCCTGTTGTACTGCCTCTAGCTTGGATACAAGATGTGATACGGGCGGCCATAGAGGCTCTAGTACCCTGTTGTACCGCCTCTAGCTTGGATACAAGATGTGATATGGGTGGGCATGGTGGCTCAAGTACCCTGTTGTACCGCCTCTAACTTGGGTACAAGATGTGATACGGGCGGACACGGAGGCTCTAGTATCCTGTTGTACCGCCTCTAGCTTGGATACAAGATATGATACAGGTGGGCATGGAGGCTCTAGTACCCTGTTGTACTGCCTCTAGCTTAGATACAAGATGTGATACAGGCGGGCATGGAGGCGCTAGTACCCTGTTGTACTGCCTCTAGCTTGGATACAAGATGTGATACGGGCAGGCATGGAGGCTCTAGTACCCTGTTGTACCACCTCTAGCTTGGATACAAGATGTGATAAAGGTGGACATGAAGGCTCTAGTACCCTGTTGTACCACCTATAGCATGGATACAAGATGTGATACAGGGGGGGCATGGAGGCTCTAGTACCCTGTTGTACTGCCTCTAGCTGGGATACAAGATGTGATAGGGGTGGGCATGGAGGCTCTAGTATGCTGTTGTACCACCTCTAGTTTGGATGCAAGATGTGATATGGCTGGGCATGGAGGCTCTATTACCATGTGGTACCACCTCTAGCTGGGATACAAGATGTGATGGGGCGGGCATGGAGGCTCTAGTACCCTGTTGTACTGCCTCTAGCTGGGATACAAGATGTGATAGGGGTGGGCATGGAGGCTCCAGTATCCTGTTGTTCCACCTCTATCTTGGATACAAGATATGATACTGATGGGTATGGAGGCTATAGTCTCCTGTTTTACCACCTCTAGCTTGGATACAAGATCAGATAGGGGCGGGCATGGAGGCCCTATTATCCTGTTGTACCGCCTCTAGCTTGGATACAAGATGTGATATGGTTGGGCATGGAGGCTCTAGTACCCTGTTGTACTGCCTCTAGCTTGGATACAAGATGTGATATGGTTGGGCATGGAGGCATACAGGTTCCATTCGGTACCCTTCGGCATATCATTCCACATTTACTGTAACTGAGCCTCTAGATCATGCAAACTGGTAGGCTAGATAAGTTGGTGTCCCAGATGCTCTCATACATGTTCTATTTGTGATAAATCTGGCGGCCGGGCAGCCACGGAAGTGTGACAATGTTGTGGCGACTCCTATGACCCCCTTCTGTGTGCGGCCGACCATTTTCCTGCTGCCTCTTGGAAGCCACCATGAGAGGAACACATGTGGCTGCAGGATGTCCTGAACACAACGCTGAGCTGTCATTGACCCTCGTACCACTACTAGAGGGGACCAACTGTTGTATGTGATGCCCCCCAGACTACACCAGCAGGGGGCAGTGTGCCACTCCACAGCAAAGGCACGTTTGAGGTGCTCACTCCGAGGTCTCCAGACACGAACACAGCTGTCGTCAGCGCCCAAACTAAACCTGGGTTCGTTGTTGAAGACAACCCATCTGTAGTGTCCAGTTTCGTCAATTACGACATCAAACAGAGGGGATGGTGGGTGCGTGTCAATGGCAATATTTGTAATGGGCGCCGTGCGACCAAATAACCTTCAGCCAAGCACCTGGAAATGGTCTTGACAGACATAGGGGTGTAACGATGGCGCCCCCTGTCTCTGGATGGCAGACAGTGAAGCATTTGGAGTTGCCCGTGCTTGTCGGACGATCTAGCGTACATTCCACTAAATCATTTCACACGATTTAAATTTGGAATGTGTTACATTAAGTTTGCTACTTCGTTAAGCTGTCGCTGTGGAGCCTCAGCAGACGACTGATGAAGAAGTGTTCGTGTCATGATGGTGGCTTGTGTGACTGGCAGAGAGGTGGCTCCGCACGTCTGTCCAGCACTACACTCATATGAAAGCAAAATCTGTGTTGCCCATAGCAACCAATCATAACACTGCTTACATTTTACCTCAGCGGTATAAGAAATAAAAGCTGCGCTGTGATTGGTTAATATGGGCAAAAAAGACAGATTTTCTCTTAGGTAGCTTTCATAAGAGTCGGGTACCAGCCTACTTTTCCGTGGCCCAACCCATAGATGCGGTATTTGCTGCGGAAACTGGGGAGCAGACGCCGCTCCAGATTCCACAATGCAAATCCGTTCATGTGCCGCCGGCCTAAGATGTATAGGTGCATATATATATCAATACATAACAACATTGGTGTATTTTATCCCATTCCCTATATAAAGTCCCAACTATTAGGGCCCATGTCCACGGGCAAAAGAAGAATTAAAATCCCCAGCAGATTTTAACTCTTCTCCTGCCCGCGGATCCGCACCCCATAGGGATGCATTGACCACCCGCGGGGTAGATAAATACCCGCGGATGGTCAATAAAAGGGCTTTTAAAAAAAATGGAGCATGAAAAAATCTGGTCCATGCTCCATTTTCGTGCGGGTCTCCCGCGGGGACGGCTCCCGCGGGCTTCTATTGGAGCCTATGGAAGCCGTCCGGATCCGCGAGAGACCTAAAATAGGAATTTAAAAGAATTTACTCATCCGGAGCGGACCGGGAAGGTCTTCTCTTCCTCACGGCCGGATCTTTCTTGCTTCGGCTCGGCGGATGTGCCCGGCGCATGCGCGCGGCACGTCGGCGACGTGCCGCCAGCGTGACGAGTTCATCCGCCGGCCGAAAAAGAAGATCCGGCCGTGAGGAAGAGAAGACTTTCGCCGCCCGCTCCGGATGAGTAAATTCTTTTAAATTCCTATTTTCAGCGCTCATGTCCGCGGGGCAGGAGGGACCCGCTGCAGATTCTCCATGTAGAATCCGTAGCGGGCCTGATTTTCCCCGTGGACATGAGGCCTTAGATTGAACTTGCTGGTATAATAATACATTTTTTTATCACATTACAATTTGTTATCAACTCCAAGATTTCTGTTTGTTGACCGTGAATGAAAACAATGTGTTTACAAATATAGAGAGGAATCGTCCAGAGAGCCGAACCTGCTGGGATCACCAGTCTAGACAATGCTCTGTGAGCGAAACGCATCAGCACAACAGCTCTTTATAGGTAATTTGTTGCAATGTATCAGCGCAGGTCAGGTAGTGCTCATTGCAGGTCGGGCTCTACTCCGTGTATACACTAGGAAGCGCTCTATACAACAGACCAGGCGTGTGGCATCCATCTGGCACATATATGTAGGCCGGCTTCACATGGACGTGCGCGCACAATATGTAGTGAATTCAGTGGGTTCACTCACATTCCCATATTTTGCACACGCATTTCGGTTCGCATAAAAATATAGAACATGCTCTATTTTTTGCGTATTTGCGCTCCAAAGATCCCCATAGAAGGTAATAGGGAGTGCGCCAATGCACACGCAAGGAGATCCGTAAGAGACTGCGTAATTTCACTGGAAAGAGAACACATTTGCAACTGATTAGCCATTTTAATTGATGTGTCTTTTTTTGCCACACGCAAATGAGCATGCCTTGTGAGGGCATAATGCCGATGCGCATGCAGAAAAGAACTGTTCACTACACAAAACGCAGCGTTCAGGCGCGTGGACATGTTCTTGCGTTGATGCCGGCCTAAGCGGTATTATTTAATTGTAATCAGAAGCGTAACTTGAAGCTCCTGGGCCCCAATACAAAACCTGTAACAGGGCCCCAACTATAATGCTTTATTCATAGTACTGGGCTCCCTATATGGAGAAGAGAGGCCTTATGGGCTCCCTAAGGCTCCTGGGCCCGGGTGCAACCGCATCCCCTGCATCCTCTATAGTTACGCCCCTGATTGTAATTATTGTCGGGACCTCAGGCACTGTTCTTACTATAGCATATCCTGAAAACAGGACCTGTTGCAGCACTTGGATGGGCACCCCTGCTCTAAGGGCAGTGTGACCAGAGGCTACAATCTATCATCCTGGAGTCCAGAGATAGTGACAAATAGAGATGAGCGAGTATACTCACTAAGGCACATTACTCGTGCGAGTAGTGCCTTAGCTGAGTATCTCCCCGCTCGTCTCTAAAGATTCGGAGGGCGGGGAGCAGCGGGGGAGAGCGGGGAGGAACGGAGGGGAGATCTCTCTCCCCCCCGCTCCCCGCCGCAACTCATCCGTCACCCGCGGCGGCCCCCGAATCTTTAGAGACGAGCGGGGAGATACTCGGCTAAGGCACTACTCGAGTAATGTGCCTTAGCGAGTATACTCGCTCCTCTCTAGTGACAAACTCTTAGGGTTCGTTCACATCAGTGTTGGACGTTCTATTAGGAACCTCTGTCACCGAATTCTGATTAAAACAGGACAAAATAGCGCAGCATGCTGGGTTATTTAATGCTGTAAAAAGCTGGAATCCTGGAGGTAAACCAAATGTACCTCTATATACCCAGAGAGGCTATCAAGTTGGGATTATTCACCCTGGAAAAAAGACGGCTAAGGGGCGACCAAATAACTATGTATAAATACATTAGGGGACGATACAAGGATCTCTCCATGATCTGTTTACACCCAGGACTGCGACTGTAACAAGAGGACATCTGCTATGTCTAGAAGAAAGCAGGTTTCATCACCAACACAGAAGGGGGTTCTTGACTGTAAGGCTGGGTTCACAAAACCGCCCGCAGCCGCTAATCTCGGGATTAGCCAGCCATGTGGACCTCAGAAATCTTGTCCACACGGGACGGCTAATCCGCTGCGGAAAATCCGGTTGAAACCGCGGCTGCGGCCACCGCAGCCGCAGTTTCAAAAGAAGCAGCATGTCTATTTACTTTTTTTTTTTTTGTTTATTTTCGTCGCGGCCGCGCTCTCCTCTATGGAGCGCCGCGCGCAACGGAAAAGCAATCGGCCGGGCCGCTTCAATGCCCGGCGGAAATCTCGCGGTTTTTGCTGCGGCCAAACCGCAAGATTTCCGACGGGAATCCGCCCTGTGTGAACCCTGCCTAAGAGCAGTGAGACTGTGGAACTCTCTGCCTGAAGACGTGGTGGTTGCAAAATCCATAGAGTGATTTTAGAGGGACTAGATGTCTTTCTAGAGCGCTATGATATTACAGGATATAGACATTAGGTGACCAGCGGGTTGTTGATCCGGGTCTTGGAGTCAGGTAGGAACTTTCAAACGTTAATCCAGAGATTATTCTGACTGCTGCGGTATTATAGAGTCAAGAAGGAGTTGTTTCCACCAAATTGGGTAAATTGGCTTCTGCCTCATTGTTTTTTTTTTGCCTTTTTCTGGATCAACAAGGGATGGGTTGAAACAGGCTGAACTAGATGGACATTTGTCTTTTTTTCAGCCTAGCATATTGTTACTATGTTATTTATCTTAGGACGGATCCGTTCGGCCGGGGGTTTCGTTTCCTGCTCCCCAAATGGAGCAGGAAAATGAAATCCCTGAACACTGTTGTTAACGAGCCCTTAGAACTTATTCCGATGGTTCACTTAAGTTGTGTTTTTTTTGTTTTTTTTACTGCATCAACGTACCGGGGCTTTTGTGGTTTTGCGGTACTTGTATTAAAAAACCCTCAACCTCGCCGCACTCTAATGCTTTGTCCACATCTCCTATTTGCTTCTGTCAAAGGTGTATGTCAGGAGAATTCTGTAACTTTTACCTCCAACAGAAGGCTTGGACCTATTCCACCGTAGAGGCACACAGACATACATCACCCATAGGGTCTGGTTGTTGGACCTCATGCCTTACATAGGAAAGTACAGCAGTGTGCTTTCCTAAATAGTGGGGGGAAAGTATGCCAGTGCTTCCTGGCAAGGTGGATGGAAAAAAGATTGGCATTTACTGGCATCTGTTCAGTAAGTGGAGCCCTACAGGTATGGTTGGCCTATGCAGCAAGAGCTTTCTTTCTCCTGCTCTGTCTCAGGAGGGAACCGAACAGCGCCGGACGAACCCCCTTGACCATAATGCAGACTGACCACTTTCTGCCTAGTTGGCCGGTATTCTGAGCCGGATCTGCGACGGAACCTTTGAACCCAGGATGTGAAAGTGGACAAATATTAATGTTTATACATTCTATATCAGCTCTTCACAGTTTTTAAGATCTTTGGTTCCTGTCACTCATGGAAACAGGCGACTCCCCTCCGGAGTTGGCACGTGTATCCTCCCTGATGGCTCCCACCATGCCCAGCGAGGCCAGCTTCACATTCCCATAACCACTAGCAGCTCACGCTGAAGCCACAAGATCTCACTAGTTATGCTTTGATTAAAATCTTTTCATTAGTCACAGCCATAAGATTTTGCCAGAACTAGTGAGATGTTGTGGGTTTCATTCTGTACTGTGGGGGTTATGGGAATGTGATGTTGGCAGTGCTGGGCATGATGGAAGCCATCAAGTCGGATGCCCACACCAATTTTACAGGTCTTTTGTGGGTTCCAATTCTTTATCAGTTTAAAAACTGAAGGCCGGTGCTGGTGATGGATGTGCTACACAGCAAGTACTATATACACGCCCTGGGCATGGAGTCTTTACGGCAGTACACGGAAGCTGTTCTACTGCTCGGCACAAGCCTTGCAGCCTGCATGCAGTGCCATAGAGCTCAGCCAGGCTCCCTATGCAAAAAGCGCCTGCACTTTTTTCTTATTTTTTTCATGTGCAGAATAGATGATTCTAACCATTTTTGCAATAGGTTTTATTACCTGTTATGCAGCTAGGTGAAGGGGAGTACTTCTCCCCTTCACAGCACTCGCTCCCCGCTGGACTCCAGGGAGCGAGCACTGTGAGAAGAGAAGCCATCTGCAGAGTAGAACGGCTTCCCTTCACAGCATCAGGGGGCGGTGGCATATGAAAGGGACATGAAAGGGATGGGAGTAAAACACTGGGAGTGAGGGGACACAGGGGGCAAAGGGTTATTAAAAATAAATTAGATATAATAGTGACATTTATGAATAGACTGCAATACTGGAGGAGAACAGTTGTGTGCGCAGCTGCTCTATAGAGAACAGGTGCGGACACATCTGGATGGAGCCAGACAGCTAGAATTGCTCACCCCCGTCTTCACCTAGCTGCAGAGCAAAAGAGGCGTTTCTGAGAAAAATGTAGTGAATAGGTAATAAAACCTATTGCAAAAATGCTTAGAATCCCCAATTCTGTAGGTGCCAGTACTCTTTAAGCATTGGAGAGTACCTCTGTACAGACGGAGAAGATGGAGCAAGCCACTTTCGTTTCCCTTTACAACCCTCAGTAACCCTCTGTATAAAATTGGAAGCTTATGTAGATACCGTAGAAGCCCCATGTACCTCGATGGCTGCCGTATCGCCATGTGCATGAGCCCTAAATAGATTTTTTTCTCTGTCTTCTGGTTAACTCAGCCATGATTATCGCCTTATATCGCACTCGCCAACATACGATTTCCCCGTGGATGTGAAGCGTTTTTATATCAAAACCGTCTCGCATCACTTCGAGGAAGTAGCAATCCTCCTTCCTTGGCTGAGGATCGTGGAGTGTACCATTGCACACCGCACCTAGCACTTTAAGGGGTAACACTATAGCACTTAAAGGGGTAAGATACGTTATTCCCTGTCCTCAGCGGGGATGATTGGTGGGATCCAACTGCTAGAACCATCAATGATCGCCAGAATGGGGGTCCTGTATCCCCCTGAGACACTGGCAAGTGAATGGCGCAGCAGCTTGCATGCTCAGTTCATTTCAATGGGAGCATCAGAGGTAGCCAAGTTCAAACCCCAACCAGGATGTTTCCATGGCTCCAACAGGTTTCAGTGACACATTAGCTAATTCACCACCAAAAGCCAAGGAGGCTCTCATTATAAAGACTCCTCTGTTAGGTAAACGTGATGTAACCATGCGAGATATGACAGCCAGATGTTATAAAATATGGCCCATTACTCCTGTGTCACCTCCAGTATCCCAGAACATAGTTTGGTTCCCCCTGGCCTCTGTGATGGGAAGGATCAGGTTACTCAGCGTTTCCATTAACACATATTCCCAATCTCCAACAACCGTCCCCCTACCACCTGCTGCTGCTGAGGACAATAACCTATAGGGACAGAGCAGAATAGGGAGATATTGGAAATAATAGTACAGGCGAGCTCTGAGTACTTGTATCACTCAGTAGAACAAAATATATTGTATGTGCACCTATAACAATCCAACCATTTCGAGAGACCCCACCAATCAACAGGTTATCCCCTAGCCCGTGGATAATGGATAACTTGCACTTGTGGTACAAGCCCTTTAAGCCTGATGTGACAGCGTTCTTCCTTCCGTACTCGTAGGCGATGGTGACAATGTGTCCTAGTATAACTGATCGCATGTGCAGAACACTCATGTCATTTGGAATACAAGCCTACTTCCATCTTGTACGAATTAGAGGCAGCGCAGAAGTGACTGCAATTCAATTTGTAGACCACATGGACTGATTTTTATGAAAACTGTCCAAATTAAGTCAATTATCTGAGATGCCGGCACTGGGTCCCTAGAATCAGCAAGATTAGCCACCACATACAGTTCCCTGGTCTACATACAGTATCGTTTGCTGTATATGTAGAGGCTCTTCTACTGGAAGTGATCACTTTAACCCCTTAGCGACTGTCCATATACCTTATGTTGGCGGTCACTAATGGGCTTTATTCTGATGCGCCGTCTTCTTACTTTCTGCATCAGAATAAAGCTACGGGGCCGGGAAGTGTAATAGCTCCTTGCTTTGGGTACCGGAGGTAGCATACCGGAGGCGGCAGTGAGCGGTCCCCGGTCATGCCATCGGCGTTATTCAATGACTAACGGCAATCGCTGAAAACAAGGGGGAAAAAAGAAAGATTTTTCTGTTTCATCTCCTCTCACCGATACAATGTGTGTCATAGTTGTAATGCATGTCACATGGCCGGACGGGAGGAGTACATCTGACACATGCACTTTCTTAGTTTTTTCAAGCACACCCATAATAGAGCATTTCTTCAGGAAAACCTCTAATTATAATATATTGTATATGAAGAAATAAGCTGTGTATCTGTATGCAAATGTGAATGAGGTGACTAATCTTATAAACACCCACAATTCACAGGGTCGGGTAATAGATGCTTCGGGAGAACTTACCATCAGGTATTGCACCTACAGAATCCCTGATGCAAGAAAATACTTTTCAGATCTAATTTTCTTCAGAGCACTTATAGATGATGACAGGAGAATCCCTTTAAGAATAAGATCCTGTTTTTTGTAAAATAGAGTTAACCCTTTCCAATCCACTGTCTGACGTCTTCCTACATTCTGATTGAAGCTTGTACAGCTCCAATGTCAGAAGATGTCCGACAGGGTCTTCTTACCGTCTATTGCCAGCCACTTCGCTGTTGGAGCCTCTCTGGCGCACACACTGGCTTTAGCCAGCAGATGGCACTGTTGTATAACAGCAAAAAGAAAAAGCCTTTTAGGAAACCGTGAATCCAAAATTGGATTGGAAAGGGTTAATTGGCAACAGGACACCATAGGGTAGGCACCCTGTTGTATCCCGCTTGTTCCAATCTTTGCAAGTGCGTGATGCATGACATTCATGGAGTTTTTATTAGCATGAAAAAAGCCACAAAAAAGGGAGGAAGCCTTAATGGGGCTGTCTTATAGGCAGCGGTACAGGATGGCACAGGCTGCTGCAGCCAGTCACAGTGCTTAATCGCTCAGCTCTGTCATTGGCTGCAAAGGCGTTGGATGTCCTGTAGACAGGCTCCTGCAACCTGTAAACAGTACGACACCTGGGGTTGTTGGGACGTGCGGGGATCAGGAGAGGTATCTATTAGCTGGTTTATTATTTTCTGACGTGGGGAGCCTGTTTTTAAGATACAAAATTCCATCGCACAGCTCCTTCAATTATGGGCTTACTGCCTGCATCGTGTGGCTAGTCGGCATTTGTGTCTTCAGCTGCAACACACATTGTGCAGCCAAAAATCACACCTTTGGCCTGCCTTTCTCATCTGTAATGTAAGTGGACGCTGTTGTGTCAAGGCTCACAATTTGTGGCAGCCCAGGGGTCGTAAAACAATCTAGCAGGTTTAGACTTCTTGCATCTGTTGGGTGGCGGGCACAGCAACTTACTAGTTGCAGTGTGACTGCATTCACAATACATGCAAGGAAGGCAGCGCAACCCTATGGTCTTAGCCAAAGTCACTGTATAGCCTTATTCTTAATTTCAACTGGGATACAGCTACACACATTAGGCACCCATGGAAAGTGAAATTTGGCTTTTACTCACTTGGTTTCCAAATATGTTCAAACACACAGGGGTTGTCTGGTTCCCAAACATTAGGGCTGGCTGTAGTAAAATACTGTCCCACCGCTGCCAGGATCCAGCACTGCAGCACCGCTGTGGTCCCGGCGTTTGTCGTGACAGCTAAGGTCAGATGGCTACTACAGCCAATCAGAGGCCACAGCCTCACCAGTCGTTCTTCTGGTATAATTGATCACATCCTGAGCACCATAATGCTAGAGATTCGTGAATCAGCTGTCACAAGAAATGCGAGGACCACAGGAGGTGCTGCAACGCTGGATCCTAGTGGTGGCAGAGGAGTAAGTACTGCTTAGTTTGTTATTTTACCCCCTATTGAAGAGATGTTGTCCAGTAACCAAACAACCCCTTTAATCCATTTGGCCTACGTTCTTTCGGGATGCTTTACACATAGTTGACTTGGTGTAGATCTGCAGCCAATTTCAGTGCTGTTAATTTGTCCCAGATCTCTTCCTTTGTATTGGGACTGGAGGGCAAGGAATGTTTTTGCCTGTGGAGAGGGTTTAGGGAGGCTTATATAGGCCTTGCAATGCTCCCTGGGAAAAAGCCATGCAAATGAGTGATGGGATAATCTTCGGCACCACCATCTATTGGAATCATTGCAAGGGGTGAAATCCGGGCTGAACATCCGCAGCATAAATTGACATATTGTGGTTATAAAATTTGCACCGTAGGTCATTTTATGCAGCATGTGGACGAGATTTCATTAAAATCTAAAGTGCAGCATTTATGCTACTTGTGGAGATACTCTTCTTCATTCTAAAACACTTTTCAGTACTCTCAAAAAAGTATCCGGACTTTAACCCGTCAACCTTAAGCCAAAAGGACACACTTAGTCTTTGCCATATGTCATGCTGACATGGTTTTGTCTGACAGAGCCAACTCTTAGTGTGAACAGAGTCTCACAAACAGCAATGTAACAAGTCACTACTAGAGGACATTGCAAAAGTTTTCTTGGGGTTCTGCTTGGAATGTGAGGAGGACTTTTCTTAGTGCATACACAAGGAGCAGCTCACCCGATGGCGCGGCACACGTCACCGCGACGCATCAATCAGCGGCTAGTGCTGATCCTGGAACAGGTTTTAGTTAAGCAAACATTGAACAGTTACTGCAGCAAATGTCACATCCCAAGCACCCCTGCAGGGCCTCATTAACCCTTATTATTCAGGTGAGAGTTAGATCCTTCAGCCAAATGAGAAATTCATATGTCACAATTTACAGCTTATCTGAGCTAGTAAGAGGAGGACTAACAAGTGAGAATAATCTGCAAAGTGTATGAGTTCTTTTAACCTTGGCAGAACTACATGGTACATGATATCTTAAGAGTATTAGGAGAAGCATTGGCTCGTGAGACCTTAGTTGAAAATGGTTGAGAGGCTCACTATTAGGGCTTCTTCACATGACCAAATGCGCAAAAACGCTCGCCCCAAGCACAACGTATTTCACGTGATTGAGGTTGGCTGAGGTACATTTGCGTGCGTGTCTGTGCATACTACTGTACGTTTTGCACAGAGAGCTAGTTCACACGCGTGCACGACACACCCTTTCTATGGATTAAAAGGCTATTTAGCCTAATGAGGTCCAGATGTGGGTATTAATGTAATATGTCTCCACCGGAAGTATGGGCGAGACCGGGCTGAGCTAGAGGTAACGCCCAGGTTATGGCCACACCAAGCTGGCGAAAGAGAGATAGTTCGTGGATGCGATGGCAAGACAGGATGCCTGTATCTGGCGTCCTGTTGCTACGGTGAGCCTCCGTGATTTTTCTCACAGGGTCCGATTACGATAAACAGCGTGCTCCCTCTATGAAACCCTTTACACGCTGCAATCTACATAGATTGCTGCGTGTAAGGGGTTAACAGCAGGGGTCACTGCTCCGATGCACCCCCAAGCTGATGCAGCGGGAGGCCAGCTATTACTAACAGCCAGCTCTCCCGCTGCAGGAGCTCGTCAATGTCGAGGCTGATGGCAAAGCAGGACAGCTGTATCTGGTGTCCTGTTGCCATGACAAACCATCGGTGCTCCACAATTTTTTATTGCGGGAGTCTGATGACAAAAAACAGAGTGAGCTTCCTCCCTTTGTGAAAACCCTTTACATGCTACGATCAACTTGGATCGCGGGATGTAAGCAGTTACCAGCGTCCCTATGATGCACTGAGCTCTCAGTAGCTTTGTCAAGCTAGGTACATCACAGCCAATCGGGAGCTGTAGGCATGACTTGGGCGTTACCTCTAGCGCAGCCCAGGCACGTCCATACTTCCAGTGTCGACATATTATACTAATAACCCAGATGTGTTCCTTTTTTCGTGGCTGAGCGCAGTGTTTCACACCTCCCCTTACATATTTGCGCACCTTCTATAACATCTATGGAGGCCTTTGCTGCGCAAAGCCCAGGAAAATAAAGCTGATCCGACTTTTTTCCCAGTGCGAAAAACACACTCATGAGCACAAACCCATTGAAATCAATGGGTTCTATTTTCTGTGTTTTGCACATGCAGAAATTTATTTTGCGCACAAACACGGTCACGTGTAGCCGCCTTTACGGGGGCTTTACATGGGCCATCTGTCAGCAAAAAGAATCGCTCAAATGCATGATTTTCAGCCTTTGTTACCACATATGAGTGTGCACATTACCTTGGGTTTACTAACCATTTGCCCAGAATGTTTCTGAATGCCTGACTTGTACAGTTGTATACATGAGTGGTCATTCAGATTCCCTGCTGATTGGACCAGAGACAGAGCAATGCAGTATGGGAAATGAGGGAAAAGAAGTACAAGACAGTGAACTACTGGCACAATGGTAGATTTGCAACACACTCCTCGCCTGAAAGTGGATTACAAACATCAGGGCAGCAGAAAAAAAGATCACCTGAAAATCAGAACCTAAAAACATATAACATGTTGCAAATGGCAGTAGGTGAGGAGAACCTGTTATATTGTAGAAAACGTATTGGAAACTCAGGTACGCTTTAAGAAAAAAAAGACTGACAAGTTTTTGAAGATGTTGAAATATCTACTTGTGCAACATCAAGCATTTGATAGCTCACCATTTTACGACAACTGATGACCTCTTTGTTACCTCAGGCTCAAGTATACAATCGAGAGAAGGGTTGGTTGGTTGGTCTACAAAGTTTGTGCTTCTGTACAAACTTATACAGACTACTTTGTAAAGTTGTACACTACAAGGACATAGAGGAGGTAGATACAAGCCGTAGCTTTTGGGTTCTGTACCTAATTGTTCTGTTGAGAAATATGGCAGTGGCTTGTTTATGACTCGTTATAGCTTGACATCAAAAAGCATAGTAAACCTAAACTTATTTTTTGTGTCTTTTATACGTCCCAATATAATTATATACCCCATTCTATCATTTTCTCCTTCCATCGCATCGGATGTCCGCGTGCCCGAATCTACAGCACAAAAACATTCTTCGTTGGTTGTCTTTTGATTACATGTTGGCCTTGTTTTATGATGTGACTCACTGTCCTAGAGGTATGTCTGTCTTTTTAATATCTCCCTTGGTGGAACATTACAGCTTTATTGTGGTTCTGCAGTGAAACCAGATCACTTACACCCACAATGTTAAGACCGGATCATGTTTTGATAGCACACTAATTTTCATGCTTCGTTCTGCAGTGTTATGCTTTCAGGTTGCGTTCTTCCCAGGCTATGGTAACATATTCTTGGACTGGCGTAATATCTGGATAATTGCTTACATGCCGTTTCATACGAAGAGACGTCCTTTCAACAGCTGAACAATAGCCTCTTGGTGTCAGTTCTAGTTATCCCCATTATCTTGTTCATTGGCTCGCATATCTTGTCAAGCTTCAGCGGCCTCATCAGCAACTCTCCAAACTTTTCAGAGCATTTCCAGTTGAAAGTCTTCTATTTTATATACGACGAGGGCAGAACATACATGAAATATAAAACCATTAGCAGGTCTTAGTAGGAAGAGGAAGAAATAGTTATTAGAAACCTTTTTAACACTGGGATGTTGACAGTTCGAGCACCTATAGTATTTTTTATCTATAAGGACAGTAATTGTAGAAACCAGGAAAGCCCACAGGAAACAGGGTGTGCAAGAAACACAGTGAATACAGATCGTAATGTGTATTCGTGTGTTTTTTACGCAAGCATTTAAACTTTAACGGGCAATGTTGGACCATGAATACGAACCAAAATAAGACGTTCTTCCTTTTTTTTTTTTTTGGTGCAACCGATGCGCCCGTCTTTCTGCAGGATAAGATGGCTGCACTGCCGGTGCGGACGACTCTCCGCAGCGGACGGCAGATAGAACACATGGCCAGTAATGGAGCCGGTCATGCAGAGACGTTCGCACCCGGAGCGGCCGTCTTATCTGCAGTCACACAGGCGCATCGGCGACCGTGTGACTGAGCCCTTAATTAAATGGGTCCGTATAGTCTGTCGCTCTCCAGCCTTTGTTATCAGCACCGCTGTTCTCCAATGACTTCCTGGGTTGGGTGGGTCATGTGACACATGATTGCTGCAGTTGATCCCCAGTCTCAATATTAGTGATGCCAGGGAATATCCACAGTGATCATGTGTGTTGTCACACGATCACACAACCCAGAGGTCAGCAGGGAATGGCGGCGTCAACTACAGTGGCCGGGCAGCAATAGAGGAGGTGAGTATGGCCTGATTTTAGTTTTTTTTGTAAACACACTAAAAATTAAAGTGGGGGCCGGACTGCTGTGTCTGACCAAACAGCCGACCCCCCTCACTCCTGGGCCCTGGTCCACCACTGCCTTAAAGCCACCTTCTGGTCCAGACTGGAAGGGGGTTGATATTACCTAGTGCCTTCCTTTATTTCCATACAGCCACCGATTTACCTTTTCCCTCCTGTGATCCAAGATGGCTACGCATCTTAGATTTAATTTTCTTGTAAACTCAAGCCATGTTCAACTTCTTTGGAGAAGCTCCATGCCATCTTGTGGACTGTTGTATTCTACATGTTTCTAAAGGGCTTTTTTGTTTCCTTTAGTTGCAGAAACTTACAGAATGAAAACTGGTTCTATTTTATACATATTTATCTGAAGTTACTGTCCCTTTAAATACATTATAAAATTCAACTTCCATTGTTTGGATTTCTTTTAAAGGGTTCCCAACTGTATAATAATGCAGAGAGACGCTTGAAACAGCCTCTTTTGCTCTGGCCGGCCCATTGCCGCTATTTAGTTAATGGTCCCCCAGTCGCTACAATGGGTGACATATTATATTACATTTCTTTGCAATTTATGGCTGCCAGCAGGTTCGGTTTCAGCAGCTGGACGCATGGTAATTAACTGTGACTGACAAGTCTAGCCATGGCGGGATAACCTTTGTAATCTCGTCTTGAAGAAACTGTAATTTAGCCAATATTACCGGTTATAGCAATATGGCCATTTAGTGTGATACTCTGAGGGTGAGTAGTGATAATACAATAGGATTACATAATTTTAAAAAACTGGGTTTGCGCATACAGCTATTGCCTAATATATTAGCAGAAAAGTGGCAAATGAGGTTTAAGACAGATAAATGTAAGGTTCTGCACATGGACAGAGGAAGTACATGTTACCATTACACACTAAATGGGAAACGCTAACATGAAAAAGGGCTTGGGTGTTTTGGCTAACTGTAAATTTAACTAGAGCAACCAGTGCCAGGCAGCTGCTGCCAAGGCAAATAGGATCATGGGGTGCATCAAAAGAGGTCTAGGGGCACATGACGAGAACATGGTTCTTACTCTTTACAAGCCACTGGTCAGACCACACATGGAATATTGTGGACAGTTTTCGGGACCGGTACTCGAGGAGGACATATCAGAGCTTGAGCGGATACAAAGGCGGGCAACTAAAGTAATAAATGGAATGGGCGGACTACAATACCCAGAGAGGTTATCAAAATTAAGATTCTTTAGTTTAGAAGAAAGACAGCTGAGGGGCGACCTAATAACAATGTATAGATATATCATGGGACAATACAGAGATCATTCCCATTATCTGTTTATACCCAGGACTGTGACTGTAACAAGAGGGCGCCCTCTACATGTAGAAGAAAGAAGGTTTCTACATCGACATAGAAGACTGTTCGTTACTGTAAGAGCAGTGAGACTGTGGAACTCTCTGCCTAAAAGAGTTCAAGAGGGCCTGGACGCCTTTCTTGAGCGATACAATATCATATGTTATAATCATTAATTACTTCAGAAGGGGATTATTACAATTGCCAGATTGGAGTCAGGAAGGAATTTTCTCCCTTAAATTGGAAAAATTGGCTTCTACCTTATTAAGTGTTTTTTGCCTTCCTCTGGATCAACATTGGGGGTAATAAGCTGAACTGGATGGACATAGCTTTTTTCGTCCTTACATACTATGTTGCTTCTATTGCTGAAAATGCTCCATTTATGAAGAGGAGAGGTGCCTTGAAGGTGTGGGGGGAGCAGATTCCCTGTGTCCTTCATGCTGCCTGTCAGCAGACATGTCTTTCAGGGCAATCACAGGAAGTTCCCTTTCTTCTTTACTGCTCTATTGTGTTATTGCAGCACATCATAAAGCAGGCCATGAACCTATCCATTCTAGCAATGTGTAACGAAGAGCTTGGTAAGTGCTTCTATAGGAATAGACTCGTGGGAGTACTGTAGTTATGGACACACAGAGCTCCATAGGCCACAGTTACTAACATGGCTTGCCAATAAAACGCGGAAATGGGAATTCCTGGAATTCGGCTTTCTTGACTTTTTTCCCCTGGAGTATGCCTTTAATAAACTCCAGATTAACTGTCTTTATATAGCTCAAGCAATTGCTGAAGCCTCAAATATGAAGTTGTTTAATTCCAAAATTTCAAGTAATGTAGTCAAGCAATAAAATGTGGGGGGATTAAGCTGCAAACAATTCTGCACTACCACGGAGGTAGAAATAGTGTACGGAGGATTGAACAGAGGCTAACATGTCTCTATTGCTTTCCTAATATTTGCATCTTTCTTGTGTATTGCTTATTTTGTTGCTGTATTGTTGTAATGTTACATTTAAGGGAGTTAGCAAAGCGAGGGATATCATACCCCCGGGATATGGCATCACTGAATATTCACAGTCCGACTACTGGGGTCCTCATGAGCCTTAAATTAAACAGACCATATCGCTAGTTAAGCTTTGCTGCTCAACTGGTTTCCCTGCCCGGCCACACTCCTAGATACTTGCTGTGCAGGGAGCAGTGGGATATGTCACTGATAAGCTCCCATTATCAAGGAAAGCAAAAAACAGTAAACTTTTTTTACTATATTCCTCAGTATAGAATATTTACTACCGTATAGTATTTTACTAAGGGTACTGTTGTATCTTGTCTCCACCAGAAGAATGGGTGGAGACAAGCTGCACGTCCACATCCAATGCCCACAACTTCATGGGCTGGGCCGGAGAATCTGCTGGTCTGTGCTCCTAGCTCCGCTGTGATAATTTCCCCGGCAACCTTCTTCCCTTTCAGTTTCGGTGGTGTAAGTCTCCCCCCCCCCCCCCCCCTCCTCCTCATCCATTACTTTCCCCCGTTGTCAATATCCCCGGGCGGCACCCCTCAAGCCGGCACCGCTGTGGGCTCGTGGGTCAACAGTGATACTTCCCTGGCGACCTTCCCTGCCGGCGTCAGCGCTGTAATTCCCCCCTCCCCCCCTCTTTCCGCTCCACTGCATTACCCTGCTGAGACTGCCCCCGGCGCTCTGCCTTCTCCCGTCCCTGCTCTGGCGAAGTTGGTCACCAGCTTGCAATATGTGATAGCACTGAGAAAACTGACAGCGCAGGAGCCAGGAAGGGAACTAGGGAGACCAGCGGAGTGTTACTGGCCCCCGGCACTCTGCCTTCTTCTCCCATCCCTGTTCCGGTGTAGTTTAGTCCAGAAGCCGGTAAGGACACAAGGGAGAGCGGCCGTGGGGTCAGTGACACGACGAAGTGGGAAGGGACATAATGGAAACCGATTCTCCGGCCCAGCCAATGAAGTTGTGGGCGTTCCTTGTGGGGGTGCAGCTTGTCTCCAGCCATTCTTCTGGTGGAGATAAGACACAACAGTACCTTTACTATGTTGTTTTATGTAGCAAAAAGAAAGGTATGCCGATGCAGGAAAATATTTTGACATACATAGAATGAATAGGGCTCTATGGATAATATTGGCCCCCCTTTTCCTGATGAGGTTATGTAGCTCCACAGTTAGGTACCAAATTTATTCCATGTCACATGCAAATCAGCAAAGACGAGTCACGCTGATTTATGAGCTGCCGAGCTAAGCATGCCTCCTTTCTCTTGATAGACAGGGTTTGCTGTGTAACATGGGATGCAATGAGCGGTCTATAAATAGTTTATAAAGCATGCTTATAAATCAGTGTGACTCTTCTCTGCCAGGTGACTCTTCTCTAAAGATTTGCATACATCATAGGATAACTTTGGAAACCAAATCTGGAGATACATTGGCTTATTAGGAAAAAAGCCTTCGAGGAAGAGGGCCTGCCATGTCTCCTTCATCTGTGAACTTCAAACGGTACCCGCAGACAGACATAACATAAGGACGGAAAGGATGACCAAAACACACACCATGCATACCTGCTTAGTTTGTGAATTAACCAAGTCACTTAAGCCCACAAGCCTGCTTCAAGGGTCCTCGTTGTCTCGTGGGTCCCTACTCTCAAAAGACAACTTCCACATAAAACCTGCCTGCATGCAGGGCGACTGTCTGAATAGGGACAGCCCCATGCTGAAACCTACGGACCTAACTTGCCCAGAATGAAAAACAATCCAAAGCAGGACAGGATGCAGTTCACAGCAAGACACTAGGGATTGCATGCAACACGGAACAGGACTGTTCACACACATGTCTAGCCACCTACACAGTAACACAACACAGAACAGGCCTTCAAGAAAGCAAAACCCTAGAGTGTTGGGAAACCAGCATCCTCTAGCAGATCCACACCCAGACAGTTCAATTAAACCACACCTGTGAAGCTGTGCTGCTGTAAACCCATATTTAACAACAGATCCCAGCAGCGCAACCTGACAGGGCCTTAGAAATTATTGATTTTTTAACAAACTAGCAAGTGAAGTTTGTTTTAGGGGTGAGAAGGTGGGGACAGGTTGAGGAAGAGAGTTGAGAAACGTAATGCGAACAGAGCCTAACCAAAAGAACCTAGCAAAGCCAAAGCAAAAACATCTTAATACTCAGGCAATGTGTTGTACTTGAGGACAAAGGTACTACCTAAGATTCATTTTGAAATTGAAGCCATATATGGGCCAGATGATCATATTTTAAGGCAGATTCATTACTGTCCCAAGGAATGCTGAGTTAATAGTATGGAAGCATCCGAGCTCCCTAGTTGTTGAGGGTGGAAACTGCTCATAAGGTAGTGTGGTGATAGTAAGATTTATTGTAGGTTGTAGGCTTTGATGGATAGATAGGTTTCCACGTTGCTTTTGAAGATCCGTGAGAATGGGATATCTTAGGATCGTGAGTTTCAGAGTACGGGGGATACATGGGAGATGTCTTGGAGACTATTATGTGTGGAACAGACTAGAGGAGAGCAGAGTGGAAGGTCTTGCAAGGACGAGAGATTATATGTGTTAAAGTATTGGAAGATTAGGGCAGAGATCATGGAGGGGTTGTGGATAGCCTTAAGGTGCATTTAGACTGGAAGATGATTGCTCAAAAATCGCTTAAACAGCAGTTTGAGTGTCAGTTTTGAGCAATCATCTTTGCATAACTATTTAGTAGCTAATTAGCTACTTAAAGAGTTATAAATGCAGGCGGAGCAGGACACCGCTGATTGTGAGAACAAAGCAGCTGTTTGCATATGCAAAACAGCTGCTTTGTTCTTGCAGTTATCAGCGGTGCCCCGCTAAGCTGATAGCTCTGAGAAGCAACAGGAGCACTAACAGCTCCTTTGTTCTCTGAGCTTTCAGCTGGTATCCTACTGGGAATTCCCAGCGGGATGCCATCTGAAAGAATGCTATCAGCTGTGCCCGCTGAGAAAATCAGCATGCGGCACTGGTAAACGTCATTGTTGATTTCTATTATGAACGAATAGTGCATGAACAGTGCGCGATGGCCGCGCATTTAGATACAACGATTATCACTCAAAAGGTGGCTTTTGGGCGAATTTTGAGCAAAAATCGTTGTGTCTAAATGAGCCTTTGTATGCCATTGGTAATATGTTGAAGTGAGTTCTCTGAACAATGAGTAGCTAGTGAAGGGAGAGTGGAGAGGCGGAGAAGTAATGAAGGGACAGGTGGATTAGCTGGTCATCAGAATTGAGGCTGGATTAGAGGGGTGCTAAAGTGTTAGATGCTGGGCAGAGAAGGATGTTGCAGTTGTCTGTGTGGGAGATGATGTGGGTGTTCATCAGCATTTTTGTTGACTCAAGGTTGAGGAAAGATCATATTCTAGAAATGATTTTGAGTTGGAGGAGCAGGAGGTGGTGAGGGCTTACACAATATGTACGGTTTGAAGGACAGGGCAGAGTCCTGGAACCTCAAGACAGCAGATTTGTGGGACTGAGTAAAGTATGGAGCCATTAACTGTGATTGATAGGTCTACTGGTAGGGTTAAATGAGATGAGAGAGACTATGAATTCAGTTTTTTGAATGTTGAGTCTTAGGGCTTTTTACACTGAATGATTATCATTCAGATTTTCGTTGCATCACGGGAATCTGAGTAATAGTCATTCAGCAGAAATGCCTGGATGAGCTATCGGACCGAATAGCTGACGGACATTGTTTGATTCTAGATAACAAAGAGTTAGCTTCAGGACCAAAGAGGTAGATTTGAGTCTCCACAGCATTGAGGGTGGTACTGAAAGACGTTGAATTCTATGATCTGTCCTAGTCGAAAGTTTTAGATGGAGAAGAGTAGAGTTCCCAGGACAGAATTTTGAGGGACACTAAGGCTTCCTTCACATGAACGACACAATATCACCAAAAGAAAATTGCAGCAATATCGAATCGGTGGTCCGAGCGATAGTGCCATGTTTTCTCATAGCAATACTGCGATTTTGTGGCGCTACAAAGTCGCGCAACTTTATAGCCCCACCTGCGAGGATTTTTGTAGTGGGGGGCTTGAAATATGGGCCCTACCCCGAAAATAAGCCCTAGCTGCAGTAAAAAAAAAAAAACCAAACATCACCTAAGAAGCGCCGTTAGCTCCGGCACGTGTCTCCTCTTCACCCCCGCAAGTGTCTTCCTTTTCTGCCAGCCCTTCCTAGATTGAAGGATCAAAATCCCTACCTCCAGGAAGGGCTGGCTGTGGTTGGTTCACGAGCGCCCTGGCTCAGCCAGTCATTGCCGGCGTTCGATGAACCAGTCACAGCCATTTATTCATTCATTGAATGGCTGTGATTGGTTCAACGAACACTGGCTCTGCTTGGCTGAGCCACAAAGCTTGTCAACCAATCACAGCCTGCCCTTTCTGGAGGTGGGGATTTTGATCCTCCAATCCAGGAAGGGTTGGCTGAAGACTTCAAGCAAGTGCCGAGAAGCTTCAGTGAAGACCCGCACTGAAGATGACAGCGCCTCTAAGGTGATGAATTTTTTAAATCCTGCAGCCAGGGCTTAGTTTAGGGTTTGACAGTAGGATTTCAACAAAGATTTCCTACTGTCAAAGTTGCATCGCACTGCACAAAAATCTCATTTTCAAGAGGAAGGCTCCTTAGGGAAACATGCGCTACAAAACCTTGCGAGTCGCATGCGTATCGTGAAACCAGCACGGTTTTTGACTCGCAATGTCGCATGCTACAAAACCTCGCAAATATGAAGGAACTCATAGGAAAACATGGCCTTCACATACATACAATTTGTAACATTGTCGCATCGCAAGAAAACCGCGCGACTTTGTTGCCCCGTGTGAAGGAGGCCTAAGTGAACGTGATGTGAGGAGGTGGTTTATGAGTGAAAGATACAAACTTTTCGGTCAGTAAGGTATGAGGAGATCCAGGCGAGGGCCAAGTTCATGATCCCAAGTGTGGAAAGAATTTATAACCGGAGGGAGTGGTCAACTGGGTCAAATGCAGAAGAATGTTCCAGAAAGAAAGGTAGATAGTAATGTTTTGAGGTTTTCGCAGTTAGCAGATCATTATTGTCTTTGGTTTAGGTGGTTTCCATGGAGTGGTAGAATTTGAAGCCAGATTGTAGCTGGTCAAAGAAGGAGTGAGCTGAATGAGAGGTGGCAGGATAGTTCAAGGTGTACAGTTAGTCTGGGGCCTATACTTGGCACCAGTTTTGATCTTTTTCCAAAGGTGAAAGTCCAAAAATAACTATGTGAACAGGATAAACTCTTAATAGTAGAGATTGTGCACCTCGTTCTCCACTTATTAGTGTTTTGACTAAGTAGATGATAATGTTGAACATTCAACTAGATATGTTTTAGTCAGCTGAGTAAGCAATTTCATTGCTCGTATTACAAAAATGGCAATCTTTATCCTTTTCTTTCCCTTGCGTGTTTGAGAATTAGTGTTTCCAAGAAAACGTTTGTGGCCGTTAGTCAAATGAGAAAAAACAATAATCTTACTGCGGCCAACTTGAGGCGGTGACAATATTTACTTCTTCTGTGTTGGGTCTCCCAGCTAAAAAACTTTAGAAAGATTGATTTATAGTGTAAGGAATTAAAAGCCCTTCCTCTTTAAGTTCGCGGCTGTGCCTTATAAAAGAATGCGTGTGAATATTTTTGCAAGCAGTATTCTAATGAAAACATAGGCAGTAGTAAGAGTCCGGCCATTAAAGAGCAGTCAGCTCTTATGTTCAGTGACATGAGAAATGGAATTTAGAGCGAAACACAGATAAAGGGTTTGACTCCTCAACACAAATAACATTGTCCGTGTCAAATTACTCGAAGAGCAAGTCTAATAACCAGATTAGAGCCAGACATAACTCTAAGCTGTACCAAAAATGCTCTTTGTAAGCAATATCTTCAGAGGTGTTTGAGATCCCAACAAATCACTCATAACAGTGCCAGCAACAAGTGTCAGTCGGAGGGCTGGAGCGCGCTTCCCGGGACGGGACAATGCTGTCTGATGCTCGGATTTAATTGTTTATACTGAAAATACCAACGCCTGGCTCTATAGCCAGCTCGAAGTATCATGTTTGTTGAGGTCAAACTTTTGTCCGTGTTCTATAAGGCTATTATTTGCAGAATTTTTTTGAGATGGCTGAAAATCGATGTAATCCAAAAAGTGGTCACAAAAAGGCATTTTCTATTATTGTACTACAATACATTAACTACTACTAGTGGGGTATCACCAGGGTGAATATTAGGCCCTATTCTTTTTTAGATATTTATTAACAACGTTGCAGAGGGATTGTATAGTAAGATGCCAATATTTGTTGTTGACGTAAAACTAGGTAACGTATTTAACACAAGAATAGACAGTAGGCGGTTGCAAGAGGAACTGAAGAAATTGGGGGCAGAAAAGTGGCAAATGAGGTTTAGCACTGATAAATGGAAGGTTATGCACACGGGCAGGGAAATACATGTCACCATTAAGGGTGAAGTCAGATGTGCGTTTTTTTGTGCGCAAAGAAAAAAAGCGCTTCTGATAAAACCATTGGTTCCCTATGATGTGCCCAGATGTCTGTCTTTTACAGGTGCAGAATACTCGCACATGCAAAAGATAGGACATCCATGCTCTGGGAAGGTCCGTGCTGCACATAAAATATCCCAGCAGGGAGTCCCCTCATAACTGAACACTGTAACAGCACTGTCACAGTGTTCAGTGACAAGGGGACTCCCCGCGGGGATGAAGGAATCCTCTGCCACAGCTGTGGCAGAGGATCGCGATCTTCACACATTGCTTTCAATGGGAACCGGCGCTGCAGCCGACCCCTTGGAAAGCAATGGGCTGCAGACAACCCCTGTAGTGATTTTCGTGGAATGGCTTGAAATAGAAGTCCTTCCTTGAAAATCATCCCTAGCTTGTGGAAGAAATAAAAAATATATATACTCACCTCTCCATCACTATCAGGGTTCCAGAGCGTCTTGTCGTTTGGCTTCGTTGGCACTGTTCTGAAGCTCTTTGAGCAGCCAGGGATTTAAAAATCCTAGCATCCTAAAAGAGCTGTGTCTGATTGGCTGAGTGCTCAGCAAATCACAGGCAGCGCTCAGCCATTCATTGAATTACAGCTGAGCTCTGACTATGATTGGTTACAGTGCTCAGCCAATCAGTGGCAGCACTCAGCCATTCATTGAATTCAATGAAACTCGGCCCGATATCACTCTCGGGGACTTGCGATTTGCCTGCAGATTCCCTTGCATCACTTCAGGAAAGTAGCAATTGGCAAGTGTTTTGCATTGTTTTCAATGGGAAGCATCGCATTGCACTTGCGTGCACCTCACCTGCATTGCGCTGTTTTGCCTGGCCCCATTAAAAACAATGGGTGAGCAGTTGTGTGGGATCACCCAAAGATAGGACGTACCATGATTTTTTGCCGCTCGGCGATGTGAGGAAAAACCCCTCATGTATACGACCCCATTCAAATTAATGGGGTTCAGATTTGTGCATCCGTGTGAAAGCGGCTTAACTCTTATTGTCTATTTTAAAAATTCTTATTCTAGGGATCATTTTAAGACTGAACCTCAAAATAAGCCGTAGGAGAAGAGTTTTTGTTTTCTATTCTGTAAAGCATCATGGAACAAATGAAGTGTATTTGGGTCACTTTGTCAGGATAAGCAAAAAGTATTAATATGCATTGAATTGATTTTAGCAAGCTGATGTGAAAAGCTAGTTAAAGACAAAGTTAATTAAACTGTTACAAAGAAGGGAAAAGCACAGTTATAAAGTAAGTAAATACGTATCAGGGTACACTGAGAAGCACTCTGGGAAATACATTTTCTCTCTTCGAGACATTTAAAATTAGTTCAGTGTAATTAGGTTGTTCTTAATCGCACATCTCAAAGTGGTGGGAGACCTGTAGGTTTTTATTGGAAATGAAGCTTTTGAAGGCAAGCGCTGTAATTCCCAATGGCTGCTGCTTAAATAATGTTTGTTGGTATTCGAACCATTTCATATTCAGCCTTAATGATGGCTTGTGTATTTGGATTACTCTTAGATAACATTATGGAGAAATAGCTCCATAATTACAGATTGCCTGGTTTACCAGATGCAGATAATAGAAATGCAAAGAAAGGTATATCACATTAACCCATTAAGGACCAGGCACAGTAAATTTATGGCGCTTGGTCCTGGGCTTTAATCCCAGCCGATAGTAAAAATATGGCAGGGGGTTAAAGCAGAAGCAATCAATCAGAAGCTGTTAGTCACAGCCATTAACCCGGAGGAGGACGGAGAAGTGGTTTTTAACCCTTTCTGCGTTCTCATTTCCCAAGTACACAGCGCTCAATGAGTGCTATGTACTAAGAAGTAAAAGTGGAAGTGTTTATTCCACTACCCGAGCCGGCGGTCACGTGACCACTGGGGGTCCACCTGGCACAGCAGAGCTGCAGGGCCCTAGCAGACCCTGATCAGCTCTATTAGTGACTACTGTCCCTATAGGGGATGTTTTCTCCTGTAACTGGGGCTACAGTGGAAAAGTATCAAATAAAAAAAAGACCATGTGAATGTCCCCCAGAGGTCTTATATGACATCATGGGGAACATAGATGTAAAAAAAATTATTACATGAATAAGTAAAACAAAATTACAGAATAACACAGCGGCCGTTTGCTACTAACGGAGTGGCCAGCAGGGGGGTGGGGCAGTGCAGGAGATTTTTCTCCTCTCGCTCCCTCGCCCCCCTCTAATGAGATAACACAGCGGCCATTTGCTATTGAACTGTGTAAATTAAGCAATGAGCGATGAGCTTCATCGCTGATCTTTCATGCTGCATAGAAGAGGAGTAAAGAAACTCATCACTCATTGCTTAATTTAAACAGTTCAATAGCAAATGGCCGCTGTGTTATCTCATTAGAGGGGGGCGAGGGAGCGAGAGGAGAAAAATCTCCTGCACTGCCCCACCCCCCTGCTGGCCACTCCGTGACCCAGCCAGCTCTGCTAGCTCCCGTGCAGGAGTGCGGAGACACAGGGACAAGTGTCGGGCATCGTTTGCCCGACACTCATCCTTTGTAAATGTGCCTTAGGAAACCATCCAGAGTAGGAGACTAGATAGATAGATAGATAAACACCTTACAAATTGCATGCCTTAAATTACATGGGATTATAAATCATATTTCAATAAGACATGTAGAGACTGATTTTAAGTGGAGGTAATATGACACAGATGCTGTCAGGGAGAAGTGAACATCTGTCCGAGCAACAAGGTTCCATTGGTCAGGGGTTTGAGCCACTCAGCTGCTGTTACCAGCTGGCTTTAAAAACACCCAGAGCAAGGCAAGAGGTGAAGTAAACACAAATTTGGTGGGAAAACTCTCAGCCAAGCAGGAGTCAAAAGGGCAGCTTAGTGCTAATGATTAAAATCCCATGCATATCGTAGGTGTTTCCATATTTTTGTCCACCCCATATATATATATATATATATATATATACACACACACACACACACACACACACACACACACACACACATATATATATATATATTACCTTTCAGCAAGAAAGAATTTGCAATATTAAATAGAGCTGTGGGAAGACATTCAATTCTTGTCCTAGTCATACACGTTAACACAACTAACAAGTTATCGCTTCTGACTCCCCACAATCCCTTTGCATGGGTTGTACGCAAGTGTGTGAGCATGATTAAAATAGGGAGGCAAAAAACGGAGCCCCACTAGTGTGTATAAATATATTCTAGCTCCAACGCTGAAGACTATGACCGCACTATGAAAATCGATGACTCTTCCTTCCAGTAATGGTCATTGCCCAGTTGTGTTGCAGTGTGTCTTCGTACATGGACACACAACCTATTCTAACCATCTTTTATTTCATTCCATGTGTTAACAGATCTATCTTCGAGCTACGGATGTGAAGCTGATGAGACAGTTGCTCATCATCAATGAAAACATTGAGTCTATCAAGTATATGATGGAGGAGAAGGACATCGTCACCAGCCAAGGGAGCAGCCTTAGTGGGAGCCTTTGCAGTTTACTCGAGAGTCGCGATAGCTCCTTGCAAGGAAGCTATACCAGTTTACATGGCTATAGTGATGGCATGGATGAGATCTCTGTGGGCAGTTACTTGGATACACTAGCAGACATTGTCCCGGGACACTGTACCCCAGATTTCGACCAATATAATGATGTCCAACAGGATTCTGACAACTATCAACCACTATGCAATGATTCCAACCAGCAGTACGATGAGTACTATTGCTTTAGATAGGACTAGCATATCAGATTTGTCCATATTGGATGATTGACACATTTTCTTAATTATTCTGATAGGTCAAAAATAGAACTAAATGTACACGAGTTTTACTGTATAGGTTGTTTTTGCTACTCTGTTTCTCAACATGCGTGCAACTACTATTTATTAAATAACGTGTAATTTTGCATATTTTATAATATTATTGACTGAAGACTGCAATTTTCATAATCTGTGTTCTAATAAATCAGGGAAAGGGCTATGGATCACCGTACAACCGCCACACCGTTCTGCGCTATTTTTAATTGCTTTGTGTTTTCTATTTTTATTCCACGAAATAAAGCACATTGTCACTCAGCCATAAATCCGTCATGTGTGTTTTCTCTTATGACCAGTCATTAAAAGTTCATTTATTGATATAATGACAACATATTTTACACACTGTGCATGAAATTCATTGCTATCATTTTTAATTGTCAGAAATAAAAAAAATGTAGTTTTGAAAAAGATTTCAAATGGCATCTTTGCAGAAATACCAGCAAAAAAAGTTTTTCATGCTCATATCTTAGCATAATAGTTCTATGTGAATACATACACAGTCGAGTCACATTACCATGACCATCTCCTATTTTCAATGTCGGCAGCACGTAGCCAATGAAGCCTGGTGGGTACCTAAGGTTTATGATAGACTGTCTGCTCACATATCGCTCATTGTCATGGGTGAAGGGGAGGATTTATCAGAATTGCAGAAAGGGATACTTATTGGCTTTCGGGTCAAGGGTGGAAGGATTTCTCAAACAGCGCAGTTTCGAACTGTCCACGTGCTGGTGTAGTAAAAGTGTATCATGAGCAGACAAATAGCACCATTGGGAATAACTGACATGGAAACTGAGAGGTGAGATTCGACTACGAACATACGTGAGGCCAATCGATGCACTAGAGTAGAGCAATTCACCATGAAAATGAACCAGGGGGCTAAAAGATGTGTCTAAAACAACAGTTCAGCCAACCCTACTGCATATGGGGCTCCTAAGAAGATGGGTGGTCACTGCGCCTATGCTAACAAAAGGGCATTGGAAGAAAAAACTTCAACTTGCACGGCAGTATTTGAATTAGACCACCACTGATTGAAAGAGGGTTGCCTTCTCCGTTGAGTCACGTCTTTTGCCTCATCGAACAGATGGATGTTGGCGTGTAAAATGAGAAACATCGGAGAACAAGCACCCTGCAACCATTCCTGGAAGAACACAAGCTGGTGGCGGCAGCATTATGGTCTGCGGAATTTTTTTGTAGAATTTTCTGGGCCCACTCAGCCATATGGATGGCACTCTGACCCAATTTGCTTATGAATCCATCCTTGATGATCATGTACACCCATACATGCTGTTTGTCTTTCCTGGGGCAGATGGGATCTTCCAGCACGACAATGCAACATGTCACATGGCTAGAAATGTACGATAGTGGTTGGAAGAGCACAACCAAAACTTCCAATTACTTGCCCCAATTCCCCAGACTTGAACCCAATTGAACATCTGTGGGACCACCTCGATTGGGATGTTCATTCTATGGACCCTCTCCCACGAACCCTCCAGTGACTGTGGGATGCACTGCAGTCAGCATGGCTCCGGATACCTGATACACCCAATTAGCACCTCATTGAGTCACTCCCAGATCATTGAGCTGCTGTCTGTTTGGCACACGGTGGTTACTCAGGAAATTATCTGCCAGTCATAATAATGTGACTCGACTCTGTAGTTACATAGTCAATTCAAAACGACAGAAATCCATGTAGTTCAACTTATTATGCTGCTTTATAAAAAAGTGAATAGCATTTTTCATTTCACACAAAGCCCCCCAGATAGCTTAGCAGTTTTCTTCTGTGCCCAGTGTGTTTACTGGCACGACTATCGGCAGTGACTACTTCCGGTCCACGGTACCCATAATAACTTGTGTTGGCTTCTGTGCCTGCCAGCACTAGACCAGTCCAGCACACATGGACAGGACCGTAAGACGGCCTATGGACATAACGTAGGTGGAAGTCATGAAAATGCATGCAAAGTCATGTCGTGCCAATCTATGGGGAGCAGTTAAAGAAACTATACTGCAAAAGTGCTTGATTTTACAGGGTAGATTAATAGAAGCAAAGGCATCAAAGTCCGGGATTACCTATCTAATAAATAAACCCCTACAACATCTTGTGGCAGAGAGTTCTATAGTCTCACTGCACTTACAGTAAAGAATCCCTTGCTGGTTGGATGGGGAAACCTTCATTCCTCTAGAGAAGCTGTAATTTATGCCCCCTCATGGTCCTTATTTTATGTCCCTTCATATTGTACAGGGGAATATGTGAATAGGTCATTATATAGATCTCTCTCTTGCCTCCTGATACATTTGTACATAATAAATAGGGCCCATCTAAACCAAACTAATTCTAATGTTGCTCATCTTTATAGATTCTGTAATCCACCTCTCCCTGCTTACTTTGGTTCCCATTCTTGAACCTTTTGTCCTGCTCTGCTGTTAACCTTTTGTTCTTACAATGTACTGAGGTTATGGCCCACTGCCAGTCAAAATTTTGACATCGGATCACCTGTCATTATTGGTCAATTGCAGAAAGAATCCGGCTAATTAATGATTAACAAATAAGGAAAACAAGTAAAATAGTTCTACATTAGACAAGTTTTACATGAATGTTTTAAGCTGAGTTTACGTGGGACAGAATTGCCACGGAATTTCCGTGCGGCATTTCCACCCGCGGCTCCTAATCCCGGGATTTGCCAGCCATGTGGACTAGATTTTGCAAAAATCTTGTCCACACAGGGCGGCCAATCCGGGCAGAAACAGACATGCAGTGCGGAATTCAATTCCGCGGCATGTCAATTCTTTTTTTTTCCGCTGCAGCCTCACTCCTCTCTATGGGGAGTGTAAGCCGCAGTGGAATGCTGGCAGACGATCCGCTGCTAAACCCGTGGTGAGATGCTGCGGGTTTTGAAGCTGTGGCTCTGCTGTGGAAATTCACGTTTTTTCGGTTCTGCCAAACCGCAAGATTTCCACGGGATTTCCGTCCCATGTGAACTTAGCCTTACAACTATGTTTCTGCACCTGTAATTTGAATGTGTGTCCTGGCCCGATTGTGGGTTTTATGAACCCGAACTGTCACCATCATAGATTTCTATGACGATCACAGTTTGAGTCTGTAAACCCTGCGATCGAGTCAGGACGCACATTCATATTACGGACTCAGAAATGCGCCTGTTATCACGCTTGTATGAAACTGGCCTTAACCTGTATCTCCGACCAACAGTATACATTACAAAGTAGACTAAAATCCAGAAATGAATGAAGGATGTCAAAGTGGACCTGGTTACTATGAATTAAGCTCAGTTGCAGATGAGTCGGCCATCGCAATGTATGAAAAAATAGTGTTTTTCTGAGGATCATGAAAGAAAGTCCCTACGATGAATCAGGAAGTACCACAATCACTACTAATGGTGAGAGAAATTGTGTAAAATGGCGTGTATTTAGAATATAGCTTTGCTGCAATATTTTCATTCCAGTACAAGAGGGGCCGCTTCATGCCCACCAGCATATGGGAATTGTCATTTCTACGCATTTTTCTGTTTCTATTTCGGTAATGCTCTCTAGCAGGACAGGGAGATAACTAAATGGTGATATATGAGAACTGTTTACAGCTGTTCAGTTTGCTCTGGACGGGTTACTTCCTTTCTCACAGAGTTTTTATTATTCCGTTTTTCATAATTAAAATCATCTGAGCTCCAGTGGAAAAAATGCTAAAAATACACATCCATGTGAATACATTCAACATACATGTATAAATATAACTCCTAGGCCACTTTTTTGGAAACCTCTTTGCTTAAGGCATTATTGTATGTCCCAAAATTCAGGGCCTTCAAACGAGATGTGCAACAAATAAAGCTCTTCAAGTTCATATAAACCTGTGGCCCAGCCTAGAGAAACAGGGGCTCCCTGCTCAACCTTGTTATTCAAACAAGCGATGGTTTACCAAGCAAAATACAAAAATGTACTCCGAACTTTGTATATAAAATAAATGTGTGCAACCTTTTTCTTGTAAACTCAACCTTTGTACTCACAGATTCTGCCTACTTCCTGTCAGCCATATTTGTTCTGTCTCCTGGTCAAGCTAAGAGCATGAGACCTCCTCCCTCCCTCTCTCAGCACCGCACTCTCCATGCAACCAATCAGAGTAAACCCCCCGAACACTGTGAAGAGGTATGTCTGACTGTGTAGTGTCTGTGGACCACATATAGCCCATGAGGCCATTCGGTGTGGCCTCCCCACCATCCAATCACATAAATGCTTGCATGTGTGTGGCTTCTCATATGTATGGTAGTTTCCATGTCAGAAGAATGAGTTGCACATTCCAGCTCAGGGATAGGCAAGTAGTAATGGTTCACTGTGTAACCATCTCTGAGTCACTCTTATATCAGAAGAATGGGGTCTTGTAGCCATGTTTGGTACTTTCTTGTGACCTTCCAGTATGACAAGGTAGCCCTCGGAGCCAAAACGTTTGTGCACCTCTGGTCTAAAGTTTACATATAGTTCCTGCTATATCACTATAGAGGTGAGATCTTGCACATTTCTCATTTTCACTGCCAAGTATGTGGCAATATACGGTGCCACATATAGTGTAAAGATGTGTATGCCTCATACATTACATTAGATATTTTAAAGGCACATAACTCATGCATGTGAGTATTGAACGTACGCACTGAATAATCTATGAACCGTTATTGCTAACGACCTGCCTGGAAGTTAGACATGCTGAGCAAAGTGGTTCAATAATGACAAAAAATGGCAGCATGCAAGGGCTTTCGACTTATCTTTTCTTAGATATCAATGATTAGAGCTTATCTACAGCCTTTGGCCAGACACATGGGGGAAAAGTCACCTGAAATGACGATCATTCGTGACATGGAATGGCAAGCTAAAGTCTGCCAAACCAAGAACTGATCATTTGTATGGGTGCCACTTGTAACATAGTAACATAGTTCGTAAGGCTGAATGAAGACAATGTCCATCTAGTCCAGCCTGTCTAGCCTCCTGTTTTGTTGATCCAGAGGAAGGCAAAAAACCCCAAGAGCAGAAGCCAATTAGCCTGTATACCCGGATTAACAAATAATCTTAGATTTATAGCCTTTAATATCCTTCCTCTCCAGAAAGACATCAAGTCCCCTTTTAAACTCCTCTAAGGATTTTGCCATCACTACGTCCTCAGGCAGAGAGTTCCAGTTTTGAGGATCCTTGCAACAGATAGTTGGTTCACTCAGACTCTGCACCAATGCCAGTCTCCTGGTGCTTCTATGTGGACTCTTTATGAAAACAGTTAGCACAGCTATCGACACCTGGGGATCAGAAACACTGCTCGGACAACCAATTCTCATTTTGCCCTGAACACTGCCAGTTTTCCTGAACTTCTGTATCAGTCTCCTGACAGTTCGTGCACTTACGTGCTGTTTTCCTGGGTGTTTTTGATTGAAAGCCTCAGCCACTTCACATGAACTTCTGTTACTGACCATGTAAAAGACGATGCTGTGAACAATCCAGGACAGACCTAGATTGTTCACAGCATCTTCTGGTACATGAAGAATCATGCGGTTTGTGTTTTCCATAAAACATAATTCAATATAGCAACTTTATTAATACTCAACATGACATCATCCATAACTTGGAAATGGCTGCAGGTGTTGAAAAAATGACTACACTGATCAATTTCTTATGAATTTCTAACCTTAAAACATGTATGCCTTGAACCTTTTTTCATTGCAGTTTCTTGACTCAAAGATGGTCAACAGTCACCAAAAGCATGCCAAAGAGTTTTCCTGTACCCATCTAAGTGTTCTACAAAGTTTTTAACTTGTATCTCTTTCTGTTCAGAAGATACGTGGGGCGGCCCTGACTTTCGAATCACCTTATATATTCAAGGGTACTATCTGTAGCTCAATTAACAGTAGGGTTTTTTTAATAGGTTAATAATTAGAGATGAGCGAACGTACTCGTCCGAGCTTGATGCTCGGGCGAATATTAGGGTGTTCGGGATGCTTGTTACTCTTAACGAGCACCACGTGGTGTTCGGGTTACTTTCACTTTCATCTCTGAGACGTTAGCGCGCTTTTCTGGCCAATTGAAAGACAGGGAAGGCATTACAACTTCCCCCTGTGACGTTCAAGCCCTATACCACCCCCCTGCTGTGAGTGGCTGGGGAGATCAGATGTCACCCGAGTATAAAAGTCGGCCCCTCCCGCGGCTCGCCTCAGATGCCTTGTGAGTTAGCTGAGGGAAAGTGCTGCTGGTGCCGGAGCTGCTGTAGGGAGAGTGTTAGGAGTGAGTGTAGGCTTCAAGAACCCCAACGGTCCTTTCTAGGGCCACATCTATCCGTATGCAGTAGTGTGGAGGCTGCTGTTAGCAGTGTTGCCCTTTTTTTTTTTTTTTCAAAATCGGCTGTCTGCAGAGCATTGCGCCCTGCAGTAATAGTCCAGGGACAGAAGTGGTGGTTAGGCAGGGAGAGTGTTAGGAGTGAGTGTAGGCTTCAAGAACCCCAACGGTCCTTCTTAGGGCCACATTTAACCGTGTGCAGTACTGTGCAGGCTGCTGTTAGCAGTGTTGCATTTTTTATTTTATTTTTTTAAATCGGCTGTGCAGAGCATTGCGCCCTGCAGTAATACTACAGGGACAGAATTGTGTAGGCAGGGCCAGAAGACATATATTATTGATTGAATATAGTCAGTGGGCCTTTTCTTTAAAAAAAAAGGGAAACATTCTATTTGGCCTGCCTCTGACAGTCCTCAGCGTTCTGGGTACGTGTGTGGTGAGTGGAGAACGTAAAGAAAAATCATACGCAGCCAGCTACGTTTAACAGCAGGCTTGCGCTAATTTATTTCCTGCCTGGGAAATCAAATCACTGGTAATACACCATGCTGAGGGGTAGGGGTAGGCCTATAGGACGTGGACGCGGGCGAGGACGCGGAGGCCCAAGTCAGGGTGTGGGCACAGGCCGAGCCAGTGCGGTGGCCAGGGGTAGAGGCAGGGCCAGACCGAATAATCCACCAACTGGTTCCCAAAGCGCCCCCTCGCGCCATGCCACCCTGCAGAGGTCAAGGTGCTCTACGGTGTGGCAGTTTTTCACAGAGACGCCTGACGACCGACAAACAGTGGTGTGCAACCTTTGTCGCGCCAATATCAGCTGGGGAGGCACCACCAACAGCATGCGCAGGCATATGATGGCCAAGCACCCCACAAGGTGGGACGAAGGCCGTTCACCGCCTCCGGTTTGCACCACTGCCTCTCCCCCTGTGCCCCAACCTGCCACTGAGATCCAACCCCCCTCTGAGGACACAGGCACTACCGTCTCCTGGCCTGCACCCACACCCTCACCTCCGCTGTCCTCGGCCCCATCCAGCAATGTCTCTCAGCGTAGCGTCCAGACGTCGCTAGCGCCACAGTTTGAGCGCAAGCGCAAGTACGATGCCACGCACCCGCACGCTCAAGCGTTAAACGTGCACATGCCTGGCCCATGTCTTTAATTTGGTGGTTCAGCGCTTTCTGAAAAGCTACCCCTACTTGTCATACCTGCTCGGAAAGGTGCGCCAGCTCTGCGCACATTTCCGCAAATCCCACACGTACGCTGCCACCCTGCGGACCCTGCAACATCGGTTTAATCTGCCAGTGCACCGACTGCTGTGCGACGTGCCCACACAGTGGAACTCTACACTCCACATGTTGGCCAGACTCTATGAGCAGCGTAGAGCTATAGTGGAATACCAACTCCAACTTGCGCGGCGCAGTGGGAGTCAGCCTCCTCAATTATTTACAGAAGAGTGGGCCTGGTTGGCAGCCATCTGCCAGGTCCTTGGAAAATTTGAGGAGTCTACCCAGATGGTGAGCGGGGATGCTGCAATCATTAGCGTCACCATTCCTCTGCTATGCCTCTTGAGAAGTTTCCTGCGAAGCATAAAGGCAGACGCTTTGGAATCAGAAACGGAGGCGGGGGAAGACAGTATGTCGCTGGATAGTCAGAGCAACCTCATGTCTACATCTCAGCGCATTGAGGAGGAGGGGGAGGAGCATGAGGAGGAGGGGGAAGAGACAGCTTGGTCCACTGCTGAGGGGACAGATGTTGCTTGCCTGTCATCCTTTCAGCGTGTATGGCCAGAGGAGGAGGAGGAGGATCCTGAAAGTGATCTTCCGAGTGAGGACAGCCATGTGTTGCGTACAGGTACCCTGGCACACATGGCTGACTTCATGTTAGGATGCCTTTCTCGTGACCCTCGCGTTACACGCATTCTGGCCACTACGGATTACTGGGTGTACACACTGCTCGATCCACGGTATAAGGAGAGCCTTTGCACTCTCATTCCCGAAGAGGAAAGGGGTTCGAGAATGATGCTATACCACAGGGCGCTGGTGGACAAACTGATGGTAAACTTCCCATCCGACAGCGTTAGTGGCAGAAGGCGCAGTTCCGAGGGCCAGGTAGTAGGGGAGGCGCAGAGATCAGGCAGCATGTACAGCGCAGGCAGGGGAACATTCTCCAAGGCCTTTGCCAGCTTTATGGCTCCTCAGCAAGACTGTGTCACCGGTCCCCAGTCAAGGCTGAGTTGGCGGGAGCACTGTAAAAGGATGGTGAGGGAGTACGTAGCCGATTGCAGCACCGTCCTCGGTGACGCCTCTGCCCCCTACAACTACTGGGTGTTGAAGCTGGACACGTGGCCTGAACTCGCGCTGTATGCCCTGGAGGTGCTTGCTTGTCCTGCGGCTAGCATCTTGTCAGAGAGTGTGTTTAGTGTGGCTGGGGGAATCATCACGGATAAGCGTACCCACCTGTCAACCGACAGTGCCGACAGGCTTACACTCATCAAGATGAACAAAGCCTGGATTTCCCCAGACTTCTCTTCTTCACCAGCGGACAGCAGCGATACCTAAGCAATACGTAGGCTGCACCCGCGGATGGAAGCATCGTTCTCTCTCACCATCCAAAACGGGGACATTTCTGCTTCATCAATCTGTGTATAATATTCCTCCTCCTCCTCCTGCTCCTCGTCCTGAAACCTCACGTAATCACGCTGAACGGGCAATTTTTCTTAGGGCCACAAGGCTCACTCATATAATTTTTCTAAACAATTTTTATACGTTTCAATGCTCTTAAAAGTGTTGGAACTTTAACTTGAACCAATTTTTCGTTAAACTGGGCTGCCTCCAGGCCTAGTTTTACCACTTAAGCCACATTAACCAAAGCGATTAATAGGTTTCACCTGCCATCTTGGTTGGGCATGGGAAATTTTTTCTGAGGTACATTAGTACTGTTGGTACACCAATTTTTTTGGGCCCTCACCTACAGTGTAATCATAGTAATTTCTATGTTCTTCGCCTGCACTCATGGTACAGAAAGGTGTGTGGGGTTGGCCTACACTTTAGCTACATAAATGTAACTGTGGCCTTGTCTATACTGCAGCTACTGAAATGTGAAAGAGACTGTTATCTCCCTAAACTGCTGCAATGGGAATGTTACTGGGGCCTGTCTTGAGTGCTACTATTACTGAAATGGAACTAAGACTGCGCTCCCCCTATACTGCTGCTAGTGATATGTTAGTGGGGCCTGTCCCTAATGCTACCGCTGAAATGGTAATAATTCTGGGCTCTGCCTATACCGCTGCTAATGGTATGTCACTGGGGTGTGGAAACAGAGGCTTCACAAAGACATGATGGCGGCGAGGCCATTTCCCACCAACGCTGTTACTGTTAAGGTGCATATAACCACGGACACGTGTAGAGGACACATAGTGCCTCCAAAACATCCCCCTCCTCCTCCAACAATGAAAACATTCTTGGCAAATACCTTTGCATTGGTCCATCTGGTAGCAGTCCAAGAATTTCACCTTTAACGACACGACAAGAGAGCACCACCACCATCCCCCGCCACGGCCCACTTAATCCTGGCCACATTCCGAAAACCAACAAAATAAAACCGCGCTACCAGGTCCGCAGTCACCACCACATTACCACCAACGAGGTTACTGTTAAGGTATATATTACCAGTCAGACTGGGGCATGCAGTGTGGGCCGAAGCCCACCTGCATTAAGCACGACATTACTACCTCAGCTGTGTTGGGCAATGCAATGGGATATTTTTATGTACCGCCGGTGGCTTCCTGGCACCCACCCATGCTGTGGGTCCACAGAGAATTATAAATGCATCTGTTTCCACTTCTAAAGAACCCCAGTCTGACTGGGGCATGCAGTGTGGGCCGAAGCCCACCTGCATTAAGCACAACATTACTACCTCAGCTGTGTTGGGCAATGCAATGGGATATTTTTATGTACCGCCGGTGGCTTCCTGGCACCCACCCATGCTGTGGGTCCACAGGGAGTTGTAAATGCATCTGTTTCCACTTCTAAAGAACCCCAGTCTGACTGGGGCATGCAGTGTGGGCCGAAACCCACCTGCATTAAGCACAACATTACTACCTCAGCTGTGTTGGGCAATGCAATGGGATATTTTTATGTACCGCCGGTGGGTTCCAGGGGGCCACCCATGCTGTCGGTCCACAGGGACTTCACAATAGGGAGTTGTACCTGCCTGTGTCTATGAATTAAAAACCGCGGTCTGACTGGGGCATGCAGACACCTTGACAGAATGAATAGTGTGTGGCACATAGGTTCCCCATTGCTATGCCCACGTGTGCAGCTCCTGATGGCGGTGGCACAGGATTATATTTCTCATTGCTTCTGTACAGCATTGTGGGCTATCGCCCCGCCCCTTTTAAAGAGGGTCGCTGCCTAGCCGTGCCAACCCTCTGCAGTGTGTGCCTGCTTTTCCTGTGGCAGACACACTTATAAATAGACATGAGTGTGGCGTGGCATGAGGGCAGCTGAAGGCTGGGCAGGGACAGTTTGGTGTGCGCTGTGGACACTGGGTCGTGGGGGGGGGTGGTTGGTCAGAATGTAACACATGAGAAATGGCAGCGGAGTGTCATGCAGGCAGTGATTGTGCTTTGTTGGAGGTAGTGTGGTGCTTAGCTAAGGTATGCATTGCTAATGAGGGCTTTTCAGAAGTAAAAGTTGTTGGGAGGGGGGGGGCACTCTTGCCGGTATTGTGGCTTAATAGTGGGACCTGTGAACTTGAGATGCAGCCCAACATGTAGCCCCTCGCCTGCCCTATCCGTTGCTGTGTCGTTCCCATCACTTTCTTGAATTGCCCAGATTTTCACACATGAAAACCTTAGCGAGCATCGGCGATATACAAAAATGCTCGGGTCGCCCATTGACTTCAATGGGGTTCGTTACTCGAAACGAACCCTCGAGCATCGCGATAATTTCGTCCCGAGTAACGAGCACCCGAACATTTTGGTGCTCGCTCATCTCTATTAATAATGTGAAAAAATCAAAACGTGATGTGAAGAGCCAAAGACATCTATTTGGCAAACTGCAGAGATGAATCATAGCAAGGAGAAGTTGTCATGGCGGCCTGAGCCAGATGGACAAGAAAAGGAAATAAGACATGACGTCACCTGTGAATCATTAAATACCATTATTTATTCTCCCACTTTTAAAAATCCTGCATATCTCCATGTAACCCCTTGTAATCTGTGGGGAAACTTGGTAGCAAGTGTACAATTCCCCTGCAGCTATATTATATAGGTATATTGCCTTAGTGGTTGCTAAGGCACCGAAGTATGAGTCAACATGCAGCATCTCAAACCCTTCTCCCACTGTACTTTCTAACGGATGCGTATGCAATGCCTGGTTCCCTTCCCCAGTTTCACAAAGGTTGCAGCTGCTGTCTCCTCTTTCTCTGCGGACTAACCATAGCCACCATCACTAGGTCGGTGGGGACTATCTGGGCGTTTCAGTTGAGGGTGGGGAGGGTTTATTGGGTCCAATATAAACTTTATTGAAGATACTGAAAGAGGCAGTCAAGGGTGGTCATAGAGTGAGTGGCACCATTAGTGTTATTGAGGATGTGATGTGTGGGGATCATGAGGTGCTACATACTGTAACTTTTTCAAGCAGGGGTGTCTGTACATATACGGGGTCTGGAGTTTGCAATTTTAGGGGGTCTAAATAAGTTATACATACACAGACTAATATATATATATATATATATATATATACTGTATATGTATATTGTAGCAGGGTGAGAGGAGAAGTCAGGGATGGAAGGTATGTGTCGCAGAGGTTGCTCAACTCGGTGATGTGGGCCTCGCATCCTCTCTCCAGTACAGGTTTTCACCTGAGCCAGGGAACCAGGTGGCGCTCAGGCATCTGCTAGATATAAAAGGAGTAGGTCTGCAGAGCAGGGGTGCGTGCGTGCGTGCGTGCGTGCCTGCCTGCCTGCCTGCCTGCGTGCGTGCCTGCCTCAGACATGTGCACTGTGGAAGACTAAAACAGGAATTGGTCTTCCCAGGAGCCTGATGAGATCCCTGTTCCTGCTACTACTGACTAGAGGAAGCTACTCACAAGTCTACTAAGGGGTTGCTACCAAAGAGGCTACACTTCAAGCTGGTAAAAGCTGCCTGAACCAGAACTACCCGTTATATTGTTTATTGCTATGAATAAAAAGAATGTTCAGATGTTCATACTACCTACTGCATTGAACTTGAAGGACTTTTGATTTCATCCACTTTTACTGGGATACCAGCTGTTTATGTTATAACTAGAGATGAGCGAGTATACTCGCTAAAGGCAATTGCTCGAGCAGCATTGCCTTTAGCGAGTACCTGCCCGCTCGAGACAGAAGGTTCGGGTGCTGGCGCAGGGGAGCGGTGAGTAGCGGCAGTCAGCAGGAGGGAGCGGGGGGGAGAGAGAGATCTCCCCTCCGTTCCGCCCCACTCTCCCCCGCAGCTCCGTGCCCGCTGCCGGCACCCCGGAACCTTCCGTCTCGAGCACGGGAGATACTCGCTAAAGGCAATGCTGCTCGAGCAATTGCCTTTAGCGAGTATACTCGGTCATCTATAGTTATAACCTCTCGTGTGAATAAACCTACACGAACGGACTTTTATTGTTTGCCTGGTGTTTAAACCCGCCGGAGCGTCACAATATATACACATATATATAGTCTGCATCTATTTAGGGTGTGCTGAAGGGGTGATATGTACTATTTATAATTTGCTAACGGAGCCTATAACAGCAAAGTGAGCCTTGTTTTAACTGATCTCTTCCTTGGGGGTTATTTGGTTTGATAATTTTGTCCTTAAAGGGGTTCTGTCACTAAAAAAGAAAAATGCTATACTTATCTATTCCTCCCCCATCCGTCTACTTACCAGATCTTCACCTCACCTATCTTCTCCTGTCTCCTGCAGTCCAGGGGCTCACTTCACCTCCAGCTGCCTGATTCTGCTCCTTCCTGTGAGGTTATGTACATTAGGTTGGCAGTCTGCCAATGTACATTACATCACAGCTCACAGGCCAGCAGGAGGACTGCCTATCTTCTTCAGAGTTTGCTCATGCGAGCTGTCTCTGAAATAGATTAGAATTCCTTCCTAGGCAGTGAAGCTACAGCACAAGGATGTGACCTCCACTGACCCAGCAGGAAGGAGTTTGTGATAAAGCAGCCTTCATAACAAGCTGGGCCCAGCCTTCAGTGATCTGACCTGGGGCACTGGAGAAGCTCAACCAGGAGAAGATGTGATAAGGAGACTGACAGGGAAGGGATAGGTAAGTTTAGATAATTTTTCTTTTAATGACAAAACCCCTTTAAGGGGTACTTAGCTTGAGAAGATCGAGAGGCACTGCTCTATAAGACAAAAGAGTGAAATGCATTTCTTGAACCCTGCAAACCTACTGTTTTGTTCCTTAGGTCTCAGTCACAAGAGCGTTTTTTCCACGCATGAGTAGACACGTGAAAAGAGTGCTTCTAAAAGAACCAATGGATTCCTATAAAAGCATTCACATGGACGACTTTTAGACGCCCAAAATCCTCTCACCTGCCAAAGGTAGGACATGCGGGTGCAACTCGCATCTACGGTCCGTGGTGCGCGCAAAGATAGGACCTCCAATCGTGTGAACAGGCTACTTCAAGTAGCTGGAATTCACCCATTCATGCGATCCTTTCCACAAGCGAGGGGCGATGTTTTTGCGTGCCTATTCATGTGCAGAAAAAACGCGTGTCTGACTGAGGCCTTGGAGAAGCAAATTTGCTGATGACAACCTCCATCTATGGCCATTCTATAGGCAAACAAAATAATTATGTTTTGTAAATGTGACATTTTTATAACAAGTTTCTTGTAAAAACTGTAAAGAAAAAGAAGCCTACAGAGTGTCTTCACTAAGGAAATTAGAAGGTACTATGCTCCTCTTCAACATCAGTAGTGGATAAGCTCCAAACTTCACTCTTCACCTTTACAAGCATGGCTCTGGGTTTTCACTTGGGGGTTATTTATTTTCCTCTTGCTATCTTGTAGGTAGATTTGGAAAATGCATCTATTTTAGGAACTTTCACAGACAAATAGCTTACACAGCTGAACTTGCAATCACTTCAGTTTGGCTATTCAACGTCAACTGGCTAAGATATTGCAAACAGTAAATACAGTGCAAAATATTTAACTAACACTAGAAGGAAGTAATTAATGGAGACTTTGAAAAGTCATATTTACTTGATACATGCATAAAATGGTGTTTAGACTTCTTTTATTTACATTCGTTACTATAGAATTGTGTATATAAAAGGTAATATGTATAAAATGTAATGTATTTCCACTTTACAACTGCAACAAAGGGTTACTCCCACTGGCATAACTATAAGGGATGCAGCTGCACCCGGGCCCAGGAGCCTTAGGGGGCCCATAAGACCTCTCTTCTCCATATAGGGAGCCCAGTACTATGAATAAAGCATTATAGTTTGAGCCCCACTACAGGTTTTGCATTGGGGCTGTTATGTTCGTGTGGGCAAATAGGCACCGGGCCCACATGAACATGACCCAAAGACATGGGTTAGGACCAAGGGACCGAAAACAAACAGAGACTGGAAAGAAAACTGCATACTGTGGACTGGACTCATGGACAGCCATAACATAGGACACTCGCCAAACAGCCCCACATTTAAAGCAGATGGAATAGCTGAAAATAAATACGAGTGATTAGTTTGTGAAGTGGCCAGCGAGCCCAGTGATCAAGGGTCCTCATGTCTCGCAGTCCCTACCCTAATGAAACACAATCCAGCACAGGACACAGTTCACACTGCAAGCTGCAACACCCAGGAAACAGGACACAAGTCACACAGAAAGCTGCACAGAGAACACAAGCCACACAGAAGGAAACAAGACTGCTCACCCTGGACACCAAACAGACACTGAAAGAGGCCTGTATTTATATATGATCTCAGACCTGGGGATTGGCTGAGAAGAGAAAACCACACCCAGCCAGTTAAACTATCCCTCACCTGTGAAGGTGTGCTCCTGGAACCCTGTAGAACAACAGACACCAGCAGCACAACCTGGCAGGGGCCCAGGAGCTTCATGTTACACCTTTGCATTAGGGGTTAAGAGAAGTTGGAGGGCCCCAAGATAAACTTTTGCACCCGGGCCCATGAGCCTTTAGCTACTCCCCTGGTTACTCCCATTTAATCATAGAATGGTAGGGTTGGAAGGCACCTCCAGGGTCATCTAATCAAACCCTGTGCTCAATGTAAGATTCACTAAATCCTCCCAGACATATGTTTTTTCAGCTTTTGTTTGAACATTTCCATTGAAGGAGAACTTACCGCCTCCTATGGTAACCTGTTCTACTCATTGATCACCCTAACTGTCAGAAAGTTTTTTCTAATATCTAATCTGTGTCTCCTCCCTTTTAGTTTCATCCCATTGCTTCTAGTCTTTCCTTGTGAAAATGAGAATAGGACACAGAGCTCACCAAACAGACTAAATGAACAGAGTAAGGGAAAAAAGGAAGTCTGACCCCACACCTCCGAAGTCGGGGAACACTGCCTAAAAGTAGGGTGATCGTCCCGACAAGGACAGCCCCACACAGGAACCTAAGGTAATCCTGACTTGCCCAGGATGGAATTAGGGAAAGAGGCAGAGGACTCACATCAGGCGGGGAACACCAGACAGGATCAGAGCAAACACAGCAAACTACAGATAGGACTTCGTTCAAACATAGGCATCCACACACCTATGGACGGAGGGGAATTCAGACACGAATGAAGCAGGACTTAATTGACACTGACCAGGCATTTGCAAAACTACAAATGGAGGGAAATACAGAGAAAACTAAACTGAACATAGTTCACACTGACCAGGCGTCTGCACATCTACAGATGAGGGGGGGGGGAACGGACATAAATCAGACAAACACATGCATACTATCACCAAAGTTCTGAAAGGAAGTGAGGATAGATATATAATGACCAGCCCCCGTTAGCAAGCGGCGCTGGTATTTATGTGCACAGATCCCAGGAGATTGGCTGGCTGGAGAAATTCACACAATCGACTAACCAAATGAGGCTCGCTCTAGTTAGCTAGGTTCTGGGAACGCGGCGGGTTACCGCCCCGTGTCGCATCCCCGTTACCATGACACCCTGGTGCGCTTGCTCTGCACTTGCTGCTCTATGTCTGGATCTCGGCTCTGGAATCTCTGCTGGATGTCTGGGCTTCTGCCTGTCTTTAGCAGGCGCTGGGGGCTGTTCTCCCAGCGTCCTGGGATTGGCTTCTGTTGCTGTCAGGCTCCCCGCCCCAATCAGTAGCTGGAGCGGGAGTTCTGACAGCATTTAAACCTTTCAGTTCCTGTCCTGCACTGCCAGTGTATGTTTGGTTTACCACTACACCAGCTGTTTCCCGATCTGATACTTTGTTGTGACCCGCTTGCTTGGACCCTGACTTCGCCTTCGCCTTCTCCTGACCCCTTGTGCTGCGTTTTCTCCAGTTGCTGACCCGGACTGCCTGACCTGTCTCTCTGTTTGTTTGTTTCCATGTTTGTCTGTAGTTTGACTCCCGGCCCTGCTTCCCTAGTGAGCCTAGGGACTGTTGCCCTACTTCGGTAGGGACAAGGGTTGCGGGTAGTTTTTCAGAGACTTCCAGACCCCGACCTTAGTCCCTTGACATGTGATCTGTGATCACGTGACTGTCGGTAGCCCCCTGGCACAGCAGAACTGCAGGGTCAGAGCCCTGATCAGCTCTGCCAGTGACTATTATCACTACAGGGGGATGTTTTCCCCTGTAACTGGAGCTCCTATGGATGTAGCTCCAGCTACAGTGGAAAAATGTGAAATAAAAACTAAAAAAAAAAAAGACAGTGTGAATGTCCCCCAGAGGTCTAATATGACATCATTAGGGTCATGGATGTTAACAAAACTAGTTACAAAAATAGGTTTAAAAAAATTATAGAATAAAATAAAAATATATACATATAAAAGAAAATGACCCAAAGTCGACACCAACCAAAACCGTCGCTATATGCACCGTGATCCAAAACCATACATATTATATATCAAACCATCCGAAACAAAATGAGGAACCCACTCCCATACTTTATTTTAGCATAAAATTACTAATTAAAAAAAAAACAACTATAAATGCTTTAAAAAAAAAACATTTTTCTAGCTTTTTACCTCAAACAAAACAAAGAAACAGAAAAAAAAAGTCAGTAAAAAAAGATATTAAAAAGAATCGCTCTATATGTCACGGGAAAAAAAATCAACAAAAATAATTTTAGTAGCTGAAGGAAAAAAAATCAGGCAATAAAACCGCCATATGGGTAAAATCCCTAAAAAGTGTCTGGTCCTTTAAGGTACAAAACAGCCTGGTCCTTAAGGGGCTACAGGAATGTTACTTTTTTTGTGATGATTTGACAATTTGCCAACAATTCGTGTTGAAGGGGTTGTCCCGCGAAACAAAGTGGGTCTATACACTTCTGTATGGCCATATTAATGCACTTTGTAATGTACATTGTGCATTAATTATGAGCCATACAGAAGTTATCAGAAATTTTTCACTTACCTATTCCGTTGCTAGCGTTTTCGTTTCCATGGAGCCGTCTAATTTTCAGCGTCTAATCGCCAAATTAGACGCGCTTGCGCAGTCCGGGTCTTCTTCTTTTCTCAATGGGGCTCCATGTAGCTCCGTGTAGCTCCGCCCCGTCACGTGCCGATTCCAGCCAATCAGGAGGCTGGAATCGGCAATGGACCGCACAGAAGCCCTGCGGTCCACCGAGGGAGAAGATCCCGGCGGCCATCTTCACCGGGTAAGTAAGAAGTCACAGGAGCACGGGGATTCAGGTAAGCGCTGTCCGGTGTTCTTGTTTAACCCCTGCATCGGGGTTGTCTCGCGCCGAACGGGGGGGCTGTTGAAAAAAAAAAAAAAAAACGTTTCGGCGCGGGACAACCCCTTTAAAGTAAATTATGTAGGCTAAAATGAAAAGCATTTTATGGAGAGAACTGCTTAGATAATCCTATAGATGTGCATGTTACATATCAGGAGGCTTGCAGAATCGGAGGTCCAGTATGTGATGAGGGAAGATCTTTTCCTGCACCTTCTATCAGTGATCTAATGGAAGAACATTACTGTCATTGTCTCCCCATCCAGAACTGGCTGCTTCCTGGGAATTCAGGCATTACATTCAACTGGAAATGAAGACTCTGTGCCTTTAAGTGCTTCCACAGTAAATACATAATCTGATTAGAGTGATACAGTGCTGCAAAATATGTATTAATTGGGGCTGCACAATGAGTTCTTCTAGTGCAAGCTGCATTTATGTGCTAAGTGACATTCATCTCTGTCTGGTTATAATTAACATTTCAATCCCATTTCCACCTGGTGATTTACATGTCAGTAGCTTCACCTTGTAATGACACGTATATAACATCTGGGATGGATTCCATTTCACATAATCCTTCCAACTGTTCCTTTCCCATTTCACAGATAACTACCCTTTGTTACATATCTCTGGAAAACTGCCTTCCAAAGTCAATACATAGGCACACTCGTCTCTTTATATACCAGCTAACACTGTTTAAAAATCACTGGGGCAGGGGAAACAACTACATTATCAAAGACCTTTCACTGGGTTGATTCCAAAAATATAACTTTTTTTATATTCTAAATACAATACTAACATAAAAACGAAACATTACAAAGTGATTAGCTGCCCCACCACCACTATCGGGAGTCTGCAAGATATTAGGCAGGACAGGGATGATCTAACTCAGACAATACTCCTATATCAGAAATACACACTTAGCTATAATGAGTTATAGAACCTGTGGGTAGGCTAATCTGCTGTTGGACCCGGTGCTCTAGCAGTCAATATTTAATAATCGCCCACATGGTCAAATCTCCAATCTCAATCCCATTCCCATGATATTTTGATCAATGGGTATAGTTTGTGTGCTGGTGGTGTTTGCACTGTTTCTGGTATAGTTTGTGTGTAGGTGTTAGCACTGGTTCCAGTAGAAATCCCTTGTAGAACTCATTCACATGAGCGTATATTGGCCGCCGTTTTCACGGCCGGCCGATATATGCTACCATCTGATGCACTAAATTCCAAGGCATCAGATCATACAGGCGTATTCCTGCGGTGTAAAAGCATCCGTCCGGCAAATATAGTGCCAGGTGCTTTTATGCCGGGCAGGAAAGATAGTCCTGGAGCTATCTTCCCGGCTGGAATACGTCAGCCGCTGCATAGACTCCGATGGGAGCTAGAGAAGGGAGGTGGGAGGGAGTTTAGCAGCATGACTGCTAAACTCCCTCTTCCTTCTCTCCTCCCCTCCCATTGCTGGCTGCGGACAAGGGGTGGGGAGTGGCTGGAGCTTAGCTTAGCTCCGCCCCATCCCGCTGCCTTCCATTGCAAACAGCCAGAGGGGAGGAGAGAGGCAGAGAGCCGGTGAGGAGGATCACTCATGTTAGAAATCCCTGTATACAAATTCTGGACGAGAACAGAGTGCAGTCACAGCTAGGGTCCTTTTGGGCAAGCTGATTATCTTTTGATCGAGTGAGTGGTGTCACCATTAGCTTGTTCGCTCTTGTGCTATTTTTTTGGCACGCGCAAGAAATACATGTGCTAAAAAAGAAAATGTCAGTGAATCCATTGAAATCAATGGATTCTATTCTTTGTGCCTCGCAAATTTTGTATGTGCAAATACTCCCATGTGAAGGAGCCCTAAGAGTTAGTCAACCACCATGAGGGAGCGCCGTCATTATCTCCAGTAGAGTAAGTAGTCATGAAGCAATAATGGGGCCCATTTGGCCACATTGATCGCCAGCAGCAAGTAAGTAAACAGTAAGGTCGTCATTATTTTGTTTTATCTTAGAATTAACTCGGCGTTCTGATCCCTTGATCATTTGCATATCTCCCTCCCTTCCTCTCTACTTACCCATATCATGGGAAATATTGCTTAGACTGATTGTCTTTACTACTAAACACCCATTGTTACCCATTTTGATCTGTCAGAAAACGGATCCGTGCCGTTGGTCATGGCTCATTTATTAATTGAACCATTGGTGTTAGTGTGAACAGAGATCCATAGTACAACCTGCAGTACCCTACAGTCTTAGGCCGGCGTCACACAAGCGTATGCATACTTGCATGTGCATGAGCGTGGTATTTTTGCAGAACGAACGATGTTTTTTGCGCATGTATCGACGTATTTAGCTTACACTACAAAGACAATACCATAAGATTTGTGCTTGGTTAAGGAGCAAGATCAGCTCCGAAACACATTGCACCCTATTAGCTCAGCACAGCCCCCTGTCTGAGTCTACATTCGTTTGTCTGCTAATAAACAAGCTGTAATTGAAAACCTCCCAGACCTGTTCTGGTTTATTGAGGGCGGACCTGGATTAAGAAGAGTCCCGTTTTTACACAGGGCTCCTCCACGAAGTAAGTTCTACTATCCTTACTAATAATTGATCCATAGTCTCTCTGTTACCCAAACTGCTAAAGAGCGCAGGTTCTTTCTACCTTATCCGATTACACAAGCGTATGCATATTTGCATGTGCATGAGCGCGGTATTTTTGTGGAACGAACAGTGCTTTTTTTGCGCGTGTATCAGCATATTTAACTCTATTTTTTTCTGCACATGTTCCTTTGCGTACAGGAAAAAAAGGAACCGATTGAAATGGCCAATTAGTCCAATGAGTTTCACATGTTACGCACATATGAAGAAAGCCATAGAAAACAATGAGTTGTATTCTCCGCATATTTGACACCGGCCTTATACAACGGTTATGTGGTGGCAGTAATAATATACAGGCGTACATCCAATCCTAACTACAATTATACCATTTTCATATGGTGATACCAGTCTACTGCCAATACCACGAGATGAGGCTCTACAATGTGCAGCCCTGCCAATAGGCTTACCACTGTTTAGTATATATTTAGATGTATTTTTTCCTAATTCTCAGGAGTATACTATGCTACATATTATTTTTAATACATAATGCCCCATAAATAAAGGAAACAGCCCATAACCTGACAACATAATGATACGTAGGATCACAGAATAATGACCAGTTAATAGAGACGATGTATCATTTTGGTCATCATGACATTATATCATTATGTCTTTTAGTAAGATCTAATTTATCCTTCAGGCTAATCAGGTTTCTGCTTCCAGAAGAGTGGACATATTGTTGGAAGGATTTCATCTTGTCGGAGGTCAACACGTGGCTGTCTGTGCTTAGATTTCCCACAAAGACCTTTGGATAGAGAATACTCAAATCCATCAAAGTTAGGATATCTGATGCTAAAACCCCGAATCCATTGCTAAGATGAAGAGAGGATTTTACTGTTTCTTTGTGCTGCATGTTGGATGGAAAATGATTTCTAGATTCTCTGGGAAAATATAGACATGTATTGGTCTACAACAAAATAGGAGATAAAAGCCTGCAGAGAGGACGGCCGTACAGAGAAGTCATTGTGCCATGTTGTTGTCAGGTCACTGAACGGCTTTTATTTTCCCACATTTGGTTAAATTTACTCAAATCGTCATTATAAGGTAAAATAGGTTAATTTTATTTTAAAAATAACAAAACTAACTGAACACAATAGAGACTTTTTCCTCAGTTAATAGCCTTAAAGGGGTTTTCCATGGAGCATACTGCTGATGATGTATCCTCAGGATAGGTCATCAATAGTTGAGTCAGCTGAGTAGCCGACCGATCAGCTGAGTAGGCGCATGCTGCAGTGTCGCAAATACACAAAGGTCGGAGTGGGAGCAGTGGAAGTCGCCATGCCGATCTCTGTGTAGTGGCCAGCGCTTGTAACTGCAGGCACAGACTGCGTTGATTTCAGTAAGAGCCATGCCTGCAGTTACAAGCGTCGGCCACTACACAGAGGTCGGTGCGAAGACTTCTGCTGCTTCAGCTCTGACCTCTGTGTATTTGCACCCACTCACCGGATCAGTCGGGGTCCTGAGCAACAGACCCCAGATGATCAACTTTTGATGACCTATCCTAAGGATAGTGTTGTGTCCTCCGGACGTGCAACCTCAAAAACACAAACAAAAAGGCACAACTGTGCAAAGAAAACATAGAACTATGGGGAATTCTCTCCCTATAGCCCCCTAATCCGGGAGGGGGCCCTGCCTACTCGGCGGACCGATCGCTCTGACAAGTGCGAGCCCGCACGCGTGCCTGGGCCACTGACAAGTCCCTATCAGGGAGCCCTAGCACAGAAGAAAGGCGAAACAGAAAACCAAATGAAACAGAAAAGAACTTAGCTAGCCTGGAGAGCTTCAGCCAAGGTGTGTTCCTTCATCGCTGTCCAAAGGCAACTGAAGTATTGACCAGCACAGGAGATAATGCTGGCACAGTTTAAGTAGGAGCCCTGCTACTCAGCACCAGGTGCTAACTGACATTACTCCTGCAACTACCACACTTCTCAGCTCCAGGAGAAGCGAGAGCACACCCAAAACCTGGTCTGGCCTGCAAGCAAGGTGCAGGCCTCAGAACGGCTGCAACAGATAGGTCATTAGTAGTTTTCTCCCTGGAAAACCCCTTTAAATAGACCAAGGACCTGCCAGGACATGACCATTGCAGGCACTTTCAGCAGTGGACAGTTGTCAACATGGGCACCCTGACCGGTCTGCGGCTACATAGCAAGCTGTGATGCACTATGTGGTCTGACACCTTTCTATCATAGAGAGAATTGACTTTTCCAACCATTTGTGTTACAGTATCTCTTCTGTAGGATTGAACTAGATAGGGTAACCTTCACACCTCACACAAATCTGTGCATCTTGGGCACCCATGACCTTGTTGTCGGTTGTTCTTCCTTGAACCATTTTCAGTAGGTACTAACCAAAGCATACCAGGAACACCCCATATGACCAGCCATTTTGGAAATGCTCCTATCCAGTCATCTAGCCATTATAGTTTGCCATTGCCAAAGCAGCTCAAAGCCTTAGGTTTGCTTCTTTTTCCTGCTTCCGAAACATCAACTTCAAGAATCGATTGTTCGTTTGCTGCCTAATTCATCTCACCCCTTGATAGGTGAGCCATCGTCCTGAGACAATCAATGTTATTCATCAGCTGTCAAGGGTTTTCATGTTGTGGCTAATTGCTTGTACTCTACTTCTTGTATACTATCCTGAGTTCGGTTGGTAGATGTAGTCTTACAGCCAGATAGGCCTAATATTTTCTTGCAGGCATCTATAATTAACTGTCTCATATGATTAATTTAGCATAGCTACCAAGATCTGGTTTCCCTTTGAATAGACAATTCACAATGATGTGTAGGAAAGTCATTTAATGAAATGGTTCGGTGTATATCTAAAATTTCAGTTAAATATTTAATACTCCCATTTAAAACTCAGAATAGATAATCCCAACAATCTCCATTTATGCAAGAAAGTTATTACATAATTGCTATTTTGAAGATCGGTTAAAGTATAGATATTTAACCTACTGTCTTGATGCTTTGTATAAGACCACAACTGCAGGATCTGATAATTAGGGGTTACTCACATGGGCATATTTGGTCGCTTAATACGTTATGTATTTATGTAACCAAAATGTACGAATTCCCTGTGTTTTTTGAGCACGTAAATACATAGTTATCACTGCATATTTATGCACGCAAAAAAACGCAAGTAGGTGCAGAAGATTTCTCCTTTCTTCCGGCGTACATACGCAGTGAACAACCCTAATGGAGGAATGGACATGGAGGAATATTTCAGGAGACTAAGACTGAAAGAGTTCTTCCATGACAAAGAGGACACAGGACTTTCAAGCACCCAAACACAGGAGGAACTTGGGGCCAAGAAGAAGTCTGATTGGACACCCACTCCTGGACACAACCCCACTTTGGACAAATATATAGACTCCTTTAGACATGTGGTACAATCTACTATACTGGACAAGCGGAAAAGGGAAACATTTAATATCAATATGCAGGAAAGAAGGGCCATCTGTGCACTTAAGAGCAACAAGGAGATCACCATTAAGCCTGTGGATAAGGGTGGCGCTGTAGTCCTCATGAATACATCAGACTACGCAGAAAAAGCAAATAGACTGCTGATGGACACCAGATACTACACCAAACTGGATCAAGACTCGACTCAGAAATATGTGAGGGAATTGAGAAGGGTCATCAGAAGCATGTCTGTGGGCTCCACAAAACCTTTGGACTTGATACCAGAGAACCCCAGGGTAGGAGAATTATATATTCTTCCCAAACTACACAAAGCTGGCAACTCAGGGAGGCCAATTATCTCAGGTGTGGGAACCCTCACTGAAGGAATCTCAGGATGGGTGGAAGGTGTCCTCAAATCACTGGTGAGGAATGCAACCAGCTACTTGCAGGACACCACAGACCTATTGAACAAACTGTAAACCGTAGGTCCCCTCTCTGATGGTGCCATCCTGGCCACTATGGATGTGGATTCCTTATATTCCAACATCCCACAAGAAGATGGGCTGACCACCTGCCAAGCACACCTTGAGGCCAATAGGGTTGACTCTAAATCCATGCTACAACTCACAAGATTCATCCTTACACACAATTATTTCTCCTTTGGCAAATAGATATTCCTGCAACTCACCAGGACTGCTATGGGCAATAAAATGGCACCGCAATATGCCAACCTTTTCATGGCAAAACTGGAGAGTGACTTTTTGGCCTCCTGCCCCAGCAAACCATTGGCCTACTTCTGCTATATTGATGACATCACATTCATCTGGACCAACACCGAACAAGAACTAATAAAATTCTATGAAAGATTCAATGCATTCCACCCCACCATAAACCTAACATTAAGCTACTCATATACAAAAATAAACTTTTTAGACACCCCCATAAAAATTTCAAACAACTCAATACAGACATCCCTATACCAGAAACCTATCGATTGGCCCACATACCTCAGATGGGACAGTTCCCACCCTACACACATCAAAAAGTCGATCGTTTACAGCCAGGCCATCAGATACAACTGAATCTGCTCCAACCCAGAAGATAGAGAGGAACATCTATACCATCTTAAAAGGACATTTTTAAATCAGGGCTACCATCCCACCTCAATGGATGACCAAATCACCACAGCCACTAGAATACCCAGAAATCAATTACTCCAATACATGGAGAAGGAAGGAAACGACTGTGTACCTCTAGTGTGCATATACAAACTAAACCATAGGCCTGGATGGCCAACTTCCAAAAGCCCTTGTAGAGATGAGTAAATCAGCACCACCAAAACCCTAATATAATGTAATCTATAGCCACCCCGACATGTTTTGTCTTGCGGCATCCTCAGGGGGAACAACAGCCAGGGCTAATTAGAAACATGCCTGCACTTACAAGCGCCGGCCACTACATAGAGGTCAGCACGGAGGCTTCCGCTCTGACCTCTGTTAACCCCTTGAGTGGCGGGTTTCCTACCACCCTGTCGTGCCCACCAGGGCAGGTTTTTTAAAATGGTCTAATCATTGAATTTCAACAAATTTTGCAGTTGCGTCTCAAGAGCCATAACTTTTTCATTTTTCCATTGACATGGCCATATGAGGGCTTGTTTTTTGCGGGATATGTTGTGATTTTTTAAACAGGGCGGAGGAAAAAAAGAAATGGGGAAAAAAGAAAAAAAGGGGCCATGTCATTAAGGGGTTAAATAATGTATTAACTTCCTTCTCTCTGTCATTACGATGCATGGATACCACATGTGTGATTGTATTTTTGATTTTTTTACAAAGTAAAGGGAGACAAGTGTTTTTATTGTTCACAGGGACCCATCAGGACCCCTGATCACATTCCGGGGGTCCGATGGTGACAGCCCTTTACATGCTGCAGTGACAGCCCTTTACATGCTGCAGTCACATAGACTGCAGCATGTAAAGGGTTAACACAGCAGAGATCGGAGGTTTTCTCTGATCTCTGCTGTAAGAGCTAGTACCTAGCTGTCCTCTGACAGCTAACAACCAGCTCTCCCTGCCACAGAGACCATGGGCTTGCTTCTGACAAGCGATGGTCTCTATGGCAACCTGTAAACAAAGCAGGAGGTTGCCGGCAGGTCGGCAATATCTTCTGCTGTTTTTTCAAAGCCCTTGCACTGCTCTCTGTGGGACTGTGCAGGCAGAGCACACTGTCACAGCTTGTGGCATTGTGCTCTGCAGCTCCCATAATGATACATAGCCCGGAAATCTTCCGGGCTATGTCGCTATGAGCAGTGGAGCTCCTCCCGGAAAATTTCCGGGAGTGCCACTCAAGGGGTTAATGCGGTGTTGTCAACATGCGCCCGCACAGCTGATCAGTCGGGGTCCCGAGCGGCGGACCCCGGCCGATCAACTATTGATGACCTATCCTAAGGATAGGTCATCCGTAGTATTTCAACGGAAAACCCCTTTAAAGAGGTGTAACATTGATATAATATTGCTGTTCGTTCATTATTTCTAGTGTACTTTGAATCTATTCTGGATCATTTCTCAATTTCTATAGAAGAGAGTACACAAAAGATTTTGCTACTTCTCTCCTTACTTCTCAGGTCCGATATGCAGGATCATGATGAACTATTGCAATTTGGCAAGCAATACATGCCAAAGAATATCGTCTTGTTTAAATAACGTGAAGCTCTTGAATCCGAAAAAGCTGTAACCCGACTCACCAGCTACCTTCCAATTATATTAGCTGCCAGATATGAAGAAACGTTTCTGGATGAGATCCTTAAAGCGTACCTGTCAATCATATGGGAAGATGTACAACTGACTCGTGAGTACTTTTATGCTCACATAAGCAGATCAAACGGCGAATGAGCATTTCCTGTTCGTTGGTTCATCTTTTGCACATTGAGACAGACTGATTGTTGTAGAAATGAATGTTCCAGCGAATGTTCATGAATAATAATTGATCCATATAAATGAGGAGGAGGCCCAGAGCGAGACTATCAAATTGTCTATATACGAGATCTAGTAGACAATGCCTGCACTCTGTCTTCTATGAGTGACCTACAGCCCATACATTGGCCGTCATACACAATATTAATTTATGCATATTTTGAAGCATGTAAGCTGCCTCGGGACATTGTGAGTTTTTGAATAGCTCCTTTCTGCTGCAATTTTTGGGTAAGTGGCAACACATAAAAAATGTTCTGTACCAAACACACATCCATATTGCTATTCTTCATGCTTATTATTATATAGTCACTCTGCTGTGTAATAAAAGCCAAGAATCTAGTGGTCTCAGTGTTTAATACTCTGCACTTTCTTGGCTTAGCCACTCAGCTGTCCACATATGTTTTCCTTGGACAATAGGAGTTAAAAAGGGTCAGACAGCTGAGTGCATTGATCGGGAACTTACACAAAGTTGGCCTGGTTGAGACTTGGCTTTCGTTTGATATTTCTTCCTTCATGGTCATTAAGCTATTACTGGGAGGTCTTTTCAATGGTTGAATATTGTCTGCCCTGTAAGGACTTGACACCTGTTTTTCTGCATAATGATATTGTTCCGGGGGTTGATTTTTTTTTCTAATCGAATACAGTATTTTATTGTTTCCCTGAAAGGATCTTCGCACCGGCTTACCAAGACATCTGGGCTCTATTGTGATGAAAACTGATGTAGTTCCTAAGTAATATTCCTGATCCATATTGATATTCTAGTATCAGTCAGGAATTATTATAGCACAGCTGAAATGCTATTCTATCATAAGTCCCCTAGGTACTTGAAAATAAGCCCTAGCGAGACTACATAAAAAAAAAAAAAACATTACCTAGCAGCTGCAGTCCAGATCCCTTGTGCTACTCTCCAAAGTTCAGTAGCTCTCAGCAAATCACATCCATCACGTTGGTTAAGCGAGCATTGCATTGATTGGCTGAGAGCAGTGCTCACTTAACCAATCAGAGCCATCGATTTACGAATCCCGCGACCAGCAAGTAATGTTCTATTGGTGGCCAATGAGTGCAGGACGCGCATTCCCTTTTCCTGGCTGTCATTACCCACCCCACCACCATCTTCAACCTCTCCCTGACCTCTGGGATTTTTCCCCTTCATTCAAACACTCTGTCATATCCTCTCTGCTAAAGAAACCGACCCTTGACCCAACAGACACTGCCAACTACCGATCCCATCTCAAATCTCCCCTTCATATACAAATTATTAGAATGCCTAGTGTATTCCTGCCTCACACGTTTTCGCTATGACAACTCTCTCTTCGACCCTCTCTAGTCCGGTTTCTGCCCCCTACGCTCGACTGAAACCACCCTCACAAAAGTATCAAATGACCTGATGATGGCAAAGTCAAGAGGTGACTACTCCCTACTAATCCTCCTTGACATCTCTGCTGCATTTGATACTGTTGACTAAGACCTCTTTCTCACTATACTTTGCTCTATCTGACTTAAGGACACTGCTCTCTCCTGGTTCTCCTCCAACCTATCTGACTGCTCTTTCTGCGTCTCCTTTGCTGGGTCTGTCTTCTCTCCAGTTCCTCTCGCTGTAGGCGTCTCCAGGGCTTGGTCCTTGGTCCCCTTCTCTTCTCTATCTACACAGCCCCAATTGGACAAACCATCCACAGATTCGGCCTCCAATACCACCTCTATGATGACAACACCCAGCTATACACCGTGACATGTCTGCACCTTTCCTCCTTCACCGACTGTCTATCTGCTGTCTCTAACTGCATGTCCTCTCTTTTTCTGAAACTTAACCTCTCAAAAACTGACCTCCTTGTCTTTCCGTCCTCAATCAGCCAACCTTCCCCCAACATCTCCATATCAGTATCTGGCGCCACCATAACCCTCAGACTGCACGCCCGCTGCCTTGGGTCACACTGGACTGTGACCTCTCCTTTACCCGCCACATCCAATTTCAGGCCCAAACATGCCACCTGCACCTCAGAAATATTGCTAAAATCCATCTGTTCCTAACCACGGATATGCTAAAGACACTTGTTGTCGCCCTCACCCAGTCCCGCCTCAACTACTGCAACTCTGGTCATTGGCCTCCACCACACCAGACTCTCCCCTCTCCAATCCATACTAAATGTGGCAGCTAGGCTCATTTTACTATCCAGCTGTTCCTCAGACGACTCTGCATTATGCCAGTCACTGCATTGGCTGCCCAACCACTGCAGAATGAAATTTAAACTCCTCACTCTCACCAACAAAGCTCTCCATGCTGCCGCACCACCGTACATTGCTTCCATCCTGTCTGTACACCACCCAACCCGCACACTGCGATCTGCTAACTTACTCAGACTAAACACCCCTCTAATATGAACCTTACACGCTGACCTACAGGACTTCACCAGAGCAGCACCACTCCTCTGGAATGCACTGCCACAAGACAATCCCCAATGCACAAAATTTCAGATGCGTCTTAATAACGCACCTCTTCAAGGAAGCATACCAAATCTCCTAACCTAGTCCCCCTGCTCCTCCCCATGGCTCCCCACACCTTCCACCCTGCCTATTGCATATGACCTCTACCCCTATACCTCCTTACCGTTCCCACCCCGTTTGCTTTCTAATAACTGATTTCCACATGTAATTCCCGTAATGCCTGCATTCCCCCGTGCCTCATCTCTTCTCCACCGCGGACCTCCTGTATCACCCCCACCCCTTTGTGTCAAACTGATTGTATACCACATGTAATTTGCTTTATTGTCTGTGTTCTCCCGTTCTTGCAAGCGCTGTGAAATAAGTTGGCGATATACAAAAAAAGATTATTATTATGTGATGGAGGGGCCTTTGGATTCCCAAAGGCTCCAGGACCCGGTAGCAACTGCTACCCTTGTAACCCCTATAGCTATGCCCCTGCTTCACATATAAGGACAAATTTACTAATCCTGTCCAAGAGTATATTCCCACAGCACCTGGAAAATCTACAGCAAATCTGTAGCACAAAAACTTGATTTCCATATGGAAATTTCACCTTTCATTTCACCTTTTGTGTAGTAAATGGTGAAATCCACTGTGAAAATCCACAACAATTGACATATCAATTCTGCTGCGGATTTTTTCTGCACTGCGTGGATGAGATTTGTTAAACGGTCATCCACATGGCTTGTAGCCTAAAGTCTGCACAGTTTCCGTGCGTAAATTTTTAAAAGAAAATTTACAACATTTGAGCCCATTGGAAACAAATCTTAATAGTCAGTGCAAACAAACGAAAAATGTGCCTCATTTATTTTAGTAGCTCTGCTGGATGATAAATTTGGAGCATTTCAGACACTTCTGTCCAAGTTTACACTGCATATTAGTTGGCTTATTTTGCACCAAAATTTTGCAGCAATTTTGGCACATGGTATTGTATTTAAAGCCACGGCCACTTCAAGTAAACCCACACCCCTTCATTAGCCAAGTCACAAAAGTGCCAAAAACACATCTTTTGGTCCAAATTAAGCCAGTATTGGCATACCAACTTACTAAATTTGCTCCATTGTCTTTATCACAATTTCTTTCTAGCTTGTAACAAATATTTTGTTTTGGTCACACAGAACAGTTTTTTGCTGTTTTGCAGAGAGACGATTATGGGAAAACACAACATAAAATGCCCTAACTAGAGCATGATGAACAACTGCCTGTTTAGTGTGAATGGAGGCAGGCTCCTGGAGCGATCTCCGACCCACTACACCTCCATTCACTGAGTGATCCTTGCTCCTATGTAAAAGCACAGGAGCAATTATCGCTGGAACGACTGTCGGGCACTAAAGCGCCCAACAATCGTCCCATGTAAAAGAACCCCTATATTGTATCTTTTTATCTCCCAATGTAGTGAAGATCATAAGTAATCAATCACACATAGACAAAACTGCTCCATAGGCTTTATGCATACTGTAGAGTATGTCACCTTGTATTAGAGCAGGTTTAGGATATGAATAGCTACCAAACACACCTTCCCTTGTAAAGCGCTCCATAAGAACAATTTATTGGTTACAAATGGTGCATTAAAAAAAAAAAAGTTAAGAGTACACAAGAACCAAAATGATATAACTGCAATCACGTGCATACCTCCAATGGTGGAAGACACTTCATTGCTATTGGGCCCATGTGGTAGAGGAAGCCCCCCACTAAGATCATAGAACCATAGAACCCTAGAATGGTAGAGTAGTACCTAGAATGGTAGTGTCTTAGACTACTGATGTATACTAATGCACAGTGTGCATCTGGAAGTCAGAGAAGCTGGTGTCGCCATCTTTGTTGAACCAGATGGTCGCTTTAAGTCTTACTATACAAGACTTTTCGTTTTTTAAGGGTATATGCTCACATATTTCTGTCTGATTTTTGGACCTGAAAGTCAATACGAAAATCAAACAGTAATGAATGGGTGTATGGGCTTTTTTAAAATTCGGATGAATAGTCTAAGTAAAAAAAAAAATCGCAGCATATCCAGTTCTTCCCTGATTTTGGACCGAGAATGTAACATATCCATGTGTTCTGTTCAGCACATCACACAGCTAGGATTGTCCAAGTGCTGTTCGATGCCAGTTGTGCCCGAGAATCTCGGGCACAACTTTTTAATTGCCCACGTGCATGTACCCTAATGCTGAACTTTTCTTCAACTGTATACCATGATGTGAATCAACTGTCTCTTAAACGTAGAATATCACGAATTCTTGGAATTCCATGGGTAGTGCTAATCGTTTAATGTGAGCCTGCTAAATGTATTCTCTATAGCAGTTGGCATATATGTTAAACAACACTGACATGAATATATATACATACACAGTATACATATATCATAACCTGCCTCAGCCAACGCTCAAACAGGCAACATACAGTTGTCCGTGGGAGACGCATTGTTGTTCCAAGTTGACACCAACAGTTTTCAGGGACAGGTCTTGTGTCTTGTTAATCGTAATCACAAAATACATTCGGACAGGTAAACTGTAGTATTTTAAAGTGTATTGGTGAATGCTTGTCAACATCGATTAGAGGGATCCAAAGACTAAAAACATCTTCGTTCTCAGAACAGCCAGTCAGTATTGTAGCCTCAATCACATCAGTAATGTAGACTCTTAACAAAGTAGTGAAACTTTCAGGCAAGCATTCGGCTCATCAGCTCCCTGTCTCATTGACAATGTCTACCCTAAGTCTCCAGCCAGTAAGAGCAGTACTCTTCCCATCGATCTCCGATCTTGTCTGCGCTCTTGGTGTTTTGTTGACCGCTTCTGTGCTATACTTTGTGTGTCATGGTGCAGTCATTCCAGACAATAGATTTGCACTGTCTGAGGACATCACCTGATTCTGTATTCAAACAGCAAACAGATGCTTACTCCCTGGTCAGATCAAGTGGCAACTTGTAAGTTGAGTGGGCAGCTCTGCCACCATGCAGTAGAGTTGTAGCTATGCAAAACGAAGCAGTTGCAAGAGCGATTTCACCAGCATTTCTTACCTTGACAAGAAACAGATTAATCAGAAACATTTTTCCTTTTCCTCCAAAAGTATCCAGGAAGTAGATGCTTCCAGTTTCGCTTTGAATATCTTAAGTTTCAAAAACTTTCTTTTGTTCTGGGACATTGTCAAGCTAAGGCCTCTTTCACACGGGCGACAGCGATATCGCCGCGAGAAAATTGCAGCGATATCACATCTGTGTTCAATGCGATATTGCAACTTTTTCTCGCGGCAATATCATGCTTTGTTTTGGTCACGTGTGCTGCTACTAAGTCACGCAACTTTGTAGCACTCTTGTCTAGATTTTCGGGGGGGCTTGAAATATAGTAAAAAAAAACCTAAAAAGCACAATACACCATCTAAGAGGCGCTATCCGGCTCTGTGGCACATCTCCTCTGCATCTTCGGCAGACATGCTTGTAGTTTTCACCCAGCGCTTCCTGGTCAGGGGTTCAAAATCTCCGCCTCCAAGAAGCACTGGCTCTGATTGGTTCTCGAGCGACACTGCTCAGCCAATCACTGCTGCGCTCGATGAACCAATAACAGCCATTGCATTGAATGGCTGTGATTGGTTCATTGAGCGCTGGCTCTGATTCGCTGAGCCATGGTGCTCGAGGACCAATCAGGGCCAGTGCTTCCTGGAGGCGGAGATTTTGAACCCCTGACCAGGAAGCGCTGGGTGAAAACTACAAGCAAGTCTGCGGGAGCTGCAGAGGAGATGTGCGGCGGAGCTGTATAGCGCCTCTTAGGTGATGTATTGTGTTTTCTTGTTCTTTTTCATGCAGATAGGGCTTATTTTAGGGGAAACAGGGATTTCCTACTGTAAAAGTTGTATCGCACTACACGAAAACTATGTTTTTTTTGTGCGATGCGATGCAACACATAGGAGGACTCCATAGGAAAACATGGGCTACTAAACAGCGCAAATTGCGGCAATATTCAGCATGCCTCTATTTTTTTCTTGCAATGTAGCAGCCTACAAAACATCGCTAATGTGAAGGAACCCATTGGAAAGCATGGGCTTCACAAATATGCAGTTTGTAGCACTGTTGCATCGCAAGAAAATCATGCGTTTTTGTCACCCGTGTGAAAGCGGCCTACACTTCATTTGCAGCAACATATCATCTCAGTTATCTGAGATCATAAGTCATTTCTCTAATAAACTCACGGCTAACTGGTTGAGGACCAGGTCATTGTGGTGACTGCAAATCAAAGTTTGACAAACGTAAACTGCAGGACATCTTCAGCCATTCGTTGTTTAGATCTTCCCCAGAGCTCCCGAGGAAGTGGCAACATGTGAGAATGATTGCAAACAGCTCTCCGCTTATCACTGAAGGGCAATCATGTTGTTGTTGGTCATTCTCGAGCAAGCTTATGCCCCTTTTACACGAGCCGATTCTCATTTGAACGAGTGCACAAGCGAGTGGCGTCACCGCTAACTCATTCGCACTCATGCAGCCTGTTTAGATAGGCAGATCATTGTTGAGAGTCGTTCAAATCTATGCGAAACACTGAGCTTAAAGATAACTAGAAGTGAACCGTCGATTCTCGTTAGTCATTCAATTGCTAGCTCACATTTAGAAGTAATGATAATCATTCACTTTCGTTCGATTAAGTGAATTTTGAGCAACAATTATTATGTGTAAATGGGCCATAAGTCTCAAGCATGCTTCTTTGTATGAGTTGCAAAGATTTCCGTTGACTGTCATGAAGGCTTCAAAGGGTGTTGGACCTCGAAAAATCACTAGAGATGAGCGAGCATACTCGCTAAGGCAAACTACTCAAACAAGTAGTGCCTTATGCGAGTACCTGCCCGCTCATCTCTAAAGATTCGGCTGCCGGCGGCGGGCGGGGAGCGGCGGGGGAGAGCAGGGAGGAACGGAGGGGAGATCTCTCTCTCACTCTCCCCCCCCCCCCGCTCACTCCCGCCAGCAGCCGAATCTTTAGAGACGAGCGGGCAGGGACTCGAATAAGGCACTATTGGCTCGAGTAGTTTGCCTTAGCGAGTATGTAGACGCTCCCGAGCGCATTAGTAGCAATAGCATGTTGGCTTGGAACGCGTGTGCCTTGTTTGCGTGATGGCCATGTGATTTTAGTAGTCCACATGTAGTAAGTAGAGATGAGCGAACGTACTCGGTAAGGGCGATTTCGCAATTGAGCACTGCGATTTTCGAGTACTTCACTACTCGGGTGAAAAGTACTCGGGTGCGCCGGGGGGCAGGGGGGGGGGGCGCGGCGGAGCGGGGGGTAGCAGCGGGGAACAGGGGGGAGTCCTCTCTCTCTCCCTCTTTCCCCCACTCCCCTCTGCAACCCCCCGCTCACCCCCGGCGCACCCGAGTACTTTTCACCCGAGTAGTGAAGTACTCGAAAATCGCGGTGCTCGATTGCGAAATCGCCCTTACCGAGTACGTTCGCTCATCTCTAGTAGTAAGTCAGAACCTTGATGGACAGCAGCATCCTTGCAAATTTATATCTCTGACATAGTTTAAAAAATGCCATCAGAGTTGTTCTGGGTGGATTCTGAGTTTTTTTGATGAATTGTTAGTAGTAAAATATAGTAAAATACCCTCTCTGGTCATTTTCCAAGTGAACACAGAGACGCTAAACCTTTGTATTTCGCTTATGAATGGAGAATCCGAGAATTTGCTAGACAGCTTAATTGCTACTTATGTTGATAATGTTAAACTTCATCTGCAAGTTTCATCATTTGTGATAGCAAAAATTGACTCTTCAGAACCCTTGTAAATGTATTTGCAGGTCGCTGAGACTTCACTGCAGGACTCCACATTGATGAGGCCATCAAATACCTTGCACAGAAGCGGAGAATATTGGACAACACTTTCACCAGGCTTTCTACACCGATACAATTGGTAGATATCACCATCGGTCTGCGTTTCAGCTATCAGCTGCTTTGGGTATCTCTTTTGGCATTCGGGTAAGCTGGTACACAAGGCCCATGAATCATGTGCCTGGTGATCATCTCAGAGTCCAGGATCTGCTTCTTTGTGGGTATTTCAGCACTAATGTTTGAATCAACATTGTTTGGCTGAGTCCTTTCCTTGAGCCACTATAAAATGTGCGAATGTGGCAATTCTATCGTGTAACACCAACACTGGGGTTCTCCAAAGACACAACCCTTGGTAAGAAAGTTCATTATATTGGTCAGTTTTAACTGAACGACCTGGATTGCACGTGAAAGTAATGGAGGAGTGTGGTCGACCATATTTGTGGAGATGTGTCATGCAATCTTGGCCATACCCATGCATTTGCCTCGTGCTACTGATAAAAGAAGGCGGCAGGATTACCTGTCGTCCAACAAAGTCAGCTCTCCTGTCACTATGGATTGCAACCAGTAGGTTGATGTATTCTATTGCATGCAGTTGGGCCTGATATGTTGCGATATAAGTTAGTCTTTCGGATTCCACCTTGGCATAAATGCCAACTAACACTTGGAGGCATAGAGGTCCATGCACAATACCGTCTTATCCTGTGATGGCAACTCATTTATTATCTAAGGAATGTATAGCTGATAGCCATCCTGGCCATTTCAGAAAGCCAATGGATACTTCAGGGCATCGCAGGACCTGTGAAATTCATTTATCCTTTGCACCCCATTGCCTGTCTTGTGCAGGACAATGTCACACAGGTCAGAATTGTCCCAAACCATAATTATGGCAACTTCATTGATGGTTGGTACATTGAATGTTCCAGGATGTTGGCCTTGTGGTGCTTTGTCAGCTTTGAATGACCAATTTGTATACCCGTGTAACCATCTGCTTGCTTCTGACTGCAGTCATGCTTCAGCGGGTTGGAGTGTTTCAGCTTCCGATTTCTGGCGAAGAACGGTAAGTCCAAGAGAGCTGAACCCCTTTATAAAATCTTTGGAAGCGCCTCATTTACCTATGTGGCAAATTTTGTGCAGATTGTCCATTTGTTTGGCTGTGCAGAAAGAACAGACAACAGAAAATAATTTGTAAATATATCTTATAGGGAATTTATCAGGATGTCCAATAGCATCATTTGTAGAACATAGGAATAGTGGTAGGCATAGGAGTGTTTGCAATGGCAGAATGTTAATAAGTTGGACCCAGTGAGCTAGATGTGGGATTTTTTTGAGGGCATCCAGTTGAAAAGTAATGAGTTTTGGTTTTAGAAGTGTGGAGTTTTATTCAGGGCTCTATACTAGACCGCAGTCATTTCAGAGCAAAGTCTGGAATTAAAGGGGTTGTCCCGCGAAAGCAAGTGGGGTTATACACTTCCGTATGGCCATATTAATGCACTTTGTAATGTACATCGTGCATTAAATATGAGCCATACAGAGGTTATTCACTCACTTGTCCCCGTCCTCGCGCTGTCTCTGCGTCCCCGTCGCCATGGTGCCGTCTAATTTCTTCCTCAGGTTTAGACGCGGTTGCGCAGTCTGTAATCTTCCCGCTGTGAACGAGCCGCTCCAGCGTGCCCGCACGATACAGCTCGTCTGCGCATGCGCGGACGAGCTATCACTGCACGGGAGCGCGCAGGGGCGGCTATTCAGCTCCCGGCCTCCCTTTAAATACAGGTGAAGGAGCAGTGAATGCTTTCACCCCGAAACAGTAGCAGCCAGCCGGGAGCCATACGGGACCAGCAGCCGGGACCAGCAGCCGGCAGCCATACGGGACCAGCAGCCGCCAGCCATACGGGACCAGCAGCCGCCAGCCATACGGGACCAGCAGCCGCCAGCCGTGACGAACACAATCCAAGCCGTGCAGCCGCCTGGGTAAGTGAGGTTTCTGGGGTGCTGTGGGCGCTGTGGGGGGTGGGGGGGTGTGTACTGTCTTTGCCCGGGATCCTGCGCTAATAAAAGCATGAAAGAGTACAACGGAAAGGTGCGCTTACCTGCGCTTCTGTGTTGTCAAGAGAAGGGAGAAACAGCTGTTTGCTGTTTTCTCCGGTAGACTCCACCTCCCGCTGTGACGCTTTCTGCCGACCAGCCAATGTGGCGGCTGGATCGGCGTTTCATTCATTTGCAAGTGCACGCCTCCACCGATGACGTCAGTCACCTGCTCACGTGACCGGCGTCTCGGGAGCGCGCATGAAGGCCTCCTGTAAGAGCGAGCGGTGCACCGTGGAACGCACCCAGGGACAACGCAGGCGCCATCTTAGATGCAGAAGTTTAAAAGTTATTATTTCTGCTAAACAGTAAGTAGGATGCGGTTTATAACCGCTTTAAAGGGCTGCTTTATGACGGGGGGTGACAGGGGGAATGGGCTAATAGTAAATTTTGCGGTTTTGGCTCGGGACAACCCCTTTAAGGCATTTTATTGTACTTCTACTTATCTGCTTTCTTTTTTATAATGCTTTGTGTAGAAGAAATATTACATTTTTATAATAGTTTTGTGACTACTATACAGAGATTTAAAAAGTGCAAGAGAAATGTCAGTGGTAACCAATACCCCCCCCCCCCCCCCCCCCAACTAATGTTTCATTAAACAGAGGTCTATAGGTCTTCTGGTAGAAATACTTGAAGGCAATACATTTCAATGAAAGCACAATGCTAAGGGATCATCAGATTAGGGGACCTTTCACAGGGAAAAAGTTTTTCCACATTTTGCACCTTAATCTGCCACTGTGAATTCAGCACCAAAACACATACGTTTCATTGTGGATTTTGATGCGTAATTGCTGGCAGAAATTAGCCATTTTCATTTCGCATCAAAATCTGTATGGAGCCGAGCGGATTTGGTTGCAGAATTTACCGCATCATGCGGTGCAGAATAATTCTACCAGTGAAAGGTCCCTAACACCAGATTGGCTGAATACAACTGCAATTTAATATCCATGTGTATTACAGATGTAGGATCCAGACTAAACCCACCCGGCTCAGCTGTGCAAAACGTAGAACCTTATGGTGATTTATGTTGTGTTTAGTAACTATCAGGTTGCTGTCCTCGCAGCAGACTCTCCCCTCTCCAATCCATACTAAATGTGGAAGCTAGACTCATCTTCCTATCCAGCCGTTTCTCAGATGTATCTGTGCTATGCCAGTCATTGCATTGGCTGCCCATCCACTACAGAACTCAATTCAAACTGATCACCCTTACCCACAAAGCTCTCCACGGCACCGCACCAATGTATATCGCTTCCCGATCTACTAACACACTCAGACTAAACGCCTCTCAAATACGAACCTCACATGCTCACCTCCAGGACATCTCTTGAGAAGCACCGATCCTCTGGAACGCTCTACCCCAAAACATCCGGACAATCCCCGACCCACTGAACCTCAGAGGCACCTTAAAGATGTACCTCTTCAAAGAAGCATACAAAACCTCCTGATCTAGTCCCCCATCCCCACAATATGCCCCCTGCCCCTCCCTATGGCTTTCCAGTTTAGCAACTTAGTACCCAGCAGGCAATATCTTGGTGACCCTTACAACTGTTTACTCAACTATATGACCAAGTACCAAAGTAATAAAGTACTAAAGGTACCTTTCTGGGAAGAGATACTCAACGTATGTTCGTATACAAAACATACGACTTCTTATCATGAAGATTTTTACCCTTTTTGGCTTTTTCATCATGTTTTCACTCTTTGTATTCTTGTGCACTGTAAATAGATAATTAGATGTAGAAACACCCATTTTAACTAAAGGGGTTGTCCCGCGGCAGCAAGTGGGTCTATACACTTCTGTATGGCCATATTAATGCACTTTGTAATGTACATTGTGCATTAAATATGAGCCATACAGAAGTTATACACTTACCTGCTGCGTTGCTGGCGTCCCCGTCTCCATGGCTCCGTCTAATTTCAGCGTCTAATCGCCCGATTAGACGCGCTTGCGCAGAAGGGTCTTCTCCCTTCTGGTCGGTCTGGGCACGAGCGGCGTTCTGGCTCCGCCCCCCTCTACGCATCATCGCGTAGCTTCGCCCCGTCACGTGTGCCGATTCCAGCCAATCAGGAGGCTGGAATCGGCAATGGACCTCACAGAGCCCACGGTGCACCATGGGAGAAGACCCGCAGTGCACCATGGGAGAAAACCGCAATGCATCCCTGGGAAAGGACCGGCGGCCATCTTTGGAAGAAGTTTTATAAGTTGCTGAAACGCTGGAACTGTGAGTAGAAACCGTCTTTAAAAACCATTTACACTTGTGCATAGTAATGTTTGCTTTAGAAAGGGGACTGGGCAAAAAAAAAATTCACTTTTGCCTCGGGACAACCCCTTTAAGTCCCAATGAGAAAACAGGACCCTTCTTTAAAACCTCATAAGAACTCCCGAACTGTGGCTCTATCTTTGTTACTCCCCTGTGAGCTCTTCTTGGGAATTAAGTTGATCTATATGAAAATGGCCTATAAACATTAGAGTTTTGACATTTGCTATTGATCTGTATATGAATATATGAAGTTTAATAATTTAGCATGCTACAAGCCAGTTTCTTTCTCCAGTATATTTACGATTTCAGAGCGGCTATCAGCTGGAGGTAGCTATTAATGTATAATACTTGTTTATTGCTTTTCATTCTCATAGGCTTTTCTTTTATTATTGACACAGCTGGAATAGGACCAATCTAATAAAATGAGCTCTGTTCATATACACAACTGCCTGCAATGTAGCCCTTCATTTCGTTGGTTCAGCTGCACTAAACAACTAGAGGATTAGCATTATTTTAGTATATGCTGACAAACTATGATATTAATATTTATAATTGTGGATGTTCAGATTTTTAATATATCTTGTGTGTTGGTGACACAGAATGTAAAACTATTAAGATAAAGACTACTTTTATGTCTAATAATTGGGACAGGGCGGTGCAGCATAGCTAATGGTTCTTCACGTGAGCGTGCCCTCAACTAAGTTAACCAAGAGGTGCATTGTAATCGTAGTGGATATACAGTACAAAGAGCAATATTACCATAATACAGTGATCATATAATGGTAGATACCAGTTCTACACGGCACTCTACAGACCATATAAGCAATTATAGTACAGCAAAGTGCAAACCAAAAAGTGGCAAGAGCACTCAAAATACATTTACTATCAGAGGTATACATACCTATATAATCAATACTCTAACCACATTAAATAATGCAAGGTTCTTGGTATATAATTTGATCAAATCATATTGGACCATCTTGCAATGTCCAGGTAACCAAGCTTGCCGATAGGCCCTAACGCTAATACCAGATGGTTTAATCTTAACCTGGGAAACATGGGTACCTACTAGAGATGAGCGAACACCAAAATGTTCGGGTGTTCGTTATTCGTAACGAACTTCCCGTGATGCTCGAGGGTTCGTTTCGAACAACGAACCCCATTGAAGTCAATGGGCGACCAGAACATTTTTGTATTTCGCCGATGCTCGCTAAGGTTTTCATGTGTGAAAATCTGGGCAATTCAGGAAAGTGATGGGAATGACACAGTGACGGATAGGGCAGGCGAGGGGCTACATGTTGGGCTGCATCCTAAGTTCACAGGTCCCACTATTAAGCCACAATAGCGGCAAGAGTGGGCCCCCCCCCCCCTCCCAACAACTTTTACTTCTGAAAAGCGCTCATTAGCATGGCATACCTTTGCTAAGCACCACACTACCTCCAACAAAGCACAATCACTGCCTGCATGACACTCCACTGACACTTCTCCTGGGTTACATGCTGCCCAACCGCCCCCCCTCCCCCCCCACAGCGCACACCAAACTGTCCCTGCGCAGCCTTCAGCTGCCCTTATGCCACACCACCCTCATGTCTATTTAGAAGTGCGTCTGCCACGACGAGGGACCGCAGGCACACACTGCACAGGGTTGGCACGGCTAGGTAGCGACCCTCTTTAATAGGGGCGGGGCGATAGCCCACAATGCTGTACAGAAGCAATGAGAAATACAATCCTGTGCCACCGCCATCAGGAGCTGCACACGTGGGCATAGCAATGGGGAACCTATGTGCCACACACTATTCATTCTGTCAAGGTGTCTGCATGCCCCAGTCAGACTGGTTATATGCACCTTAACAGTAACCGCGTTGGTGGTAATGTGGTGGTGACTGCGGACCTAGTACCACGGTTGTATTTTGTTGGTTTTCGGAATGTGGCCAGGATTAAGTGGGCCGTGGCGGGGGGATGGTGGGGGGGCTCTCTTGTAGTGTCGGTAAAGGTGAAATTCTTGGACTGCCACCAGACGAACCAATGCAAAGGCATTTGCCAACAATGTTTTCCCTGTTGGAGGAGGAGGGGGATGTTTTTGAGGCACTACGTGTCCTCTCCACGTGTCCGTGGTTATATGCACCTTAACAGTAACCGCGTTGGTGGTAATGTGGTGGTGACTGCGGACCTAGTACCACGGTTGTATTTTGTTGGTTTTCGGAATGTGGCCAGGATTAAGTGGGCCGTGGCGGGGGGATGGTGGGGGGGCTCTCTTGTAGTGTCGGTAAAGGTGAAATTCTTGGACTGCCACCAGACGAACCAATGCAAAGGCATTTGCCAACAATGTTTTCCCTGTTGGAGGAGGAGGGGGATGTTTTTGAGGCACTACGTGTCCTCTCCACGTGTCCGTGGTTATATGCACCTTAACAGTAACCGCGTTGGTGGTAATGTGGTGGTGACTGCGGACCTAGTACCACGGTTGTATTTTGTTGGTTTTCGGAATGTGGCCAGGATTAAGCGGGCCGTGGCGGGGGGATGGTGGGGGGGCTCTCTTGTAGTGTCGGTAAAGGTGAAATTCTTGGACTGCCACCAGACGAACCAATGCAAAGGCATTTGCCAACAATGTTTTCCCTGTTGGAGGAGGAGGGGGATGTTTTTGAGGCACTACGTGTCCTCTCCACGTGTCCGTGGTTATATGCACCTTAACAGTAACCGCGTTGGTGGTAATGTGGTGGTGACTGCGGACCTAGTACCACGGTTGTATTTTGTTGGTTTTCGGAATGTGGCCAGGATTAAGTGGGCCGTGGCGGGGGGATGGTGGGGGGGCTCTCTTGTAGTGTCGGTAAAGGTGAAATTCTTGGACTGCCACCAGACGAACCAATGCAAAGGCATTTGCCAACAATGTTTTCCCTGTTGGAGGAGGAGGGGGATGTTTTTGAGGCACTACGTGTCCTCTCCACGTGTCCGTGGTTATATGCACCTTAACAGTAACCGCGTTGGTGGTAATGTGGTGGTGACTGCGGACCTAGTACCACGGTTGTATTTTGTTGGTTTTCGGAATGTGGCCAGGATTAAGTGGGCCGTGGCGGGGGGATGGTGGGGGGGCTGTCTTGTAGTGTCGGTAAAGGTGAAATTCTTGGACTGCCACCAGACGAACCAATGCAAAGGCATTTGCCAACAATGTTTTCCCTGTTGGAGGAGGAGGGGGATGTTTTTGAGGCACTACGTGTCCTCTCCACGTGTCCGTTCCATGTAAGCAATAGTAGCACTCAAGACAGGCCCCAGTAACAATTCTGAAGCAGCAGTATAGCGGGAGCGCAGTCTTCGTTCCATGTAAGCAATAGTAGCACTCAAGACAGGCCCCAGTAACAATTCTGAAGCAGCAGTATAGCGGGAGCGCAGTCTTCGTTCCATGTAAGCAATAGTAGCACTCAAGACAGGCCCCAGTAACAATTCTGAAGCAGCAGTATAGCGGGAGCGCAGTCTTCGTTCCATGTAAGCAATAGTAGCACTCAAGACAGGCCCCAGTAACAATTCTGAAGCAGCAGTATAGCGGGAGCGCAGTCTTAGTTCCATTTCAGTAGCCTTAGTATAGCCAAGGCACAAGTGACATTTATGTAGCTAAAGTGTAGGCCAACCCCACACACCTTTCTGTACCATGAGTGCAGGCGAAGAACATAGAAATTACTATGATTACACTGTAGGTGAGGGCCCCAAAAAATTGGTGTACCAACAGTACAAATGTACCTCAGTAAAAATTGGCCATGCCCAACCAAGATGGCAGGTGAATCGCTTTGGTTAATGTGGCTTAAGTGGTAACTAGGCCTGGAGGCAGCCCAGTGTAACGAAAAATTGGTTCAAGTTAAAGTTCCAACGCTTTTAAGCTAATTGAAACTTATAAAAATTGTTCTGAAAAATTATTTGAGTGAGCCTTGTGGCCCTAAGAAAAATTGCCCGTTCAGCGTGATTACGTGAGGTTTCAGGAGGAGGAGCAGGAGGAGGAGGAGGAGGAATATTAGACACAGATTGATGAAGCAGAAATGTCCCCGTTTTGGATGGTGAGAGAGAACGTAGCTTCCATCCGCGGGTGCAGCCTACGTATTGCTTACGTATCGCTGCTGTCCGCTGGTGGAGAACAGAAGTCTGGGGAAATCCAGCCTTTGTTCATCTTGATGAGTGTTAGCCTGTCGGCACTGTCGGTTGACAAGCGGCTACGCTTATCTGTGATGATTCCCCCAGCCGCACTAAACACCCTTTCCGACAAGACGCTAGCCGCAGGACAAGCAAGCACCTCAAGGGCATACAGGGCTAGTTCAGGCCACGTGTCCAGCTTCGACACCCAGTAGTTGTAGGGGGCAGAGGCGTCACCAAGGATGGTCGTGCGATCCGCTACGTACTCCCTCACCATCCTTTTGCAGTGCTCCCGCCGACTCAGCCGTGACTGGGGAGCGGTGACACAGTCTTGGTGGGGAGCCATAAAGCTGGCCAGGCCCTTAAAGACTGTTGCACTGCCTGGGATGTACATGCTGCTCGATCTACGCACATCCCCTGCAACATGGCCCTCGGAACTGCGCCTTCTGCCACTAGCGCTGTCGGCTGGGAATTTTACCATCAGCTTGTCCGCAAGGGTCCTGTGGTATAGCAACACTCTCGAACCCCTTTCCTCTTCGGGAATCAGAGTGGGCAGGTTCTCCTTATACCGTGGATCGAGCAGTGTGTACACCCAGTAATCCGTCGTGGCCAGAATGCGTGCAACGCGAGGGTCACGAGAAAGGCATCCTAACATGAAGTCAGCCATGTGTGCCAGGGTACCTGTACGCAACACATGGCTGTCTTCACTAGGAAGATCACTATCAGGATCCTCCTCCTCCTCCTCCTCCTCCTCCTCCTCAGGCCATACACGCTGAAAGGATGACAGGCAATCAGCCGGTGTACCGTCAGCAGCGGCCCAAGCTGTCTCTTCCCCCTCCTCTTCATCCTCCTCATGCTCCTCCTCCTCCTCCTGTACGCGCTGAGAAATAGACAGGAGGGTGCCCTGACTATCCAGCGGCATACTGTCTTCCCCCGCCCCCGTTTCCGAGCGCAAAGCAGCTGCCTTTATGGTTTGCAGGGAATTTCTCAAGATGCATAGCAGAGGAATGGTGACGCTAATGATTGTAGCATCGCCGCTCACCACCTGGGTAGACTCCTCAAAATTACCAAGGACATGGCAGATGTCTGCCAACCAGGCCCACTCTTCTGAAAGGAATTGAGGAGGCTGACTCCCACTGCGCCGCCCATGTTGGAGTTGGTATTCGACTATAGCTCTACGTTGTTCATAGAGCCTGGCCAACATGTGGAGCGTAGAGTTCCACCGTGTGGGCACGTCGCACAGCAGTCGGTGCACTGGCAGCTTAAAGTGATGTTGCAGGGTGCGCAGGGTGGCAGCGTCCGTGTGGGACTTGCGGAAATGTGCGCAGAGCCGGCGCGCCTTTACGAGCAGGTCTGACAAGCGTGGGTAGCTTTTCAGAAAGCGCTGAACCACCAAATTAAAGACGTGGGCCAGGCATGGCACGTGCGTGAGGCTGCCGAGCTGCAGAGCCGCCACCAGGTTACGCCCGTTGTCACACACGACCATGCCCGGTTGGAGGCTCAGCGGCGCAAGCCAGCGGTCGGTCTGCTGTGTCAGACCCTGCAGCAGTTCGTGGGCTGTGTGCCTCTTATCGCCTAAGCTGAGTAGTTTCAGCACGGCCTGCTGACGCTTGCCCACCGCTGTGCTGCCACACCGCGCGACACCGACTGCTGGCGACATGCTGCTGCTAACACATCTTGATTGTGAGACAGAGGAGGAGGAGGAGGAGGAGGGTGCTTTAGTGGAGGAAGCATACACCTCCGCAGATACCAGCACCGAGCTGGGGCCCGCAATTCTGGGGGTGGGTAGGACGTGAGCGGTCCCAGGCTCTGACTCTGTCCCAGCCTCCACTAAATTCACCCAATGTGCCGTCAGGGAGATGTAGTGGCCCTGCCCGCCTGTGCTTGTCCACGTGTCCGTAGTTAAGTGGACCGTGGCAGTAACCGCGTTGGTGAGGGCGCGCACAATGTTGCGGGAGACGTGGTCGTGCAGGGCTGGGACGGCACATCGGGAAAAGTAGTGGCGACTGGGAACTGAGTAGCGCGGGGCCGCCGCCTCCATGATACTTTTGAAGGACTCAGTTTCCACAACCCTATACGGCAGCATCTCAAGGCTGATGAATTTTGCTATGCGGACGGTTAACGTTTGAGCGTGCGGGTGCGTGGCGGCGTACTTGCGCTTGCGCTCGAACACTTGCGCAAGCGACGGCTGAACGGTGCGCTGAACTACACTGCTGGATGGGGCCGAGGACAGCGGAGATGAGGGTGTGGGTGCAGGCCATGAGGCGGTAGTGCCTGTGTCCTGAGAGGGGGGTTGCATCTCAGTGGCAGGTTGGGGCACAGGGGGAGAGGCAGGGGTGCAAACCGGAGGCGGTGAACGGCCTTTGTCCCACCTTGCGGGGTGCTTGGCCATCATATGTCTGCGCATGGTGGTGGTGGTGAGGCTGTTGGTGTTGGCTCCCCGGCTGAGCTTTGCGCGACAAAGGTTGCACACCACTGTTCGTCGGTCGTCAGGCGTCTCTGTGAAAAACTGCCAGACCTTAGAGCACTTCGGCCTCCGCAGGGTGGCATGGCGCGAGGGGGCGCTTTGGGAAACACTTGGTGGATTATTCGGTCTGGCCCTGCCTCTACCCCTGGCCCTGGACACCGCACTGCCTCTTGCAACCTGCCCTGCTGATGCCCTTGACTCCCCCTCTGAAGACCTGTCCTCCTGAGTAAGCGTTGCACACCAGGTGGGGTCAGTCACCTCATCGTCCTGCTGCTCTTCCTCCGAATCCTCTGTGCGCTGCTCCCTGGGACTTACTGCCCTTACTACTACCTCACTGCAAGACAACTGTGTCTGATCGTCATCGTCCTCCTGACCCACAGAAAGTTGTTGAGACAGTTGGCGGAAGTCCCCAGCCTCTTCCCCCGGACCCCGGGAACTTTCCAATGGTTGGGCATCAGTGACGATAAACTCCTCTGGTGGGAGAGGAACCGCTGCTGCCCAATCTAAGCAGGGGCCCGAGAACAGTTCCTGGGAGTGCTCCCGCTCCTGAGCAGGTGTTATTGTAGTGGAGTGAGGAGGCTGGGAGGAAGGAGGAGCAGCAGACAGAGGATTCGGATTGGCAGCAGTGGACGGCGCAGAACTGCGGGTAGACGATAGGTTGCTCGAAGCACTTTCTGCCATCCAGGACAGGACCTGCTCACACTGCTCATTTTCTAATAACCGTCTCCCGCGTGGACCCATTAATTGGGCAATGAATGTGGGGACGCCAGAAACGTGCCTCTCTCCTAATCGCGCAGTAGTCGGCTGCGACACACCTGGATCAGGAGCTTGGCCTGTGCCCACACCCTGACTTGGCCCTCCGCGTCCTCGGCCGCGTCCACGTCCTCTAGGCCTACCCCTACCCCTCAGCATGCTGTATTACCAGTGATTTGATTTCACAGGCAGGAAATAAATTGGCGCAAGACTGCAGGCCAAATATAATTTTTGCCCTTTTTGGAAAACGAAAGGCCCCACTGCCTCTAGTGAATGAATTATCTAAGTTTAATAACTGTGCTGTGTCCCTGCTTATGTGTCACAGAACGTGAGGGTAGCAGAGTTATTATAACTCTTGGAGAGCAGGTATTTTTTTCCCAATTAAGGAAAGCAAATGGCGAAGCCAGCAGTAAAGCGTAGCTGGGTGCGTATGATTTAGCACTGTTCTTCACGCAGCTCACACGTCTCCACCGCCCGTAAGGACGGACAGAGGCTGGACAAATAGATTTGTTTTCAGTTTTTTCCCACCAACAGGCAGCACTGCGTATATTCAATGAACATGAGAAGTTTAATAACTGTGCTGTGTCCCTGCTTATGTGTCACAGAACGTGAGGGTAGCAGAGTTATTATAACTCTTGGAGAGCAGGTATTTTTTTCCCAATTAAGGAAAGCAAATGGCGAAGCCAGCAGTAAAGCGTAGCTGGGTGCGTATGATTTAGCACTGTTCTTCACGCAGCTCACACGTCTCCACCGCCCGTAAGGACGGACAGAGGCTGGACAAATAGATTTGTTTTCAGTTTTTTCCCACCAACAGGCAGCACTGCGTATATTCAATGAACATGAGAAGTTTAATAACTGTGCTGTGTCCCTGCTTATGTGTCACAGAACGTGAGGGTAGCAGAGTTATTATAACTCTGGCAGAGCAGGTATTTTTTTCCCAATTAAGGAAAGCAAATGGCGAAGCCAGCAGTAAAGCGTAGCTGGGTGCGTATGATTTAGCACTGTTCTTCACGCAGCTCACACGTCTCCACCGCCCGTAAGGACGGACAGAGGCTGGACAAATAGATTTGTTTTCAGTTTTTTCCCACCAACAGGCAGCACTGCGTATATTCAATGAACATGAGAAGTTTAATAACTGTGCTGTGTCCCTGCTTATGTGTCACAGAACGTGAGGGTAGCAGAGTTATTATAACTCTGGCAGAGCAGGTATTTTTTTTCCCAATTAAGGAAAGCAAATGGCGAAGCCAGCAGTAAAGCGTAGCTGGGTGCGTATGATTTAGCACTGTTCTTCACGCAGCTCACACGTCTCCACCGCCCGTAAGGACGGACAGAGGCTGGACAAATAGATTTGTTTTCAGTTTTTTCCCACCAACAGGCAGCACTGCGTATATTCAATGAACATGAGAAGTTTAATAACTGTGCTGTGTCCCTGCTTATGTGTCACAGAACGTGAGGGTAGCAGAGTTATTATAACTCTGGCAGAGCAGGTATTTTTTTTCCCAATTAAGGAAAGCAAATGGCAAAGCCAGCAGTAAAGCGTAGCTGGGTGCGTATGATTTAGCAATGTTGTTCACGCAGCTCACACGTCTCCACCGCCCGTAAGGACGGACAGAGGCTGGACAAATAGATTTGTTTTCAGTTTTTTCCCACCAACAGGCAGCACTGCGTATATTCAATGAACATGAGAAGTTTAATAACTGTGCTGTGTCCCTGCTTATGTGTCACAGAACGTGAGGGTAGCAGAGTTATTATAACTCTGGCAGAGCAGGTATTTTTTTTCCCAATTAAGGAAAGCAAATGGCGAAGCCAGCAGTAAAGCGTAGCTGGGTGCGTATGATTTAGCACTGTTCTTCACGCAGCTCACACGTCTCCACCGCCCGTAAGGACGGACAGAGGCTGGACAAATAGATTTGTTTTCAGTTTTTTCCCACCAACAGGCAGCACTGCGTATATTCAATGAACATGAGAAGTTTAATAACTGTGCTGTGTCCCTGCTTATGTGTCACAGAACGTGAGGGTAGCAGAGTTATTATAACTCTGGCAGAGCAGGTATTTTTTTCCCAATTAAGGAAAGCAAATGGCGAAGCCAGCAGTAAAGCGTAGCTGGGTGCGTATGATTTAGCACTGTTCTTCACGCAGCTCACACGTGTCCACAGGCGTTAGGACGGACAGAGGCTGGACAAATAGATTTGTTTTCAGTTTTTTCCCACCAACAGGCAGCACTGCGTATATTCTATGAATAATAACTGTGTTGTGGCCCTGCCTATACAATTCTTTCCCTGCAGTATCAATGGAGGGTGGAATGCTCTGCAGAGGCGATTTTGAGAAGCCCAAAAAAAATGCAGCACAGCTAACAGCAGCCTGGACAGTACTGCACACGGATAAATATGGCCCTAGAAAGGACCGTTGAGGTTCTTGAAGGCTACACTCACTCCTAACACTCTCCCTGCCTATGCAGCACTTCTGTCCCTAATGCCAGGTGCAACGGTCTGCAGAGGCGATTTTGAGAAAAAAAAAAATCCCACTGCTAACAGCAGCCAACACACAGCTATCAGTGGCCCTAATAAGGACCTTTGGGGGGTCTTGAAGCCTACACTAACTACCAATTCTTTCCCTACAGCAGCTCCGGTATAAACAGCACTGTCCCTCATCTAACTCACACCGCATCTGAGGCGAGCCGCGGGAGGGGCCGACTTTTATATTAGGCGAACACCTGATCTCGCCAGCCACTCACAGCAGGGGGGTGGTATAGGGCTTAAACGTTGCAGGGGGAAGTTGTAATGCCTTCCCTGTCTTTCAATTGGCCAGAAAAGCGCGCTAACGTCTCAGGGAAGGAAGTGAAAGTAACCAGAACACCGCATGGTGTTCGTTACGAATAACGAACATCCCGAACACCCTAATATTCGCACGAATATCAAGCTCGGACGAACGCGTTCGCTCATCTCTAGTACCTACCTCTCAGAATGCTCCTCTCTTGGGATTAAGCCTACAAATAAAACCAGGGAAGGTAGGATATCATTTATATGGTCCAATAGCAGGGACAGAAGGTAAAGGAGCAGCGGACGTGCATGTTAAACCATGGCTGCAATATACAATAGAAGCAGAAACCAAAAAGTGTCAACAGCACTCAAAATACATTTACTATTAGAGGTATACATACCTATAATAAATACTCCAACCACATTGAATAATGCAAGGTTCTTGGTATATAATTTGATCAAACCACCTGGTGTTAGTGTTAGGACTAGAGATGAGCGAGCATACTCGATAAGGCAAACTACTAGAGCGAGAAGTGCCTTATTCAAGTCCCTGCCCGCTCGTCTCTAAAGATTCGGCTGCTGGCGGGGGGTGGGGAGCAGTGGGGGAGAGCGGAGAGGAACGGAGGGGAGATCTCTCTCTCCCGCTCTCCCCCCCCGCTCACCGCCACAACTCACCTGTCACCCGCGCCGGCAGCCGAATCTTTACAGATGAGCGGGCAGGTACTCAAATAAGGCACTACTCGTTCGAGTAGTTTGCCTTATCGAGTATGCTCGCTCATCTCTAGTTAGGACCCATCTGAAAGCTTGGTCACCTAGACGTTGGTAGATGGGCTAATATGGTTTGATCAAATTATATGCAGATATAGGGATAATTTTATATGAACACCCTGCATACTCTGTCCCCTTGCATTGGGCAAATATGAACTATTTCATAAAGGAATTAAGTAACTTATCATGAGTATATGCATAATATGTACCGATTTAAAAAAACTCCAAAGTCTGTGTAAGTAAGCTATTCATTTTACTTATTTTGCTAGTAGTCACTTTATATTGTGGATATATAGAGTTTTTTGTGCCTATTGAGACTAGTATTGGGGAATACTGGCTCCTACTGCTTGTGCTCTGAGAATATATAAAGTATTTATTAGTGTCCTACACTTGTCTCTGCCCCTGCCAAGTGTTAGTCAATTATAATAAAGATTGAGATATTTTTTAGAAGAGGTAATAAGTGGTAATGAAGATTGAAATGTACAGCAAAATCTAGTGACTCAGATGACATCCTCTCATTCACTTTGCCTGTCTTTTCCACCCAACCCAGATCACCATGATGACTTCTTCCAGCCCAGACTTGTCTCTACAAAGTTTGCACCACAGACATTTTTGGCGCCTTGCTTTTCCCAGCACCTCATTAACCTTTACTAAACAATATACAGTGGGGAAAAAAGTATGTAGTCAGATACCAATTGTACAAGTTCTCCCACTTAAAAAGAAGAGAGAGGCCTGTAATTGACATCATAGGTAGACCTCAACTATGAGAGACAACATGAGAAAACACATCCAGAAAATCACATTGTCTGACTAAATACTTTTTTCCCCACTGTAAGCTCTATAACAGGCTGCTATTCCCATCTACTATTACCATATCTACTGTGTCGTAACGTGCCCCCAATTAGAAATAATGTTGTTTTAACTACGATTCCCCACCCCCCCCAAATAAAATAATACCACACACAGCGACCCTGAAAACAATAGTGCAGATATGTAGTGGCACTAAACATAATAGTGCTGAACAAATAGCGCTTCATATTGCAGCAGAGACGGTAAAAGTACAGCAAACAGTAAAAGTGCCATCTTTTGTATCCCACAAAAAAATATTTATCTTCTCACACAGAAATATTGCCCCCTCTATGCTCCCACATAGTAATAATGCCAACTTTTGTGCCACTTACAAAGTAATAATGCATCATTTTTGCAACCTAGAAAACAGCATGCTCTCTTGTATAACTGATGAATAGCAATGGTACTCTGAAGTGCCCTCTTAAAAGTAATGGTACCAAAATGCCCCTTTAAAAGAAATAGACCCAAGTGCCTCATTAAAGGTGATAGAACCCACAAGTGCCGCCTTAAAACTCATAGTTCCCCCTTAAAATGTATATTGCCCTTTAGGTGCTCTTTGAAAGCTTATAGTGTCCCGAAATGCTCCCTTAACACCTTGACCATCCCCAAGTGCTACAGAATAGAAAATGTCTCTCTGCTCTACCATAGCTTTCAACAGTACTGGTGCCCTGCAGGGATATACGAAAAATGAAAATCAGTCATAGACATGTCTAGTCTATATCAAGGGTGGTCTACTCAAGGAGGTGGTCTCTTGGAGATATTATGCCTCAATTATTCAGCTTGCTCTTACCGAATGATAGCATTATTCAGATCTAAGGTCTTAAAAGCCATCCATATCTCTGACGCGATTTTTTTAATGAGTCAATAGGACTTTCTAATGTTAAAATTGCATCACAATGCAAATTTGTTGTGTTGCTTTGCCATAGACAGAATACGCCACAGGGAAATATGGGAGATAAAAAAATAAAAATAAATAAAAAAATAAAAATCGCACATTTTTTGTTCTCTCAACATTGCATTAGTGAAGACATCGCTAATGGGAAGGAAATTACCGAGAATCATTGGTTTCATAATCGGTTTTTTTACTCACGCTCGCATCCCGTGAAAATCATGTGAAAATTGCGTGATTTCCTCACCCATGTGAAACCCCCCTAAAGCTCATTTTTCTATCCAGTTACTCAGATGGCTTTGCATTATGCCAGTCGCTGCATTGGCTGCCCATCCACTGCAGAACTTAATTTAAACTCCTCACACTTACCCGCAAAGCTCTCCATGGCACCGCGCCACCGTACATCCCTCCTCTCCGTACACCACCCAGCCCGCAGAATCTGATCGGCTAACTCACTCAGACTAAACACCCCTCTAATACGAACCTCACATGCTCGCCTACAGGACTGCACCAGAGCAGCACCCATCCTCTGAACGCTCTACCCCAAGGCATCCGGACAATTGCCGATGCACGAAACTTCAGACGCACCTTAAAAACGCTCTCTTCAAGGAAGCATACCAATACTCCTGACCCGACCATCTTTTTAAGCTTCAAAAAGACCGTGGAGGTCAAAACGTAGCGAATGTCTTTCTACTTTGCACCAACTGGAGCTGCAGAGCCTCTTCTTCTCACTACCTCCATTTGGACTATCTTGAGGACTTGGTCTTTTGATCCTCATGCTCGGCTCTGCATGACTGACTGCCCGACCCAGTGTGGGTGATTGAATAGTGCTGCAGGTGTATGCTCATTTAACTAAATCTCCTGACCCAGTCCCCCTGCCCCTCCCTATAGCTCCCTACACCTTCGACCCTGCTTATTGCATAGGACCGTTACCCCTGCACCTTCTTACTTCCTCTAATAACTGATTTTCGTATGTAATCCCCGCACCACCCGTGTTCCCCCATGCCCGATTCTTCCCCCCCCCCCCCCCCCGTACCTCCTGTATCACCCCTACCCTATTTGTTTCAGACTGATTGTATATCACATGTAATTGTTGTATTGTCTGTGTTCTTCTGTGCTTGAAAGCTCTGCGGAATAAGTTGGGACCATACAAATAAAGATTATTATAGCTAAAATCCATTAATCATACTTCCGTATATTTCTATAATAAACATTTAACCGTACAAGAAAAACTAACTTTCACGCAATGCATTTGGTGAATTTGAAATATTGTAAAAATCGATTTCATAAAAACACAAAACGCCAAAATGTACATCGGGGGGGGGGGGGAAATCCCCCTTCTCATAAGTAAACTGAGTTTCGATGATGTTATTCATATTTTATGGCCAAATGGCAGACATTCGTATTCTAGCAGAATGGTGATGAAATGGAATTAAGTCATCGGAGTCAAGGAAATGGAAAGTCAACTAATGTAAGGAATCCATCTCCCGGTAGATCCTATGTTTGGCACATGTTTACTAACAGTTTCCAAGATGTATAGTAACTTTTGGCCGAGAAGATCAGATTTTCCAGCTTTAAAGTTGCAGCCGTTACATAATCATATAAGTTAATCATAAGAAAAACAAAGAGATGGACTCAGGCCGGGGTCGCCTCGGATCACCAGCGTTTGGTCGCAATGCTGCTGCTGCTAACACTGCAGATTAGCTTATAAATCTGTTGCAATTCTGTCTGCTTGAGGTGTTTTATTGCAGGTCTAACCTGTCTGAGATGTACCTCTACAGCGCCGAGTCTAGTGTCCAGATGTCCCCAGTTACAGTAGATTTGGCACAATGAATGTTAACAAAATTAAAGAAAATGGGAACTTGAGGAAAAGGTTTATTTTTGTAGCTACATTTTTCTTAAATCGTCCCTCACAAACCGGGTCGCGGCAGAATCTAATTATATTTTCACATTGCTGTTAAAGATGTTAATTCAGACCCATTGCAAATAGAACATTTGTTAATGAAGACTATCAGTTTGTTCTTCCAGGTCCCGTATGTCCAACAAGCAAACTGCGCAGTCTGATCATACAGTTCTATATACTGGCGTGTAAGTCACGCGTGATTTGTACATTGCAAGATGCACAAATATGAAACCCATTCTTTTGAACGGGGTCATACAAATGAACAAGGTTTTCCTGCATGGCACTGCGATGTGATGCAGGAAACACATCACAGCATGTTCTATCTTTCTGCAAGATCGACCATTGCTTTCAATGGGGCTGGCGGCAGCAACGACTGCCTCATTGAAAGCAATGTGAGAACTCTGCAAACCTCTACTGTGTCTGTGACCACCGTGCCGGGCAGGGGCGTAACTAAAGGCTCAAGGGCCCTGATGCAAAACGTGATCTGGGCCCCCTCTCTATCTGTATCCGTACCCATACCTGAACCATGCTGCACAGAGACATAACTTGAAGCTTCTGGGCCCCAATGCAAAACCTGTAACAGGGCCCCCAACTATAATGCTTTATTCATAGTACTGGGCTTCCTATATGGAGAAGAGAGGCCTTATGGGCCCCCTAAGGCTCCTGGGCCCGGGTGCAACCGCATCCCCTGCGCCCTCTATAGTTACGCCCCTGGTGCCGGGGATCCCCTTCATCCTTGCAGCAATGCGAGACATTTTCACATGAAAACGTCTCGCATCCTCAGGGCTTTCACATGGATGGTGAGTGTGATATTGATCTGTGATTCACGGTCCGATATCGTACTCGCCCGTATGAAGGAGCCCTTCTATTCCCTTCCATCAGTCTTCTACATATAGTGTATTTAGTAGATAAGCCAGAAGCAGGGTAAAAGCATAACTACAAGATCAGACAATACCAAGTTAAGACTACCTTCACACGGGCAAGAGATCCAGCCCAATATCACACTTATCAATATGTGTTTTACCCATTTTTCATGCAAAAACATTCACCTCTGACGCTTGTTTCATGCACGTTAAAGGATCGGCAAGTGTTTCCCATTAATTTCAATGGAAAACATCACACTCAGATGGACATCGCACGGCATGCAATGTGTTTAACAAGGTGTAAAACAATGGGTGATGTGATCTGAGGGCCACCAAAAAATAGGACATACAGCGCTGTGAGGGAAAAGAATATAAAATAAAAAAATCGCTCATTAACCCTTTGCAATCCAATTTTGGATTCAGGGTTTCCTATGGGGCTCTCTCTTTCTGCCATTATACAATGGCGCCATCTGCTGGCTAGAGCCAGTACTGTGGTGTGACATGCTGGAGAGGCCCCTGACAACAGAGCGGCCAGTGATATATCGTAAGAATACCCTGCCGGATGTCTTCCGACATCAGAGCTGTACAGCCTTCAATCAGAATGTCTTTAGACGTCACAGTGGATTGGAAAGGGTTAATAAAAATAAATCTTGTTATTTGTATAGCACCAAATATTCCGCAGCGCTTTCAGGTAATTTTTATTTTTTTATCCCCCACCTAGCTGGGTACTCATTTTACCGACCTCAGAAGAATGGAAGGCTGAGTCAACCTTGAACCGCCTATCTGAACCATGCGGGGATTGTACTCACAACCCTCAGGTCGTGAGCGAGAGCTTAGGACAGCATTTCTACTACCTTACCTTAACACTCTTCGTCACACGAGGGTCTGTATATGACTCCATCCAAAAGAATGGAGTTCATATTCGCGCGAGTCTCACAAAGCACAAAACTCGCATGAGATTCACGCTGGTGTGATTGTAGCCATAGTGTGAGAATATTCTGTAAAAACCCCCTTTAAGCTGAAATTATTTTTTCTATTAAAACAAATGGGTATAAAATTAAAAGTACTCCATTTCCCCCATAATAAAGAGCAGAGACTCCGCCGCTGCACAGTAATACACTGCGGCTCATCCGCTTCGAGGCTTTTGTAATGCAAATCTAAAACCGATAGAATTTAATGTGGAAAACCGAACCGTATATTTAAAAATTACTTTTGCAGAATAGCAAACAAGATTCCAGATTGTTGTCTTTACTTCGGCTCCAAGAAAAGTTGATCGCTTTCCAGAAGTATTTCAGAGCTATTATTTGAAGTTTTTTTTTTTCCACTAGGCTTCAAAAAAAATTGCTGGCAAATCCGCCTGAAAGGTCTTCTAATCTTAGGAATGAATCACCGAGTTCATGGACTATTCTGAAGCAGTTTCTATCATTTATACTAAAGCTTTATTAATTGGTGATTAGACTGGCATGATAATGCAGGAATATCATTAGGACACACCGATGTCACAACAATTTAGAGAGAAGCAAAAGGTGCCTCTTGCTAAAAGAAGTTAACCCTTAGCTGTTCTGGTAGTTCTATCATCATCATTTTCTGGCTACGGTAGAAGTTTCTAACAGCTGACGCCTGCCTGAAGCAGCTAGCTACGATAGCGAACGTTAACGGTTTAGATGCCACTGCTGTCTAAGCATCCACCCAAAAGGGGGGAGATTCTTCAAGTGCCCCATCGGCCCACCAAACAACACAATTATGGGGTGCCGATATGTTCATATGGCAGCCTAGAGTCTAGCGAAGGCTCCCAGAGCCACCATATATGGCAGTCTATTAAGCTTGGTCTTCTGTGGCAGGGCTTAACCTTCAACTGTGGATGTGAGTTATTTGTTTTTATTAACTTTCAGGTTATAAATAATAAAAAAAAACATGTAGAAATAATCAACTTTTATTTATATTTTTTAGTAATGTTACATAATAAAGGAGTGCAGCAACTTTTCAGTCTTGACTGACAACGCAACCTCCTCTCGTATCGGTCTTTTCACAACTAAAACAAAAGCTACTGAGTCAATCGGTCGCGGGGAAGTATGTGATTCTTGGAAATCTAGAATGGGGAGGGGTCTGTGAGACTCCATGTCCACAGTTAAGGCCCCCTGTCCATGGCCGTTGCTGAAAAATATCGCCACCCGGGAGCGGCAGCGAGAACTGGCAGTTCTCTGCAGTGAGCCTATCTGACAGATAGGCTCACCGCGGAGAATCACGGCATGCTGCGATTTGAGTTACACGAGCAGAGAATTGCTATGATTCTCTGCTCGCAGACAGGAGGCTGCGCTTTACATAGTAACGCTATGGAAAGTGTGCACTGCGTTACCCAGGCCAGATTATTATCACCGCGGGTAACGCAATGCACAATCGACCGTGGAAAGGAGCCCTAAAGAGTTTAAACAATTGGTATCACCTTGTCCGTAAAAGACACGTCATAGGAAAAATAATACATAATACCAGAATTGTATTTTTGGGTACTCTGTCTCCTTAAAAAAAATGGAATTAAGGCAGCTTCCACAGAGACGATTTTCTCTCATGATTTTTGTCGCAATGCGCCGGTGCTACAAGTCGCATGTATGTAGAGCCAATACTTTCCTATGAGTTCTTCCACATGAGCGATGTTTTGTAGGCTGCGACATTGCGAGACTAAAAAATGGCAGCATGCTTTATACAGCTGCGATTTACGATTTTTTGTAGCCCATCTTTCCCTATGGAGCCTTCCTATGTGTTGCATGAAAGCGCGGTCTTCATGCGGTGCAACTTTTACACTAGGAAATCTTACTGTACAAACACTAAAATAAGCCCTAGCAGGATAAAAAAAACCCCACATACATCACCTAAGAAGCGTTGTCCGGCTCCGCTGCGTCTTTTTCCCAGTCGTTGCTTTCAGGCATTTCTCCCCGGTCAGGACTTTTTTCTGTACAATGTATATGTTAAAAACAAAACCCAAATAATGGCAAAATTGTGTATTTTTTTCAATTCCACCCCATTTACATTTCTTTTAACTTTTTTCTAATAATATGATACATTAAAGGAGATGTCTCGAGGAAGCAGTTAATTTTTTTTTTTGCCCAGTCCCCCCCATTAAACATACATTACAAAGCCCCCCTGTAAATGACATTTCTAGCTGGTTTGTACTTACCGTTCCAGCGTTTCAGCAACTTATAAAAGTTTCCTCAAGATGGCCGCCGGCTCTTTCCCCGTCGCTCGCTGCAGCCCGACGTGCGCGCTCCCGAGACGCCGCCAGCTGTGTCTCCATGGCAACCGGACGCATCGCAGCCGCCGACCAGACGCCCCGCAGCCGCCGACCAGACAGCAGGTAACCGGCGCTAGCCCCCGGCTCCCCAGCGCTAGACCCTCAGCCCAGGTGAAGGCCCCGGAGCCCAGCGCTAGGTTCCGGAGCCCAGCGCTAGGTTCCGGAGCCCAGCGCTAGTTCCCCCGGCCTAGCGACAGCCCCCCCCGGCCTAGCGACAGCCCCCCCCCGGCGCAGCCCCCCCCCGGCGCAGCCCCCCCCCGACCCATCACTTACCTGGGAGGCTTCTCGGGGCTGCTGGGCTGGGCTGGGCTTCTCCGCTGGGCAGCTCCAGTTTCTGCACCTTCCTCTAACAGAGGATGGTGCAGAATGGCCGCTTCAGCGCGCTCCCGAGCAGTGACAGCTCGTCTGCGCATGCGCAGAAGAGCTGTAGCGGGGAGCACACTGAAGCGGCTCGTGCTGAATGGAGAAGACCGGACTGCGCAAGCGCGTCTAAAAAAGCAAGCTGCCAGCGAATTTAGACGGAACCATGGAGACGAGGACGCTAGCAACGGAGCAGGTAAGTGGAATAACTTCTGTATGGCTCATATTTAATGCACAATGTACGTTACAAAGTGCATTAATATGGCCATACGGAAGTGTATAACCCCACTTGGTTTCGCGAGACCACCCCTTTAAATATTATTAAAAAAAAAAAATGCTCATCTCACAAAACACAAACCCACATATGCCGGTGTCGACAGAAAATAAAGTTATAGCTATTGACAAGTGTGAAAAAATGAAAAAGGAACATTTGAGCAATTGCTGGTCTTTAAATGGTTAAAATCACACATCCACCATCTATCTGTAGTTGACAGAAAAACTTATTAAAGGAACACAGGTGATTTATATCTGGAAAGGGTTATGTGATTTTGTTTCATTTTTGCACATCTGGAGAAAGTACGTGATCCAAGTACAGTGATACCTTGGGTTAAGAGCGCCTCAGCTTACAAGCTTGACTTGAGAGCAGGCTCTCTCCCGAATTTTTGCTCTGATTTAAGAGCAAAAACTTGGGTTACAAGCCTTGCTCTCAATGGGGCCACCGCTGCTGCCTGCAATCCCTGCAGTGATTTTTGGGAAAGGGCTTAAATATAAGCCCTTCCCTGAAAATCATCCCTAGCTGTAGTAAAAAAAATATACACTCACCTGTCTGCAGCTGCTCAGGTGTGTCTAGCCGCAGCTTGTCCTCCCTGCATTTTTAATCCCCACCTGCTGAAAAGCTTCAGAGCAGTGCAGGGAAAACAAGCAGTGGCTAGACGCACCTGAGCCCCGGCAGACAGGTGAGTATATACTTTTTAATTTTTTTTTTTTTTTTTTTTTTTACTACAGCTAGGGATGATTTTCAGGGAACACCTTATATTTAAAGCCCCTCCCTGAAAAATCAATGTGGGGTGCTGGCATCCTTTTGCTTTCAATGGGGCAACGCTATCCCCATTGAAATCGGTGGGAGAGCTTCGCGATCCAGAATGGATTAATGGTTTTTTCATTCATTTCAATGGGGAAAATTGATTTGATTTATAAGTGTTTTGGGTTAAGAGCTCCGTCACGGAACAAATGAATCTCTTAACCCAACCACTGTAATATGAACAAGGCCAGTATTTCAAAATCTAACAACCTTGTGGGGTTTTCTCATGCAACGTTTCTAAACGTACATCAAAAATGGTGTAATTAAAGGTAAAATAGATCTTCAAAAAAGGATACTGTGGATGTAAACAACACATCAACAAAAGGGTTCCGATGAGGATGTCCAGAACCATTTTGAAGCAAAGGCATTGGATAGTGAAGCGAAATGCAGCCAAATACAAAGCTCTTGCTCCAGCTAAGTTGTCTGAAGACACAACGTCTCAGTCGTTAGCATGGATGGACTAGAACAGCAGATGACCATTTCAAGTGCTATTGCTATCTAGTGCAAATAGAAAGAAAAGACTCCAGTGGGATCACCACGCATTGGAAAAACATTGCATGATCAGATAAATTGAGATTCATGTTGTGCTCTGCTGATTGGAGGGGAGGAGTGGGGGGCACGCAAGCGGCATGACTTAATGAACCCTTATCATCAGTTGTTCAGAGCATATTGGTACGTCTATGTAATTTGTGGCAACTGCAAGATGCTCTCTTGTCCACATGGGCCAATATTCCTAAAGAAGGATTTCAACACCTAGTGAAATATATGCCGCAACAAATTTTTGTGGTTCTCAAGACTAAAAGGAAGTCCAATACAATGAAATATCAATGTACTTGATATGGTGCTCCCTAGAGTTCTTTCGACTCCCTCTCAAATACGTCCACTCTGGTGGTCACAAATGCTCAGCAGCTTAGTCCCACAACCTATATCATCTTGTAGAGCCTGGCTGAGGTTTCACCACAACCGGCCACATCAACAGGCAGAGAGAAATCTGATAGCATGCCACTTCTCTGACAAGTCTGAGGGTGCTTTTAGACAGAATGATTATCATTCAAAAAATTGTTCATTGAGCGAAAGTGATCCATAATTGGTCTGAACACGAGCCAATGATGAATGAGAATTGTTCACTTTTCGTTCGTCCTTCACTTAATGCAGACACAAAAACCATCGTTAGCACATTCACTTGTGGTTTGGTTTATACAGCGCTTGTTCAGTCTGCCTCATTCACTTATACAGCGAATGCAAAAGACTGAATGATTCTCATTTGAACGGACCAGCAATGCATTTGCCCATCTACACAAGCTGCACAAGAGCAAACAAGCGAGTGGTGACGTCACTCGCTCATTCAAACAATCGGCTCGTCTAAAAGGACCCTAAGACAGTTAAATTGAAAGTCACTGAGCTTGTTAGTTTATTGAACTTTTATTGCTAGTTTTTGTCTACTTAGATGGCTTAGCAGAAATTTAAGGGGTTGTCCCGCGGCGAAATCAAAAAATTTTTTTCTACATACCCCCACATTGTGCCCCGTTAAAAAACAATCCCTTTGTTATTTTAAAAAAAAAAATCGCTTACCTGCATCCCCGTTCGAGCAGTTTCTTCTTTTCTTCTTTTAAAGATGGCCGCCGGTCCTTTCCCAAGGTGCACTGCGGTTTTCTCCCATGGTGCACCGTGGATTATCTTCTCCTGTTTGGCGGTCCACTGCCGATTACAGCCACCTAATTGGCTGATCGGCACCACGTGACGGAGGCGGCGCTACGATGACCAAGCGCAGACCAGCTCTCCGGCACGAGCACGCCGGAGCGGCCCCATTCAACAGAGCAGAAGACCGGACAGCGCAAGCCCGTCTAAAGAAGGCTCAAGATACAGAAATTAGTCGGAGCCATGGAGACGGAGACGCCAGCAACGGAGTGGGTAAGTGTATAACTTCTGTATGGCTCATATTTAATGCACGATGTATATTACAAAGTGCATTAAAATGGCCATACAGAAGTGTATAACCCCACTTGCTGCCGCGGGACAACCCCTTTAGGTTATCATAGTCTGTTTTACTTAAGAGGCTTCTTTCCCATGCAGTGGCATAATCCAAGAGTGAAGAGTAAATGAGATGCTTTCACAGTGAGCTCAGGGCTTCAGAGCAGTTCTACATGCAACTGTATATAACTCAGAGATCCTTCAGAGAGGAAGTAATTGTGATGCATAAACAGGTAATAATAATAGTCATGCAGGTATCATATGTAGAATATTTGTAGGAAGGGATTATATTATATTATCTAGGGCATGGTTTGTCACAATTTATGAGAATATCAGATGCTTCTTGGATCCAACTGGTTGGTCTGGGAGAAAATTCTTTCCACCTTGCAATACTCCTATTTTTAGGACATTCTTATAAGATTAAATAGCTTTTTTTCCTTAAAATCTTCCAGCATTTGGGTAGTCAATACACAATTCTGTCTTCTAAAAATGCAGGAAAGGAATGGAAAACAGGTGAAACAAATACCAAAACGGTTTCTGTTTAAACACAATAAAGCTTTTTGTTCCATCCAGTGTTCGGTTTGATTGCCATTTTTATCGAACCTCGGGACAGAAAGGTCAACCGCACATTACAATAGTGTGAACAGAGCCCTATATTAAATCTAACAGGCAGCTTATTAGGCATCTGAACATGGGTACCCATTGGCACTAGAGATGAGCGAGTATACTCGCTAAGGGCAATTGCTCGATCGAGCATTGCCCTTAGCGAGTACCTGCCCGCTCGGGAGCAAAGATTCGGCTGCCTGCAGCGGGGAGCTGCGGGGGAGAGCGGGGAGGAACGGATGGGAGATCTCTCTCTCCTTCTCGCCCCCGCCCCCCCCCCCCCCCCCCTGCTGACTGCCGCAACTCACCTGTCAAATAATACAGAAGCTTGCACAGGAAGAAAAAGAGTTAGCGGCACTTGCCAGTAATCAACTATTTCTATGTACCAGTGTTTGAGTAGGTGAAAAAAAAATCACTTAGGTTGTTGCCCAAGTAAAATAATCATCCTATCCTGAGAACTAAAAATATATGTCATATAGTAAAAGTAGACCTTTATTCTAGAACATTCAGATGGAATTATCTATTCGTATGAACAAAGAATAAAAGGCAATACTCTTCAGAAATCACAGAAACGTCAAGTCTAAATGTATCTTTATTGTTATCTAAATAAAGCAAACAGGTTTCTTAGTGTTTAACGTGACAGTAGTAAGAAAATATCTGTACAATTCATTTTCATTTCAACAAAGGCTTAAAGTGACAACTAAAGAACGTGTGTAATGTTATACAGAACAAACAAGACGGAGTACGGCAACTAATAAAATACATTTTGTAGAAAAAGTTACACGGGTATTATAATGTCAAATGGAATATCTCCACAAGAGACCTTCAACTCCCCTGCTGGGATCCCCACTGAAGAATGGAACAAGTAATAACACTGTAGGTATATTTGGATAATCCAGGTAAGTGAAGACTCAAGACACTCGGTTCTGAATCTATATAACATGACAGGTAGATCAAATACCACCTTAAAAAGGAACGTCCACACTTGAACCTCTTCACATTTAAAAAGGAGGTATTCAACATTTTGTTCTAACTTCTTAATACCTTTAATAGCATTTGGGGTTGATAATTCTATCAAGCTTCAAATCCCCTGTATTGAGATATACAGTACATAGCATGGCAGCTTCCACTACAGGGAACTCAGGAGTTGTGCATTAAACTCCGAAAGAATGCAATGTGCAGGCCTGGCTCCCTCTAGTGGTGACTGCGGGCAGCCAAAATGCTTTTTTATATCAAATGTACATCTACAGATGGGATTGGGAACTCTGAACCGTAGATTAAGAAATTCATCAGCACTAAATTTTGGACCTAAAAACGACATGATGGAAAAAAAGGCAGAAACTTGCTTTAAGTCAAGTAGACATCAACACTCTTGTACGGTATTCTCATTCAACCCACTGAACCTGGTGACCGTACAGACTTTCTAAAAACACTTGTAACTGAAGGAGCTGCACAAGCTTCAATCAGAATGTAGGAAGATGTCAGACATAATAGTGGGCTTCTAGACAACACTTTTACAATGTTAGAGCTCATGCATGTGGCAGTTCGAGCACAGAGGCATATGGCGATGCATGGACTGTACTGCAGGTTCACAGTATGGAGCTGTAGACGCTCCATGCAGTACAGAATGCTGCCTTTTAAAAGACACCTTAATCCCCTTTAGAAAAAAAAACGCTACTAGGGTACAATGCTTCTGTATTACGGCATGCCAGAAAGCGTGTCACAAGACTTTCTTTTCTCATCATGGATTCTCATGGAATCCGTTTAGGGAAATATCCTGTGCGTCTATGTACGATCAAAGGCACATGAAATGACCCCCAAATGCAGCCATGTGTATGAAGCCTCTACAGGTGCTACAGACAATGATATTTATCAGCTTGTGTGGATTTAACGTTTGAAATGCTTGTACACAGTTTCTGAAGTCCAATGTCTTAATGCTGCTTGATGTTAAAAGAAAGGTGAAATTTGGCTGCTGAGGGACTAATTGTAAGGTATTTGGGTAAATCACATTATACTCTCCGAGTACTAAATGTACTTATTTTCTTAACCCCTCAACAGCTGAAAGAAAAACACACCCTTGAAAATCCACAGGGTCTACATCTGTGATGTAACATTTGGTGCTTCAATGGCCATTCAGAATGACCCCGAGGTTCTCTAAGGAATCCTCCAGTATGCACATTTCTTAAGTCTTTCTATAGTTTGAGAATACATGAGATTTCAGCTACAGTCAGCTAGTAGGAATTCAAAATCAACATATAAAATGAAACTGGTCAATACTGCACTTTGTAAGCATTTCACTTTTTTTTTACCCCTTTTAAAGAATAGAGGCAGAAGACCTCTGGATCTCTTTCACTGGTTAAAAGCAAAGAAAATACAATCCTAGGCAGCACTATGGAGCCAGGCTGAAGGGAGCCGGTCATCACTTCTGCATTTATAAAAAATGCCTAAACCAGTTATATGTATTTTTCAAAATGTATTCTGTTAAACTTTTTGCTAACCTAAAAAGAAGGTATAACATTTTCCCACCCCGCATGGTAGTTCCAGGCAAGCAGTCCGGATGGACTGTTGCTCCTGGAGGGACTACGTCTTTTAACGCCGCCCCACTCTGCTGTGGATGACACAGGAGACTGTGTATGTGCTGGAAGATCCTGTACCAGTGCCTGCGCGGTTCATCCGGCCTTTTTATGGGCAGATTCACCAACCTAAACTGCGCATGCGTCACTTATCACTCACTGATCTATAATCTGCGGTACCGCTTTTGAGCAGCATGTGGATGACGTCTCCTACAGTCTTCATATCATAGTGCCAGAGAGGGGTGGCCTTGGGGAACGTGATTTGGCCAGGATAGGCGGTCCCAACCCACCTTCTAGTCTACTAGCCAGGAATTAATACGCGACATGGGGAAAGTTATACCTTCTTTTTAAAAGGTATGCCCTCATTAATAAGTTTAACAAAATACATTTTGAAAGTCCAATTACTGCATTGTCTACTGGTGTCAACTGTTTTATGGACACAAAAGTGATCACAGGTTCCTTTCAATAAGTCAGCAAAGACTAGAACCCAAGAAATCCGAGCTAGTAAAAGCGAGGAAGCCCTTCAGATCGTGGATCATTAAAAAAAAACATCTTTACATCTTCTACAGTTCCATCCATGGTGGGTTAGTCTACCTGCATGTATCAATCTCTTTCAGGTCAGGAAATTCCTTAACGTGAAGTCCACTCTCAAACCCAAGGCAGCTTAGTGTGAACTCTATATCTGTGCAGGGGGTTTATGGAGCTCTGACTTACTATGAAGCTATAGGAAGAAAATAATCAGCACAGAATATTTAATCCAAAAAAGTAGAATGTTAAAGGGTAAAAAAATGTATGCAAAGTTTTAATTTTTTTTTTAAAGTTTACTAAAATCTGATGTGTCTTCATACTGTGCTATGACTGGTGGTAGAGGATACTTTTTCAGTAAATATAGATTGTTTTAGACAATACAAATAAAATACATACAAGGTGTAGCTATAGCGCTTAGATATTTCAAACTATGTTACAGGATAGTTTAGGTTATTTAGTAACGTTACAGAAGCAGAGAACCCGATCCTCAGAAGCCCACAGGCTGAGACATTCAGAAAATGAAGGTTAGTGTTAGGCGTTTCCGATAAGATATGTATAAATCCTTGACATTCCCCAATGTACAGTACAAAGATTGTGATTGTTCCCGGGAGAAATCTGACACTTAACAAATGACACTGGGGATCTGACTTTGCCGGCTCCGAGCCTCGCCCCCCACAGAACTACACACTGAGTAGGTGCCGAGACTTCTCTATTGTCTTAAAAGCATTCTCATTTTTAATACTGAAAAGATTTCTTATTTTACTTTCTGCAAAACACTTTCTCAAATCACTTATGATTAAGAACCAACTTTGCCAGGTTCCTCACATTCACATACATGCTGGCGGGGGCCATATCTGTATTGTCCTCAGTATCACATGCTGGTTTTTATTTCTTGTAAATGCTGCACAAAATGTTGGCGAATGCAAAGTTTTAAGTGATTGAATTCTGTTTAAATTTAAAGGGGTTTTCCAGGACTTTACTAGTTTTCAGGATAGTCGATTGTCAGGAGTCCGACACTTGGAAATCCTGCTAATCAACCGTTTGCCAGGACGACCATCACTATAGACAGAGTCGGAAGTAGTCAGCTCTGTTCACATTGCAAAGGCCTGGACTGGTATTGCAGGCACAGCTTCCATTGAACACAGTTGGAGCTGTGCCTGCAATACCAACCTGGGCCACTGCACTGTAGACAAAGCTGTCCGTTTCCTGCACTGTCAGGCCAACAGTTGATCGACAGGGTTCCTGAGCGTCAGTCCTCCACTGTTCAACTATTGATGACCCTTCCTGATGATCGTTAATAAGTAGTACACGCCTGAAAACTCATTTAAGTATGACAGATTTAACCAGTCTTACAGTCCATGTATAACAGAGCACACCAAACCCATTCTGCAACCCCCTCAGCATAATTACATGCAGTTGGCTCGGTGCATGCACAGAGATGAAGGAATCCTCCCACGTAAAGACAGAATGAAAACCAGCATTGAACTTGTTTCAGTAAAAACAGAGCTTTATCCAATTGGATACACAAAAAGCATGAGATCTACCATCGCATCATTGTTCGAATAAAGCTCAGTTAATCGGAAAGAGTGCAGTGCTGGATGTACATCTACATGTATGTTGTGGTATGAGGCAAAATGATGCTGAAATACGTTGAAAAAAAAAATATTTAATTTTTTTTTTTACACTATAAATTAGGAAAAACAGAGAGGTAGTCTGTGCTGCGCAGAGAAAAGTGGTTGGAAATATATGAAGCCCAACACTTGGACTGTCTCATGAGCCCTGAGAGGAGTCACCTCTACCAAGGAAGGTGTGATGCTCTCAGGAACCGTTCCCAGTCCAGGGAAAGACAAGCTGTGTCGAAGGCCTATGAGAGAGCAAAAAAGGGTAGAGACCCACCTCAAATGTGATTCTGCTGTATACGCGGTGGGCCTTACACCTGGTTAGTGAGAGACGCTACATGTTCGGAAGTGGCCACACAGCCAGGGTTTCATTCTGATGTTCTTGCACTGAAGTGAATAAAGTTGGCAGAAGCCAGGTTTCGACCAGAATCCAGTGTCTTGCAATAAATTTCTTGTCCGTGCCAACCATCGTACCCAGAAAGATGGCAATCCAGTGAGCTGACTAACCCCCAAGTTGTCACTCCATATATACTGTATCTCACACATACTCTATAAAACCAGCTATCACTGCAGCGTTTTGCCCCATTCCACATCACACAAGCGAATTTATATAACTTGCCTGGAACTGTAGAAACAAGTTAGTTTTAAAGGTACCCAATAGCAATATGGTTAGGAATAAAACGTAGACCATGAAATGTCCCAAATATAATACATTAAAAGGGATTTCCCACCATAAAATGGATAGAGGATAAACATCCGATGGAAGAGAATGGTGCAGGACCATGCAGGCATACCATTGCTGCATTCTCATAGAGCATTCAGGAAGCACGGATTTCAGGATTGGTAGGGATTAGAGATGAGCGAGCACCAAAATGCTCGGGTGCTAGTTATTCGAGTCGAGCTTTTCGCAATATTTGAGAGCTCTATTCGAGTAACGAACCCCATTGAAGTTAATGGGAGACCCGAGCATTTTTGCAATTCACCTGAAGGGTGCAAAGCTTTTTTTTTCTCTCTCTCTCTCACGTCACAGCAGGAAGTGGTAATGTGGGGAGGGGTCAAAATGGGGAGGGGGTCGAACACGGCGTGGTACTCGCTCGAGTAACGCGCACCATCAAGTAGGCTAATACTCAAACAAGCATCAAGCTCAGACCAACATGTTCGCTCAACTTTAGTAGGGATCCAGATGGTCGGACTCCCAGTAATTCAACACTTATCCCCTATCCAATGTACATGGATTAAATATCATTAATAGGAAAACCCCTTTAAGAAGGGTCCATTATTAAGTAATCAAACCACAATGCCCAGTTGGGTTGAATGAGGCAACTGAACAGTGTTTGCCTTATTATTGCCAACATCTACACAGCAGACTGCTAGTATAGAGGAAATATCAGTAATATCGGAGTGATATCTGGGTTGGAGTAGTTGGAATCCTTAAATCCCAATGTAAAACGTAATCCATTTTGGGGAAAAGAAACTATTTGTGCCTTCCATTATTTCTAAATAAAATACACATTTTTTACACCATATTAATTCACACTTGTGCAACGCTGTTTTCCCAATACCTACGTAAGTTCACGTGCGCTATATTTTATAACTAAACTATGGTAAAATAAATCTTAAGTTTGTCCAGTGTACTTGTAGAGACAGACACACAAAAACACAAAACATTCATTTGTTCATAGGCTATATAGCAGCAAAGCAGTGATGTAAAAGACATAAAAGTAGTAAAAACACGGCAACAATAAAAATAGAAGTAACCTACAAAAGATTTGTTCTTCGCCTCTTGGGTTGCCAAGTCCCGTGCTCTTCACACATTTGTGCTAAGCATTGTAGATCTAAACTATTAAAATACTTCCTTTGTGGCTAAAGAAAGGGCTATTGGAAGCCGGCCTGTAGGAATGGTTCGGGAGAAGCTGTAACATATTCACTTGTCCCTACAATATAAACGACAGCAGCTATGTAAACCTTCTCCCAGACACAGCTGACCTATAGTAGGGGAACTACTTCTTTATGTACTTTCACAGGGGAAAGTGCTGGTGACACACATAGGGATCCTGAAAGGTGATGGCGGACAAGCGGGAAGGTCAGGACAGCACAGTAAGAGTAACCGTTCCTTTTGTCCTTTTCAGAATAGCAACTGCCTCCTCGTGAGTCACACCTTCCAAGCTCTGTCCGTTCACGGCAATGATCTGGTCCCCTCTGTTTAGGCGACCGTCTTCAGATGCTGCCCCCTGAAACAAGGGGTAGAAAAGATATCATATAGTTAGAAAGACATAAAACTGGGGCAAGAATGTAGAAAACTGAACAATCAGATATAGCACAGGTCTTCTGATGAGGATGGCCAACCGTCAAGAAATGCCCAAAAGTCCATAAAAAAATGGAAACTTTTACCAGCGTCGGTGAAAAAAAAATAGGAGATGCGGCTGAATATTTTTTGAGGCTGTATTGATCATTAATAACTTCAGAAGGGTCGGTGATCCGGGGATTATTCTAATTACCAGATTGGAGTCAGGAAGGAAGTTTTTTCCCTTAAATGGGGAAAATTGGCCTCTACCTCATTGTTTTTTGTTTTTTTTACTTCCTCTGGATCAACATTGCGGGTTAATAGGCTGAACTGGATGGACATATGTCTTACAGCCTTACATACTATGTATTTGAGCAGGTCGTTATGACAGTAATTATCATTTTACAGCTGACAGTAAATGCTGGTAATGACACCGTATCAGTATCTGAGCCATAAATATGCATGACTTATAATCTATCATCCATTATAGTTTCCCACGTTGCCCATAAAAAATAAGTTCTCCAGAAAATAAAAAAGAAAAGTTCAACCTGCTTCTGATCCTCTTCTGAGTAGTATGGGGCTTATTTAGGAAGTCTCTTCTGCTAGATTCGTGGTGTAAGTTCTGCTGGGAAACGGTGTACTATTTTTACAAGTATCTACAACTGATTTACGCCAAAAGGAATAAAAAAAAAAAAAAGAATGCCAACTTTTTATTCTCATGAATGTGGGTGTGGCCTCTGTATATCGGATGTTTCCTAAACAATTAAGAAGCTGAATGTTAGAAAACAGGAGCAAATAGTAAGCGCAGATTAGACCAAGGAAAATGTGGTCTAAATAGGTAATGGTTGGCACTTTTTAGGGCGCTCACCATGTATTTGTGGAGTTTGGCGCAATTGTATTGCACAATCTTTCAACCCCTCAGGTAAATCCTAATCACAGTCAGAAAACGTAATTTAGTTTGGTGCATTTTTGTGGTTTTTGGCGCCATTGGGTATTTTTTGGTGCATCTATCGTCAATCTGGCGTTTGCATTGATCTTGTATACATAAACCCTTATTTATATGAATGGGATAACATTCCTTATAAGGCTGTGAACCTCACAGCGCAGACACTTGCTGTAAAAATCACCTGAGCACGAACTCCGAGGTCAATTTTGAGCAAAATCAATTAAATTCCTATTTTGGCACATCTGGCCTAAATTGTGGTGCAGCTCAGCTTCCTAGGCCTCTGGTGACCGTTTCCCGGCCCGCATGGACCTCCTTAGTAAATGTTGTCAAACTGTGGAGCATTTTGACAATGTTTGGTGCATCTACTAATTTTTCTAGTGCTTCTAAATATTCACCACATTTACAAGCGCCGTTCACCTCTTTCATAAATCTGGCGTAGATTACAGGCGCTAGTATAAAACTTGCACAAATTACGCCTTTATTGATAAATGAAGGTTCACACAGCTCAGTAATGCTGATGATTTACAGCAGCAGAATTAGCAGCATTTAAGAAATCCATCTACAAGCTGCCGAGAAAATCTGTTACGTAAATTGAACCTGCACTGAGAAGTTTGAATCCACAGCTTGTAATTTTATGTTGGGGGATTTTCACAGCGGATTTCGCTCCATTTGGCGAGGATCTTCCACTGCAGAAAATCTGCAGAGAACATACCCTTATAACACTGTTTCTTGCTGCCACCTTCCACTGGCAGCACATGCCCCCCCTCCATAAAGCCCCCAACTTTCACTCCATTTCTCTCTTTGATTAATTTGTTGACTATTCCTTACTTTTACAGTCTATGGAGAATGTGATGCTAATGTGAACGGGGTCTTTCGGATCAGTTTTCTGTTTACCTTGCTAAAAACAGTCTTCACGTAGATGGGAAGATCACCGTGTGGGCTCCCATAACCGCCAACAATACTGAAGCCAAGTCCATCTGGTCCTCGGTCAAGAATGATTGTCTTGTATTGAGGAGGTCTAATATAAAAGCACACAGAATTAGACTATGCAATACAAGAACGTATAATATTTACATTGCAACATTCAATTAAAATCAGACTGACGGCAGACAAAGACCATACGGTCCACCTAGCCTGCACTTCACAGAAAAGTTTTTGCAACTTCACACTAAAGAAGTTGAATACTTGGGGTAGTCTTTAGATTTTTTTCTGTAATTTCTTAATTAAAGGGTTGTTTTACCAAGTCAACCCCAACTCTCAAAAGATTAGTAGCTCATACTGGTGTAGACCATGAAGCATTCAACAATTATCTTATAGTGCAGGGGAAGTGGTCACTGCCGGGGTAATGTAGAATGGTGGTGTGCATTCAGATGGGCGATTGTGTAATACAGTCCACTGTCAAGACCGACCAAGCAGGAGACCCAATTATGGAATCATATATCAATTACATGATATTAAGGCATAACGTTGCTCCATAGGCTGGTAAAAAAAGGTAGACAACCCCTGTCTAAGGTTACCTGACATCTATATTATTTGTTAATCAGCTTTTTTAGGCACAGATATATTTCTGGGTTTGAAGTGGGCTTATCACCCGCCCAGATGGGACCCAAGTCATATGATCTCCTCTGATCTCTACTACCATACATGCCCAGACCCAACTTCAAAATGGAAGCGGCCTGGTAAACGGCTCAACTAGCCATTGTACATTCTGCTCAAGATGAGGCAGAGAACGTAGAAAGGGATCTTTGAACTGCCCATGGCTTGTCACCAATGCAGAGACCACTGGTGGCCATGTCTGTTACTAACAGGATTTAAACAATCAAAGGCTTCTAGGTTGCTAAATAACTAGATGATTGTTTGGATTAATTATATTTGACTGCTCAATATCAATGTAAAAAGGGGACAAATAAAGTTGTATGCAGATTTCTACATGGGTTCTCTTGGTGGCATGCGGCGTAACCTCAAGAGATACACTGGGAACAGAAGTGTACATGATCGCCCATCGAGGGAGCACAAAGCAGGAGAACAAATGTATCAGTGTGTTCTAAATGAGAAAACAGCTCATCAAAGCAGTTGTGTTCTGATGGAAGTGAGGAAATCATGTCAGTCACAACCATCAAACACAGGATTGTAGCCAGTGGCTTGAAGGGATGGGTTACGAGCAGAAAACCATTGCACATTAATAATAATAAAAAAAAGAACAAAGGCTATTGTGGGCTAAAAAAAGCTAAGTGGCCGGACCACTAGTCAATGCAAGAAGGGTCTTTTTACAGATGAATCAAAGTTTGAGGTTCTTGGGGGTGCAAGAGGTAAAAAATTAATTTGTCATGCAACAAATGGCTGTGTGCTTCCTACTTTCATCCAGCCTACAGTGGAGTACAGAGGAGGTTCCATTATGGTCTGGAGAGGTTTTGGAGGTGGTGTGGTTGGTGACTGACATTATAAGAAGAAAAAACAGGCTTAAAAGAATTGAATATCACCTATCCCAGCCACTCCCCGTCCAGCGCTGCAGCCGCAGTCTCTGTTGCAGAGAACCCGGAAAAAGCGGCAGGGAGTCTTGTGCCGTTCACTGTGCACATGACCACTCAGCCACTTACAGGCTTCAGTGGCCATGGAAGAATCACCGTTGAAGCCTGTGAGTGGCCAAGCAGACATGTGCCCAATGAATAGCCCGTGACCGCCCGTTGCTTCTACCGGGTTCCGTCCGTTGGGCAATGGGACTGCAGTGCTGGACGGGGATCGGCTGGGATAAGCCAGCCTTCACTTTTTTTCCATTTTAAGACCAGTTTACCATTTTTTAATGTCCCTTTAATGTTCAGTAGTCTACAGTTAGTTTTATAGCTTATTTTGTTGTCGTGCAGAACTGCAACAAAAAAAAACCTACATGTTTGAGAAATAACAGAAGCATTGCATGTTTGTCTTCTCATTTGCTGCAATTTCGCAATAAAACAGATTTTGGTAAATATCCCCTAAAAAGCAGCGTGGGTGAGATAATAGGAATTTACAAATTCTGGCTCATAGAATGTGTGGACCTCGTGTGAAACAATACATACCCCAAGTCATCTTGCAGTATACTGCTGGAAGCAAGTCCAGAAAAGCTGACTGCAGTGCCCACATGTTCCTGTTGTTGACCAGTGACCACGCTCACGTCTCCGCCAGCCACAACCTGAGATGAGAAATATACATTAATGGCTCTACCGGGGTTTATATGTTCTTGTATACAACTTGTTTCCATTTTAATAAGGACTAGAGATGAGCGAACGTACTCGGATAAGCACTACTCGTCCGAGTAATGTGCTTTATCCGAGTACCGCTGTACTCGTCTTGAAAGATTCGGGGCGCTCCGCTGCTGACAGGTGAGTCGCAGCGGGGAGCGGGGCAGAGCGGCCGGGAGAGAAGGAGAGAAAGATCTCCCCTCCGTTCCTCCCCGCTCTCCCCTGCAGCTCCCCGCTCCGCAGCGCGTCCCGAATCTTTCAGGACGAGCGGGGAGGTACTCGGATAAAGCACATTACTCGGACGAGTAGTGCTTATCCGAGTACGTTCGCTCATCTCTAATAAGGACCGTTTTGAATTTAATGAGCATAAGACCATTATGATCTCTGAGAGTGGCTCCTGTAACACTCCGTTATCACATAACTCTGGAGCAGCCCGCAGTACAGAAAGTACATGATTACGTGTCCATTAAAAGCATTGAATGGACTTTTGCCATGTTAAGCTATACTGGTATTAAAGGGAGATAGAGGACAGCAGTTCTAGGTCACTGTACTATTACTCACTGCCTTTAGATAGGACTAAAGAGTAGAACAAGTGCAGTATGATAAGTGCTACTACTGAAGAGTCAGAGGTATAATGGGAAATGAAGCCTACAGGGCTGCACATAAGATCCCGCTAGGGAAACCACATCACTGCGGATGAAGGAGCCAAAATGGAAAACTGAATAAGGGCAAAAACACTGCTAAAGTACTTCTTTAAGAGCTATGATGATTCATCGGGCCACCAACTTCCACAAACCAGGTACAAGTCTCAGGCCACAGTAGAGAGAAGTTCATTCGTTGCTTGCTTTAAGCGAACTTCACATTGTTTTTAGGATGGCGTTGAGCCTATCCATCCTGGGCTTCCATACCCAAAAATAGTATTCAAAAGAACAATAATCAGAGCCCACTGGCCTTAATAAGTCATACGAAGACCTAAAGGTGCAAACAACTTTGGTCCCCATTTGACCAGGTTTTCATATATTTGTTGTGGTTTTGAAGACAACATAGCATAGTCAACTAACATAGCATAGTCAACTAAGGCATTTTGGCCTCCAACGTAAATGGAAATGAACAGAAGTCACGCTACATGGAGATCAAAGTTGGCATAGATACATTAAATGGCTATATTGTGGCTTCCATCTGAATACCATTATCCGGCACTCAGCTAGAACCCTGTAATGGAAACTATTGTCGGGGTTCCAAACTCGGTATGAGCCCAGCTTTAACCATTACCGGACTTCTGGCATAACAGAGAACACAGACTGTGACTAAGTGCCTAACACGGTCATCACTAAAGGGTATAGGGGGCTTTTGAATCTGTAACATCCACCTTCTCCCTCTCTAGACAGCACTGTAAGGGTTCTTTTACAGGAACCGATCCTTCTTTGTACGAGTGGGTGAAACCTCTGCTAACTCGCTCGCTCTTGTGGTGCCTCTGTAGATGGTCAGATACATTGTTGGCTCGTTCAAATGAGAATCCTTCAGTTGCTGTATAAGTGGATGGAAGGGACTGAACGAGCGCCGTTTAATCCGAACGAGAAGTGAACGAGCCAACGATGATTTTTATGCCTGAAGAAACTGAGTGACGAACGAGAAGCGAACGATTCTTGTTGGCTGTTCAGTCGTTGGCTCGCGTTTAGATCGAACAATATCGTTCGCCTTTACTCGTCTGAACTGATTATTTCAGAAACACATACGCTTTTAACCCTAAAACTCCGGAGCAGTTTCTGAAATGTGTTTAGTCTTTCTAAATATTGGACTGTTTACTTAAGGAAGTTCCCCTGTAATATGTACGTTGTCTAACGGTGCTTCCTGGAACCTGCCAAAGTGTCAAGTAAAAACCCTATAAATATATATATATATATTTGAATAGTAGAGGTTGACGTAGCTCCATTGTTGATCCAGGAGGAAGCAGCTCTTGTTTTGACAATGGATTAACGTGATCTGCATGAATAACATTAAACAATGCTGGAGCACGGTACCTGCAGTTGGATTGTGCCCGTGGCGTTCTTCAGGAGGCTGACCGCCTGAGAGTGACTCATTCCTTCGGTTGACGTCCCACAAATGCTAACAATCCTGTCACCAACCTTTGTGCATCAAGAGAAATAAAAAAAAGTGGTTATAAAGAGAGAGAGAAAGAAAGCAAGCGTGCCAATCAGAGTCCTGGGTCACCATAGTAACACAATATACCCATTGTCAGAGAATTGTAGACTCGGATCGCAGAACTCCAGGCAAATACAGTGAGAGGAATAGATGTCATCATCCGTTTTATCAATGGGAACTGGTGTCTTCGGGTTTCATTAACAATTACTTTGTTATTTGAATGATTTCAGGCACATTTTAAAAGGAATGTGTCAGCTATATAAAGGAATGTGTCACCTATATAAAGGAATATGTCAGCTATATAAAGGAATATGTCACCTATATAAAGGAATATGTCACCTATATAAAGGAATGTCACCTATATAAAGGAATATGTCACCTATATAAAGGAATGTGTCACCTATATAAAGGAATGTGTCAGCTATATAAAGGAATGTGTCAGCTATATAAAGGAATATGTCAGCTATATAAAGGAATGTGTCACCTATATAAAGGAATATGTCAGCTATATAAAGGAATATGTCACCTATATAAAGGAATATGTCAGCTATATAAAGGAATATGTCACCTATATAAAGGAATATGCCAGCTATATAAAGGAATGTGTCACCTATATAAAGGAATATGTCACCAATATAAAGGAATATGTCAGCTATATAAAGGAATATGTCAGCTATATAAAGGAATGTGTCACCTATATAAAGGAATATGTCAGCTATATAAAGGAATATGTCAGCTACATAAAGGAATATGTCAGCTATATAAAGGAATATGTCAGCTATATAAAGGAATGTCACCTATATAAAGGAATATGTCACCTATATAAAGGAATGTCACCTATATAAAGGAATATGTCACCTATATAAAGGAATGTGTCACCTATATAAAGGAATGTGTCACCCATATAAAGGAATGTGTCAGCTATATAAAGGAATGTGTCAGCTATATAAAGGAATGTGTCAGCTATATAAAGGAATGTGTCAGCTATATAAAGGAATATGTCAGCTATATAAAGGAATGTGTCACCTATATAAAGGAATATGTCAGCTATATAAAGGAATATGTCAGCTATATAAAGGAATATGTCAGCTATATAAAGGAATGTGTCACCTATATAAAGGAATATGTCAGCTATATAAAGGAATATGTCACCTATATAAAGGAATATGTCACCTATATAAAGGAATGTCACCTATATAAAGGAATATGTCACCTATATAAAGGAATGTGTCACCTATATAAAGGAATGTGTCAGCTATATAAAGGAATGTGTCAGCTATATAAAGGAATATGTCAGCTATATAAAGGAATGTGTCACCTATATAAAGGAATATGTCAGCTATATAAAGGAATATGTCACCTATATAAAGGAATATGTCAGCTATATAAAGGAATATGTCACCTATATAAAGGAATGTGTCACCTATATAAAGGAATGTGTCACCCATATAAAGGAATGTGTCAGCTATATAAAGGAATGTGTCAGCTATATAAAGGAATGTGTCAGCTATATAAAGGAATATGTCAGCTATATAAAGGAATGTGTCACCTATATAAAGGAATATGTCAGCTATATAAAGGAATATGTCAGCTATATAAAGGAATATGTCAGCTATATAAAGGAATGTGTCACCTATATAAAGGAATATGTCACCTATATAAAGGAATATGTCAGCTATATAAAGGAATGTGTCACCTATATAAAGGAATATGTCACCTATATAAAGGAATATGTCAGCTATATAAAGGAATATGTCAGCTATATAAAGGAATATGTCAGCTATATAAAGGAATATGTCACCTATATAAAGGAATATGTCAGCTATATAAAGGAATATGTCAGCTATATAAAGGAATATGTCAGCTATATAAAGGAATATGTCACCTATATAAAGGAATGTGTCAGCTATATAAAGGAATGTGTCACCTATATATTGTGTATGAACTAAACCATATAGAGATGTCAAAACAGAATGAAACTTTCTCTGTGCGATTAGAACGCTGATACAAGTAAGTGGTTACAATATCAGAGCAAAAGGATCATATATTGAAGAACTCTGACCCCTTGAAGGGAGGCTCTAGTACCCTGTTGTACTGCCCCTAGCTTGGATACAAGATGTGATACAGGCGGGCATGGAGGCTCTAGTACCCTGTTGTACCGCCTCTAGCTTGGATACAAGATGTGATACGGGCAGGCATGGAGGCTCTAGTACCCTGTTGGGCTGCCCCTAGCTTGGATACAAGATGTGATACAGGTGGGCATGGAGGCTCTAGTACCCTGTTGGGCTGCCCCTAGCTTGGATACAAGATGTGATACAGGTGGGCATGGAGGCTCTAGTACCCTGTTGTACTGCCCCTAGCTTGGATACAAGATGTGATACAGGTGGGCATGGAGACTCTAGTACCCTGTTGTACTGCCCCTAGCTTGGATACAAGATGTGATACAGGTGGGCATGGAGGCTCTAGTACCCTGTTGTACCGCCTCTAGCTTGGATACAAGATGTGATACGGGCGGGCATGGAGCTCTAGTACCCTGTTGTACTGCCTCTAGCTTGGATATGGGCATGCATGGAGGCTCTACTACCCTGCTGTGCCACCTCTAGCTTGGATACAACATGTGATACGGGTGGGCATGTAGGCTCTAGTACCCTGTTGTACTGCCTCTAGCTTCGATATGGGTGGGCATGGAGGTAGTCACCCTTAAGGGGTATTCAGGCTTTTCACAAAAGGCAACCTATCCTCTGGACATCATTAGTTGATTGACGGGGTTCCATTGCTCAGGATCTCCATGCATCAGCTGTACAACCGGCCAGCTGTCAGTGCAGCATGGCAGGACATAGTAGTCAGAGGTCAGGGGAGGAAGAGAAAACGCCGGATTCCCTCCAACTGAAATCAATGAGATTGCTGCGTTTCTATGCTTGAGACCAGAATATCCGGACTATCCAGTATGATTAATAAATACAATAGGTTATTTTCAAATGACACATTTCCTTTAAAGGGGTATTCCAGTCAGAACATTTATCACCAGTCAGAACATTTATCACCTATACACTGGATCGATTAAGAGGGGACTTTTGTCCCCCACCCCCAAGATGCACAATCGCGGCGAGGAGATGTTTGATGGAAACAGCTGAGCATAGGCATTGTTTTGCAAGATTGTCCTTAAATATCAATTAGTAGTTTAATTCTGGACTTGCATATTGTTCAAGATGGGAAAAGTATGTGGCAAAAAAGTTCACTACGTTTGAATGGGGCTTTGAAAACTCTGGCGGGTGATCTGTGCCAATTCCGCAAATCAAATCCATCCGTGGACATGATGCCTTATGCAACATGCAGACATGGCAGATTTACAGTGTGAATTTGGAAATGGGGGGGCTTCAGTGAAAAACATTGAAGTGGAATTCAGGGCACACTGTGGATTTTTTCAAATTGCAGCATGCACATTATATTTTAGGTTTTTACAGCAGATTTCATGCTTTACAGCGGTAAAATGGTGATAAAGCAGAGGTCAGTCTTACAGATTACCTGCTACTATTTGTTAATGTACAGAATAGGTGATTTTGAGTTTTACAATATGTTTTATTAGCCTATTCTGTATATTTTTCTTACAAGCTGCTCTTCTGCTCTGAAGCCGGGGCTGAGAAATCCATCTACACCTATCTGCATAACAGTATACGGCGCTCCAGATGTGTCCGCACCTGCTCTCTATGGAACAGCTGCACACACAACTGTTCCCGTATTACAGTACATTAATAAGTGTCTCTATTATACACTCTGTCAAAAAACAACTAAATCGAGCACCTAGGAGTTGTCAGATTCTAATGAGACTTTGTGTGCATTTAATATAAGTGACTACAGTATCAGATCAAAAGGATCATTTAGTGTGGAAAACTAAACAATTGAAGGGAGGCTCTAGTACCCCGTTGTACTGCCTCAAGCTTGGATACAAGATGTGATACGGGCAGGCATGGAGGCTCTAGTACTCTGTTGTACTGCCTCAAGCTTGGATACAAGATGTGATACAGGCAGGCATGGAGGCTCTAGTACCCTGTTGTACTGCCTCAAGCTTGGATACAAGATGTGATACAGGCGAGCATGGAGGCTCTAGTACCCTGTTGTACTGCTACTAGCTTGGATACAAGATGTGATACAGGCAGGCATGGAGGCTCTAGTACCCTGTTGTATCGCCTCAAGCTTGGATACAAGATGTGATACAGGCAGGCATGGAGGCTCTAGTACCCTGTTGTACTGCTACTAGCTTGGATACAAGATGTGATACAGGCAGGCATGGAGGCTCTAGTACCCTGTTGTACTGCCTCTAGCTTGGATACAAGATGTGATACGGGCGGGCATGGGGGCTCTAGTACCCTGTTGTACCACCTCCAGCTTGGATACAAGATGTGATACAGGCGGGCATGGAGGCTCTAGTACCCTGTTGTACTGCTACTAGCTTGGATACAAGATGTGATACAGGTGGGCATGGAGGCTCTAGTACCCCGTTGTACCGCCTCCAGCTTGGATACAAGATGTGATACAGGCAGGCATGGAGGCTCTAGTACCCTGTTGTACTGCTACTAGCTTGGATACAAGATGTGATACAGGCAGGCATGGAGGCTCTAGTACCCTGTTGTACTGCCTCTAGCTTGGATACAAGATGTGATACGGGCGGGCATGGGGGCTCTAGTACCCTGTTGTACCACCTCCAGCTTGGATACAAGATGTGATACAGGCGGGCATGGAGGCTCTAGTACCCTGTTGTACTGCTACTAGCTTGGATACAAGATGTGATACAGGTGGGCATGGAGGCTCTAGTACCCCGTTGTACCGCCTCCAGCTTGGATACAAGATGTGATATGGGCGGGCATGGAGGCTCTAGTACCCTGTTGTACCATCTCTAGCTTGAATACAAGATGTGATACGGAAGGGGATGGAGGCTCTAGTACCCTGTTATACCGCCTCCAGCTTGGATACAAGATGTGATACGTGCGGGCATGGAGGCTCTGGTACCCTGTTGTATGGCCCAGGTGGCAGGCAATAAGTCAATATGACCATCCAGCTTCTCACATCCCAATAATGTGCCCCTCTCAGACTCCGGTAACGTGCTGAAGAGGCGTCTAGTGGTCAACAAGCTCTACACAAGTGGAAGAAGAGGTCACTACACACAAGGAGCCTCCGAGAGCCTCTTATAGGCAAAGGAGGAACCATTTTTAGGGCCTCCGATGACAAGACCGTTCATCTAATCACCACAACTCTCATCATTTACAGATCTGCCTGAGATATAACTGCATGCCAAGTTATGCTGCAAAATGACAATTTTTTCTAGGGATGCAATTCTTTTTTTTTCCTACGAGTGTAATAATTTATTTTCAAGAGCCCTGTGCCCCCCATCCCCATGTGTTTTACTTCTCTCCCACCCTACTAATATGCTGCCGTCCCCGGGAACTGTGAAGAAGACGTTCTATTCTGCAGACTGCCTTTCCCCTCGCAGCGCTCGCTCCCAGTCAGCCTCGATAGGGCAGGGGCTCAGTGCATCGGGCTGTGACATATAGTACTGTATATCCGATGCACTGAACAACTAAAATATATATAAATAAGGTGGATTTCTCCCTGTGACATATAAACACACTTCTAACCATAAAATACTGTCTGCGCCTCTTAGTTTTTGTTTTATAGGTATCATCATTCACATAACTCAAGAATGAAATTAAGTTTAACATTTCCTTCCCATGTAATTGTCTCTGAGAATTACTCCAAGTTCTTAAAAAGATGTCTGAAGGAACAAGATATGAAGTTTAGTGACGCTCTAGCTGGTGGATCTTCCCCAAGCTTATAAACCCAAAATTTCAAAGAAAACTGGAACAATTCTTCAGTGTTTTATCTTTGCAAAGTCATGGTAAAAATGGGAGAATGAATGAAGAGAAGAAAGCACTGGTGAAATCTGAGTTTATACTGCCATCTGGTGGTCAAGTCACAGTTTGCTAAACAGCTTTTACTTAAGTGTTATCGGAGTGTTACATTCCTAACAATGGAGGGAAAATTATTCTTAAAAAGGCAAATTCTGGTATAAAACAAGCACTGTTTGCCATAGTCATTCAGGAGATCTTCAGCGCCATGTCACTTCACGCATGTTGTTCAGTGTGACACACATCTGTATTGTTTATATATGGCCAAAGTCCGCAGGAATGGGGGGGGGGGGAGGGGGGGGGGAAGGATATTATTCCTACAGGTATTGTCCCACAAAGTGAAATTATCCCCTATCCACAGCATAGGGGAGAACTATCTGATTGGTGGGGGTCTATCCATTGGGATCCCCAACCATCATGAGAACAGGGGTCCTGAAGGTCCCTGTATGTATGCAGCGGTGGTCTTGCATTAACCCTACTGCTCTATTAATTTCAATGGGAGTTCAAGCACTTGTTTATTTCCAGCACTCCCACTGAAATGTTTTGGTGCAGTTTTTTTTTTTTTTTAACTTAAAACCAGGAATGAACTTAAGACAAGTGTAAGAAGTAGCTATGCTTTATATTTTCCCTCCCTTCATCATGTGCACTTGACTTTGGCTTCAAAAACGGCATCACAAAGACTAGTCAAAGCCTGCATATACATGGCCACTAGAGATGAGCGAGCCTACTCGGCCACGCCCCTTTTTCGCCCGAGTACCGCGATTTTCGAGTACTTCCGTACTCGGGCGAAAAGATTCGGGGGGCGCTGTGGGTGAGTGGGGGGTTGCAGCGGGGAGTGGGGGGGAGAAGGAGAGAGAGAGGGCTCCCCCCTGTTCCCCGCTGCTACCCCCCGCTCCGTCACGCCTCCCCCCGCCCCCTGAATCTTTTCACCCGAGTACTGAAGTACTCGAAAATCGCGGTGCTCAATCGAGTAATTACTCGAAACGAGTATATTCGCTCATCTCTAATGGCCACCCTTAGGATCTAAATGACCATTTACTGATATATATATAACCCCTTTTTCATATGTTCAATATTGTAATGCACAAAGAGAGATGGATATTTGGGACTTGGGCAGAAAAGTGACAAATTAGGTTTAACACTAAGGTTCTGCCCATGGGCAGGGAAATACATGTCACCATTACACAGTAAATGGGAAACTACTGGGAACACTGACATGGCAGAGGACTTGGGGATTTAAGTTAACGTTAAGCTTAACTGGGGCAACCAGTGTCAGGCGGCTGCAGCCAAGGCACATAGTATCATGGGGGGCATCAAAACAGGTCTAGGGGCACATGAGGAGAACATTGTTCTTCCTCTTTACAAGTCACTGGTCAGACCACACATGGAATATCGTGGACAGTTTTTGGCAGCGGTACTCAGGAGGACATATCAGAGCTGAAGCGGGTACAAAGGCTGGCAACTAAAGTAATAAATAGAATGGACAGGCTACAATACCCAGAGAGGTTAGCAAAATCGGGACGTCTGAGCAGCGACCTAATAACTATGTATAAATACATCAGGGGACAATACAGGGATCTCTCCCATCATCTATTTATACCCAGGAGGGCGCCCTCTACATCTAGAGGAAAGAAGGTTTCTACACCGATATAGAAGGGGGTTCTTTACTGTAAGAGCAGTAAAACTATGGAACTCTCTGCCTGAGGCGATTTCTTCCTGCGACTTCTGTGCAATTCTGAGATGGACAGAACTCGCCGGGAAAAAGAAACCATTCATTTGAGTGGGATAATTCACACAAACGATTCTTCTCTTGGACCAATATTCCGCGTTAGAATGACTGCTGCATGTCCTATTTTTGGGCGATTCTTCATTGAATGGGCGAATCAACCATTATTTTCTATGAAAGCATGAAAAAAAAAACGCATCGCACTCAAATGCCATGAACTTTACATGTGAGTGAGGCATTTTTAACACAAGTTGGTATGAAAAACATGAGTGAAAAACACAATGAAACAGCAGGAAAAAAATCGCACTGGAAAACGGTTAGTTTTTCACTGACCAAAACTGCCCTCACCTGTGTGAATACAGCCTTAGCCTCCTCCACACAGGCGTTTTTGTACAGCGGTTAGTGCTAAGCTAAATGCTGTACAACTGTCCCATTAATTTCAATGGGGCTGCTAAAAACACAGCATTTTCAACGCTACACTTTAAAAAGCGATGCATGTTCCATCTTTGGCCGTTTTCAGGACTGCGTCATCCATTGAAATGAAAACGTGGCACAAATTGGCGCCGCATTTTTGACTGCGCTAAACACAGCGCTAGCTATACTACCTAAAAAAAAACGTTACCCACCTAGCTGGTGCCAGGTCACTTGTTATCCCCGACAGAGCATCTCTTTTTGATGTTAAGGGGTTTGAAGACCCCACCTCCAGCAAGAGAGATTGCTCTGATTCCTCGAGCGCTGGCTCAACCAATCAGAGCCCGTGCTTGATGAATAATCACAGCCATTCTTTGAAGGCAGGGAGGGACCCGGACGGCGCCTGCTGGGTGACACTTGCTTTTTTTCCAGCTTTCTTCGTTACACTCAACAAGTTGTCAATTCAGGGATTATTCCGTCCACCAGATTTGGAGTTGAGAAGAATTTTTTTTCCCTAAAATGAGGAAATTGGCTTCTACCTTTTGGGTCCTTTGGCGTTCCTCTGGATCAACATTGCAAGATAGTAGCCTGACCTGGTGGACGTGTGTCTGTTTTCAGCCTTACATATTAATGTAATATCGCCAGTATCCTCAATGTATGGTAGATGCGTCGGCGTTCAGCAGTATTTTGCCCCGTGCCCTCCCATATCATGCATTCTGCTTTTTCTGCCCTTGTACCGCTATATTAGTAAGTATGGCCCTTTTCTGTCATTTTGTGCCAGAAGCAGCACAAAAACCATCATCATGTATTCTCGGGAGCCATCCCAGAAACGTCTATTACATACAAAACTGTACATTACTTATTATATTGATGACACCCAACCAATCACTAAACAACAAACCGGTAGCTGACAATATACCTACCCTTAGCTTCTGTGTTTGGGCCACAACTCCATTTGCATGCATCATGGCTATAAAAATCGGCACATCTCCCAAAGGGCTGCCAACTCCACCGGCAATGCTGATACCTAGCGAATCTGAAGGGCCCTGCGGAAATGACGGCATAATGATGGATAACCTTCTATGTACAATCAATGATTGCTATTTTGACCTTTCTGCGTTAAATTTAAAGCGGCTGTATCAGATTAGATAAACATGGCTGCCTTCCTACAAGGATAGCTCCACTTTGGTCCATCGATGTGGTCTGATGCTGCAACTCAGCCCCATTCAAATGAAAGAGCCTGAGCTGCAGTATCGCTCGCAAGCCATGGACAAGAGTGGCGCTGTTTCTGGAAGAAAGCGGCCATGTTTTTTTAATTTGATGCAACCCCTTTAACAGACTAGAATTCGTTACATTTAGGCGGCAATATTGTATAACATACTCTGTAAAGCATTTATGAACCTACTCTTCGGAAGTGTAGCTAGCTCCTGGGTCCAAAAACAAAAACCAGAAACTGGGCACCTCATTTACTATGTGCCATTTAGAATACGGATATCTTCATAGGTTAGGGTCACCTGGAATATCTTCTTAATGAAAGGAGATACAAGTAAGAAACTTTGCAGATCACTTAGATGGGTGAGGGAAAACTTGTAGGCACTAAGGTGGACTGTCGACCATCCATAGCACATGATTCAACATAACTTTATTAATACTCAATATGACATCATACATAACTTGAAAACAGTTGCAGTTTTTGAAAATTACTGCACCAATCAATTTCTTCTGAAATGCTACTCTTAAATCATGTATATCCTATGACCCGCTTTCCATTGGCTTTTCTTGGGCAGAATCCAAGATAGCTGACAGGCATCAGTGTCAAAAACTTTCCCCCTACCCATCTACTGGAAGCGTTCTACAACGTTTCCTACTTGCTTCACTTTTTGTTCAGAAGATATTCTGGGTGGCCCTGACTTTTGGATCGTCCTGTACGCACATAGGCATACCCACTTACTATGGCATACTAGAATCTCAGACTGCAAGCAGCACTACATGTATTCCAGTAATAGTGAACAGAAACTGAAAATAGTTCCTTGTGGAGTCTATGTCAGGCTTAAAGGGATTTTTCAGGATCAGAAAAAAATTTAATGGGCAACGAATGTTGTGAAATGTAGAAACAAGGCCTACTCCCCTCCTTGAATGGCCCCATAGTCCAGGGCAAGCCAAGCCAAAAACCTACTGCATGCTGATGATTGGCAAACACCCCGAAACAGCTGTCTATGTATGGATTCTGGCTTGGCTTTCAATTCGCAGTCATTGTTACAAGGCTTGTATAAAGAGTCTAACATTGACTTGCAGGAATGCTGCCTTCCAATAGGTAGCGCTGCAGAGGTATTATTCCATCTCCCTTATTTGCACAATGCCATGAACGGCACATGATCGCTGACTGTGTACAAGGAATGGCACTTCACTACAGCAGCTTCTGGGATTGGATCGGAAGAAATCATGGAACAAAACTATAGGACCATTTAAGGAGTAGAGTATGGCTTTTTTTTTTACATTTTACAAAATTCCCTGATTTTTTTTTTAGTCCCAGAAACCCATTTTTATGAAGCATTTGCCACAGCAGAGCAGGAACAGCCTGGCTATAAGCCTCCGACTGACTACCCCACTACTACTACCAGCTGTAAAGAAATATATATTATTCTTATATATAGAGCGTACCTTTATGATTTCCACGGTCCTTAGTCCTTGGATGTCAGGAGCTGGGGAGGAAAAAAAAGTTGATGTGAAGTAAACAATGGATTACGGTATAATGCGCCTGGAACGGAGCCAGACTACTAGAAGTTGGGAAGACAAGGTGACCCTCCAAGTAGCTCCGTTTTGTAAGAAGAATAGCAATACCCAGTCACTTGTGCGGGAAGGAGCTGTCAGCTCATTTTTCAGTTTTTGTTGTTTAAGACAATTTGTACTAAACACGTTCTTGCTTGTGACACACTTACAATGCTGCAGTAAAGGCAGTTTAACCTAAATACGTTCGGGATTAAAAAAAAAAAAAATCTTTTATCTTTTAACTAAAACATAACTTGTAGCAATGAACGCTCACTTGTATCTCAAAGCCAAAAACTAAAGATCACATGACCAACACCAGCTTAAAGGACGATAAATATATTACTAGAATACAAGCAGGACTAGCCGTTCTATGAAAGTGCGCTCACCTTCAACCAGTATGAAGATGTTATTTATCTGTTCTTGGGAAAGCTGGGTGATAACACACTGATGCTCAGAGCCCCGTGTGGCGCAGAGTAGAGCCCCGTGTGGCGCAGAGTAGAGCCCCGTGTGGCGCAGAGTAGAGCCCCGTGTGGCGCAGAGTAGAGCCCCGTGTGGCGCAGAGTAGAGCCCCGTGTGGCGCAGAGTAGAGCCCCGTGTGGCGCAGATAAAAAAAATTTTCTGAAAGTGCTGCGGAATATGTTGGCACTATACAAATAAGATTTTTATTTTTTTTCCAAGCCTTGCTTTTGAGTCTATAAACTGTGCAGAATAATCTGAATGGAGATGTGCTGATCACCACCCAGTTTTCTCCGAAACAGATATTTTTAAAAATGCGTTTTGTCACCTAAATGTAGATAAAAAGTGAGGTGAACACACAATAAGACAGATTAGGACCCTGAGAATTGACTGCAGAGAAGCTGAAGCACAAGGACATCCCTGGGCTTCTAGTCACTACTTCATTGATTCTAGGAGAGAATGGTCTGCTGCACTGAGGCACCCACGAGACCGCGCACAACGTGATATATGGCCTTGTAATGCACTCCTGGCATGGATGTCTGCTCCGTGCATGAGCCTACGTGCAAGACACATGTAACTGAACTATTCCCCTTCATAATCCTATTAGCAGTCTGGGCCAAATCCTAGCAAGTGTGCCCCATCTCCGACATAGCAGACTGCATCTAACATACAAAAGGCTGAAATCTAAAGAGCCTAAGGATGCTTTCATATGGGCAGATCATCTGCCTGTGCTAATGAGCACTCAGATCGTTAGTCAGCACTCATTTCTTTTGTCTACACAGGCAGATTATCTGCTCTATGGGGACAGAAGATGGTCATTACAATCATTCAATCCCTTCCTGCCATCCTTGGTGGGCTGCACATCTTGCTGTACACTCGGAGAGATGTGCGGCTGACCAGTGAGCCAAAAGGGTTAGCTCGCTGGTTGGCATATTTACATGGTTTAACCATCAGGCATACAAGCACTCCAGCCTGATAATTGGACTGCAGAAATAGAGGGCCCCCTAGAATCTGACAAGTTTTGATGAGGAGACTTACTTTCGTTCTTCTTGAAGATATTCTCACCCGACTCAGCTGCTGAAGAACCAGATGGCAGAAAATTGAATGACGTAAGACCACCGCTGCCGTCACTGACCTGCAATAAGGAGGTAAAAACAGATTTACCAGAAGCTTTGGCGAGATTTCATACATTTAACTCCTCACTAAACCATTGGTCAGCAGTCAAGAGAAAAACTTTTTAGGCTGGGTTCACAAGGGCCGTCCGGAATGTCGCCGCGGCAAATCCGCATGGTCGCTAATCCCGGGATTTTTTCAGAAATCTCATCCACACAGGACGGCAAATCCACTGCGGCAAACCGGCAGAAGCCGCCGCTGCAGCGCAGATTTGCCGGCCGCAGCATGTTCATTTTTTTTTCTTCCGCTGTGGCCAAACCGCGAGATTTCCGTCGAGAATCTGCCCCGTGTGAACCCAGCCTTACAAGTCCAATATGTTATTACTTACAAACACGTAAAAGGTTTCTGAGGGGTCTCAAACGGAGAGGTATTGGAAAAAGTAATCACTGGACATTTCCGTTATTTTTATCCTAGGTAGTTATCGTCTCCTTACATGGCTGATAACAGAGTACACCAGGCTGCATTCAGCTCCAGTGCATATGGATTGAGGTTCAACATTATCTCCAATGTTCTATTTCCTCCCAGCAAGTCAGAAAATACCTAGTACTCACTTGACTGCCTTGTGAAGTCCTCCTTTCAGAGTGAAATGGCCCAGCTTTAATTCTTCCAACCTCTAATGTGACCGTACCCAGGGAGCACTTGGAAAAACATAAGCAATGCACATTAATGTAAAAGAGGTCCATATCAAAATAGCTTTCACCTTCTTGTTTGTCTGAAGCCGTGACCTCTGTAATATCCACTTTTTGGAATAATCATGATGTGGCTCAAAGCTGTTAAATGAATGTACACTCCTTATGTCATCAATATAACGGTACTGATATATATATATATATATATATATATAAAGGGAGAAGTTAAACACATGAGATTACTGCAAATCTGTGTATTTATGTATGGAATGAAAACACTTTACAGAGAAAGATTTCAAACATGGCGACTAGCTGAAGCCACCACTAGAGGGAGCATGAGGGCTTACTGCATACTGTCATACCGCTACACTGGGCTCCTTAAGGAGGACGTGTCACTGAAGAGAAGCAGTGGAGCTGCCTGTATGGCTCTGCAGCCGCGGCTTCACTGGCTCTAGCCCCATTATTTATATACTTACCTACCTTTGTCCAGATGGGCTCTTCTTAGGTCCAACTCTATGTGTCAAGTGGGCGCTCCCCACTGCTCATGCTCAATGGGTGATTTCAGACTTGATTGAGAGACTTGACATACTAAAGGGTGCCAGACCCAAGAAGAGCCCAACTGGGTGAAGGTAGGAGAGTATGGAAAAGAAAACTAACAGGGATAAAGTCAGCGGGGCCGATGTTGTGGAGCCATGCAGGCAGCTGCCTCATTTTATCCAGTGACAGGTCCTGGAATGTGAATGTGCCATTAGATAATGACCTATTGTATAAACCAAGAGGTTATACATATTTAAGAATATTTGGTGATTTTTTTTTTTTAATTTTTGACATCATATTAAAATTGAAAAAAAAAATCCTAAACAGTTTTAGTTTTCAAATCATTATGTTGCAGGCAGGATTACAACGGAAGGTAACCTCTAAATATAGAGATTACAGGATCCACCATGGTCTCCGTTCACCTACTTCTGCAGAGGTCACCTTCCTAAACCAGTTTCCAATAGAAGTCAATGGGTCAGTTCCTGTCCATTGTGCAAATGCTTCATGAGGCATTTTCCAGGATTTAACTTTTATGGGCTTATCCTTAGGATAGGTAATCCAGAGGAGATCAGCGAGGGTCTGCCGCTCACGACCCCCCCCCCCCCCTGATCAGCTGATTGCTGGAGCTGCTATGCTGCTGTAAGAGCACAGCGCTGTACATGCTGCAGTGTCCCAGAAATGGCACTGGAGGCACAGCTCCAATTAAAGTGAATGGGAATTGTACCTGCATTACCCTTCCTGGCAGCTGCAGTGAGTATGGATCTGTGAGTTCTGGACAAGACATCAGTTCTGTACACTAGAATAGTGGGCCCAGTGACCAGGGGATTGATAGGGGTGTCAGGTGATAGTCTACACACCGACCACCTATCATGGGGATGGGTTTTCACAACCCTGGAAAACCCCTTTAACTGTTTAGATGACTGTCAATACACCACAACCAAGGCAACAAAAACTTCCAGATAAAAACTTAGAAAGTTTATATTTTTCTAATTCTTTAAAATGCAATGCCCATTTCACCCACCAGGGTTGGTCTAGCCCAGCATAGTTGTCCCTTGCTAGGTATAATTAGTATTGCCAAAGTCGTAGCAACCTAAACTATAAAATCCCCATTTTACTTATAGCACAAGGTGAATGCAGTATTTAAAAAAAAAAAAAGACAGACAGCGATCAAAAAGTCTTTACATACAACCAAAATGGTACCCGCGAAAACTACAACTTGCCCTGCAAGAAAACAAGCTCCCATACAGCTGTGTCAACAGAGAAATAAAAATGTCAAGTGTCTATGAATACAGCGACAAGACAAAAAAAAATTGTTAAGCATCATTATTGTAGAAAACTTTTGAAACAATACAAAAAAAAAAAACTATATAAAATTTGGCCCAATGGTGTAGATAATAAATGTATCATATTATTTATATCGCGCGGTAAACACTGCGAAAAACAAAGATGAAAGAAAACAATAGCGATACGGCTGCGCCCTCCCAAGAAAACTAACAATCCATAGAAGTTTTACAAGAGGCATGACTGCCATCTCCAGACATCCTGACGAGATGAATGGAGGAGCAGCGCTATGTACAAGTGACCGTTCATACAAATAATTGGTGGCGCTCCGACCCTCACCGATCAGACCCTTGTCACCTATTCAGAGGATGGGTAATCCGTTATTTTAGTGGGACAACCCCTTTAATAACCAGTTGCCGTAAGCACTAAAGATTGTGTCCATCAAGTCCAACTACTCCATTCTTATATTTTCCCTCAAGGTCTATCAGAGGAGCAGCGCCCCCTGTGCACGGGTGCAGCTACTGCTACATTCCCCGGCTGTGAACAGCTATATGTATACATGGGGAGCACTGGGCGCAGTATGTCCATCCTGAGCTCTGTGCATTAAATGTTGACAAAATAGTGGAAGACACAAAGATCAAGTTCTGGTTGAGTCGTGGCTACAATCTCCTAAAATAACTGCGTGGGGAATCAATAGGATTATTAAACAGGGCCTTCTGAGATTCTAGTTATTGCTGCTCTTTATTTTATGTTCTGCCATCTGGAGTCATCAGATGTAACTTGCTATTATTATCCAGTTATGGATCTCCTGAGTCATTGAGTATATGATTACAGCCATTCTATTCAAGCCATTTTGGTTTTAATAAGCCTCCTCCCCTAGTTTCATGATTTAACAATAGGGCCTAATGGAGAGAAATGGCAGTTGATGGCGCACTTCTGGGGGTAAAGACAAAAAGGTGCCAAAAGAATTAAGTGTGAAGCGACCAGTAAGTGATAGCCGGCTTTCATGTTGATTATTGTTTACAGGGATTACAAACCTCTCCGTTCACATAAAAAGCTTCTTTCTATTATAGGCCGGCTCCGGCGCACGGCGCTTTACAGAAACATTCCCAAATTGAATGACAATCTATTGAATGTTATTGGGATTAAAAACATATTTACAAGCCTTCCGCACCGATCGCTGCTAAACATGGAGACTAATAACGCCTTGTGAGAAATAAAGCCAGATTACTACTTAGTGCCGGGAAAGTTCCAATAGTCGGAACCTGAGCTCCCCGAAAGAAATCCCTTGTCACAACACAAAGGAGATCTCTGTACTCTCCGCTGCTGCGGTATGGGGACATGTCTGCGATACATAATGTAAGTGCAAAAAGAAAAGTATACAGCAACATATCTAGATTATATATATCTGTATATAGAGGTGTGTGTACACACAATAATATTATATAGATATATTAGCAAGGCAGCGCTTGAACCAATCACAGCCATCACGTTGTGGAGGCGGGATTTATAAATTGGCCAATCAATGTCGCGGTTTAGCCAATTCATTAATCCCGCCTCCACAAAGTGATGGCTGTGATTGGTTCATACAGTGCTGCATTAATTGACTGAGCAGCGGCATTGCTTGGCCAATTCATAAATCCCACCTCCACAACGCGATGGCTGTAATTGGTTCTCGAGCGCTTACCAGCCAATCAATGCTAAGCAGCATTCGAGAACCAATCGGATCCATCGCTTACTGGAGGCGGGATTTACGAATCCTGTAACCAGGAAGCAAGCCCCTGTGGGCTGCCCAGCACTGCAGGAAGCCTGCCGTAGCTCCAAAGAGTAGTGAGAGGGACGCAGACCGAACATGCTAGGTAAGTATAATCAGGCACATCCCCTGAAATTAAAAACCTAGTGCCTCTTTTGGGACAAAAATTAATATAAGACAGGGTATTATTTTCAGGAAAACATGGTAGATGTTTAGAACAAAATTATCTACTTAAGGCAGTTTTCACAAGGCAGATAAAAATCGCACATGATGTGTGTGTTACAAGATGCAGAAATCTCACACTAATATGAACCCCATTCTTTTAAATGTGGTCATACATGTGAAAGAGTTTTTCCTGCATCAAAGCGTTGCAAAAAAATTGCGGCATGTATCTTTGGCGTCTTCGTGGAACACCTCGCATGACCTATTGTTTTCAATGGGGCCATCACAGCATCGCACGACGTGCGAGGTGCAGCTTTACCCATTGAAAACAATGGGAAACACTCTCTGAAGGCGGTTTCAACACAAAAATGCCTTGTATCCGCGGGGACATCGCAGGTTGGTTACGCAATATAGGGCTGAGTTTCATGCCCCGTTATCGCACTCGCCCGTGTGAAATTAGCCTAAAGAGTAACTGCACTTTTCACAAACTTTTGACATGTCGAAGCTTCTATATAGTCCTATATAGAGGGGAAGGCTTCAGCGGCAAACAGGGGTCAAAACTGAAGACCGCCGAGGGGGGGCAGCGCAAGGTTGAGCGCTGCAACCCCCTTGTTCTTGCGATCAGAACGGGACCCTCACCGATCAAACCTTTTAACATGTCTCTATGACATGCCAAAGTTCGTGAAAAGTGCTGCTACTCTAAGTTTAAAGCTGGCAACGACCAAAGTGCACAATACAAGCAGGTTATCTAAATGACCAAGACCAACGGTTGACGATGGAGGTCTCTGTATGGAAAGGTTACCTTTAAGAGTGCTGCCACGGCTTCCTGGGTAGCGTTCCTCACATCCTCCCCGTTGACGGATAATATTTGATCGCCTTGCAACAGCCTTCCATCGGTCTCTGCTATTCCTCCTTTCACAATATCTGAGACAAATACTCCAGTATCATTCCTGAGGTGGGGGAAAGTGCAACGATAACACATAAGCTCTACATAGATAATCCTATGCAAAATATACGTCATATATGCAATAGCACAATTACTACTGCATGACCTGACATTACATATTTAACAGAGAAACAAGCAGCATTGAGGTGGTTACAAATGCGACGAGTCAGTCTGACAGCGACGTCATAACTAACCGGAAGCATTTAATGCTCCCATTGCGTAATGTAAATGGGACCCAACATCTTGGGGCTGCTATCGCATCCATAAAATACCTGCATACGGATGAGTAATCTGAACGGGCTGTACTCTAGACATCCTATTTGGCTTTACAAGTCACTTTGCACTAAAATAAGACCTAAAAAAAGCAGTATGATAAAAAAAACGGTAAATGTGGTTGAAAGTAGAATATCGGCTACTCCATCCCGAGTGGTATAGTCCAGTAGAGTCGTCATATCTGATCAAGTGTTACATCATTATGGATGAAAATCCCTATGACCTTCAGAAATGGAATGCTTTATGCCACATGAGGTTATGTCACTTGAGTGGAATCTTCACTGAGGCCTAATATTGTCACATGCTTGATGGGGAACAGTCGTGCGGACCTTACCCCCCAGCAGTTTAGGATGCGCTCCGTTCTTACAGAGCTCGCTCTATTTAAACGGCTGTAGCTCCGATTCTATCAGGTCTACCACATACTTTTTAAAGTTAAGATTCTTGGCTTTAAAAATGACATAAAAACATGTCCGTAAGCCCTTCGAGAAGCGGCATTAAGGCCTCATGTCCACGGGGAAAATCAGATCCGCTGCAGATTCTACATGTAGAATCTGCAGCGGGTCCCTCCTGCCCCGCGGACATGAGGGCTGAAAATAGCAATTTAAAAGCATTTACCTTTCCGTAGCGGACGGCGAAGATCAGCTGTTCCTCACGCCCGGATCTTCATTTTCGGCCGGCGGATGAATTCCTGACGCCGGCGGCACATCGCCGGCACGTCGTCGACGTGCCGCGCGCATGCGCCGGGCACATCCGCCGAGCCGAAGCAAGGGAGATGCAGCCGTGAGGAAGAGCAGAGCTTCGCGGCCCGCTGCGGGTGAGTAAATGCTTTAAATTCCTATTTTAGGTCTCCCGCGGATCCGGACGGCTTCCATAGGCTTCAATAGAAGCCCGCGGGAGCCGTCCCCGCGGGAGACCCGCATGAAAATGGAGCATGGTCCAGATTTTTTCATGCTCCATTTTTTTTTAAATCACTTTTATTGACGATCCGCGGGTATTTATGTACCCGCGGGTGGTCAATGCATCCCTATGGGGTGCGGATCCGCGCGCGGGAGATCCGCTGCGGATTTTAAATGTCATTTTGCCCGTGGACATGAGCCCTAAAGGTGTTTGGGAGTTGGGAATACTGAGTTTACAGCTGTCATTTTTAATCAGTGTGCAGAGGAGAAAGGGAGGGTGAACAGTGGGTAGCAGAGAAGATCTGGGACTAAGGTTGGGACATCGAAAACCACTATATCGCTAATGCTTTGGCGATACTTTCCATCGATATTGTTATGTCCGATATATCGGTAACATCGATAGTTTAAGGCGATATAATATCGATTTTTGTCAAGAAGAAACGTGTCTTTTGATCTAGTGGCCATATTATCTTTCTGTATATTCTGCCCTTTCCTTTGTGTTGGTACAGGATGTAGTTTTGCTCGAGGCACTAATGAACTTATAAACAAGTTCTAGAAACTTCTGGAAAGTGTCAGGTGACTCCTTGTCACCAATGAGGTTTGCTCCAGGCAAAACGACTCTCAGAAAAAGTGGGGTCTTCGGCCCCTTCTCCACATGCGTTTGTTCATCACGTTAGACGATGCTCTGAACGCTTGCTTCTAATGCGATGGCTGTGGGCAATGCTTTCTAAATGAAACCATTTCCACATGCAGATGGAGGGCTGCGTGAACGCATGAAGGTCGCGTCCAGAAAAAGAGACGCGATATGTCGTGCGTTCAGCGTCTAACGTGAACGCAGTGCCCATAAAAAAGATAGGAGACCCATCTAACGCAATTACAATTGCGTGCAGGGCACTGCGTTCACGTTACCAGGCCCTGCATTGTTTACAAGAGACAGTTGGTCCCTCAGCGGCAACTTGAAAAAATGTAGGGCACGCAGGCCCACAAACACACAGAGATCATGCTCACATCCGTTCAGGTCCAGCGGCCATCTTCTGGCTTCCTTGGAGCTGGCAGGACCTTATTTCAGTGTGTTTGTTGGCTCATTAGATAACAATTATTGGGGTCAATGATAAAAAAACTTCTTTTCCTATACCTCATTTTAATTCTAGGTTTCATCTGTAATGTTTTAGTTTCATTTGTAACTAATATATTTTCATGATGTTAATAATAGTTAGAAGTTAATAATAAATTCAACAGTTTAAAGTTTTAAGAGAAAACTATAATTTTTTTGCTGATTGTGTTGCCTTATTAACCATAGACCTGTTTTATTTTTATACAGCATTTTAAAAAGTCGATATATCGAAATATCGATAGTTTTCTACCGATATTTTACAATAATCGATAGTTTGTTCAGTGATAGTCGATACTATTGACTATCGATATTTTTTTTGTAGATGTCCCAACCCTATTTGTTACTCTTCTATATATCTCTCTGTCACAAGGGAGGGTGGGGGGACATGAATTTTTATTCATGTTATAATGCCACCATCAATCAGAGAGCACATTTGCTCTCTGATTACCAGATGTTGGGTTTTCCCCAGAAAAGGAGTGAAATGGTAAGGACTCTTATCTATGTACTCCTCTACACCTTTTAACTCCACAGATGCTGCATTCATTGCCGACTGTGGCATCTAAACGTTTTTATAAAATAAAAATAAAAAAACGTAAACACATTTTTCACCTTACACAAGGCATTAAATATTTAAAAAAAAGGTTTAAAAAAATACCCTACACATAATTGTATATTGCCACATCTATAACCAATGCTGCTGTCTACAGACTGTGCAGAAAACTGCACATTCTGCTCTGTAACATAAAACAGACATAATATCCTTATATGGGAGAATGCACCAAACAGTACTGAGCAGTGGAGATGTGAATAAATAGCAGCAGATGACAACATTAGTTTCAGTAGAATGCTCTGTGTATGGGTATCTCCCCCCTCTGCTCTCATAAACTTCAATGAGCACAATAACTCATCACCCGCCTTCACTTCCTGCTCTGCCATAGTGTTCACAGTGGTCAGCAAGTTGAGAGGAAAGGAATCCCCAAGTGGCCGACACTTAAGAGTGAATTTTAGGCAAAATAAAAAGCAGTTTTGCTACTTATCAAAGTGGCTATCATAAGGGTTGTTTGAAAAGTTAGTGACCACTTAAAGAAACAGATAGGGCCCCTTTACACAGAACGATTATCATGAAAAAAAAAATCGTTGGATCGTGCGAATTTAAGTGATAACCATTCAGTGTAAAAACTGCCAACGATTGAATGAGGAACAAAAACTCATTTGTCATTCATTTTATGTAGGCATACAAATGTTTGTATGTCGCTGCGTGTGAACAGAAATCATTTAGTCGCTCACATTCACTGGTAAATGGGAGGTCCCCTTTATTTCTAGAGACGCATGTAAAGTTTAGTAAAGCAGAATAAAAGTTGTCATGTTGCCACCACAGTACTCCGCACCTCTTTCCCACGATGCTTAACCCAAGACTTTTCCCCGGTTTCTTCTGAAGTTCCACAGTTACGAGATCATACATATCTTCCTCCTTGTACTGTGCCTCGTCCCGATACACGTTCAGGCGGACCTTCTGTGGGGTCTGTCTCAGCACATTTATGGCTTCGTCATGTGTGGCATTTCTTAGATCAATGTCATTCACCTAAAAATTTAGTATTAACAGTCAATGAGTAAATGTAACAAAAAAAATAAAGATATCCTGCATTGGTAATTCTTGCTCATCCTACCTCTAAAATCTGGTCGCCAGCCCACAACCGGCCATCTTTAGAAGCTGCGCCTTCTTCATACACTTCATGAATTATAATGGCACCCTGAAAAAAAAAACGTAAAACCGTTAATGTTATATAACAGCAGCGTATCAAGTACTACAGAAAATGGGTTAATAGCCAACTGTGGTAAGACTGTAAATGTACATAGTGATGATCCTAAGGAGCACAATACACAAATAGAAGTTTAGTGCACAGAGCCTTAACCTCTTCCTGACCAACCGACATGCTGTATTTGATGGCGCTGTGCACTTTTAGGCTGGGTTCACATAGGGCGGATTTGCCGCGGTTTTGCCGCGCGGAATTTCGCCACAGCGAATCCGCCTGCGGCCGCTAATCTCGGGATTAGCCGGCCATGTGGACGAGATTTCTCTGAAATCTCGTCCACACGGGACGGCCAATCCGCTGCGGTAAGTCAGGCTGGAACCGCGGCTGGTTTCAGAATATGCAGCATGTCTGTTTATCTTTTCTTTCCACCGTGGCCGCGATCTCCTCTATGGGAGCGCCGGCCGCAACGAAAAAGCAAGCGGCCGGGCCGCTTCAAAGCCGCCGTGGGTTTTTACGCGGCAGTTCTACCGGCAGAAATCTCGCGGTTTTTGCTGAGGCCAAACTGCGGAATTTCCGGCGGGAATACGCCCCGTGTGAACCCAGCCTTACACACAATGCCAACGGCAGTGCTGGGCTGTCACACCGACAGCCCAATTCTGCCAGGGAACTAAAGACCCCAAACACAGCACTCATCCAGCACGGTGTTTCTGATTGCAGAAGATTTGCTTCATCATTCGGGTGGCAGCTAGCAAATCCTGTGACATCAGTAATGACATAACAGGGATTCCCCTTGCAGACGGGGGCTTGTAGGCATGCAGAGGAGACGTGATGTGCGTCCTCTGTGCAGCTCTATGTATACAGATCACAGCAAGCAATCTGATAGACTGCTACCCCATTAGACACTGATTTTCAGTGATATGTGTGTGAGAACAGCAGGGAACACGTAGGTACCGTGTTCTCCCCTACTGCAGAAGTCTGGGCTGCTAATACAGCTCCCACTGAATTCCATGGGAGATGTGCCTGTTGTACCAACCCAGGCTGCTGCAGGTCCAACAGAGTTATCCGTTTCCAGCGCTGCCTGTACTGGCCGAGATCCGTGGGACTCCCGAGAGGCGTACCCTGCTGATGATCAGCTATAGATCACCTATCTTGAGGATAGGCCAGCAATAGAGGAAGTCCTGGACAAGCCCTTTAACACTCTTTGTAAAGAGTCTGTAAGCCAAATACAACAAATGACTACATAACTAAAGCTTTACAAACAAGAATTAGGGCAATGAATAGTTAAAGGGGTTGTCCCGCGCCGAAACGGGTTTTTTTTTTTAACCCCCCCCCGTTCGGCGCGAGACAACCCCGATGCAGGGGTTAAAAAAACAAACCGGAGAGTGCTTACCTGAATCCCGGCGGTCCGGCGTCTTCATACTCACCTGCTGAAGATGGCCGCCGGGGTCTGCTCCCTCAGTGGACCGCAGCTCTTCTGTGCAGTCCATTGCCGATTCCAGCCTCCTGATTGGCTGGAATCGGCACGTGACGGGGCGGAGCTACACGGAGTCGGCATTCTGCACGAGCGGCTTCATTGAAGTGAGCAGAAGACCCGGACTGCGCAAGCGCGGCTAATTTGGCTATCGGAGGCCGAAAATTAGTCGGCACCATGGAGACGAGGACGCCAGCAACGGAGCAGGTAAGTATAAAACTTTTGATAACTTCTGTATGGCTCATAATTAATGCACAATGTACATTACAAAGTGCACTAATATGGCCATACAGAAGTGTATAGACCCACTTGCTGCCACAGGACAACCCCTTTAACTTGCATCATAGATGTACCTACCAGCAAAGTGTCTGCTCCTCCAACAATGCTGAGTCCCAGACCTGTCCTCCCTTTAGATATTTCAATTGTTGTTTCGCATCCAGGTATAATCGGACAGGTGGTTGGATCAGAAGGAAATGTAGCTGGAGTTGATGATCGACTAACACCTGCAAATGTCAAAAAGTGGCTTAAATGGACTTTGAAGTGTACTTCAGTTTTCGAATTACTTTTCAGAATAAGCTGCAGTGTAGGTGTACATGAAGAAAAACGCTGTTTCTGGCTTTTACGTGACTTGTACCCTGCAATTTTACACCAGTTTCCCCTTTGCAAGTTGTGTCTCCAATTCTCAGTTCTCTCTGAACTAGTATGTGGAGACTGCTGCTAGGATGTTTCTATACACAGAAAACACCAGATTCTACTTCTTAACTCTCTATAGCACACACAAAGATAATAGCATCGTGTAGGGAATTACACAAGAGCACTGACCAGTGGAGATATGATTTCTGTAGCTGTGAAACAGTAAATCACTTATTATTAGCTGCAGCAGCAGGTCAGTACACTTTGGCCAAGCAGAAATGTGCTGTAAAGTTAGTGACCGTTGAAAGATAACTTGTTTTGCACTGGTTCTATGACTATTCTGGTAGTCCTGCAAAGCGACCTAATAGTATACATTTATTTTGCTGCGGCCTGGTACAATAATAGTGATTTGCAGAACCAGACATTACGGAATACACATAATAAGTAATACATATGAATATATGAGCTATGCTAATAGTAGTATAATGAATTTCCTTTAGGCCTCCTTTCCACGGACGGATTTCCGCTGCGTTGCCCGCAGCTATTAGGTTCCATTGAACCTAATAGCTCAATGCTCACGGTGCGGAATTCCATCACGGAATTCCGCACCGTGAAATCTCCCGTCCTCACCCGCGGCATGCTCTATTTGCCGCGGGTGTACGTGCGGCCGGCTTCCATTGCAGTCAATGGAAGCCGTCCGTTCACGCTATCTTCTGCTGTAGCACAGCAGACGATAGCGTGAAATCGCCGCTCCGCCCACGCGTCATATGACACGGACGGCCACGTCATATGACGCTGTGGGCGTGTCTTGTGACGTGGCCGGCGTGTCACATGACGCTGCGGTGCGTCATGCCGAAGCGTCATGCGGGACTCAAGACGCCGGATCCGCTGGTAAGTATGGGGTCTCTGAGGGGGCGCCGGGACGGGCTTCGCCGCGGAATATTCCGCGGCGGAGCCCGTCACGGCCGTGTGCAGCCGGCCTTAAACTGGCATCTAATAATCCAGCAATCTTCATAAAGCAGCACATTTTTGTGTATGTTTTTGGGGGTGAGGTGTGGGACGGCTTCCTACCTGAAGGTTTTCTACTCCTAGATAGGAGGAGTTTTATTAATTTTCCATGATGGCTTGAGAATCAATAATAGTAATTAGGCACTTAACAGTCACCATTGATGCCAAATTGAAGGAATTCTGCTGTACTAGCCAAACAATAACTGATACAATAATAAAGCCTGTGTGATTAAATATTGAAATCACTTTTATGAATGAATATTGATTAAAAATTCAACATATTTTAAGTGGTTTGTCTATTTATGCCAAAGCATGATCTATTCGGGTATATGGATGTAATAAGGGGGAGGGTTCCCGGTGATCTAATACAAATCATTAGGTCTCATGTCCACTTGTACGCACAGATTCCACTGCTGAATCCAGCTGTGCCCACAGACATGGACAGAAAAATACATTTCTCGCTCGTGTCATTGGGGAACACAGCAAAACTATGGCATATAGCCACTGCCACTAGGAGGCGACACTAAGCAAAAAAAGATGTTAGCCCCTCCCGCAAGCTATATCCCTCAGGCCGTTACTAGGCTGGTCAGTTTTCAGCTTGTTGTCCGTAGGAGGTGGACGGCTCGTCCGCATGGGCTGTGTTCTGGATGGACCAGGGCTGAAGGGAAGGCAGGACGCTGCCCATCACCCAAACTAAGGAGGGCGAACAAAGCTGGATGCGCAAACTCTGTTGTCTGCCCGGTCCCCTCAAACGGCAAGCAGGCACATTCAGGCTCTCCTGCATGTAGCCCGCCAGCCATACAGCCCCCCATTATGGTGCTTGGTTCGCTACCGTGAAGGTGGAGTTTTTTTCCTGGAAGATTAGTCTCCTCCCCCCGGCCTACAGCATTGGGCCAGCGTTTTTTTCTTTAAAAGGTCTTTTTTAGAGGTATGCCTTTTCCTCTTCTCCTTTTGGAAGTGCTGCTGTCTGTCGTCAGCTCCCAAGCACAGTGGACCAAGCGCTGCCCAGTTACTACAACTACAGGTCAAGGTTGGCTGACACAGGTGACTGTTGCAGCCGGCGTTTTTCAGCACCATGTCTGACACCAGGGCCCAGGAGTCCGGGCAGGGTTCGGCCACGGCATGCACTATGCCTGTTCTTGCTGACAGATCTTACCCGGGCATCTGGGGCGATCCTGGATAGGTTGGATCACGGGGCTCTTGTCACACAGGATGCGGGTATGGATGAGTTTTTCAGGAGGGGTGCGCGCCCGCGGGAGCGGGTGAGGCTGTCGCGGTCACGGGGCACTTCCAGTTCTATGTCCTCTCACTCCCTACTGCGCTCCCCAGGTACAAGATTGCAACGGTCGTCCGATGAAGACAGTGGCCCTGGGGAAGAGCTATCAGAATCAACCTTTGATTCTGATCTGGAGGAGGAGCAGGGGTCAAAACTGTCGGCTGTGGTAGACAGCCTCAAAGTGGCGATATGAGATACATTCTACATCTCAGAACAGGCTCTTCCTTCTCCGACCATGTCCCTTTCCTTTCGTCGTCCTAGGCACCCCCCTAAGACTTCCGCCTCATAAGGATTTCAAGAAGACCTTGTCCAGAGAATAGAAGTCTCCGGCAAACTGCTTTTCCAGGTCAAAGTACCTGGATGTGATATATTCCTTCCCTTAGGATCTGGTGGAAAAGTGGTCGTCTTCCCCGTCGGTTGACCAGTCAGTCTCCCGGTTGGCGAAGTGTACCATTTTGCCTACGGCAGACACCTCATTCCTTAAAGATTCTCGTGATAGGAGACTGGAATCTTTTGCGCGATCCGCTTTTGAGGCAGCAGTTTCAGCTCTCCTGCAAATTTTTGCAGCTTCGTGGGTGAGCAGAGCCACCACAGATTGGGCAACGCAATTACGCAGACGAATCCTCTCGGGGGCACCCCCAAATGAACTGGGGGATATGGCGCGGCAGATAGGTACTACAAACTGAGGTAGTCTGACCACATGCGAGTTTTTTCTTGTTTTTATTTCCCCCCTAAGGGACTGCTTTAAGACGTTCCATGGTTTTGCTGTGTTCCCCAATGACACGAGCGAGAAAGGGAGATTTTTGTGTACACAGTAAAATCTCTTTCTCGTCATTGGGGGACACAGCTGCCACTTGTCTTTTTCTGTTGCCACATGACCCCATTTTTTTGTTCTGACCAGGACCCGTGTTCCGTAACTCACACGTGATGCTATATTTACGTTGTGTTTCTAACTGTTGTGTCATATTGCTAACCTTTGTTGCTTTTTTTTCTCCCGTGTGGCGGTTCCTACTGCTAGTACACAAATTGATCAACCTAGTGTCAGCAGGAGGGATATAGCCAGTGGGATCGGCTAACACCTTTTTTTGGTTAGTGTCACCTCCTAGTGGCAGTGGCTATATCCCATGGTTTTGCTGTGTCTTCCAATGACGAGACAAGAAAGAGATTTTACGGTGAGTACACAATAATCTCCCTTTTGTAACCTGTCCAGCTCCAGCGCGGGTCTCCTCCATGCTGGCCGGATCTTCTTTCTTCAGCACGGCGGATGCATGCACAGTGCAATTTTTAAAAAAATCTCCTGCTTTCCCGTGGATCTGCGGCACGTCCACAGTGACAGCTGCTGGTGGTCCGCGGATCGGACGGTTTCCATTGACTTCGATGAAAGCCATTACCGCAGCATGAAATCACATCAGCACGCTTTTAATTGTCTTGCGGATGCTAATTCATCCCTATGGGCGGCTACAGGTGTGGATCTCACGCGCAGGAGACTCACGCAGATTTCATAATTAAAATCCACCCGTGGGCATTGGGCCTTAATAAAGGCTGCTTTGTAGTAAATTGGGAACTCCAAGATCCTATACGTACCTTATGAAGGGACCTTTATGATAACAACATCCCCCATGACTGCAAGGACTCGCCTGCAACGTCAATGTTTCCCTATGGGAGAAAAGCTGCAACAAAATCCCACAAGGCCAGAATTTTTTGCAACTCTCGCAAGGTCATATCCGAAAGGGATGTACAGTGTGTCAACATGGAGCTTAATCATTGCACTTTCCAAACCTCTGTAGTGAAACCGTAGATCTATGTGGAACACAAGCGCTGTGCTCTTCAACATGCCCATTTAAAGAACAATAAGACATGATCATTCAGAGACAATAGGCCTGTAGCTAAAGCTGAGAAGGCCAATGAAACAACACGGATTCTTACTATGGGCCGGCTCTGGCTCTGGCAGGCTGATGTGCGGTAGACACGGCTGGCTGCTCCTCTTCTCAGCAGCGCTGGCGGTAAATGTAGAGAGCGGTAACGCATTGTTCTGCTGGGTGTCTGTTTCATCAGAACTTATTGTCAACTTCACAGTTGCTTTTGATTTCTTAAGAAGACTAACAACCTGCAGAAAAAAAAAAAAGATTAAAAAGGAAACTAGAATAAAGTGATTAAAATAAAAGTCTTTATTTTATAGAAAAGTTCAGTTAACCCTTTAGGATGCGGCCCTTTTTTTTTCTTCATTTTTTGCAGTACGTCACGTAGTTTCTACTGGTACCGTTTTGGAGTACATATGACTTTTTGATCACTCTTTATTACATTTTTTCATGGAGACAGGGTGACCAAAAAAGTGCAATTCTGGTGTTTTTCTCCTGACAACGTTCACCGTGCGGGGTAAATAACACATTACTTAGATAGATCGGCCTTTTACGGACGCAGCGATACCAAATATGTTTTTTGTTTTATTATTTAGATTCTTTTATTCTTAATATCACTAAAGAGTTGTTTTTTTTTTTAACTTTTATTACTAATTGTTAAGTAACTTTTTTTTATACTTTTTATTTAGCCTGCAGAGGGGCAAGAACTTGTGATACTTTGGTCGCTCCTGCATAAGAAACGCCAAGATGCCACACAACTCTATTATTGTGGAATATCATGTGCTGTCTGTGCGTGGCATCTTCCAAGCTACACCTACATACGATCACTTTGGATGTGCGCTATAACTGACACCAACTTTTGCGGCAAACTACAGCAAATCCGCTGATTGCCCCTACTAAACCCCACCCAGTTTTCTGGACACTCTAAAAAATGTCAAGTCAAGCGCAAACACTGACAATTATTGAGGAAATATGGTGAGCTCCATTATTAGCAACTTTTTAACCCGACGCTCTGGTGCAAGTTCAGTAATACATTTCCGTCAATGTGATGCCTATAGGCAGCTACATGAGATAAACACCCACTGAGATAATAGTAGGGTACTCAAGAAGCTAGTTATATGTGCAGAGACCTCCAGATCTCATGTTTAATCACAATACTAGCAGCCATCAGACATGGAGAGTCTATAAATACAACCTACCTTCTCAATAGGGTCACCCACCACTGGTTCATCATCTACTGCCAAGATACAGTCACCCACTTTAATTTGACCATCCTACAAGGGAGGAGCATATGATAACACAATTTAGAAGCTGCATTCCCATAATATATAAAACTACACAAATCGGACCCTCCTCACCTTTGCTGCTGCCCCATAATCTGTTAAACTTTTAATAACTACGCCATTAACAGTATCCTCTTCACTGATGGCAATACCCAGGCCTCCTTGGTCCTAAGAGAAGAATGAAGGTTATTGACACTTTTTTCAGCAGTCTGGAATCCTTGGTCACTCATCCCCATTTCCCACTACATGACTGGTTCTGTATATCTATATCTGTTGAGTGAAGATCATGATAGTCTGTCCTTATTAGATTTCATTCCTTGCCTCCCCATTAAAGAAGACCTATCACCACACCCAACACGTCCGTCTTGGTGAATACTTCTCCATAATATAACAGTTCTGGATCATCCTTTCTTAGAACTCCGCGTTGTGCCTCTTCGGTTATTCAGGCTATAAACGTATGAATAAATTGACAACTGGGTGTTACCAATCACTGTGACAAAGTTGGGTGTCCATACATAGTCTGATACTGTCGAGTCAATGCTGAAAATGTCAGCCTGTGAAGGCACCACTTTGACAAGGGGAATGGTAACACCCAGTTGTCCGTTTATTCACTTTCCAGGTAAAATAATAGAGAAACAGTACAACCCAGAGTTCTAAGAAAAGATGTTCCAGAATTGCTATTTCATGCAAAACACTAGCATTTAGTTTCACAAACATGTCCAGAGAGCTGACAGGTTCTCTTCAAACCCCTTAATAGGGTTGTCCATGGTTGGAAAAAAATGGCTACTTTCTTCCAAACATAGCGCCACCATTGTCAATGGATTGTGTCTGGTATTGCAGCTCAGCTCTACCTTCACCACTACAAATTTCATTCACCTGTAAGTATATAAATATCTCAGAACGACTCAGACCTGGAGATATTTGAAATACATGTATTCCAAGGCAAATATCTGTCCGTGGTATTAAGTAGTGCAACGTTAAACCTAAGTATCTGTTAAAAAACAAAACAAAAAAAAAAAAAAACAGTTCTCCAATCTAAAATACTCTGTTCTGCTGTTATTACTTATGTACCCGCTTCGATCTACAACCCGGATTCTCTGTGATCACGGTTTCAGGAATGAGGACACTTTGACAGCACATATATGCATCCTGCAGTTCCCTTTTCTATGCATTGATGCAATAGCTTTCCACTGTACGGTTCTTTCAGTCCCACAGGGGGATTGTGTTGTGTATGTGAGTGTAATTACTCCCAGGACATATCTGTTAGTGTTGTAATGATAAAAGCATTGATGTCCTATTGCTTTTCATATTTACAGCTGAGATAAAATGAAATCTTCATCATAACCTCAACTATCATGTTTATTACCTTTGGCAAATTCACATGAATGACATTCTTAAAGGAATTGAAATTGATTGGAGGCTCCGGACTTGGAATGTTCTCATCATGCTGAAGGGAAGACATTCGTTATAAATATATATGCAGAACAACAAGGGTTAACATTTACAAATAAATCGACAGATCACAAAATTAATGCATCGTATTAAGTTAAGGCCTAATGCCCGCATTTAAATTGCGGAATCCGCGTGGGTGCTACGCAGTTCAAGCCGCCCGTAGGAAAACATGGGTGTCCGCAACTGAATTATAGCATGTGATGTTGATTTGCAGACCTTAGGGTGCGGAAATCAAATCGCAGCATGCTCCATTTCAGTGTGGTTCCTGCACGGACGGCTTCCATTTATTACACCATGCAGAATAGAGCTCTGATGTCAGAGGCGGATCTACATATGTATATTACATCATACAGAAGTGAGCTTTGATGTCAGAGGCTGATCTACATATGTATATTACACCATGCAGAATAGAGCTCCGATGTCAGAGGCTGATCTGAATATGTATATTACACCATGCAGAATAGAGCTCCGATGTCAGAGGCTGATCTCATATGTATATTACACCATGCAGAATACAGCTCAGATGTCAGAGGCTAAACTACATATGTATATTACACTATGCAGAATACAGCTCCGATGTCAGAGGCTGATCTGAATATGTATATTACACCATGCAGAATACAGCTCCGATGTCAGAGGCGGATCTGCATATGTATATTACACCATGCAGAATAGAGCTCCGATGTCAGAGTCTGATCTACATATGTATATTACATCATACAGAGGTGAGCTCTGATGTCAGAGGCTGATCTCATATGTATATTACACCATGCAGAATACAGCTCAGATGTCAGAGGCTAAACTACATATGTATATTACACTATGCAGAATACAGCTCCGATGTCAGAGGCTGATCTGAATATGTATATTACACCATGCAGAATAGAGCTCCAATGTCAGAGGCTGATCTACATATGTATATTACATCATGCAGAATAGAGCTCCGATGTCAGAGGCTGATCTGAATATGTATATTACACCATGCAGAATAGAGCTCCGATGTCAGAGTCTGATCTACATATGTATATTACATCATGCAGAGGTGAGCTCTGATGTCAGAGGCTGATCTGAATATGTATATTACACCATGCAGAAGAGAGCTCCGGTGTTGAGATCCTATAACGGCATACAATTGGTAAAGCATATGTTTCTAACACTGTGCAGAAGAGAACTCCAATGTAGATATCAGAGTGTCAGAGAAATTGGATTGGAAAGGCTTAAATGCATGGCTATAAATAATAATAATAATAATCTTTATTTGTATAGCGCCAACTTATTCCGCAGCACTTAATAATAAAAAGGAGGATGGTATTAATACAAACAGGGTATTGTATAGATTAGTAAACAGAGGGGTGCTGGGGTTTGTATTCTAAAACTGTTGCGATTTAAGAAAACACATCCAACACGTACGACCGTATAAAGACTGTACACATTGCATCAAGTGAGACATATTCCGTATTTGCTCCTATCCTTCGAATAGTAAACTACTGCATGTAACGTTAGATTGTAAAGTGCTGCAGAATAGGTTGGCGATATATAAAAATTATTATACTGCTCATAGACATTTTTTGTCTTCTAAGTGTATTGACACCATTGCCTGTTCCCAGTTTAATGCTGCAATCACTCTTTGTACGTGACCCCTGTGGTGTGTACAGAAGTACAGATACAATCCGCTTCAATCTGAATGTAAACAGTGGCAAATATTCCCAATATGACATATCTGGCCATTAATCACTAAAGCCAAGAGTGAAGAGCTCAGCATGGGTCCCCGCTGCAACCCTCCTACACAACACATCGTGCACATCGCCAGCCAGCTTTTCTGGGCTACATTAAAAGTTTTGTCCACATGTCTCCCTGCTAAAGAAACAGACACTATTATGTAAATGTGTCACTGCGATGTCTACCTCTTGACTTGGAAAGGCGGAAGAGTTGGAAGGGCACAGCTCCGTCGTTTTCACAGGGCACACCGCCATTTGGCTAACAGCATCTTTATTCCTTTAAGGAAACACATGAAGTCAGGAATCAGCAATGCTTCTCCTAAGCAGCTTGTAAGACACTGACATATATGTAAATGTTATCATTGATATGCGCACACGGGCACCTGTCCTAAAAAAACTAAAACAAAAACACAAGAAAAGAGTTTTCTTGTCTCCCTTTCTCTAGAAAGGAATCCGGCAAACAGCGACAACAGCAGAATCCTCTATGAATCCTGCGGCATTATTGCCAAGGCATGTGTGTGTCACAGGAATGTTTTAAACAAACATCAGTTAATCAACACGCCTACAGAAATAGCGCTATACCAAATGGCTAAGCAGATGACAGGCATGTCACACGAAATAGCATTTCATCACAGAGAAAAACACATCGCTATGAGTCCTACTAGATTCCCAATGACTTATGGCTTAACCCCATAAGGACAGAGCGGAAAATATGTACGGCGCTTGGCCCAAGGCCTTTATTCCTGTATGATGGCAGAAGTATGGTGAGGGATTAAAACTCCTGCAGGAACAGGTTGAGTATTCGGCTGTCAGCCGAGGACCCAGAGGAGAAGGGAGGAGGGGTTTTTAACCACTTCTGCCTTCTCCTTTCCAGGCTATATAGCACTCAATGAGTGCTATGTACTAAAGAGTGAAAGTGGAAGCATTACTTCCACTATGTGACCCGCTGATTATACCACCACCGGGTGTCCCCTGTCATAGCAGAGCTGCAAGGTCCTAGCAGACTCAGTTCAGCTCTATTAATGTCACTACAGGGGGATATTATTCCTTGTAACGGTGACTGGGGCTCCGATGGATGCCCCAGCTACAGTGGGAAAGTGTGAAATTTAAAAAAAAAAAGGGAATACAATGTTAATGACCCCCAGAGGTCTAATATGACATTATGGGGGAGATAGATGGTAAAAAAAAAACATACACAAAAATGAAGTATAGAATAAATTTACAGAGTAAAATAAAATAATATGCATTAAAAAAAAGAAAATGACTCACTGGCAACCAAAACAGGCGCCATATGCACTCTGTAATTCAAAGCTATACAAATTATATATCAAACCGTCCAAAACAAAACGAGGAGCCCTTTTCCGTACTTTATTTTAGCATAAATATACTAAATGACAGATCTCGCGCTAACCAGCAACGGGAGCCAGCTGTTAGTGATAGCCAGCCTCCCACTGCAACAGCGGGGGGTGCATCGGAGATGCGCCCCCTCCCCGCTGTTAACCCCTTCCCTGCCATGATCTATGTAAATCGCGGCATAGGAAGGGTTCACAAAGTGGAAAAACCTAAATAATATAAAAGAACTTTGCTATCGTTGTAATCGTAACAGCCCGCAAAGAAAATGTATTGTATCATTTATGCTGCATGATTAACGCTGTAAAATAAATAAATAAATAAATAAAAGTTTTACAATATAGTCTATGTACCCAAAAATGGCACCATCAAAAACTACAGTTCGCCACGCAAAAAACAAGCCCTTACACGGCCGCGTCGAAAAGTAAAAAAGTTATGGCTTATGAAAAATGGAGATTAAAATCCGCCAAAAATCATTGCGTCCTTAAGCCCAAAACAGGCCGTGTCCTTAAGGGGTTAAAGTCTTAGATTCTCCTACATCACACTTTTTTGTCCTCGAGAAGGGTAAAAAAAAGTCTACGATGAAGAAATAACGAGTCTCCCCCCTTTTTTTTTGGTGTTCTTTTCTAATGTGAGCCAAAAAAAAACCCTCAATGCAAAATGTGAACAGGACCTCTGACTGGCATGTAAACAAATAATGAAAACTAATCTTATGGAAAGTAAACTCCAAATCCCTTAATTAGCTTTAGATGGATCCCACAGATATACATCCACCAACAGAGCTACATCTGTCCAATTTTTTTGCTCCAAACCCCTCTTTACATTAATTAAATAAGATCACCCTGCCCTCACAGTCATACAAAATGTAATTCTAATTGAAAGTGGGAAACATTTGATTGGAAAGATAGGTATTGTCGCATTCATCGCTGATGATTCTTCTTCTCCAAATGATAAGTATTGTCAAACCAACAATATATTATAATGTAGTCAAGCTGCATCTGTGAGATGCCAATTCATTCCTGGCAGACATTATACACTCGATTTGCCAAAAGGCAGATTGTAACTTAAAGAAGCAAAAACACACAATATTACTAGCTAATAAAACGGAATGTTCAATGAAAACGAAACTAAAAACAAAAAATGTATAGCTGAAGCATAACAAACACGTACGCTGCATAGTATGCCTATATAAAGAAGCAGATATGTATGTACTTTCACCTGATAAATATGATCTTGACTTTAGACGGCGCACACTTGATGATTGACGAGGCATTCTGATGACTTCTTCCATACAAGATTTGTCCATTAATCTAATTAAAAAAAAACACAAAACCTCAGAAATTACAAAACATTCTGCCCGTGTTCACACACCGGGGATTCGGTTAGGATTTAGTAGAGAATCTTCTGATGCATGTGGATGAATATTTTATACCCCATTCACACTCAGTAGGATAGCTGTGGATTAGCGTCACTGAATTACAATGAAGGTGATCAAATCAGCGGATCTGTTGGCTAATCTGCAGTAGAAATACATCAAGTTGCGATTTTCTCCAGTGGATTGTTTAAAAAAAAAAAGACATTTGTGTGTCGTGTGCGCATGTACCTGCTGTATAATATAATGATACAATGGTGGTTTTATCCCGCTTTTTTCTTATTTCTATGATTTGTGCATCCATCAGAAAAAAGCAGTGATATCCGAGGCATATAGAAGTAACGTCCCATATATGCTATGCTTCAATCTCGCACATCTCTTTATAGGGCTCTGTGCCGCCATATTTGTTCTCCTCTAAAAGAACTGTAAGGCCTCATGTCCACGGGCAAAATATGATTTTAAATCTGCAGCGGATCACCCGCATGCGGATCCGCACCCCATAGGGATGCATTGACCACTCGCAGGTAGATAAATACCCGCGGATGGTCAATAAAAGGGAATTAAAAAAAAATGGAGCATGAAAAAAAAAACGTGACATGCTTCATTTTCGTGCCGGTTTACCGCGGAGACGGCTACCGCAGGCTTCTATTGAAGCCTATAGAAGCCGTCCGGATCCGCGGGAGACCTAAAATAAGAATAACTTACCCACAGCGGACCGGGCAGTTCTTCTCTTCTTCGGCCCGGCGGATGTGCCCGGCGCATGCGCGCGGCACGCTGCCGGCGTGCAGAGTACATCCGCCGGCCGAAGAAAGAAGATCCGGCACTGAAGAAGAGAAGACCTGCCCGGTCCGCTGCGGGTAAGTTTATTCTTATTTTCAGCGCTCATGTCCGCGGGGCAGGAGGGACCCGCTGCGGATTCTCCATGGAGAATCCGGAGCGGGCCTGATTTTTCCCGTGGACATGAGGCCTAAGGAGATTGCATCAATAAATAGATAAAAAGAAAATAATAAAAAAATAAAAAATAATATATATATATACATATATATATATATATATATATACACATATATATATATATATATATATATATATATATATATATATATATATATACACACATATATATATATATATATACACATATATATATATACACATATATATATATATATATATATATATATATATATATATATATTACATACATATATATTACATACATATACACACACACACACACACACGGATGTACAGTAAAACCGAATGATCCTTCATTATGGTTCCAGTACTATGATCATGTGCATGAGGCCTTTGTATAAATAATTAATATTAATTATTATTTTGTATTTCTATAGAATTCTACCCCTGACATTTAAATACCGTGCTTTATTTATTTAGCATGTAATGCCACATTACTGACAACAGATAACTTACGATACCTTTGCTTCCACTTAGCTAAATGTAAGAACTTTTCGCTGAGAGAATCTTTATCTCCGCCGGGTACTAATTCAGAATCTTAATTTGCAACTACAATGGATGTATTCACTGGCGGCTTATTGACATCTACTTGCCTCTAATAACTCATCGGCAATCTGCAACCGGCCATCTTTGCCAGCTGCTCCATTTGGATCAATCCCCACGATGAAGACGCTCATTCGTGATCGGTCTTTGTTTCCAGCAAGGCTCAGGCCCAATCCAGTCTTCCCTTTCTCCAGCTCTATCATATGCAACTCTCCTGGCAGGTTTCCATAGCGCTGTGATATCTTTCCTAAATGGGAGGAAGAAGCACTAATTAACAAGTCCATCATACTAAGAACAGACATGAGTAATTAGCTCTTTCCAACAAAATTGGGATAAAAATGTGCAGAGGTCCCCTAGCAACAACAACACATTATTACCACCATTTTACCACGGAGAGAGGCGCAAAATCGCTATCTTTAGATAACCCAGTTATATCTGTGATTTGTGAGCGGATTCAGGATTCACCCAGTAAAGAAACTAGAAACCAAAAATCAGTGCAGACTAACAGTCAAGCAAATCCTCAGTGTTTGTGGGGAAAAAATGTGATTTTTTAAAAAATCTTAAAAAAAAAAAAAAAAAAATGGAATGAGAAAAATCTCTGTATTTCCTGAGTGTAATATTCATACTTACCGATAATTGTTAACCTTCATGATAAACAGGGTATTCCTAATGAAAAAATACACAGTGATGCAGCATGGTAGCCTTAGTTTGACTTAATATACAATGTCCTGTAAATATTATGTAGAAACGTTCAGAAAACCAAAAAGAAGGACTCCTCAAAAATATTTGAAGAAACAAAAACATTACGAAAGGGACTGGAAAGTTTTTCTTCTCTTCAAAATTCACATTAAACACCAGCTAACAATTATTTCATTACTTACGCCAACTGTAGCCAAACTCGTCCTCCGTTTCCGGATCTCCATTGAACGTAGCAGTGGCTGACTGAGCACTGTCAGAACTCATTGAGGTCACTGGTGCCGTGCCAAGATTGGAAAAGGTTGTCTTTTCGGAGTCTGAATCGGAATTACTAGACGCCTAAAAGAGAAGAAGATTAATTCTTAGGCAAGTTGTCTCAATAATGATTACTAGATATTCACGAAAATTCCTTTAATCTGGCATACAACAATCTGGTAATATAACGGAGAGTTTCACTACACCTGAAGTACAAGGCTGAGCTTGAATTGTCATCTGAGAAGTTCTACATAAAACAAAGTTCAAGTTGCCGATTTTGTGCCAACATTGCATTTTGGCAGTTAGTGCTGAAGGTTCTGTAACCTTAACATATTCTTCAGTTGTCCAACTGTTGGCCAAAATCATCCCCCTCCTCCACCCCCCAAAAATTGTTAATCTGACCTATATCAAGTCCCACTAAAGCTGGATGAAAGGAATTTTACTGTATATAAGGTATACACACAATCACACACAGAGATTAATTACTTTTTAGTCTTCCATGATGCACTCCAAACCAGACTGTAAATGGAAAGTCCATTTAAGCAACATTTATGTTTAGTAAGCCACTCAAAGAAAATCCATTGTAAAATGTCCTATTGGTTTTGAGGGATTTGGTGGAAGCGCTCTCTTGTATTCACTCGCGGAAGGACACCCAATTGATCTTATGGGCACTGAAATTTGCTACATGACATTCAAAATCCTAAAAGTTGAAATGTTCAAATCTGATAATAATCATCCATTATCAAACCCGGAGATTTAGCTGTAAGAGATTTTAATGTCAGCATAACTGAACTTTACAGGGGTTGTTCCACCAGAAAGGTAACCCCATCCACATGATAGGTGATAAATTGCTGCGGTGGGAATACCCCTTTAAGCATTCTGGATGCCCAGTGATCTGCAATTGTAAAAAAAACAGCCAATCTGGACAACCCTTTTAGGTAATCTATATTAGTGCTGGATTAAGTTACTGATTTGTACGTAAATTTCATTACTTTTGTTTTCCTGAAATACAAAGATTGGTGCTTTCTATAAGCCAAGAATACAAAAAAGGTTTAGCATACTACAGAAAAAAAATCCTCACTAGGATACAGTTTATGTTAAGCCTCATCCAAAAAGATGGAGGGCAATAACCTATTCTTCAACCCTTGCTGATCAAAAGGCCCTATAAGCCAAAGCTTAGGAAGACCTGCCTGTGTTCCAGTTTGCCAAGGCTACCACCTAAGCATCAAATGGAGCGCAAAATACTAGTTTGGCTCCTTCTGATGGTTTTCCAGGGGCCACACATACCTCTACCAAGACCCCAAGAGTAACCTTCATAAGGGTACTACATGCTACAAAATTGACAAAACATAAAAAATGAACACACTATACAAAAAAACTCCCAATGGATTCACATCCTTAAGTGATTTTCAGTTGCCTGTTGGGTCAACTCTCTTGAGGCACATCGCACATGTGGCTTTCAGACTACGTAACTTAATGGCGTCAACCAGGTGGCTCAGAGTTACTTACCAGTAGAAACTAAGCCACCCTGTGTTCACCTAGGTCTAAACCACACATCTGCATGGCATACCTGCTCCATCTCCTCTCCATAGCTCCATCCAAACCCAATATTAAGAGTAGATACTACTTGATCTTAGCCAAAAGACAGAGAAGCTGTAATTCCGTAATTCATTACCCTACTCTACCCCATATAGTTAATAGTACTTTGTTTTTCGGTTAATGTTCTCCTAGGTCCTCCATTTTGGAGAATTGTTGTTACTTAAAGTGGCACTTTCTGTACATCTTCAATGTCTGACAGTTTTTTAATTTGCAATGGTCAAAGCATAGCAGATTGTCCAAATGCAAGGGGATTGCCATCAAAATGAAAACACACATGCACTATCGTTAACAAAAACAGTATTAGGAAAATCATGCAAAAATCCATACAAATACACAGAACAACCACCACTGGATGACCATGCTCCATTGAGCATAAAAAAAAAACACAGGCACAGTATAAAAGTTACTATCTCATACTTTTCACTAGACAGGCGACAAATGTTTGACAAGCTAATAATGGTACACAGCATCACATTATAGATGAGCCACAGAGTGCACAACAACAGCGCAGAATCACAGCCAGTTAGTAAAATCTCATCACTCACGACAAACCTTAAATGGTGTGGGAGCAAAGGGATTAGTTGGAGAACAACGGAAAGCAATTCTAACCGGATTCATTGTGCCCTACAGCGACAAGAGAACACAATCTTAAATAATTAAAAGGGCAGCCTTAGAAAGTACATTCAAGATATAACAGTAAGGATGCAAAAATATGCACATTAGAGTTAGTACAAAATACCTAAGAGTGGGATTCTGGTAATAGAGAGTTATCAAAAAAGATAACTACCTGATTGGTGGAGGTCCAACTGCTGGGAAAGCCACCAATCATCAGAACAGTGGGCGTGTGCCCGAATGACTGACAATGGATGGAGTGGCAGCACACAAGCTCGGCTACTACTCTAAGGCTTGAACTTGGCCATCTCTGACAGTCCTATTGAAAAGTATGAAACAATGGCCAAGTATAGAAGTTGCTGCTCCATTTGTTGCTAGCACACAGGGCAAATCGGTAGGGGTACCAGTGGTTTGATCTCCACTGATTAGGTAGTTACCCCCTGCCTTGTAGATAGGAGATAACTTGATATTAACAGGAATACTTCTTTAAAACAGAGAAGAGGGAACAAAGCACTTCGTAAATTTGTGGCAAGCAAGTTAGGGCGACGAGAGTCCTGGAACAGCACTAAGCCTACTATCTGAACTTTAATGGTCCTTGAGATTTAAGGAGATTTCCTGATTCTAAAACCAGAAATGTGGTGGAAAAATGTAAAAAAGCCAATTATCTTTCAAAATATACTAATTGAAAGGTTTTCTTCCCATTCTTAGACTGCAGCCCAAGGAGTTCTCCATCAGCGCTCTGTACACGTCACTGCACAACTATATATATAAGAAGTTCTGCTGCATAGCAGGCAGCAAATAGTTGTATTATTCATCATTGGTAACTTGCGGGATGAGGAGCGGCCATTAACAAAACATTAAAACAAGACTTTTAGAACAATATAAAAAAGTAAGGCTAAACTTCTATAGTGGATGTTTCCTTATGAACACAAATACTGTACACATCCCAACATTGCGCCAGCCACTCAAACTGTTGGACTAGACAGACAAGAAATGCAATTTTGGATATTTTGCGGCACCAATTAAAATGAGAAAAAGAGAAACAAGTAGTTAAAAACATCCAACCTTGTTAGTGGTGAACTGAGAGGAATCAGCAAATGGGTTAGTGCATCTGAAGAGAGGTTTAGTACCAAAGGTGCTCTGTAAAGGCGAGCTTTGCTTCTAAAAGATAAAACACATTATCACGACTGTTATTCCAGAAGCCAAAGACAAAATATCCATATCAAAGTGTATTAAAGAGGCCGCCTCACTAAACACATTAATGAGCGGAGAGGTAAGAATTCCTTGTAGTCAAGGGGTGACCATAACTGCCAAAAAGGATGAGCCAACAATGGCCCAGCATGTTCTTATTGCCACTTTGTCCTAGTGATCAGCGGGATTCACGGCAGTTGGAGTTAATTATGGGTGGCTTATTTGTTGGACTCGTCATCAATGTTTTTAGCGTGGCAACCACTTTAATCAATCGCCCTACTAGACTTGTTTTTCACAGTCTTTTGTTGCCTTCTCGTAATCCAAAAAGCGGAGACAGCCTGGAAAAATGTGTGTGATTGAGGAAGGTACACTACGACTTAGCTTTTTTTACTGATGGGTAAACAAGCCATATTAACAAGATGTTTTTTTTCTTCTTTTTGTCAAAAGGGACAAAACAATAGTACTTGCAACCCATGGGTACCGACTGTATCTGTTCCCAACTGTCTGTTATCAAGTACGCTGGTTAAGTCTAATTATATGTTGAGGGGCTGGGAGGCCATGATGCATATTATTATTTTGGAGGGGCTATTCCAAACTTTGCTTGAAGGCCCAGACGACTACTGTTCGACCACTGAGCTAGGAATCTTCCATTAAAAAATCATACCAACCCTAAACCAAAATCAATTGTGCTTTTTAAGGAATGCACCCAACTAGACCCCGATTAAAAGACGAAAAATGACTAATGATTAAAAAAAAAAACAACACTTCATTAAAAGTCATCAATGACAGAAATCTGATATGGGGTCTAAAATACAGAATGAGTGAATGTAGATGAAGCAGAATGAGGTAAAAACAATATCATTGACTTGCGTTGAAAAATTAGGTGATTCCTAGCAGCGCGGTAGAGTGGTAGGATGCATGAATTTATGAGTCACCGAGAATGGGGCAAACTGTCCTAATTCGTATAGAATATAAATATATTTGGCATACTAAACACACATTTCTTGTGCTGCTATATCTTTTATTGAAATCTGATGCCTAAGGGCTCATGTCCACGGGCAAAATATGATTTAAGATCCGCAGCGGATCTCCCGCATGCGGATCCGCATCCCATAGGGATGCATTGACCACCCGCGGGTAGATAAATACCCGCGGATCGTCAATAAAAGGGATTTAAAAAAAAATGGAGCATGGAAAAATCTGGACCATGCTCCATTTTCGTGCGGGTCTCCCGCGGGGACGGCTCCCGCGGGCTTCTATTGAAGCCTATGGAAGCCGTCCGGATCCGCGGGAGACCTAAAATAGGAATTTTAAGTATTTACCATCCGTAGCGGACCGGGAAGGTCTCCTCTTCCTCACGGCCGCATCTTCCTTGCTTCGGCTCGGCGGATGTGCCCGGCGCATGCGCGCGGCACGTCGACGACGTGCCGCCGACATGCCGCCGGCGTCAGGAATTCATCCGCCGGCCGAAAATGAAGATCCGGCCGTGAGGAACAGCTGACCTTCTCCGCCCGCGCCGGATAGGTAAATGCTTTTAAATTGCTATTTTCGGCGCTCATGTCCGCGGGGCAGGAGGGACCCGCTGCAGATTCTCCATTGAGAATCTGCAGCGGATCTGATTTTCCCCGTGGACATGAGGCCTAAGAAGAGTTGTAGACACAACAAAGTTGTGCGGGACTCTTCCTCCAGACAAACACATGCACAAAAAAATGGAACAAAACAAAAAAGTTTCATAAATCTCTAATTTTAAAACGGTTATTAGACTACAAGAGCAGTTAATGACAAGCATGCATTTCAAGCAGAATATTTACCTTGGGTGTGTTGTGAGAGAAGGGGTTAGTATGTGGCTGCCCCCTGAAAGCAGAGGCAGGTGAAGGGCAATACAGAGATTCAGGCTAAAGAAGAGAATTAGGGAAACATTCCGTGAGTACAGTTGTATCAGAAACAGTTATTGGAGTTGGAGTTCAAGTCAAATGAGGAAATAAAGAGTGTTCTAACAAAAAGTACAAAAACAAAAAGTTTGGCTATACTGGTTAGTGAGTCATGAAACATTCATATTCATTTTATGAAACTGCATACTAAAATATTATTGGCATTACGTAACAGATTGAAAACATATGTCGCAGGGCACCATAGTAACCCATATTAATGTGCTTGCAAACTGATATACATGGGGATTAGGAGACAAAAGTGTTAAAAAAAAAACCTAAAAACTTTAGAAAGCTGTAATGAACTCCGCAATTCGGTCTTCCGGTAAGAATCGTCAGGGAAGGGGGTACTTACTCGGGGTCTGTTGATGATGCTCTGAACCAGGAAGACAACAGGATTGCCAGCTCTTCTTATGGCTTCCACTGCTTGCTCATGACTGGCATCTCGGAGATCAGTGCCATCCACCTAAAATACAATGATTTCATTGTAGGAAGCTTGCACACGACTTAGAAAAGTTAGATATATTCTGCATTTCGGTAGAGCTCCCGCATTACCCTTGTGTTTGTGTAAAAAAAAAAATATCAAAGCTAAATATAAGGGGGGGAAAAAACCAAGAGAAGTCTCCTCCTATGGCCACCAGAAGTAAGGCATGTATGCATTAGAGAAGTGTTATAAATAGAGGTCAGTAATAGGCTTTATTGTGTAAAAAGCCTTGGTCCGACAGCTTTATGTGGTAAGTGATTTTCTAAATGGCTTTCTGCTAGAATCACCGTCCACGTTGGGTTCTCAGAAGTTAATCTGAAGCTTATGGCTGAGAGTCGACTCATTAAGGCAAACAGAAAGAGACAGTTTAAGATTGAGGATAGTAATCTAGTTGAGGGAAAATCCACAGCGACGAGCCAAGTCCCACTCGTTCAGTCCAAGAGACTAAGTCTCCGTTTATGTTTCCAAGTTTCACCGGGACAATTTCTCGTATTTATCTATTTCGGAAAATAAAATAATGTAAGCGAATATGTTAAAATGCCACCGAGAAGAGTCACCAGAGGACATTAAGAGCATGCTGGATTCTACACAATTCTAGATTGTGTGCATAAGTCTATATAACCAACATTTTACAACCTCGGTGTCCTGGGACGAGAAGTGCAATTAAACTAGAAATTAAGTCACCGGCTATATTGCAAGCGCATCCTAATTTCTTTCTGCATATCGCAGGGTATACATCGCCTTCCAAATTAAAGTGGAAGGTAAGAGCAGTGTACTAGAGAGTGGAAGAAAGTGAAATGGGTGCTGGGAAGCAAACTGAATACATGTGATTTTCATTGGTGGTGTACTAAAACCCATATGGCACACTCGGAAAAATGTAGAATAGTCAAATGCAATATTTCGGCGGCCAGGAAAACAATACTCGAGGCTCTAGTCATCAAAGAGCCTACACCACGGACTTAAATAGCTGTATTCATGTTCACACATTAAAGGTATGTGCAGAGTTGTTGCCCAGCGATACCTCCACAATCCTATCTCCAGTTTTCAGGGTTCCATTCTTCCCTGCCGGACTGTCCTCTAGAATATGCTTAATGAAGATCCCTCTCATTACTTCCCCGTTGCTTAAACGGCTCCCCATGCCTCTGCCACCAACAATGCTGATCCCCAGTGATTTCCCAGGCTCTCTCCTAAGCTCTACCCTGGAGGATACAGATAAAGTAGAGAAATTAGCTCATGAATATTTCAGACATACGCAGTATTGTTGTGCATTATCAAAGTTGTTCCAGGCATTCATGGAGTTTCTGTAGTATGAGACATCCATGGACGTACCTTCTAGGATTATTCCAGTTACTGAACGCAGCATGCTCCAGTTCACTTTCCTCCCCTTCCCCTTCTTCACGCTCGGGCAACTCTGGAGCCTCACTAGCAGAAAAAAATATATATATATTATTTCATACACCTTAACTAAAATGATTTGGTATTTTTTATAGTTTGCAACGCTGTACGCAAGACTACCCAATGGGCACATATAGACATACTATGTATTGTGCCCGATTTCAGATGAAACAAGTTACCTAAACATATATTCTGGAGTCTGGGAGGTAACATCTCAAGAACAAGGAGAGTCAACTCTATGCAGAGGTTACCCCGATCACATTCAGTCCCATGGCTCCGGTACCGCTGGCAACACTGCCAACAACCACCGATGTGCTAACCAAGTGTAATGGAAGAGGACCAGTCAGGTAATTTCATTACTGATGCTCTCACCATTCTAGGTGATCTGTTACCTATTCTGACTGCACTGGACTACAGCCACTTTTATCCACTGCAGTCCCTGTGAGTGGCTCATTAAAGGAGACATGCCCTGAGGTAAAGAGATCAGAACTGCCATGTCTGTTCCAAAGGTTATATCAATCGTATACAGAAGAATGAAATGTTCTTCAGACAATGAGAACTAGAGTTTTAATCCTTAGTCTGGAAACAATCAGGAGTGAGCAGGACGGCACCTTGAAATGTCAAGGATAAATCCCATAAACCATAAAGAATAAGACTTACCTGGCGGAAGTGGGAGGATCCCCAAAAAAGGGGACTGACCCGCGAGCACCTGAGGTCCTGGCAGGCTCAGCAATAAATCGTCCTTATGTCCCACAGGGTGTCAACAACGTAGGAGAGCAGCAGGAACAAATCCCAATATTTGTATAAAAATTGGGAAAAAACTAATAAGGATGAAGAAAAAGTCTTTGTGCTCATAAGAACAAAATCAGCAATTAGAGAAGAAGTGGTTCACTTATATGGGGAGGAAGGGGTAAAATCCCTAGATAGGAGAACCCCCTCCTTAGAACCAGAAATCCAAATGGAGATGGATATCCAGTAGGAAGAGCTTCTTTAATGGGGTACAGAAAGATACAACTCATTTCCTCGCAACCACGTGCCTTTTTCAAGTGCCGAAACGCATTGCATTTTTCTGTTTCTTCCTATTGAATATCCATCTCCATTTTGGTTTCTCAGGAGGGGCTTCTCCTATGTAGGGATTTCACCCCCTCCTCCCCATCTAAGTGAACCGCTTCTTCTCTAATTGCCGGTAGTTGTTCTTATGAGCGCAGAGACTTTTTCTTGATCCGTATTAAGAGTCCATAAACAGAAACCGTCAGGTACATCTGTATGTGTCCAGCTATACCTTTGTGTCTAGACTAAGGATTCTACCTACAATGTTATACCATATAATATTACATAAACAACTGAGTAGTACATGATAAAGTTGCTTATATTATAATCTTCTAATATATGCCTTAGTGTGTCCCGTGTCTGTGTGTAAAACACAGATACTGCCACCATATGGTTGGATGATCCAATGACATGCTAAGGCATTTATACATGTGGGCCAGTAGGGGACAATGTGGCCCACACTCAGCAGTTGGGGAGTGGGGTATTGGCGGTTGAGGGAGAACAATACTGTGCCACCCACTCACCAGTGTAGCGGAGAGCGGCTCCTGCCACACTGTGCCGCCTGATGTGGGCAGTACGAAGCAGGGAAGGGAGTGGAATAAGGAAGCCGTTTCATCCAAATACACTCCACTGTGCCCTGTCCTCAACTATTAATCCGACTTCCATTAAGTTCTGTAATACACTGATTTAAATGGGAATGAGTCTATTACACTTCCCGCCCTGACCATCGCTGCAGACAACTGGCCCCACTGCACTGATAGCGGGCCAAAGGAGGAGATGACCAGTGGTGATCCCGAGACCCCCATCATCTTGATGATAGCTCATCAATAGTCGGGAATCCCCCTTTTATTGCCAGATACAATGTAGCGCTCACCTATTGTTCTGCGTAGCATATAGATCTAGCGGTACTGTTCCTTCACTCATCTGCCCCATAGTTGCCCGATATTCTTCCAAATTTTCATTTGGAACATATGTAATGCTGTAAGAGAACCGTCCGTCCATGAGGTTATTACTGCATTGTAAGAGCATAATAACAAACATTCACAAGTAGATTAGAGTTAGCAAGGACTGTAGATTGTGTTGGTTAACTTAGGAGTACAAATACCTAGATGACTGCAGCCATACAGCCGGCCGTATTCACAGAAGCCATCTTTTAAATATTTACGGAATTTTTAAAAAAGCATTAACCATTCTGCGACAACAGCAGCACATGTATGTGAATACAGAAATGTCATTGGCACAGGAGAATATGGTTATTAACGAATGGCGCGGTTAGAATTTAGTTTACACCAAGTAAAACAATATACCGTATTTTTCGCTCCCTAGGACGCGCCGGATGATAATACACACCCACGTTTTAGAGGTGGAAAATAGGGAAAAAATATTTTGAATTCTGCCAGGGACAGTGCAGGGGACAGTGACGGGTGACGGAGCAGAAACGGTCTGAAACACTGGAGCTCCGTGACAGCGGCACTTGTGTACGGGCCGAGGGAGGGAAGAGTCCGATTGGTGGAGGCAGGGAAGCAGCTGCAGTTCCCACCAGCGCTCACCATCAATCAGCGGTACATTAGAGGTGGCAATACAGAGGTGAGAGAACTAGTAATTGATCAGGTGTTTGTTTGCGCGACCGCGATTTAGTTCGCACGATCACGCTGGAAAAAGGGAATTTCGGTACCTTTGCTCTATAAGAAGCACTGACCCCCCACTCACACCCCAAAGTGGGGGTGGGGGGAGGGAGAGGAGGATAGGGAGGGGGGAGGAAGAAAAGTACATCTTATAAAGCGAAAAAAAAAATGGTAAATTGTCGTACTTTTACTTAAAAATAGATTTAACCAACAAACACGTTCTGTCAAAGTTTACCAACAATCAATTAAAAGGGGTTTTCCAGGCAATTTTTATTGATGACCTATGCTGCTCATTGGAACCCTGGCCAATCAGCTGTTTGGGTGTCTGCTGTCACTGACAAAACACACAGGTTATGTTGTGGAAGCAGATAGCTCCGGCCCTTGTGTAGTGGCCAGAGGTGGTAACTGCAGTCGCAGTTCCCATTAAAATCAACGAGCACGGCGCCTGCAATTGTCAGCACCAGCCATTCCACTCAACTACTGATGACATTCTGAGGAAAGGTCATCAATAAAAGTTGCCTGGAAACCACATTTTAGGATATTAAGTAGATGCTAATTTTAATATCATCGTGAAAATGATTACTACAGATATGTCAGCTTCCGGTTATTTTAGGGCTTAAAATAAATGTCCTTTTTATAATATGATCTTTCCTTTGTCAAACTAATTGAAATGTTGATACATTGCAGAAAAACAAATATTCTTTAATTAGCCGCTTGAATGAAAATACTTAAAACATCTATTTTTTTGTCCCGGCTTTAAAGTAGTTGTCTGAGACTTTTCCTATTGATGACCTCCCCTCAGGATAGGTTATCAGTAATTTATTGCATCCCCTACAAAAACAGGAACAAGAAAGTCTCCAAGGGTGGTCACATAGCCCAGGGTGGTAGGATTTTAGTTAAGGCCCATTTATACCAGCAGATGATCACTCAAAGATCGCTTTTGAGTGACAGCTTTGAGCGATTATTTTGCATAAACTATTAAGTAGCTACTCAGCTATTTAATAGCAATTAGGTGTGCAAATGAAGCCTTCGCTGAACGCAGTTAATAGCCCGAGGCTAGTATATGTGCTCAGATCCTTTGTTCTCCAGGGGAAACAATGCTATCAGCACTCCCCATGGAGAACTTCTGATAAGAGTGAAAGACGATTTTTAGGTTGGACTGAATTTAACAATCAGCTAGCAGTGCGCGAAAAGCGCAGATTTAGACGCACCGATTATCGCTAAAACGATCGCTGATTAGCGATTTTTTAGCGATCATCAGCTGGTGTAAATGGGCCTTTACACATAAGAAAAGCAATAGTTTTACAAATACAGTCGGATATTAGACAAATGGCAAAAAAAAAATACTTAAAATTGAACAGATATAGCAAAAGTCATATCAACATCAAGCACATTTGATGTAGGAAACAAGCAAAAGATGGGCCAACTTTATCCATGTAACCATTTTTGGACCCTCTCATAATCACGTTTGGGGAAGGGGATCCTGAGAGGAAGTTTACTACAATTTATAAATACAAGCACGGCCTACAATTTAAAAATCTAAGTAAGAAATAGCCATAAAAGCCACAATTTTGAATATAAACTACTGCAAATGAAATGTGGAGCAGAGGAGATCCATGGCGACCAATCAGATTCCGGCTCTCGTTTTACTAAATTAGGTTGGGCAATCAGAGCAGCATTGTGATGCGATGAGCACCCGCACTGCAGCTTCGGAGTCCTCCTGAGGCCACTTTCACATGACTCTACTTCAATCAGTATTTTGTATCGGTAATTTATTATCCAAAAGCAGGAATTGAACCTGCGGAGAAAAGGTCGGATGGAAAGAGGTTCTGGCTCCTTGTGTTAGCTTAGGAAGAAGATGCAAAACAGTGACCACAATACGGCCGACTGAAGTACTAGGAAGATTTGTAAGCCTCCTCCACACACTTTTCAACATTTTTCCCACTTTTAAAAAAATGCCATGAATTTCAAGCACTTTTCATAGTATTTGACCATTTTGGATGACTTTTTGTACTGTTATAATTGTAACATTTCTTTCTTTCTGGCCTATGCGAAAAAATGCCAGAACAAAAAAGAAGAGATTATGGGTGCATTTCGAAAGAAATGCCACAAAACCCCACAAATGAGCCGACTTACTGCTACAGATGCCCCAATTTTACGCTGCAAACTGATACAAGTTGCACTTTTTTCGCTACATCCAAGAAGCAATGTAACCTAAATGCCACAATAGTGTGCAACATGCTGGCTATAAATGAGGTTACCTAATAGATGGTATAAAGATGCACCAAATGTATCACGCAGCGGGCCGCTGTGGTGCATCTGGCACATTCTGCACTAATCATTAAACTGCTTTCACACGGGGAACAAGGTCGCACAATTTTCTTGGGATGTGACATTGCTACAAATGGCATGTATGTGAGCCCCATGCTCTTATGGGTTCCCTCACATTAGCGATGTTTTGTAGCATGCAGGTTGCTAAATATTACCGCAATGATTTGTAGCCCATGGCTCCCTAGGGAGCATTCCTTTCTGCTGCATCGCATCACACAACCCCCCCCCCCCCCCCATCCCGTCCCGAAAATCCCGGCTACAAAATCGCAACATTGCTGCAGGAAAAAGATGCGATAGCACACAGACCACCGATGCGTTATTGCTATTTTCTCGCGGCGATATCACGTTGCCCCTGTGAAAAAGGCCTTAAACAGTTTTAGTAAATCTGCCCCATTATACACACAGTGTATTTCGGAATGCACTATAGACTTTACTGTGACATCTGACCATATAAAAAATAAGATAAATCAAAAACAGGAAAAAACTGTGGCATTTTCTGAAAAACGCAGAGTGTGACGCTAGCCTTGTGCGCTCTGTAAGCCCTGATGGTAACGGACACGGAGGACTTCTGCTCATAGCTGCACTATGGCTCCGTGTTGTAGGGATCTATAACACTGACTGTAGTACACCGCGGGTCAAACTGTCCTGACCTTTATATGGCGGTGGCCAGAAGTTCTTTTTCCCCGTTTATCATTACAGTAGTGCAGGCTCTCTAAAATGCTGGATTTCCAAGGTATTCTCTACAAGCTGCATTGCTTCTACATGAGAATATCGTGAACCAAGAACTGCAAGGACTCTGATACCGGCCTCACAACACAGCCAGACCTTATGTATTTGGCCTTATATCCTTATTACACTTCACTAGGATGGCAAACAAGAGGGTGGTCATAAATTCTGAAAACCCCTGTTGAGGAGAACGCGAGATCGAAATATTCAGGAGTCCTTGAACAATTAATATGGGGGCTTTATCTTCACCTTGACACTGTGGGACGCATCACACCCTAATACTTTAGGACCTCTGTCACATGTTTGAGCCAAAGAAAGGATCTGATATCAGGCAAGCTTTTCCCAAAGTAGGTTTCGAGAAACGTTTTGGCTAGAGATGAGCAAGCATGCTTGTTTAACCCTTTCCAATCCCCTGTCTGACGTCTGAAGACATTATGATTTAAGGCTGTACAGCTCCGATGTTGGAAGATGTCCGTTGTGGTTCTCTTACTGTATATTGCCAGCCTCTCTGTTGTCAAAGCCTATCCAACGTGTCACCTCATGCAGTACTGGCTTTAGCCAGCAGATAGCGCCATTGTGTAACGGCAGAAAAAGAGTAATCCCCCTAGGAAAACCAGGATACAAATTGGATTGGAAAGGGTTAAGGCTGCTACTCGATCAAGTAGCAGTCTTATCAAGTAACTGTTTACTCACCCGAGCAGCATGCGGTGGAAGAGTGAGAGAGATCCCCTCCCCCCCCCCCCCCCCCCCGTATGCTGCTCGGGCGAGTAGAGCGGACTGCTATTCGATCGAGTAGCAGCCTTAAACGAGCGTGCTCGATCATCTCTAGTCTTGGCAATTGATGGGATCTGATTGGGGACCAGGATTCTAAATCTACGGCAGAGCGCGTGAGCCTATAGTCTAACGTTTTACTAAACTTATGTGGTCTGTTCAAAAACAGAGAAAAGTCACCTGAAAGCTGAGGCAAAGCGACAACCGACTAGTAGAGATGCCTGCTGATGATATAAAAAGCTATCCAACTGGCCGGCCTACAACGCCCCCCCCCTTCCCCCCCCCCCGCCGCATGAGGCTCAGCACCGAATGCAAATGATCCCCGTCCCAGAAAACACGTATAGGTCTGCATAACGAGTTGTAATTTCTAGATTATGCTGTTGTGTACATTTTGACGACTGCATTCGTAATGAGCGATTATATTTCGCTTGTTTTTATGTGATTTACATGGAAAGGAATGAGTTACAAATTGTCAATAATACGTTCGCCCTAATAAAGACCTGAAGAGCGCCGCGCTGACAGAAGAATACACATAATTTTCATTTGATTCATATTATGCGCTAAATTGAATCAAGGGAGATAAAAATACCATGAAGCCCACCAGCACCTTAATCAGGCATCACAGCTGGTGGCTACCAACACAAGTGCTTTGGGAATTGGCCAATAAACATGACGATATCACAGCTAAATGAATTTGATCCACTGCCTGGCACCTGGGTTTTTTGACTGACATCCAATGAGTAGGAGTCAGATAAACAACTCATGAATGCATGATCAAGATTTTGCTTTCAATACAAAATGTGTTGTCTATAGGAGGAGGGGAGAAATCGCCCCCCCCCCCCCCCTGAATTCTGCTTAATAATAAACTCTGGCTGAATCCATAAAATTAATGAACTGCCATTTACGCCGTTTATTTTATTATAAATAGTTTGTATGGGAAAATATGTTTTTATTAAATGACATTTTTACTATTCCGTACAATTCACTGACTACTTGGCTGACGGTCCGGTGGCGGTAATTCCAATCAGACACGGGCTACATGACTGCTACCCATGACCCGGAAGAAAGCTTGGACTAGCGCAATAGTGATTCAGAAGCGAAGCTCACGATTGTGGACGCTCCGGACTTATTGACACGTTCTAGGAAATGTTGTGGTTCTGCCACAGCGGTGCACAAATCACATGGTCTGACCACACCGTGTGAATCTACCCTTATAGGGGGTGTACAACAATTGTAAGTTATCCCCTATCCAAGAATAACTTGCTAATCGGTGGATGTCTCACCGTATCTGCACCCTTTGCAGGGAAGAGTGCTGGTCTTGCATGAGTACTAACGCTCCATTCACTTTCAATGGGACTGCGGAGATACCTGAGCAATTGCCACTTGGCCATTTCTGTCAACCCCATTGGAATGCATTGAGTGCTGAATGAACATACTTGGTCAGTACTACATTCAGTGATGGCACTTCAGGGTGCGCAGTAACTCAGCAGTGAGGAAGAGGAAGGGGGGGGGCACGGGAGTCCTAGCGGTGAGACCCCCTCCGATCAGCAAGTTATCCAGATCCTGTGGATTGGGGGTAACTTACAGTTGTGGCACAACCCCTTTAAAGGGTTTGTAGCTCAGTCTGTGGTGGAGCTGCAATGGCAGATATAAACCGTATACACGAGTAGCACTGCTGCTGGAAAAAAAGAGAAAAAGTAGATCTCTTTCTTATACATCTTCATCATCATAAGAATGCACACTGCAGTTTGCTGCTGCGATTACCAAAAAAATGGAGCAGTTTCACAAAAAAATAAATAAATAAAATTATATATATATATATATATATATATATATATATATATATATATATATATATATAGTGTTTGTCTGGGATTTTTTTTTGTTATCATGGAAACAACTGCTATCTGACAACGCTATGTGAACAGACACAAGATTTTTAATCTGTACTTTATTACACATAGTATACAAAAACAACGTAAAGCTCAGGGAAAGATGTATTTTTTTCCCCAGTAAATTCATTTAACCCATTAAGGAACAAGCACAGTAAATTTACTGTGCTTGGTCCTGGGCTTCAGGCCTCCTCCATACGGGCGACACGGCATTGCCGCGAGAAAATCTCAGCAATGTTGCATCACTGGTCCGTGCGATATCGCTGCATCTTCTCTTAAAATATAAGCCCTACCCCAAAAATAAGCTGAAGCCGACCGCAGCTTCGACCTAGGTCCCGGCACTGTCTCTCTGCATCAACTTCTGGACGGGGATTAAAAAATCCCTGCCTCCCGGGAAGCACTGGCTATGATTGGCTAAGTGTCAGACAATCACAGCCAGCGATCGATGAATGGTGGTTCAATCACAGCCATTCATCGAGCACTGGCTATGATTGGCTACGCGTCAGCCAATCACAGCCAGCGCTTCCAGGAGGCGGGGATTTTTCAATTCCCGGACAGAAGATGAAGAAAAGAAACCGTTCCGGGACCTGGGGAAAATCTGTGGTGAAGAGCGCTTCTAAGTTGAGGTAGGTGTTTTTTTTCTGCAGCTAGTGCTTAGATTTGGCTTTGACAGTAGGATTTCCTACTGTCAAAATTGTATCGCGCTGCACGAAAATAACGCTTCCATGCGATGAGATGCAACAGAGAGGAAGACTCTATAGGAAAACATGGGGTACAAAACCTCACTGGACCCGCGAGGTTTTTGTGTCAGGTTGTTGCATGCTACAAAACATCGCATGCATATAGGAACCCGTAAGAAAGCATGGGCTTCACATGCATGCGATATGTAGCATAGTAGCAACGCGACTTTGTCGCTCGTGTGATGGAGGCCTTAATCCCAGCAATAGTAAACATACAGTGCGGGATTAAAGCTCTTAATTCTGCAATCAATCAATCAGAAGCAGGACAGGTTGTCAGCTGTTAGTCACTGCTGATAACCTCGAGGAGGAGGGAGAAGTGGGTTTTAAGCCTTTCTGCCTTCTCCTTTCTCTAGTACACAGCGTTCAATGACCACTATGTACTAAAAAGTGAAAGTATAACTTCCACTACTCGAGCCAGCAGTCAGTGACCTCTGGGTTTCCCTGGCATAGCAGAGCTGCAGAGTCCCAGCAGACCCAGATCAGCTCTGCCAGTGACTATTATGCGGTTCCTATGGAGGCCCAGCTACAGTGGGGAAAGTGTCAAATAAAAAAAAAAAACATGTCATGGGGGACATATTTATGTAATTATCTTTTTACTAAGTAAAACAAGATTACAGAATAATATACAAATATATACATAAAAAAGAAAATAACCCATGCATCACTTTTTTGGTTTGTGCTTTTAAAAAACTTTAAAAAAATGTAGAAAGATGCAATTTTTTTTTTTTTAATATCAGAGAAAATGGAATCAAAATGACAGACTTTACATCCCAGAAAAAAGCCATACTTACTGATGGTTAACTGGTATTTTAGTCTGTCCTTGTATCATTAGTATGGTCTTATTTGTGAAGTGGAGGTGCAAACTTTTGTCATGTCTGCTCCCGTTTTTATTTTTTTACATGTATGCCTTTTGGAATGTGTATGTTAAAAAAGAAAGGGAAAGAAGAAATGAATCTAAAGCCTATTTAGTAGCAGGGATGTAAAAGGTTTTCCTCCATAGTGGCACCAACAAACTGTACGGTGTCCGTGTTTAGATACTGGCATGTAATGCTACAAGTGATTACTTTTAGCTTTATTAGCTCTTGTAATTATTCACTCCTTCATATAGTTTTATGCAACACAAGTGCGAAGGAGACAAATATATGTGTGCTCTGTACCCGGTGGAGAGGAGTATTATATGCCTTCTGATAGGAAAACTCTTGTACAACCTCTCAATAAACTCCACTACACAATAATATGTGCAATATAGGCCAAATTATAGGCTACATTTTACATTTTAAGAACAGTTTTCCTGAGAATTAGAGATCAGTCTTAGCGAGAAAAGACAATGAATCCCAGAAAAATTGCAAAGCAAAGTTTTCAGTTCTGTCACTATCTTCAGTTAAGAAGTAAGTTCGCACAGGTCTATCCAACTGAAGTGAGAGCCAACAGTCCCAGAAAACTAACATTCACACGCAGCAGATTTCTGTCATGTATGTGAAAGAGTTTTGTAAACTACATATGTTGCAAAATAGAATAATCCCCATTCAGATGTAGAGCAGATCTTCTGCAACAACTCTGCCGCGTGTGAACATAGCCGGAAAAAATGTAGATTTCATTATAATTATCCTCAATGTCCCAACTTAACCACGAGGGTCCAAAAAACATGATATGAGCAGTTGTTTGGCAAGTTATCTAACTGGACAGATGATTTAGGATGCTTTACACAGGATGACCTATCAGGCAACAGATGCCCAACACATCATCCCGGCGATAATCGGTCCGGTGCTTCTAAAGAACGATCATCGCTACTGAATGGAGGTGGAGCGGCTGAGGTTTGTTCCGGCCCGCCCGCCTCCATTCACAGTAAGCAGGCAGTCGTTCACAAGTGACAGCTGCCTGTTTACACAGATCGATACATTGTTCTGCTTTCGTATGCAGAAACTGAACAACAAGCGAGAAGTGAAAAACCTCTCAATCATCGTTCAGTAGGGGCGTGCATTCACTGAACGATAGTTCTTCAGATTCTCGCTGGACAGTGGGATTCTGAACATTAATCATTCTATGTAAAAGCAGCTTTAGCTGTCTCCAAGCCGGGCTGTGATCTTGTTACCTGGCCATGTGGGGTCAAAGAACCAAGACAGATTTTGTTCAACCTGCTGAAACTGGTAGTTGCAGTTTCCTGTCTATGCACTGGGCAAGTAATGCTCTGCTGTGGACCAATGTGACCTTCAGGGAAGAAAGGGGTGGATCTGTGATATTGGGGTTACCTGTATATATATATTTATTCGTCCGGTTTTATAAAGGAGTCATGCTTTTAGGGTACATTTACATGGGCGATTTTCTTGCGTGACTTCTCTGCGTTACAAAATGCGAGAAAAGAACCTTTATTTTAAATATGTTAATTCACATGAGTAACCTTCCTCTTATAGCGATGCTGCGAGATAGAAAAATCCTATTTTTGGGAGATTCTGTTTAAGAATCCCCCATTCTTCCCTATGGGAGTAAAACTAAAAATTTGCATTGCAATGCAAACTTTTTTTTACTATTAGAGTGCGAAGTCTTAGTTTCGCGGACTGATACTGTCTATTACAAAACCCAAAGCTGGTAAATATTTGTCTAAAGTAACAAAAAAATCTAAAAAAAAGGACATAAGTGATTTAAATTAGAACATAAGGCGATATCTACCATAAACTCAACAACTCCAATGCTTAGGAGCAGAAGCCCCATTTGTAGGATAATGTAGCCCACAGCAGGCAAAATGTTCCGACTTGCTCAACGACAAGAAAACTAAATAAAAACCAAAACAAACATTTCCCTATCCTCCTCCCCTACTTCCACTCCACGTTTACCTCTTTCCAGCTGCAACTACTCGGCAAGGAATGCAATCACTGCTTTCTTCAAAAGGAAAACAGTTCAAAGTTGGGGAGGAAAGTGTTAACAGAAACAGAGAGAGAGAGAAATCTGACAAATCGTCCATGCAGAGAATTCCCAGAACAAGTGCATGCAAAGAGGCTCTCAAGGGGTTAATGCCAGCATTACACAAGGACATTGCAATTTTACAAAAATTTTACAAAAATTCACTTGTGTAATAAAAAAAAAAAGAAAGAAGCGACATAAAAAAAAAAGTGATAAAACAAGATTAAAACGTTGAAAAAAAAAAAAAAAAGACAGTTAAAAAGACACATAAAAGAGAACGCAGTTTATGGAAGATGTATGAAAGTTGGCAGTTTCTGGATGGCTCTGCAGAAACGACTATTAAAAAGGAGGGTGAAGCAGACTAGGAGAAGCCATGCCGAAGCTTTTCGAATCACCGATACTCACACATAAAATGGGGCCTGATCATCAGCAGGTGCGGGAGAAGATCTAGAATGGGAAGCAGCATCTTTTTACAATAGTGTTAACAAATGCCAAAGCCCCGCGCTGCGCGTGCGAAGCGTACATATGTAGTTAAAAGTAGGTGCAATTTTAATTTTGTCGATTTTTTTTTTTTCCCCTCTTCTATAAATCCCCATCTCCCTTTTATCAACACCTCCCCCAGAAAGCATCTGCTCATTCTGCGTTTCTATAGCCGTGATTATCAACAAGGATGAGGAAATGTTACCGCCATCCGTCTCTCTGCCTTGATCAGGAATTTATGCTGTAGGTGAGGGCAGGTGAATTCCATTCTAAACTGGTAATTATCTGACAGATGTTGGAAGCAGCTGCTGCTGGATGCAAAGCCCCGGCTCTTAGATAGCACAAGCTTCTGGCAAGGTGGATGGTGAAGTGGGACGACATGCATTCTGCGAGTGGCCGCACAGCTGCTTCTCTGTGCAAAACAACGCAAACCTGCAACCCCAACCAGCTGTTTTAAAGCTTGTCAAACCGAAAATCATTCCGTCCTTTTTTACAAAAAAAAAAAAGTAACAAAAAAAAAAAGAAAAAATCCAATATGTTCATCTTGGAAATTTCCCCATAAAAGGTTGCCGCAGCGTCTAGAGTGTGATAAACTACAGTTTTTTACAAGGGGATTTTAATTTTTTTTTTCCCAATAGCTTTAAGAATGAGACAATATGCTAGGATAATTTGGAAGAATGGAACGTAGTTTGTACAGATGTAGCAGATCTCAAAGTCATTTAACCCTTTGGGACGGCGCTGTCAATAGACTGACACTCAGAAGCACTTGTTAACAACGTTTGGGTATAGAGCGTGCAGAGGTAGCTGTTTGTACCTGAGGTTACTATCACACAAGTGTTTTTGGGGTTGTTCTTGCTGCGTATTATGTGCAAATGCAAATAAGGGAGATCGAACAATTACTCTGGAGCGCCACCTGTTGGAAGGAGCATTCCTGCAAGTCAATGTTAGACTCTTTATACAAGATTTGTAATAAAGACTAGGAATTGTTACATGGCTTGTAAAAAGAGTCTAACATTGGCTTGCAGGAATGCTGCCATCCAATAGGTGGCGCTGCAGAGGTATTGCTCCATCTCCCTTATTTGCATATTACCCAGAGGAGCATGGATGGCATCAAGTCCCTTCACTGACTCGCCTTCTAAGAAAAGATGGCGTTCATGACTTTATTGCGATTTACGCAGCGTTAAACCTCCATTAATTTCAATGGAGCGTTTTTACGTAGTGCATTTAACACGCACAAAGATTGCGCGCTGCATGTTCTATTTTAGGCATTATAGCGCATATTTCACGCACTACATTGCCAATTGAAATGAATGGGCTGTGTAAAAAATGCAGTAAAACGCGCAATCGTACACGTAGTAGTGCGTTTTGTGCCACAGGTTACTATGCCACTGGGAGTGTAAAACGGTTTTGACGTCATCAGCTTGCTTGCGCTGTTACTGCGCAAAAATATGCAGTAAAAACGCAGGCAAACACAAACAAAAACGCAGTAAGCCGGCTTCACAGAGGTCTGAAAATTGCGTGCGGTTTGTGCGTAGCGAGGTGCACAAATCTCACACAAATATGAACCCCATGCTTTTGAATGTGTTCATACACATGAGGGATGTTTTCCTGCACAGCACCATGATGCGATGGGGGAAACAAACCGCGGCGTGTTCTATCGCCCTGCATCTTCTCGCATCGCCGCGTTCATCGTTTTTAATGAGGCCGGCGGTAGCATCAGGAGGTCTCACCTGAAAACAATGGGAGAGACTCCGCGATCGTCCGCAATGGCTGACATGAAAGCGCCTCGCATCCTTGGTAATTACACATGGCGGGAGCACGATATGCAGGTGGGATTCACTGCACCACATAGCGCTCACAAGTGGGAAGTTAGCCTAAACCGCAGCTTTTCACGCAGTAAAAAAACTCAGTGTTTTTACAAACGCTTGTGTGAGAGTAGCCTGAAGGCCATCGGATTGTAGTACTGTAAATGGCACATTGCTGGAGCTGTTCCTACTTTTCAAAACTGGTAAGGTAGGCATAAAAACCCTAACGGGAGGAAAAGAATTGGCGTGTCACGCACTCAATTTTTGGGGGGGGCATTAGAACTATGGAGCATTTTACCTAGTAAATTTTCCCTTTTGTACCATTTTAGTGATTGAACTCCCTCCATTGAAACCTCTCTAAACTAAACCCCAGCAGGATATCACAAAGTGTTGTAGCAATTAAATGCATAGCAGCTACATCTAGCAATCTAGGCTCAGCTACATCTAGCAAACTCGGCTCTGCTACATCTATACAGCCTAAATTTTCGGCAGCTAATATTGTAATATCAATTATTAACTTCACACAATAAGAGAATGCAATGTTACTATGTGCACACAAATACTTAAAGGGGTAGTCTGGACTTTGGGATTTTTTTTCTATTGATCACCTGTCCCTCAGGCTAGCTAGATTAGATGACTGGCAGGGTTCCGCCGACCCAGCGCCCCTGCCCATCAGACAGCACCCACTGCACAATGCTGAGTCACTGAAATACAGACCCTGCAATCTGCTTTAAGCACTGTTTGCACTGCCAGCGGGCATGGGAATAAGCTGCTTGGAAGGGGTCATGAGCGGCAGACCCCTACTGATCATCTAGTGATGACCTATCCTGGGGATAGGTCATCAACAGAAAAAAATCCCAAAAGTGCAGGAAACCCCATTTAACGCTAATTATTAGGATGCTCAGAAGAGAAGCGGTTTGTGGCTCCCTTACCTTAGATCAGGTCCTAGCAAGGAATGCCGGCGCAGCAAGGCCCGTGCCTGGGTATTGGTGAGGTTGGTGGTAGGCTCATTATTGATTGCCAAAATGCAGTCTCCAACATGGATTCTGCCATCGTTACTTATCGAGCCTCCCTTTATAACACTGCGGACAATCATGCCGGAGCCGTCTTTAGGAGCGCTGACAGTCATACCTATCCAACAGAAATAGAAAAGGGGCTCAAGAAAAATGCATCTTAATAGTGGATATATTTGCTGACATTCCAGTAGATTAGGATTTTTCATCTTACATATTATATAGAATGCCCCACTACCGCAGACTAAGTATCTATTACCCACTATCACAAGACCTGGACGCTTTAGGCCGCTCTCACGCAGGCGGTTTTTTACAGCGTTTAGCGCGGTGCTTCAAACGCTGAAATAAAACGCCTCCATAGGTTTCAATGGGCTTTCTCAGACGAGCGTTGGAGCGCTCTACCATAACGCACCCCGTCACCCATTGCAATGATGGAATCCCTGTTATGTATCTGCTGCCCTTTACGGAATATTGGGAAGTACACCCAGTAAGATGGGAGCTCTTGTAAGCTGGAAGGCCAACACTATCAGTCATTTTACAGCGGCAGGTATTGTAGAACGCAGTAATAAATCACGGAGACAAGCTCACCAAGGCTGCAGTTTCCTCTGGTTACAGTGATTGTGTTTACCAGTGCGCTTTGAGTTAACGCTTTCGTGTCGCCATCTTGGCTGGCTTCGATGCATTGTCCTGCAGATAAATATCCATCGGCCTATAGTGGAAAGACACCGTGTTATACAGGACGGTCATTTATTTAGGGTCACAATAGTATTTTCTGGCGATTTGCTAATGTCATTTGTTTTATGTTGATGCAATCAGAGTTTTGTCATATACAGGCCGGTTTCACTTCTGGGTCAGAACCTCCGGCACAGATCCAATTTAAAATACCCGAAGAAAAAGCGCTACATGCAGCCGTTGTTCTTCCATCCAAAAGCCGGGCAGCTGGGCGGATGGACCCCTTTATAGTCAATTTGGCGCTGTTCCACCCAAACGAACCATTTAGCCGCGGAGATTCCCCTTTCCTTCTCTCCCTACCCATAGACAGCTGGTCTAAGAGAGGCTCAAAGCTCTAGGAGCAGAAACGTTGCCATGTTGTGATTTGTATCAAACACAGAATACATTTTCCCACCGGATACAAGGGCTGTCAGAGAATACTTTAATGTGACTTTCTGAAGAAAAGGGGCAGGTCCACTGAGAAGGTGATGCAACACAGCTCCTACCTATTCCTTATACCGACCTAATTATGGTGGTATCGCCCATACAGACTTTAAGGGAAAAAACTCAAAACAAATGCAAAATAGTCATCTGTTACCTGCAATACATTCATTGGCCGTGTGACCACTGTAGCCAGTCGTCTGCCTCTGACACGATGCTGCCACGTAACTGCGGTGGTCACACGGATGTATTACACATTAAGGAAAATAAAGACAAGCGGAAACCACGGAGGACGGTATAGAAAATATGGTGGAGCAATCTGAATGAGAGAAAAAGGATGTGTGGACTATATCCTTAGTAGGGGTGTGAAGACTGAATCCTCTGTACAACAAGTGCTGCCAACCTCAAATAATCATCACGCCCTTCAAGTTAGACGTGTGAACAACAGGTACCAACAAGGTTAAAAAACTGGAAATAAAGCGCAACATATGTGGGTTCACAAGGGAAATTTTACTCAACTTTTCTGTTCATTGTATATCCAGCATATATACACGTTTTGAGGCTACCAAGCCTCTTCCTCAGTATCTGCTGTGGATGTAAAGACTAAACAGTATATGGATGAGGTCTTGGTGTCAAAGTTGCAGGTTGGGCAGGGGCACGTCACTGGAATAGCCGTTTTGTGGGACGATAGGCCTGCGGAGGCACCGTGTGCGGGACGTGTGCCCGTGACATGCGTCAGTTCCATCTCTAGCAGATTCCACTGCACCCTGCTGCCACCACTGTTGCCCAGACGGGTAGTGGTGGCTGGCCCAGTGCTGGGAGGTCCATCAGAGACCAGAGATGGAGCGGCCACATCTCCAAGGGACACGTCCTGCACATGGTGCCATCACTATGGAAGACTACAGGCATACTGTACCACAAAACAGCAATGTCAGTGACGTGCACCGGCCAAACTTACGACCCTAATACCAAGACCTTATCCCTATACAGTTTGGTCCTTATATCCCTAGCAAATACTGAGCAAGAGGCTTGATCGCCATGAAATACGTATATATGTCCAGAAGACTCTGAATTTCCAGCAGGCATATACTTGAAAGATGATTCTTTAAAATGGCTCCAGATGAAACGTCATATCAAGCAGGCTGTACACGCCACTCTTGATAAGCTGCCTGTATTGCCGTTCAGCCCTTTTTTCTAAAGTCGCCCAAAATTCTTTAACAAAATCTCGAACACATCTGCATGCAATATTTTACATCTTCACAATGCCAAGTGTTCTAATAATGGATACGCTATTTAGTGCAATTGGTTGAGGAAAGAGAAGTTTATCCACTGACTTCAAAAATACTTTGGAGTCCTATTTACTCCAAAAAGTAAAAATTACTTTGTGATACTTCAATGGACACCAATGACCCTAAACTTTAACCCTACAAAAACTTGATTTCAAGTGTTACCTTTAAAACGGACTCCGGTAGGTCAGCGGTGGCTGCAGTCTCATGGGTCTTTAACTGTACCCATGAACCAGATGATCTGCATTCAAATGGCTTGTCAAGACCAGCGTCTTCAGAAAGCTCCTTAAACTCACAAAACGAACCACTGCCGACTCCAGTCTCTTTAGCATCTTGCGTTGGGCTAAGGTTAAGGCTATATAACTCCTTGCCAGGCAACTTAAAATCCAGAATTGACGATGATGCAGCCCAAAGTTCAGATGTTGGAATGGACTTTTCAAAAGCTAGCTTGTCAGTTTGGCCTTCGAATGTCGAATGAAAGCTGTCATCTTCCTTAGGCACATCCTATTTAAAGACACATTAATGCGTAATTAAACAAAAAGCCATGCATACACTTTTTATTTCAAGATTGCTTTTTCCCATTTGTTCGTCCATGGATTTCAATACAATATACGTTATACCACTAGGATGCACCATGACAAGCCCACTGGTGGGGATCAAACCACCGGGACATTTACCAGTCATGAGAATGAAGGGCGCTAGTCAGGAGTGGGGCGGTGTAGAAAATTACTATAGTCCCACTCAAGTGACTGCATTAATCTGGAGGGGCCCTTCATTACAAACTTTCCATGTTGTGAGTCTAGGAGGTTTTTTCAGGTTTCTATCATAATAAATGTGTCTTAAACACACGAGAATTGGATTGCTGGCCATCGTCAAGTTTGCACCCTCTTTGTAGGTTTTGATCTCAGCTACTCAGCAGCAACTTCATATAGGCACCATTTGTAAATGTTCCCTTACCTGCAAGGAACAATCAATGAATTCATCAAGGAGTTCTTCATTGCAGGCACTGCCATGCAGAGCTAACATAGATGCCTGAAGTGAGCCGCCATCATCGGGAGGAAAGCGAGACTCTATACTACAGTCTCCTGTCAGGTCCACATCGTTGGTCTCCACCTGTAGCACAATAAGCTCATTAGAAGAGTACAGATACAGACCACTTTATTGCTTAATATACATTTACTCTTGATTTTGAAGCACCTAATAAAAAGGTAAGATATGTTACACCATTTAAAACAAGACTGCTATACCCAATCAGAGCTCTCTCAATGAGTGCAACCACCCTATTAACCCCCCCCCCCCCCTTCCCCGAATACGCCAAAAGGAAACATGTTGCATAGGCTAATGAACATGCACCACGGCACCCCTCACCGATCCTGCATCCTACATGCTGACGGACATGATCCTTCCATGCCAGTCAGCAGCTCATCTATTGCTTTGGTTGGTACATTAGGCACCCCTTTAGCAGATAGTTATTAATACGCCTTCAGGAGGAAAGTCAAAAAAAAGTATTAAAAATGAAGAGGCTGTAAGCTGAGAGGAAATCCTGCGCTAAGTTGTTGTGCAGCAGAGAAGCTGAAGTCCAGTGGAGCTTCCTTAAAAGGGAATGTCAGCAAAAAATGACCTATTGTTATACAAGTTTTTGTATATTAAAGCTAAAAGTTAAAACATTTTTGAAGAAGGTTTGGAGTTTTTTTCCTGTGTCATTACTTTTTTTTATTATTATTATTATTTCTAAATTCCTGCATTTTTTTACACTGAAATGCAAGAAATTGCACTGAATTAGTAATAGGCTGAAACGTTGTTCTTTGGAGAAAACGTTTCAACAGTAAATGCATCATCATAGGCAGGACTACAAAGAAAGGTGACCATTACTTGATCTATAAACATCATAGACTGTGGTGCGGTTTGTAATCAAAACAGCCCTGCCCTCATGTGTATGTATTATGTACCATTAGACCCTATGCCTCACACCCACTCATCATCACCATAGCATCTACAGCTAACTTCATGCCTCACATCATCTACATCCACACAAGCGGAGTGAAACTACATTACACCTAATGCTCAGAATTAATACAACCCTTCCCGTGGTAACTTTAACTATGCACCAATACAAACATAGTAGAAGTTTTTCATCCTTCCAAAACTTCATAAATCTACCTAAAAAACATGTTTTTAATACGGTTTCTGGCACTAACCAGAGCTAGTTCAGCATGGAAAAGAGGAGCATCAGTGGACCCTTCCTCATCATAGGAGTATGCAGTGTAGAAAGCAGAGTCATCCTTAGAGATATAACCTTCTTCTGGTGACAACTGCAGAAACAAGGAGGTCACCGTGAAAGGAAAGGACAGCAAGAGGAAAGTTCAGCAAGTTTTTAAAGCAACAATTAAACTCAAGGTTATCGGTCTCAAGCGGAAAGTCACTAAACTTCTGACTTTAGTTTTGTTTTACAATCAAATAAGCCTATACTGCTTGATACAACCTAGTAATATGCATTGGATAGAGTCAAGTGAATGCTGAATATTAGGCTACATCTGTACAGACTGGTGGGTATAATGCAGAACATGGAAACATTCTTACTGGCAGAGGCTTGGCGACTCCGATGTTGACTGTTCCTACTGGCGCACCTTTAAGTGCCTGAACAGCCTCCTCTAAGCTGGCATGCTCCAAATTCATGTCATTGACAAACATTAGGCGATCGCCAGGCAAAAGTCGACCATCTAGTTCTGCAACTCCTTCGGGCACTAAAGAGCGGATTACTATCACCGTGCTCGCTGGGTCAATTGGATCCTAAATGAAAAAGTTAAATACAAAGTATTACTTACAAAAGTTTTATGCATATCTTGTTACTAATCAATGGGGAAATGCCATTAAAAGGGTCATACCAAGAAAGTTTATCACCTTTCCATAGAGTGAGTGAGAAAAGTCTGATCAGTGGAGTCTTATCGCTGAGACCTCTACCAATCCTGAGAACTACAATCTTTTCTCCAATCCCCCTACTCCTCATTGCAAGCTTACAGCACCCCCCACCAGTGAGGAGGAAATCGAATGGAGCGATGGCCGCACATGCACGGTGCCACTCCATTCACTTTCAAATTGACTGGCGGATGTAGAGTACAAGTGCTCAGTTCTTTCCGTCAGCACTATTGAAATGAACCGAGAGGCGATGGTGCATGCGCGGCGCTCACTTCATTCAGGGTGACATCACTGCAGGTGAGTGAAGCAACCCCGCGGTGACAGGATTGTGAGGGTCTCAGTGAGGAGACCCCAACGATCAGACTTTTATCACCTATGCCACGGGTAGGTGGTAAGTCTATTTTGTGTAATGATGTGGAAGTGTATAGGCTTCCCCTTTAAGAATCAAAAGTTTGGAAATCTACAAAGAACAATTCTATCCAAGGAGACAAAATGCAAGCAGTCATCTATGTTTATTATGAGCGGTCTACAGGGAACCTTAAAAGAGAGACATCTTTGGCACTATGGGTACAAGTTGACATGGTGTGAACAAAAATATACTTGACTTCTGATTACTCTTAAAATGCAACATATCGATGTGCAAAAATACACTCCTTCCTGTAGTGAGATGTATCGTCATTAAAGAGGTTTTCCAGACAGTTTTTATTGATGACCTATGCTTAGCACAGCTCATCAGTAGCTGATTGGCTGGGGTCTGCTTGGGGCCCCTACTGGTCAGCCATTTGGGTGCCTGCTGTCAGACCCATAACCTCCAGGGTACAGAATGGAAGCAGATCGCACCGCCCCCTTTATAGTGGCCGACGCTTGTAACTGCAGGCACAGCTGTCATTGATTTTAATAAGAGCTGCACTTTCAATTACTAGCGCCGGACACTATACAGGAGTATGGCACTGGCTGCTTCCACTCCACACCCTCTGTGCTTTGCCGTGACAGCGGGTGCCCAAGCAGCTCATCGGCCGGGGTCTCGAGCAGTGGACCCCAGCCAATCAGCTATTGTTGATCACTAAAGGTCATCAATAACTGTCTGGAAAACCCCTTTAATAGAAAAAAAGGGGGTTGCTAGGACTATAACATTGATGGCTATTGAGGTTTGATTGGTAAGGGCCTGCCACCCAGCATGGTGGAGTGTCCCTCATAGTTTACATAGGCACAGCGTCTTGATGGCATGAGATACTGTGCCTGTTATGGCATCTTGTCCCATTCATTGGTGGAAGCAGAAGTGTTCATTCAATGCACTGTACCATGCTCGGCTAGACATTTCTCCTGCTCTCATACTGCAGTTTGGGTAATGGACAATAATGGGGATCCCCTGCTTGCTGCAAGTCTGTACTAGTCCCAACACAAAGTCACTGCCAAGATCGGCCCTTGATCTAAGAGACTCCAATGTGCACTGCAGCTACAATATATATGGGAGCCGGCCGTTATCAAGCATTCCAATAACCAGCGTTTTACGGGTGTTTGTAAATACCGTCTCTGCCAGCAGAGACCGCGTATGGCTGTGAGTGTATTGCGCATGGCCGCGTATCACACGCATGGAGTCACACGCAGTGTGACAGTCTTTTTTTTTTTCTAAAAATTTCAGAGCGGGGTCACATATGAATCGCCGCCCATATGCAATGCATTTGCTTATGGACAGCGTTTGCATACACACCCATATAAAAGTGTAGGGCTCACGCTGCACGGTGAAAAAGAGCATGTTGTGAACTATTTCTTTTCTGTATCGAAATGTGGTGTTTACACGCTAATGTGAATGGAACAACGTAAGTCTATTTACTTTCATTGACTCCATTCACCGCGTGTCACCCAGCCATGCATGGCCGCTGCAGGTCAGGAACGCTTTGTTTTCTCCTTAGGGAGAGCACCTAGAAGGTTAGTGAGACTTATAAGGCTATTCATGGCTTGCAGGAATGCTGCCTTCCAATAGGTGGTGCTGCAGATGTATTGTTCCATCCCCCTTATTTGCATATTACCCAGAGCAGCATGAATGGCCTTATAAAAGTCTGCTCACTCACTCACCTTCCAGGGTGTCTCTCTAAGGAGAAAAGATAGCGTTCCTGACCCCACGTTAGAGGCCTCTCGCTAGCCAAGGCAGAAACCTACTACACACGGATGAGGGACAAATGTGCCAAAGCAGCTGTCTATGTATGGTTATTCTGGCTTGGCTTTCATTTCCCAGTCATTGTTACAAGGCTTGTATAAAGAGTCTAACATTGACTTGCAGGAATGCTGCCTTCCAATAGGTGGAGCTGCAGAGGTCAAATTGTTCCATCTACCTTATTCGGTCGGGGCTGTAATAGTGCCAAAATCACGGCAGTATGAATGAGCCCTTATGCAGTGTAACAGGACAGTCATGGTGCAAGCGAGTATGGACTCCGATACTACAGCACATACCTGATAGTCTAAGATACTGAAGCCAAGTCCGAGGCTTCCTTTCTCTAGTTCGATGGTCTGAATGTCAGTCTCCCACATGGCCAAGGGTGACCCTTGAGTGTCTTCAACACTTGGACTTTCATCACCTTCCGCCATAATCAAGTCATCAGTTTCCGAGGAGCCGATGGCACCGAAGTCAATATGAAGCTGAAATCACAAGATACTTTTTGTATACTTCAAACATGAGAGTGTATTAGTGTGTATTGTCAGGGCAATACAACTAAAAGGCCAAATGTAGCATCCTTCAAAAAAATGTTCCTGACTGGGGACGGTGCGGCTTTGTTCACCACCCAAGAATCCTTTTATAGCCTTGCTACAAATACACTTTGGCTAATACAAGTCCGGACAGCTTGTACTTTCTGCAAGTACCTGGGGCTACTCATTTATTTTCAATGAAAGCAAAGGCCTGCACTTTTTTAAAGTTAGACTAATGACCTGTAGGTGGCGCTCATACCACAACACACACCTTACCTGGGATTCTGTACCACACATTAGACTAGGAATTAAAGGGTCATCGTCTTGTATCTTCCAGAGTGTGGATATCTGCGTATTGGAAAACTCATCCTCCTGTAATGCACAACACAAGACAGGACAGTGAAATGCAGACACATCGGGTCCCAATCACACATGTCGTAAATTACATGGGTTTATGTAACTTTAGGAACTTTTTCTCATAACATTTTATAGAATATAGCATAAAAAGTACAAATCCTTTAACCCTTTCACAAACAAGGGTCACTGATGCTTCTGTGTCCAGGTCACATTCTGCAGTTCTGGAATTCCAGCTTCCAAAAATCATAACTTTTTTATTTTTCAGGTGACCTGAAAGTTGCGAGTTCAATCCCCCCCCATGGTTCAGGTAGCCGGCTCAAAGTTGACTCAGCCTTCCATTCTTCCGAGGTTGGTAAAATTAGTACCCAACTTGGTGGGGAGGGGAAATAAATAAATTACCTGAAAGCGCTGCGGAATAAGTTGACGCTATACTTATAACAAGATTTATTATTATTATTATTATTATTATTATATGTTTACATGAGGGCCTGTTTTTTGTGGGATGAGTCCTATTTATAGTGCTACCATCTAACATAGCATATAATGTATTAGAAAACTTTAAAAAATTTCTAAATGGGGCATAGTGGAAAAAACTCACAACTGCGCCATTTTTATTTTTTTTTGGAAGGGGGGGTGTATTTTTAAAACAACATTTATGGCGCAGTAGAATACACTGTCTTTATTTTATGGGTCAGTACAATTACAGTGATAAATTGATATAGTTTTTTATATCATAAAAAAAGAAATACCTTTTTAAAAAAAAAAACTGTTTTACTTTCTGTCAATTGGGCTGTACCAGTAAGATATGGCCGCTATGTATATATAGTAGCTACCAATCAATGGGACAGGGGAACGGCTTCCCTTATGAAAGGGGTATTCCAACTTTAAACTAATGAGTCCTGGGCAGCAAATGGGAAGTGTGCCTGCAAAAACAGTCTGGGGGCGATTCACAGTGTATGGCACACATGAACTTTATGCAAAGAAAAAAAAAACAGCCCTGACAAAAAAGCTGATTGTCGGGCTTCCCGGGCAGCAAATCCGTACCGATAAACTATTGATATAAATCGATCCTCAGGATAGGCAACCGATAGTTTGAAACTGGAAACCCCATTTAAAACAGCAGATAACTACATTTTAACTACAAATCACTATACTCTGTTAGGTCTTATTTTTGGGGAAACAGGTTAGCACCTATTTACACTACATTGAAAAAAAATAAAAAAAGGAATACATTACCTACTAAGCTCGGTCCAGGTCCCTCATACTGCTCTCTGGAGGTCCGACGGTTTCTGCAGTCCTTGGCCGCTCGTACACCACCACTTCCTGGTTATGGGTTTCATAAATCCCGATGCCAGGAAGCAATAGCTGCGATTTGGTTCTTCGACCGCTGCTCAGCCAATCAATGCAGAGCTGGATGAACCAATGCAATGGCTGTGATTGGTTCATCCAGCGGTGCACTGATTGGCTGAACAGTGGTCAAAGAACCAATCACAGCCATCGCTTTCTGAAGGTGGGATTTATAATTCCCGTAACTAGGAAGTGATGTACGAGCAGCCAAATATTGCGGGAACCGCCGGAGAGCAGCGGGAGGGACCTGGGCCGAGCTTGCTAGGTAAGTATAATAAAGCATTCAATCGACAATAAGACTCAGTGCCTCTTTTGGGGCAAAAATTAATATAATTTTGGGGAAACATGGTATTAGTGGTGACCCAGTACAGCAAGAGATTGGCTGCAGCAGTCACATGTCCATGTCTAGAGGGACCAGGAACGGTCAGTGATGGTCTGCAATGTTCAAATGCCCGTATGAACAGGAACCAGGAAGTACAAAGACCAGAGTGGATCCCAGGCAACGTCATAATGTGAGCAGTGGGAATTGGTAAGGTATTACAATTTTCTTTTTCATCATCAATTACGATTTTGAGGAATTCTGAGCAGTTTTTCAAAAAATGTAAGTAACTGTACAACCTCTAAGCTTGGCAAGGTAATGTACTGTAATATGGACAAGTACATCCGCACTTGCATTGGCAAAAACAAAAAACTCGCAACTGTCAAGGTCAACAGTAATTTTTACTTTTTCTTAAATTTTCTTTAACATGTACCTTATCGATGAGATGGATGTCTTGTTCAGAAATGCATTGTTCTTCCGGATTCATAGGGCTGGAGTCCTGTTCAAGGGGGCGGCAGCACACCATCCTCACGCTGATTGGCAGTTCTTTTAAGATATTTACGACGTCTTTATGATTTTGGCCCAGGAGAGTTGTTTCATTAACCTACGAAGGCAAATTGCAGTGAGGCGCTACTACATCCATTAACACCCACTTCTACATATTTGTATAAAATAACTATAGTGCGTTCTCTACAGCGGACAAACAATGATCAGTCCATGTACTAGCACTAAATGTTATGGTATCTTTACAAGACTGATGAATTCACTGTTTTCAGTAATTATGACAATAGTCTGTCTGTGCACACGCGGCCGCCGGTAGGGCACTGAGAGAAAAATCGCTCACCTGTTAAGAGTCACATGGTTTTTAGCCGAGCCAAAAACTACCGGTCCATTTACATGGGACGAGTTATTGGGCAAATCATGCTTGGCAACTCGTCCCAGTGATGCTCACTCGGTTAAACAGGAGCGAGTATTGTTGCCATTGCTTACATAACTGCCAGCATGGAGGTGGAGCCGGCCAGGGAGCATTCTTTCCACGTCCGCAGTTGTTCCAAAGTGAACGACTGCCATTTACACCGAATGGCGCGTTGTTCAGTTTTCCTCATGAAGAAAGTGAACAACTTTCGTTCAGTCGCTGCATGCATTTACATGGGACGATTATTGTTCAGTTTCCCGCAGGAATTTGTAAACAGGCAGTCATTCATCTATGAACAACTGCCTGTTTGTAGTGAATGGAGGCGGGCAGCCGAAGAGATCTCCAGCAAGTTCCGCCTCCATTCTCTGAACGATTATCACTCCTGTGTGAAACCACCGCAGCAATACCCTGTGGGACAGCCGTCAGGCACTTATGGACTAGACAGTCGTCCCGTGTAAAGGGACCTTTAGATGCTACCGTGAACATTCTAACATTTAGGTTCTGAAAAAGCCAATAAACTCCATGGCAACAGTTTCTATATACAGGGAATTTTTAATTCTACAGTTTTGAAAGCAACTTCTTATATGGAACAGTAATTCTTTCCAAGGTATATGGAATGGAAAGCTAGGTGACAATGCCTCTAGGCATCTTTAATGGCTGACATTAGCGCCCGCCTCTTTTTACCAATGTAGAAAGCCAAAATACGCAAAAGAATATGAAAAGACCTTTTATGTAAATGCTTTAACTGCATCTTACTTCCAGCAGTTCATCCCCACTGTACAGTTTTCCACTGCGCCCAACGGCCCCTTCTGGTAATATTGACCTCAGGAAGTGATGACCACCGGAAGCTTCAAGGCTTATGCCCAGTCCACTGCTTTCACTAAATTTGTTCACTTGGGCAACCTAAAAAGTATAGAAAGAAAATCCTTCTGTTTATTTTCAATGACTATCAATCCAAGCTGTATTAGTTTTGTAAAAAGCATGTCATTTTTCAGGTTTCCATAGTAACTATGTAGATTGTTCCGGATATTAGAAAAAAAAGAAGCCCTAAACAGATTCCAACTGTAACGTCAGGAATGAAAAGGAAGGAAACACACATAGTGGCAGAACGCGGCGCTGTTCATCTAAAACGAGACTGCACAAAGACAAATACACATAATATTCTTTATTTCCCAAATCAAATTTTCAAAACGGTCCTATTGAACAGATCACTCCCTATGCTTAATCCCTTAAGAACCAAGCACAGTAAATTTACAGCACTTGGTCCTGGGTTTAATCCCTGGCCAATAGTAAAAATATGGTGTGGTATTAAAGCTCCTGCGACGTAGTAGAAGTAGGATAAGTCATTGGCTGTTAATCACAGCTGAGAACCCAAAGGAGAAGTGTTTTTTAACCGCTACTCCTTTAAAAGGGCTACATAGCACTCAATGAGCGATATGCAGTCAAGAGAGAAAGCAGAAATTTTACCTCTGCTATTCAACCCAGTGATCACGTGACTGCCGGGAGCCCCCTGGCACACCAGAGCGGCAAGGTCCTAACAGACCCTGATCAGCTCTGTTAGGACTACTGTCACTACTGTTTTCCCCTGTACCTAGGGCTCCTATGGATGCCCCAATTACAGTTTGAAAAGTGTTAAATATTAGAGGGAAAAAAAACAAACAATGTAAATGACCCCTTAGAGGTAATATATGACATCAGAAGGGACATAGATGTTAAAGGAGTATAAAAAAAGATTACAGAGCAGAATTTAAAAAAAACAAAACAAATTTTATATATATAATTAAAAATAAATCTAAAACAAAATGACCCACAGCCAATGCAAACCAAAACAGTCACCGTTTGCGGGAAGACTATACAAATATATCAAAACGTCCAAAACAAAATGAGGGAGCCATTCCTGTACTTTATTTTAGAGTAAATATACTTTATAAAAATAAAACTATACATTAAAAAAAAATAGTTTAGACGTAATTATTTTAAATACATTAAAAAAAAGGGTCATTGAAAAAAGATATTAAAAAAATAGCCCTATATAAAAATTAGGGCAGTAAAATCCCTAAAGTGCCTAGTCCTTTAATACTACAACACCCTGGTCCTTAAGGGGTTTAACCCGTTGAGTGGCGGGTTTCCTACCCCCCTGTCGTGCCCATCAGGGCAGGTTTTTTAAATGGACCAATCATTTAATTTCAACTAATTTTGCAGTCGCGTTCCAAGAGCCATAACTTTTTCATTTTTCCATTGACACGGCCATGTGAGGGCTTGTTTTTTGCTGGAGAAGTTGTACTTTTTGATGGCATCATTTTTGGATATATATAATGTATTGCATAACTTTTGTGAAAAAATTTGTAGGGAGATTAGGGAAAAAAAGTAATACAAGTTAAATCACCCTCCTTTTGCCAGATCTATAATAAAAAAATCAAAATCATAAAAGAAAAAAATACATATCTGGTATCGCCGCGTCTGTAAATGTCTGATCTATCAAAATAGTGCATTATTTACCCCCCACGGTGAACGTAATCCGAAAAAAAAATAAAGAACGCCAGAAATGCACTTTTTCAGTCACCCTGTCTCCCAGAAAAAATGCAATGAAAAGCGATCAAAAAGTCGTATGTATTCCAGCATGGTACCAACGTTAACTACAGGACGTCCTGCAAAAAATGAGCCCTTGCTCAAGTACGTTGATGGAAAAAAGTTATTGCGCGCAGAAGATGCAGCAGAAAATAATTTAAAAAAATTAAATGTCTTTGAAAAAAAATACAAGTGCTATAGTAAAAAAAAGTATACACATTTGGTATCGTAGTAATCGTACCGACCCATAGAATAAAGTTATCAGGTCATTTTTGTTGCAGTTTGTGCGCCGTAGAAACAAAACGCACTGAAGGATGATGGAATGTCATCTTTCTTTCATTTTACTGCACTTAGATTTTTGTAAAAGTTTTTCAGTACATCATATGGTACATTAAATAGCACCATTGAAAAATATAACTCGTCCCACAAAAAACAAGCCCTCATACAGCGACGTTGATGGATAAATAAAGGAGTTATGATTTTTTAAACGGGGGGAGGAAAAAAAGAAATGGGGAAAGAAGGAAAAAAGGGGCCATGTCATTAAGGGGTTAAATAATGTACTAACTTCCGTCTCTGGGTCATTACGATGCACACGGATACCACATGTGTAATTTTATTTTTAATTGTTCACAAAGTAAAGGGAGACAAGTGTTTTTAATTTTATTTATTTAATTTTTTTAAATAATTTTTTACTTTTTTTTTTATTTTTGTCCCTTTAGGGGACTTCCACAGAGACCCAGCAGGACCCCTGATCACATTCTGTGGGGGTCCCATGGTGACAGCCCTTTACATGCTGCAGTCACATAGACTGCAGCATGTAAAGGGTTAACACAGCAGATATCAGAAGTTTTCTCTGATCTCTGCAGTAGGAGCTGGTGCCTAGCTGTCCTCTCACAGCCAAGAATCAGCTCTCCCTGCAACAGGGACCATCGGCTTGCTTCTGACAAGCCGATGGTCTCTATAGCAACCTGTAAACAAAGCAGGAGATTGCCGGCATATCGGCAATATCTTCCTGCTTCTCATTGTCCTGGTTTGTTCTGTGTGGGTCTGTGCAGGCAGAGCACACTGTCACAGCTTGTGGCAGTGTGCTCTGCAGCTCCCATAGTGATACATAGCACGGAAATTTTCCGGGCTATATCGCTATGAGCAGTGGAGCTCGTCCTGGAAAATTTCCGGACGTGCCACTCAAGGGGTTAAGCAGACCACTCCTGTCTATAGGTGCTTTATAAAAGTGGGATCTCCACTAAGAACCCCAATCTACCATAAGAGCTATAGTGGGACACATGGGAAACCTTTCATTTACAGCTTAATTTACAGTCAGAACTTGCTAAAAAATGAAGGTTCATCTTGAAACCTGGCACGTCCCTGAGACTCTTGAGAGCCGAAGACGGAGGAGTGTTGTGGCCCCTACTTCTAGTGATTGAAGCAGCGGAACAAACCCGCACTGATGGCATCTTGTGACCATCTACAACACAATGCCAGATTGTGTTGAAACGGAAACTTTTCTTTAAAAGGGAACCTTTCCTGTCCCTAGTGGTGGCCGGGCTGCGGGCACTACAGTAAAGGGTCAGACCTGATGATTTCAGTGGTTTGTCACTTATACTGAACACTTCAGGAGTTTTACAAAACTTACGTCTTGAAGCTGCAGTTAGGAGCCAAGTGTAGCTCCTTAATATTTATATATTCACCCCTCCCACCGACTGACAGGTCTCACCATTCACAAAGTAATGGAGTTATCAATCAGCTGCAGGGAGGTGGGGAGCGATGAATAGATGAATATTAATAAAGCTCTATCAGATGCATCTCCGCGGCTCGCTGCAAACTTTATTTTCTTCATTTTAAATTTGTTACAGACAGAATATACGCCTGACAGTATTTAGACAGGGTTGTGACACTATCCAATTCTTACAAGAAATCACATATTATAAAAGGTAGCAGGTAACAAAAAGAACATTGACAACAATCTGTATGTGGCATACCCATTAAAACGGTTGCCCCTACGCTAATTCAGTCAAAAGAAAATCAAGTCCCTAGAAGAAGTTGCCGTTTTGCTGCAAATCTCAGCATGCAGTTACATCTAAGGGAGATATAGAGTTGTGGTGATTAGATGGACGGTCTTGTCACCTGAGGTCCTAAAAGTGGTTCCTTGGCCTATAAGAGGCTCTCGGAGGCTCCTTGTGTGTAGTGACCTCTTCTTTCGCTTATCTGGAGCTTGTAGGCCATTAGACGCTTCTACGACGCAGAGAAGAGATGTCACCCAGTTACCAGAGAGGGGCCCATTATAGGAATGTGAGAAGCTGGATGGTCATATTGATGAATTGTTCCCCACCAGGGCCGTTCTGACTAGACTTAGGCGGAGCTGGGATCAGTAGATGCGTGAGGGCAAGGCGACCAGGCCAGGACGCCCTCTACAGACCACCAGTAGAGAGGAGTGTCCGATCATCTGACAAGCACGAGCAGCTGCAACCGTTTTGTTGTAAGCCATCCAGAGACAGGTGGCACCATTATTACACCCGTGTCTGTCACTACCATTTCCTGGAGCTTGGCTGAAGGACATCTGGTCTCACAGCACCCAAAATGTGTAGGTCTTTGACACACACACACCATCGCGTACGTTTACAGTGGTGTCATGAATTACAAAACTGGACTGCTACAGAGTGGAACAGGGTTGTTTTCAGTGACAAACCCAGGTTTAGTTTGGCACCGACGACAGGCCTGTTGGTGACTGGAGACCTAGAGGTGAGCGCCTTAATCCTGCCTTTGCTATGGAGCGGCACAATGCCCCCACTGATGGTGTGATGGTCTGGGGGGCCATTGCATATGACAGTCCGAGCGACAATGACAGCTCAGTGATATGTTCAGGACATCCTGCAGCCACCTCTCATGCAGTGTTCCTTTCATGGCGGCTTCCAAAAGGCGTTTTCCAGTAGGACAATGTTGGGCCACACACACAAGGGGGTGATAAGAATGTCTCCACAACATTGCCACACTTCCGTGTCCTGCCTGGTCACCAGATTGATCTCCAATAGAATATATATGGAACCATCTAAAAGACCAACTTCGACAGCCTCTGACTTTATCTGATCTAGTAATGATTCTTACTTATATCAAGGTTACAATCACACATATAAAGTTTCATTTGATTCCAAAAGCTCTGTCTAGGTTCTTGGATATTTTTTTACAATGACTATATTTAAGGTATTCTAGTGGTTATCTGATTTGTAGAGAATACAGTAGTGACTCATCTGCCATCCAACGCATTGCAATTATTTTAGGAGTTAAAAGGTTTTTTTTTTCCAAAATATATGCATGTGATGTTTATGTTGGGGGTAGCTCACATGCATGAGATGTGAGCTACCCCCAACATATGTGATCTTGATGTTCTAGGTCTTTCTGGTTGGTGATTTCTGCTGCTTTTTCAAGTATTCTTAAAACAGTATATCTGAAATTTAACTATATATATATATATTTTTTTTTTTGTGAAATGTTTTAGTTTTTGCGTGTAAGGTTTTCTCTTTAACATATATGGCCCCATGACATCATATAAGACATCTGGGGGTCTGTCACACTGTTTTTTTAATTTCACACTTTTCCATAGGAATAGGGGCATCCATAGGAGCCCGAGTTATAAGAAGACTTTTCCCCTAGTGACAATAGTTACTGGCAGAGCTGATCTGGGTCTGTTAGGACCCTGCAGCTTTGCCATGCCAGTGGACACCTAGCAGTCACACAATCACTGCGTCAAATAGGAGACATGTCACTTTCGCTTTCTCTAATCTCTACATAGTGCTCACTGAGCGCTATGCAGCCTGTAAAAGAGAAGCAAGCAGCAGTTAAAAACCGCTTCTCAGCTGTGGCTAACAGCCTTGAACCGGACCTGCTCCTGCTACAATGCAGGAGCAGAAGCGTTAGGCCTTCTTCACACGGGGGACAAAATAGTGCAATTTTTTCGCATTGCCTTTAGCGAGCATCTCCCCCGCTCGGGAGAGAAGGTTCGGGTGCCGGCGCAGGGGAGCGGTGAGTAGCGGCTGTCAGCAGGAGGGAGCGAGGGGGGAGAGAGAGATCTCCCCTCCATTCCACCCCGCTCTCCCCCGCAGCTCCGTGCCCGCTGCCGGCACCCGAACCTTCGGTCTCGAGTGGGGGAGATGCTCGCTAAAGGCAATGCTCGCTCGAGCAATTGCCTTTAGCGAGTATACTCGCTCATCTATAGTTGCTACAATGCTACAAATCGCATGTATAAGAAGTCCTTGCTTTCCTATGGGTTCCTTCACACATGAGATGTTTTGTAGCATGCAACAACCCGACACAAAAACCTCATGGTTACGGCGATATGCCCGGGATACACAAAGTTTTCTGGCCCATGTTTTCATGCGGTGCGATGCAACCTTGACAGTAGGAAATCCTGCTGTAAAAGCTTAATCCAAGCCCTAGCTGCAGAAAAAAAAACAAAAAACACATACATCACCTTTGAAGCGCTTTTCGCCGCCGCTACTTCTCCCCGGGTCCCAGCACTGCTTCTCTTCTTCATCTTCTGGCCAGGGATTAAAAAATCCCCACCTCCTGGAAGCGCTGGCTGTGATTAGCTGACGCTTAGCCAATCACAGCTAGTGCTCAACGAATGGCTGTGATTGAACCAATCAAAGCCATTTATACAGCACTGGCTGTGATTGATTAAGCGTCAGCCAATCACAGGCAGCGCTTCCAGGAGCTGGGGATTTTTCAATCCCCGGCCAGATGTTGAAGAAGAGAAGCAGTGCCGGGACCCGGAGAGAAGCTGCGGTGGTGCCCCAGACAGTGCAGGAGAGGTGATGTATAATTGTTTTCCTTTTCTTCAGCTATAGCTTATTTTCAAGCCTCCCTCTCCACCCCCCACTCCCCGAAAATCCTCACATGTGATCCTCACTAGTAGCCGGCCTGCTGCTGCAACAGCGGGGGGCATCGGGGATACGCCCACCTACTGTTAACCCCTTCCCTGCCGGGATCTAAGTAGATCACGGCAGGAAAAGGGTTCACAGAGGGAGCGCGCTCTCTCCGTGACTTCAGTCGGCTCTTGCGATATGATCGCAAATGCCCGGCTGGGTGCTATGGCAACAGGACGCCAAATACCGACGTCCTATATTGCCAGAGCCTAAGATTGTTACAATAAGCGATAAGGCATTGCAGGAGAGAAGTCGTGCCATGCCTTATCGCAGCGATCTTCAGTCCTGCAGTGTAAGTCCCTCAGAGGGACACAGGTGGCGTAAAAAGAAGAGAAAAATAAGGTACAAAAAATAAAAATGTAAAAAAAAAGTTTAAAAAAAACCCTTTTTTTATGCTTTTTCTCATATTAGCATTAAAAAAAGCCCACAAATTTGGTATTGACGCGTCCGTAACGACGCGTACAATACATTGAACACGCTTTTTATCCTGCATGGCAAAAAGCATTTAAAAAATGCTAAAAAACTGAAGCAAAATGCTAATTTTTAGAATTTTGCCTCCCAAAAAACGCAATAAAAGTGATTTAAAAAAACGTAATTACCCCAAAATGGTACAAAAAAAAAAAAATACAGCTCATCTCGTAAAAAATAAGCCCTCAAAGAGCTCCGTCCATGGAAAATAAAAAAAAGTTATAGGACTTTGAATGCAGCAATTTAGAAAAAAATAGTAATTTCCAAAAAAAGGGTTTTTATTGGGGAAAAGTGGAAAAACCTAAAACATATAAGAATTTTGGTATCGTTGTAACCGTACCGACCCGCAGAAAAAACTGTAGTGTGTCATTTATGCCACATAATTAACGCTAAAAAAAAAAAAAAATCTATGGCAGAATTGATGCGTTTTCTCTCCCTATGATCATAAAAAAAATAATCAAAGTTTTACAATGTAGTCTATGTACCCAAAAATGGTACCAATGAAAACTACAGTTCGCCACGCAAAAAACAAGCCCTTATACGGCCGCGTAGACTGAAAAATAAAAAAGTTACGCCTTTTGAAAAATGGAGATGAAAAAATACCAAAAAATTGTTTGGTCCTCAACGCCAAAATAGGCCATGTCCTTAAAGGAGATGTCCCGCGCCGAAACGGGTTTTTTTTTTTTTTAACCCCCCCCCCGTTCGGCGCGAGACAACCCCGATGCAGGGGTTAAAAAAACCACCCGCACAGCGCTTACCTGAATCCCGGCGGTCCGGCGTCTTCATACTCACCTGCTGAAGATGGCCGCCGGGATCTTCTACCTTCGTGGACTGCAGCTCTTCTGTGCGGTCCACTGCCGATTCCAGCCTCCTGATTGGCTGGAATCGGCACGTGACGGGGCGGAGCTACACGGAGCCGCTCTCTGGCACGAGCGGCTCCATAGAAGACTGCTGAAGACCCGGACTGCGCAAGCGCGGCTAATTTGGCCATCGGAGGCCAAAAATTAGTCGGCTCCATGGAGACGAGGACGCTAGCAACGGAGCAGGTAAGTATAAAACTTTTTATAACTTCTGTATGGCTCATAATTAATGCACAATGTACATTACAAAGTGCATTAATATGGCCATACAGAAGTGTATAGACCCACTTGCTGCCTCGGGACATCTCCTTTAAGGGGTTAAAGTTCCACTAACATCTTTATGCCCTCAAAACAAAGTTTTTGGCTGGGTAGCAAGGAAAGCATGCATCACTTCCTTCCGATCTTAATGCGATGTGTATCGACAACCCCTTCTTCATGCGTAACACTTGTACCACTAGTTTTGAAGTTTTCAACCCATTCACGGATACTCCATTTCTGCATAACATTGTTCCCGTATTGTGCTGAAAGTCTTGATGGATTTCAGGCCCCGATACACCTTCAGACCACAAAAAACAGATCACTGAACGCTACTCATCTTCGGTTCCAAAGGAAAGCGGAGCGACCATGCTTAACTTAACAGCTGTGTCAAAACAAAAATGTTCCCCGCCTAAATAGCAGAGCTCTGACGAGAGCCTCCGACTCAAATCTGAACAGAGCCTAATGGCCCTTTTATACAGGCCAACAGTCGGGGGAACAACTGCACAAGCGCTGACATCACCGCTAAGGTCGTCGGCGCTTGTGCAGCGCGCTTACACTGACAAACTTCACCTCTGGATTACCGGCTTTGCAATAGATCATGGTCACAGCTCACCTTCTTCCCCTCCCTGTAGAATGACAACAGAGCATCCCTAGGACACTCTCCTGGAGAAGTCAATGGCTCAACTGTGCATTGCGTCTATGGCTCATGAGGCTGCAGTAAAGTACATCTATAAAGGTTGTTGCCTGAACTGTAGTTAAGATGGTTGCTCCCATAGTTAGATATAGACAATAGAATAAAAAAAAAAACACTAAAATCCCCCCCAAAATGGAATATGTTTCACTATCTGTTTTTATTAGCAAAAAAACTTAGGTGATACACTTCCTTTAAGGGCTTTAGTACCAAATGCTGACTAGAACATCTGGTACCAGTGTTAAAAGCAATTAGCATACACAATGTAGCAGATGCAAATGTGAGTGTGTGTCCGTCTGTGTGTGCGTGCATGCATTAGTAAAGTGCTAGGACTGCTACAGCAGATCCGATGAGAGCTAGTCCAGCAAATTAAGACAAAAGAAAGGAATAACTCTACAAATACAAAGTAGGTGGTAAGGCAATGCTGAAAGAGGCATGGCACACATGACAGAATAGATAATCCAAGGCAATAGAATAGAAACCAATCTAGACCACTCTAGGATGAAGCCTTCTCCCAGCTCTTGGGGACAGAACTGCCACCCTCCGAAATCTTCAGCTTCTCTCATAGTTAGTAAAACTGTTAAAATCTACTTATACAAATGATGAGGAGTTAAAGTTAAACATACCACAATGTCATAATTATCACCCATTATTCTTTCCCACTTGCTTCGGAGATCGTCTTCCTGAGTTATGGTCGGGATACATTCATCTTCCAGAAAAGAAAAAGAAAGCAGCATAAATATATTTACCCAAATTGGGTTATGTTAGTTCTAAAAGTAACCATTTCCTCAAATTAGACAATTGGACCCATCCAGGGGTGTAGCTAAAGGCTCATAGGCCTGAGTGCAGAAGTTTATCTTGGGGCCCCCAACTTCTCTTAACCCGTTAACACAGAGGCGTAACTTGAAGCTCCTGGGCCTCAATGCAAAACCTGTAACAGGGCCCCCAACTATAATGCTTTATTCATAGTACTGGGCTCCCTATATGGAGAAGAGAGGCCTTATGGGCCCCCTAATGCTCCTGAGCCCAGGTGCAACCGCACCCCCTATAGTTACGCCAGTGGTCTAATCCTGAAACTTAAAAGGGGTTATCCATAGAATATTATTGATGACCTATCCTCATTGATTTCAATCAGAGCTGCACTTGCAGTTACAAGCGACCACTTCGTAGAGGTCGGAACAGAAACTTCCACCGCTTCTGTTCCGACCCCTGTGTAATTGCACCACTGTCAGCGGGCGCACAATCAGCTGATCAGTTGGGGTCCTAAGCAACAGAGGATAGGTCATCGATAATATTCTCACTGGAAAACACCTTTAAGCAGGATTTGTTGTGAATTTTAGGTGCAAATCTTTCACCAAAAGTTCTGTACAATTTTCAAAACCATACTAACTGTTCTTTATGAATTTGATTTTGAAAGACCACAGTATGCCGTATGTAGCGATGCACAGATTAGGACACAGAATACGCAATAGATTTTTTTCATCAACATCTGAACATATCCTAAATATTGAAATATTTTGTCAACCACCACAATGTCAAAAAAAAAAAATCAAACACCTAGACCTTGTTGTTTCTGCGGTATGAAGACACATGCAAATACTTTGCGGCGTGATTGGATGAACGGTCTTATCACCGGAGACTCTAAAAGTGGTTCCCCCCTTGGCCTATATGAGGCTCCTTGTGTGTAGTGACCTCTTCTCCCACTTGTGTAGAGCTTGTTGACCACTAGACGCCTCTACGACGCAGAGAAGAGATTTCACCCCGTTACCAGAGTCTGAGAGGGGGAGCATTATTGGAAGATCAAAATCTGGATAATCATATTGACTAATCGCCCACCACCTGGGCCATTCTAACAGGACTGCTAGGAGGTGTGGGGAACAGTGGATGCGTGAAGGGACACAAGGCAAAAGGCTTAGGAGACCAACAGAAGAGAGGGTCATTTGCTTGTCAGATAAGCATGAGCAGCTTCAACTTGGCTGAAGGACATTTGGTCTCACAGCACCCATTAGATACACTGCCTTTGACACCCACCCATACCCCTCTGAGTCAAGATGTCACTTCTCCCGCACGCCATTACCCACTGAGTATGGACCCCAACACTGCTGAAACCTCACGGACGTACCATGCACCACTCCTGCTGCATCTTCCCTGTATATCCGCTGTGAAGCAAGGTGCGTACACATTGACTTCACCAGCACATGTACCGGATAACACGTTCAGAGGGGCACATAGCACGTTTGCAAAATTTAAGTGCTAGCATCGTTGGCATCCATACACAGAGGCTGGTGTTTAACAGAAAGTATGGATCAAAAAGGAAGTGATACAAAAGTAACTATGACAACCCACATATAATAATCTTTTTGAATCTGAATAAGACGTCGAGGCGCGCCGCATCGGTGTATAGACGTTAGTTAGCCCAGCGTAATACAGAATGCATAATCATCGAATTCTTAGAAAATGACAATACTACTTCATTCCAATGCCATGTGGGGTATTCACAGCGGGTAAAACATTCTATTGTGATAGGAACACTGACAAACACAATGCTGTCCAATTAATCTGCAGAAGCGACAGACCTCTAAAACTGCCACCCTGATAGGATTTTCAATAATTATTTTTTCCCTTAAATGGGGAATATTGGCTTCTACCTCACTGTTTTTTTTTTTTTTTCATTTTGCCTTCCTCTGGATCAACATTGGGGGGGTAATAGGCTGAACTGGATGGACAAATGTCTTTTTTCGGCCTTGCATACTATGTTACAATGCATATTATGAGAGATTTGTAATCATACCAATCAAACAAACCGTTTCCACAAATTTCAAGAGGAGACAATTAATGGATACTCGGAGTACCGCAACATTATACAGCGCCGGCCATCTTTTCAGCTACACGAGTGCGTCCATATACGCCACAAGCTCATCAAGCCACCTCTGTCTCTTAAAATTTAGTGCCAAAATAATGTAGCTCTGGAAAGAGACAATCTAACGCCCAATCATTTGTCAAGTTGCTATAGCAATGCTACAGGAGTGCCAAAAGCCTATTCTGACCCCGGAAAGTTAAGCGTCGGATGGGGGAATTTAAAATAATGTTTTTTAGCTAAACAAAAGGATACGCTATTTTGACAATTTTACGTGTACAATGGCGAGGGTTCTCCCATCCCGTTCTCCGTGAAAAGAAAAACTCTTATTTAATATATCATGTTAGTCAGAAGGGAAATAACTCGGCTTAGTAAGCATATTGACACTTAAAACATGCTTGCTTCGCAATCTCTAACCCCATAGCAAATTCCTGGCAACTGCAAAAACACACACACCGAGACACAATGTCCAATGAGGTCTCAAATAATGTGTAAGTTCCATATAACGAATCGTTTCTCAGCTCCAGTCCTCAAGTAGCCTCGACAGGCCATGATTGGAGGATATCCTATAAAAGGGAACGCCCGTGCGGTTTCCGAGGCACTGACGATAATTACGTTACCTTTGCCGTACCAATGGTCTGATCGTACATGTAAAAAGTGATAGATGGAGTGTGGCATTTGTATGAAGAGTAAAGGCCCCTTTAGATGAGCCGATTTATCGTTTGAATGAGCACATCACGTCATCGCTGGCTCGGTCGCTCTTGTGCGGCCTGTTTATACAGCCGATACATCGTTGGCTCGTTCAAACGAGAAATCGCTCGGTCATTCCCATTCACTATATAAGTGAATGAGAAGGACTGAATGAGCGCTGTTTAAACCACATGATATGTGAACGAGCCAACGAAGGTTTTTATGCTTGCGTAAAATGAAAGCGAATGATTATCGTTCGTCATTCAGTCGTTGGCGGGCGTTTAGACCGAACGTTTATAATATCGATAAATTGTCCAAACAAGCGAAAATGAAGGATAATTATTGTCCGCTTTCGCTCATTTGAACAATTTTTTTGGAACAATAATCGTTCCGTCTAAAAGCACCCTTAAAAAGTCCACATTCTATAATACTGAGTAACTGGATTCAATTGGTTTATTTTTTGGCTTTTTCTGTTTTCTGTTCTAGAGGTGAAAGTGTCAGTTCATAAAGGCCAGATTGGAAATCACTATTAATATAGAGGTGGTTTTAAATACTTTTCTTACACTTTCTACCCCCTAATTGCAGGAAATGGAATTTGGAGTAAAGTAAAAAAGAGAGAATATGTGAATTACAAATATATGAGCCATCCTATATTAGTGAACATAAAATACTAACTAGACAAAGTTCATAAAAAACAAAGAGGAATAAAGAAGTTTGTATATAGACAAGCATATAGATAAGATACTAACTAGTTAAGTTCTGCGGTATGGTGCCCCTTCAGTACAGATACATTTAGCCTGTTCTGCGGTATGGTGCCCCTGCAGTACAGATACATTTACCTGTCCACAGACGATGATTCGCCGGCGGACCCCGCTGTGTGAAGCTTTCTATAGCATTGCTATGGAAAGCGCAGTGCCGGTGTCCACGAGCGAAGAATCATAGCTATTCTCTAGAGATGAGCGAACGTACTCAGTTCGGGTATTTTTGGACCCGAGCACCGCTTTTTCCGAGTAACTGACTACTCGGACGAAAAGATTTGGGGGACAACGGGGGGCGGCGTGGTGGAGCGGGGGGGGGGGGGGGGTAGCAGTGGGGTACAGGGGGGAGCTCTCTCCCCCCCCCCCACACTCCCCTCTGCAACCCCCCCGCACACCCCCGAATCCTTTCGTCCAAATAGTCAGTTACTTGGAAAAAGTGGTGCTCAGGTCCAAAAACACCCGAACCGAGCACGTTCGCTCATCTCTACTATTCTCCACTCGAGGGATTTAAATCGTGGCATGCTGCGATGTACCGCAGTGAGCCTATCTATCACATAGGCTCACCTCAATGACCTGACAGCTCTTCCCCCTCGTCAGAATATCACTAGCAACATTCCGCCTCGGCCGTAGACAGGGGGCCTTAAGCAGTTTTATCTCATTAGACTGACAACTATAAGGGTCTACAACTAATGTCCTTTTTGTAGACAGCCTTCCATGACTAATATGGCTTTCTTTTTATAATCATTTTCATGTATTAATTGTGCTTTTTGCAGAATTATTAGGACTACCGTCTAAACAGACAACAAATAAGATCCCTAAGTTGTAGCATTGCGTCCGGGCTAGCACTACGGCAGCGAGGGATGAGGAGCAGGTTTTTTGTGGAACTTTTTATTCCATTATTTTTACTTATGTTCATTTTTAGTCTGCCCTCCAATGATCAGCAAAGACCACATGTGGGAGGGGGAGGGGGTGGGGGGCTCTTCTTCATTTTATATTTTGTCTTCTCTTCTGAACGCCCAAGTAATCCCTGACAACCTGACGCCCAATACCTAGGAGGCGGGTTCTTTAAAACTGAATCAATATGAAAGTGGAACCCTCCCCAATCTAATACGGATAGCCTATTTTATGGAAACTTTAAATTGTAAACTGTAAATTCCCTCTGGGCTGTGAATAAAGGGGTCATGACGGGTCTGTTTTAGTAAATCCTTGTATTCTGGAGCATCTTTTCTTATAATGCTGCATTGTGCTATCTCCTTTACTCCTCCTAGTAACTAATCAGTACTGTAAATTAGGAACTAGGTGTTACCAGTTGGGGGTGTCTCAGCGCTCTCTCACACGGTCCAATCAGTGCCGACAGTATCAGATTGTGTAGGAACACACCCCTTTGACAATGGGAATAGTAACACCCAGTTGACAATTTCTTTTATTTTTACATTTAAAAGACTGGTACAACACAGACTTCTAAGAAGGGAAGCTTCAGAATTTTATCGAGAATTCTAGTATTTACTAAAATACACATCAGGACAGATGACAGGGCCTCTTTAAAGGGGTTGTCCAGCTCTTAAGATTGATGACCCATCTTCAGGATAGATCATCAATAGTTGATCGGCTGTGGACTCCTGCTGACCAGCTATTCACCAGGCCACTGTGTTAGTGTACAGAACAGGAAACGGACAGCTCCATACACTGTGCAGTGGCTTGGTATAGTATTGCAGGCACAGCCAACTTTTTTAAATGAATGAGACCACCACCGTGCAGCTATTGACGGTCTATCCTGAGTATACGTCATCAATCTTCAGAGCTGGACAACCTCTTTAAGCAATTACTCTACCATACATCAATGATATTTCAGTGAACATTTAACACAATCTTCTAATAGCAATTTTGAGCGGACTAAAATCTATTATTAATTCATTATTAATAAAGAAGAAGCAAAAAATGTGAAAATTGTACAGAATGTATTAGTTGAATCTTCCATGAATATCCCATTTTATAACATAAAAAGACCATACAACACAAACGTAGTAGTTTACGATAAATGGGCAATAGTTCCTAGAATTTCCAAAGCACTTGAAAATAATTTCTTCATTTCTTAGCTACACACTTCATTCAAACACGATCTAAAATGTGATAACACCCATATTGTCATTCTTTACTTTACATCACAAAGAAATAATACCGGCATATGTACTTTTTTGAAATGGCTCCAAACAGAGATGTGGGTCAACTTTTTTTTCCCCTAAATAAATTCTTTAAATAAGCTACAACTGTCAGATGCCAGAGTATAGTTAGAAGGAAGATCTAAGGGACAGCTGGCCAACTCTCCCACTGACAGATTGCTACAGAATGCTTTTTACATGTAGCACACGACGGAAACCGGTACCTGTTTGTACGCTTTTTCCTTTTGATGCGGGCTGTTTGACAGTGGTACTGATCACGGATAGCGGTTGAGTTTTCTTAGTAGTTTCTGTAAAATAAAGTATATGGCATACATGAAAGTAATTCACAACAGGCACCGACATATGAACTGTATTACATTCGACAACTATCATTGCAGACCTCTATCCAATGGCAATAATGGAAGGACGAAGAACAGTACAGTATACATGTGAGGCTAGGTTAAACTGGCCCTACACACAGCATAGATGTCATGACTGTGCGGTCCCCTAGTACCCCATATAGAGCACTTTTTCCTCTTCCTTAGTCCATGCCTCATAAATTCAGATCGTTCTCTTCTTAACTCAGCACGACTTCACATTTCAAGACGCGTTTTCACTTGCATACAGTACTGGAAAGTGGAATTTGTCATTCGACCAACCTTTAACGAAGAGCAGAAGGCCCTCACGTTGATTCAAACACAACACTTTCAGTCCTGCTTCCTAGCCAATCAGTTTGGAAAGCACCATAATGAGCATACGATGGGCGCTTTCAACGGTGCCCCAAGCTCTTCATTGTGTAGTATTAGATTAGTTTTAAAAAGTTTTTCCTGGACTTTGCGGAGTTCAACAAGATATAGATTCTCACTTTTTAGGTGGTTATTCCGTCCCTGAAAGCATCTCTTAGAAACCTCTATTGGAGACACTCCTGTTCACTTAATTAAATTAATCTTGTTATTTGTATAGCTTATTCCGCATCGCTTTCAGGTAATTTAGTTATTACCCGTCACCAAGCTGAGTACTCATTTTACTGACGTCGGAAAGATGGAAGGCGGAGTCAGCCTTGAGTCGGCTACCTGAACCAAGCGGAGATTAAACTTGCAACCTTCAGGTCGTGAGCAAGGACTTAGGACTGCATTTCTGCTGCCTTAACACTCCAAGCCACATGAAGTATAAAGCTATGGTTACACAGTGACTCAGGCCATAACACAGGTCACATGGCCAACAATCACAATGTAGCCCTGTGATCTCGCAAACTAATAGAACTCAATGTAGTTGTGTTGCGACTCCACAACAAACTGCCACCACCACAACCCATAGAACACAAACAATCAAATCTACTGCGATCTATAGGTCACAGTAACTTTTCATCCATCAGACATATGAAAAATGTTCTATATGCTGAAGTGACCGGCGTTCTATAATATTACACTAAATATTACATATTGCATTCAACTACCTCTATGCGTCGCTTTGGCTTTGGGCTTTAAAAAACAGGGAACAGTAGAAGTTACTACTAACGACATTGTTTGAAATTGGTGGACTAGTAATATACATCTTCTATGCGGATCTATATTCAAGTTACAGGAAATAGAAAAAGTTTAAGGAGTTTTGCTGACATGTCTGCTGTACGTATGTATCTGGGTAGTAGTTTGGGAGAAACTTGCATTTTTCTTTAGTAGCAGCCAGAAACACTGAGCTAGTCCTGAATATTCATGAGCTGCTGCTAGGCACACCCACTGTGCCCTCCAGCTGCTGATTGACAGCTCACTCACTATAGACAGTAAGTAGGTAGAAAGCTGTCAATCAGCAGCTAGAGTGCTAATAAAATGTACATTTCTCTCACACTACTGCCCAGATATATACAGTGGACAGATCACTGCAAAAAAACAACTGGTGACAGAGTCCTTTTAAAAGGAATTTCCACCTATAATGGAAGTTACTATTACTACTATTACCATCACCGTTATCCTTGTGAAGTCTCTTTTATCCAGACTTGTAAAATGATATTGAGACTCCCTATCCCTTAGGCTTGACATCACTGTGTAAGTAGACAATTTTTGTCACTGAAAGCACTAGGAAGGCTTGCAACTGGAATACTAGACTGTAAAGATTGTTGGTTTGGTTGTCACCCAACTTTCCCAGAAGTAACACAAGAAAACAGATAAACACAACTGAAGAACTCTGAGTGGTCTGTCCTGAACTAGAAAAAAGGCTATGCTGTATTCTTCCAGAAGCATGCATGTCCACAGGCCACTGTCTGCTATCACATCTTATCCCCATTCATGTGGATCGAACTGAACTGCAATACCAGACACAGCCTGTGGACAGATGAGGTGCAGTTTCTACAAACACAATTTTTTTTTTTTAACTGTGCAGACCTTTAACGAATTTTAACGACCACTAGGGTATCCTACAGCCATCGTCAGAAACAGTTTATCTCAACGTTTTACCTTGATCACTCTCTACATTTTCTATTGCCACAGTTTGGTCAGTTGATCTGCCGCAGTCTTCTGTCCGATGAGTGATGACATCTTGCTTTTGTGTCCTCCTGACTAATGTTAAATGGACAGTCTGTCCTGTGTGACGCAAAACTTCCACAGCCTGCTGGTTGGTGTAACCCTGGAGATTGGTTCCATCAACCTACACAAATTTGATAAAATTGATTTTAGTAGCAATAAATGTTAATGAAGTTTGGACATACAAAACAGATTGATGTCCAGATGATTTTTTATTCTGCTTTTAAATAATTTTTGCTCTTTTGCATAAAAAACAACGCACCTCTTAAGAATATATCATACCATCTGTTTTACGCTACACAGCACATAATGAGGAGACACTTAGTAATAGATTGTGGAGAAAAATAAAATCATGCTACCTTCACACAGTCTTTTAATAACAAATTGCCTGCGATGTAACGCAAAAATAGCAAAATAATTATCGTTTTTTATTAAAATGATGCAGTGTTATGGCATGTGTCCATTTAGTAATGTTGTTTCCTAACCCTCTCACTGCCAAGGACATAACTCATACATCCTAGAAAGAAGGCACTTCAGCAGCCAAGGATGTATAAGATATGTCCTTGCTGTTAATGACTCTCTCAGGCTATATTGCACCAACAGCAAGGATCTTTGCTTTAAAACAAGACCAAGATTGTAGGTCTAGCAACAATTTAGCCTGAGAGGACAGGTTAAAGTGGGGTAGGCATCTATCAGGCTAGATCACAGCTAAAAGCGGCAATCTTGGCCTTGTTTTAAAGCCAAGAATCTAGCCTAAACTACTGCAAGTTGAAGACCCCTGTTATGGTACTCTAACACCAGTAACATTAGTTTTGATGAGCTTCAGGAGATGTGTGTGTTGCGTCCAAAAAAACTGGAGCAAAAAAAAGGAGCAGTTTTACACCAAACGGAAAGCAGTCTTAGTTAATTCATTAGTTTTAGTGACATACAGGGTTACAGTTTGCATAAGGAAATGGAAAATTATATACCCATATAATCCTCTATTAAATCTGCATTTTATGATATTTTGACATTTCTTACACTTACACACACACACACACACACACACACACACACACACACACACACACCTGTGAACATAGCAACAGGTTGGCAGATTACATCTTAAGGAAGCATTCACACGGCCGACAGTGAGTCGAGCCTGAGATTTTTGGGCGCAACCCGCATCACACAGAACATAGACACTACGTTCCTGTTTTGTGCAGGACATGTGCAAGACTTGCATGAAAATAGAACATGCTGTCATTCTTCAATCTCAGAGCAACGCTGCAAGAGAAAAAATAAAATAAAAATCAACCATGTACATACACTTATTAAAAATAATGGGTTGTATTTTTGGGCGCCTCACAGCGCACAAAACTCACATGATTGTCTCGCCCGTGTGAATGCCCCCTAAGGTACCTTTATATGGGACGATTATTGCCCGAATTATCGTTGGAAACAGCAAATTTGTGCAAGAATAAAGCCGTGTAACAGCAGAAAGGGGACTGAGCAATTGCTCAGTTGGTGGAGTTGCTTGATATTTAAGCAGAACTAAAAGCCAAGCAACTATCGGCCCGTGTGAACACTTAATCTTTATGCGACTGCCCGTTTACAGTGAATGGAGGCGGACAGCCTGCAGAACGACTATCACTCCTATATAATAGCACAGGAGCGCGAACATGGTTCACATGGTACACTGAGCTCGAACATGTTTTTTTTCCATGCTGTGATTTTCGAGCGCTTTCTGGTTTATTTTGGCACGTTGTCCGCTTTCAGGAAATGTAGAGAGATTACGGTGAACTTTTCACGGTGTTTATAGACTGTTAAAAGCTTTGAAGCTTCTTAAATGTTTAAAATTCTCCAGTTTAAAATCAGATTTTTGGTTTCTCACAGTTCTGGTGATTTTATGAAGATATCTGCATATGCGGCATGAATGAATTTTGCACATCTAATTTTTTGCCTAGGTCAAACTTTTAACCACTCATATTACTTTGATAGCCACTAATTATGACACTGACACAAAATTGCATGAAGGTCCCTGTGTATATAAAGTGCCGAGAGGCCTTTTGACAACGTGCAAGGTGTCTACTACCTGAAGATATATGGAGTACGGGGGTTTAGCATTTTTATTTATTTTTAATTGCGGTTTTATTTGTACTTGCTGCAGCATTTTAGAACAAACACAATTTAAAATCTGACTCGAAGTGGAGCTCCGAGTCTAACAGACTCAGTGCTCTGACTTCTCCCCACCCGCAGCATGTTGACTGACAGCTCTCTCCCTATACACAAGCAGGGAGAGAACTGTCAGTCAACATGCTGTAAGCGAGGAGAAGCCGGAGCCGACCACCTCTGACTCGGAACTCCGTTCCTAATCAAACTTTAAAAAGTGTATTTATTCTGAAATGCCACAGCATTGCAGACCACCACGGACTATACAAAGGGCAGTAGGCATACCTGTCCCGGGATCAGGCTGCCCTCTACACTACTCTCAGGATAAGTCATCAATAGTTTAGCAGGGGGGCTACATAGCCAACTTATTTTTTGGGCTGTGACTTAAACTGCAATTGTTAATTGTTCAAGTAGAAGCCAATATGACAAGAATAATCACAATATCTTACAACCAACTTATGCGTTACAACACGCTATATATAATTCATACGTACAGCAATGATCTGATCGCCAACATGAATCCTTCCATCCTGCTCAACAGCACTGCCTTTAGTGATGCTTTTCACAAAAATACCGGAGGGTTCTGTCAACAGGGAAACAACCAAGTAAGGATTTGTACTTTGTTCTTTTCGCCCCTTTTTGCCCTATTTGTTCTATTAGGATAGCGCCACTCTAAATGCACTATACCCATACAAAGAGAAAGAGGAGAGGTCCAATAGAAAGGAGAGAGGCGAGGTCCAATAGAGAGGAGAGAGGCGAGGTCCAATAGAGAGGAGAGAGGAGAGGTCCAATAGAGAGGAGAGAGGAGAGGTCCAATAGAGAGGAGAGAGGAGAGGTCCAATAGAGAGGAGAGGTCCAATAGAGAGGAGAGGTCCAATAGAGAGGAGAGGTCCAATAGAGAGGAGAGGTCCAATAGAGAGGAGAGGTCCAATAGAGAGGAGAGGTCCAATAGAGAGGAGAGGTCCAATAGAGAGGAGAGGTCCAATAGAGAGGAGAGGTCCAATAGAGAGGAGAGGTCCAATAGAGAGGAGAGGTCCAATAGAGAGGAGAGGTCCAATAGAGAGGAGAGGTCCAATAGAGAGGAGAGGTCCAATAGAGAGGAGAGGTCCAATAGAGAGGAGAGGTCCAATAGAGAGGAGAGGTCCAATAGAGAGGAGAGGTCCAATAGAGAGGAGAGGTCCAATAGAGAGGAGAGGTCCAATAGAGAGGAGAGGTCCAATAGAGAGGAGAGGTCCAATAGAGAGGAGAGGTCCAATAGAGAGGAGAGGTCCAATAGAGAGGAGAGGTCCAATAGAGAGGAGAGGTCCAATAGAGAGGAGAGGTCCAATAGAGAGGAGAGAGGAGAGGTCCAATAGAGAGGAAAGGTCCAATAGAGAGGAGAGAGGAAAGGTCCAATAGAGAGGAGAGAGGAGAGGTCCAATAGAGAGGAGAGAGGAGAGGTCCAATAGAGAGGAGAGAGGAGAGGTCCAATAGAGAGGAGAGAGGAGAGGTCCAATAGAGAGGAGAGAGGAGAGGTCCAATAGAGAGGAGAGAGGAGAGGTCCAATAGAGAGGAGAGAGGAGAGGTCCAATAGAGAGGAGAGAGGAGAGGTCCAATAGAGAGGAGAGAGGAGAGGTCCAATAGAGAGGAGAGAGGAGAGGTCCAATAGAGAGGAGAGAGGAGAGGTCCAATAGAGAGAGGAGAGAGGAGAGGTCCAATAGAGAGAGGAGAGAGGAGAGGTCCAATAGAGAGGAGAGAGGAGAGGTCCAATAGAGAGGAGAGAGGAGAGGTCCAATAGAGAGGAGAGAGGAGAGGTCCAATAGAAAGGAGAGAGGAGAGGTCCAATAGAAAGGAGAGAGGAGAGGTCCAATAGAAAGGAGAGGTCCAATAGAAAGGAGAGGTCCAATAGAAAGGAGAGAGGAGAGGTCCAATAGAAAGGAGAGAGGAGAGGTCCAATAGAAAGGAGAGAGGAGAGGTCCAATAGAAAGGAGAGAGGAGAGGTCCAATAGAAAGGAGAGGTCCAATAGAAAGGAGAGGTCCAATAGAAAGGAGAGGTCCAATAGAAAGGAGAGAGGAGAGGTCCAATAGAGAGGAGAGAGGAGAGGTCCAATAGAGAGGAGAGAGGAGAGGTCCAATAGAGAGGAGAGAGGAGAGGTCCAATAGAGAGGAGAGAGGAGAGGTCCAATAGAGAGGAGAGAGGAGAGGTCCAATAGAGAGGAGAGAGGAGAGGTCCAATAGAGAGGAGAGGTCCAATAGAGAGGAGAGGTCCAATAGAGAGGAGAGGTCCAATAGAGAGGAGAGGTCCAATAGAGAGGAGAGGTCCAATAGAGAGGAGAGGTCCAATAGAGAGGAGAGGTCCAATAGAGAGGAGAGGTCCAATAGAGAGGAGAGGTCCAATAGAGAGGAGAGGTCCAATAGAGAGGAGAGGTCCAATAGAGAGGAGAGGTCCAATAGAGAGGAGAGGTCCAATAGAGAGGAGAGAGGAGAGGTCCAATAGAGAGGAGAGGTCCAAGGAAAAGTTGTATTCTAAAACCTACTGTATAAGGAAGGTATAATGCGCAGAATGTACTTACCTGCATTTTTATCACCCACATAACCAGCAATAGTTATTCCTAAGCCCTGAGCATTCTTTGCTAGTTTGACATCAAAGGTTTCCCCACTTGTATCTATTTTCATTCCACCATTGCCCTTAAAAGAAAGGAGAACACAATGAATGTACTGAAATACAAAACTTAAAATAATCAGCATCAATCATTAGTTTAGAAGAGTTTTAACCCCTTCCTGAATGCGTAATGTAAATTTTTGCCAAGCAGTACTGAACATGTTTGGGGATGCTGATGGGCCAGTATGGCTGTAAGAAAAAAAAAGTGCGGAATCCCAGAATTGCAGGGAAGAGGGGGTGGGGTTGTTATCCTAGCTCACAAACAAAATGGAATAAACAGTGATCAAAAAGATATGTTTCCCGAAATACTACTAATGGCCATACACAAAACCTACCTTACGTGTGTATGGCATGCCTTTAACATTATTACATAATAAACTAACAAGAGACCTAGTTATCATTTCAACTTGAAGAGACAATTTAAAGTGCTTGTCAGGTTCTTTCAATATAAAGGGAGTCCCCAGCGGCGGCCGGTAATGAGACTGGAGCCACAACGCAAATGGTGCAAGAGGACGCTGTGGCTCTAAGGGCCACTAAGAAAGCGTGGATCGGTAGCTCGGACATAGTTTAGAGAGAAAGTTTCCAACCTGAGGACCTCCCTTTATTAGTTTACATGCTCTAATAGGATGCAGGATACAAGAGAACCCTTGTAACCACTTAAGTACGCGGCCATTTTTTCCTCCCCACTTTCAATAAATCCTAACTCTTATTTATCCATCAACATAGCTATCTGAGGGCCATGGCAACCGAACGGCACCTTGTTATATAATCTATCTTATGTAACGGCTGCACTTGGAACTGCTGCCTTGTCCCATTCACTTGAATGGGACAAAGCTGCAATTAATTAAAAAAACACTATAAAAAGTAAGGCTGGATTAGTGTAAAAAGTGTAAAGAGGCTGTGTGGCTCACAAAACTGCCACGGCCGCTTCCAACAGCTTATCAATGGGAGTCAGACCCCCAACATATCTAATATCAATAGCACACCCAAATTCTAAAAACATGGATAACTCCATCTACTTGGAAACAGCACAGATGACTATGGATGTGTTCACAACGGCATCAAAAGCTTCATTCAGAGCCTCCAGCACAGATCCAGCATGATCTAGCATGTTGTGTGGTAAAATGCTGGAGGGCCGAATGGAAAGCGAATGGACCCCATTAAAGTCAATGGGATCCATTCAGCACCGTTTGGTTCCATTATAAAACTGATCCGTTCAGCCAAGGGATTTGCCTTTCCTGCTCCAATAGCGGGAATCCCCATCGCAGATGAGAATACACCCTGTGGGGTAACTGGTATCAGCCGAAGCTACATCATAGCGACTGTATTACTAGAGAAGGGACAGTAGAATTCTTGTTTTCAGCAGCCATAACCATACTTGCTATAACTAAACTTCTTTCGATTGAATGTAGCATACAAGACAGATTCTAACCTGGGGTTCAGGTGCAGCAGATATCACTGGAGGCATCGGACTCCCTGCGGAGACCACTGTGGTCGGCTCCCCCAATGGGCCTCGGGCAACAACCAGCTTTACTTGATTTCCACATTGCCTCAAAACCTGGGCAACTTGTTCACTGCCCATGCCAGCAAGGTCCGTGTCTCCTATCTTTAATATGTGGTCTCCGCTGCGCAGCCTGCCATGCTGAGGTAAAGAGATAAAGTCAACAAATGGGGTTAGTGTTATTACAAGAGGGTTTAATAAAACTCTTTATTATAATAATATTTTACAGGTATAATTCACTAATACAAATTCTGCACCCCAAGGTTGCTTTTACCCAGGACGATCTGTCCGGCAACAGATGCCCACCGGGCCATCCCAGCGATGATCGCTCCTGTGCTTTTACACGGAAATGAGCATTGCTGACTGAATAGCGGTGGAGCGGAGCAGATTGTTCCGGCCCATCCGCCTCCACTCACAATAAGCAGGCAGTCGTTCATTAGTGAATGGGAAGAGACGTTGTTCAGTTTTCTACATGCAGAAACTGAAGGACGAACGAGATGTGAACGGGTTCTGGTTTGCAGTTCGGTCGGTGCGTGCATTTACTGAACGATAACTGTTCCGTGTAAAAACCCCTTTAGTCTCTATAGGCCATCCATCAGTGTGCTGGACCGACCGCTTACTTTCTCTCTGCAGTCTCTTCTCATAAACCTTAACAGCTAATTTATATCCCAGCAAAGTTTTATTTTTGATGAAGTCCTAAATTAACTCTTCTGCACTTTTCATCAGCCAAGTACTAAAAACCAAGCCTCACTGACTGAGACTAAGGTGTCCATTTAGATGGGACAAATGTCGGGCAAACGATACCTGACACTCGTCCCTGTGTGTCCTTGCTCCTGCACAGGAGCTAGTATCGCTGGCTTGCTCACAGAGCGGCCAGCATGGGTGCTGCAGGAGATTTCTCTCCTCGCTCCCCCCCCACCCCTCTCCACTGACTTAACATAGCGGCCGTTCAATACTGAACAGCTGCAATTTACACTGAACGCTCATCAGCCATCGTTCATGCTGCATAAATGTTGGACAATGAGCAGATCGCTCATAGTTCAGTGTAAATAGCAGCTATTCAGTATTGAGCAGCCGCTATGTTACATCAATGGACAGGGACGGGGGAGCCCTTGGAGAAAAATCTCCTCCAGGGTCCCCGCTGTGTGCCAGCGATACTAGCTCCCGTGCAGCAGCATGGCAGTGAGTATGCGCAGGGACAAATGCCGTCATCGTTTGTCCAACATTCGTCCCATCTAAATGGGGCTTTAGATTGCAGGGTCTATGCACAGTGATATGTGGAAGCCGCAAAAGACAAAAAAAAACAGTACAAAATTTATTAATCAAACTGTATTGCCTAAAATACATGCATTTTAATGAAAAAAAAACTGCCCCGGAAAGTGGCCATAGCCTTTAAGTCTGGGACTTCACAGGGTCACCAGTGAGTCCCATTAAAAATTGTGGGACTTAATATCAAATGAAAAAAAAAATTGCCAACGACCATAGTAAATCATAAAAAAAGTCTGACATTTTGTGCCATCTTACTGTAAGTTGTAGACAGTCCCATGGAGCTCAAGTCTGATAATGCTGGATTTTTTGAGATGCCCTGATGAATTTATGGCGCAGATTTCCTAATACTGTCTAACAGTTAGATAATGGAGACCTGGGGGCAATGTCAATGGGCGGATTTGAATTGCGGAATCTTGAAATGAAGTGCAAGCTGCCCATTCATAGGCATTCACAGCTGAATTAAAGCATACGGACTAGAGATGAGCGAGCAAATGCGGGGGGGGGGGGGGGGAGCGGGTGGGAGAGAGAGCTCTCTAAACTCCCCCCCCTCCGCCGCCCCCCGCATTTGCTCGGACAAGTATTCAGTTACTCGAGAAGACTGATGCTCGCTCAAGTATTTGCCTTTACCGAGCGTGCTCGCTCATCTCTAATACGATCCTTTGGGTGCGGAAATCATATCGAAGCATACTCCATTTCAGTGCAGTTCTTGCACAAATGGTTTCTATTGATGATCCAAGGCCCGTACTGATTCTGCAGGAAAAACATAACTCTACTGTACTTGTGCGGTGGCCCGCACTTGCACACAACCGCAGTAGAGTCAAAAAAGACGACCAGGACGGGTAAAGCAGGGTTCTCGGCCACAGGCAGGGTTAGATTCCACTGCGGGCTCAGACCTGCCCGTGGACATGAGCCCTTAGACTAGACCGTCTTAAAATGTGACACATTTATCACAGTGACTCTGCTGGATCATAGACCAGCGCATCTGTAGGCCGTCTACTCTAATTTTATACCACTTATTAGTTGGCTTAGTTCACACCAAATTTAGCGTCAAAATTTGGGTGCAAATTTTGGTGTATTTTTTTGTGCATGCTGGCCCTCTAAGCCATGCCCCTTTTGTCAGACATGGCGAAAAAAGTACCCAAGCGTAAGACAGTTTTCTGGCAGAATTTGTGCCATATAACTGCCAAACTGTGCCAGAAAACTGATGAATTTTCAACAGCAATTCAGCCCTAATTTTGTCCAAACGGTCATATAAAAATGACACATGTTGGAATTACTCAGAGTCAGCCAGGCTTTATGAATAAGCTACAAGGAAATGACTGCGGCGCTCTGCGGCACACTAGTGATGGACGCAGACTTGAATTATAGTCTATGGCATGTTAATACCTCTCCAAAGTGGAACAGAGAAGATGACGGGAAGAAAGAAAACATATTAGGATCCAACAACACAGCAGGGCTCTCCAACATGAGCAGGCGGGTTTAGCAATAAGGCACACATACCTGATCGGCTACGCCACCTGGCAGGATGGTTTTCACTATAACCCCCGTGGATTTTCCTCCAACAATTCCAAAGCCCAGACCGGAGCCGTCATTTACCAGTTCTATAGTTTCCACGTGCTGCCAATGCATCTGAGGACGCATGAAATAAAGAGATTGAAGCGTTACCGTCCACAAGCCAAAGAGATATTATTTACTTTGCCTAGCGTATAGCCCATTCTCTCAAGCAAGCTGACAAAAGTCCTGCTACCGCGGTCCAGTAACTGGTCTGTGCGGCTATGTATAAATAGATGTATCAAACAGAAGAGAAGCAAACTGGAGTGCAGGTCTTATAAAAATATATACATTTATTAACCCCTTAATGACGCGGCCCCCTTTTTTTTGCTGTTTTTTCCTCCCCTCTTTAAAAAAATTGTAACTCCTTCATTTATCCATCAACGTCGCTGTATGAAGGCTTGTTTTTTGCGGGAGGATTTGTATTTTTCAGTGGTGCTATTCAATGTTCCATATAATTAAATATGTTTTAAAAATTCTAAGTGCTGTAAAATGAAAAAAAAATGACATTCCGTCATCTTTCAGTGCGTCTTCTTTCTACGGCGCAAAAACTGCAACAAAAACGACCTGATAACGTTATTTACAGGTCAGTACGATTACTAAGATGCCAAACTTGTATAGGTTTTTTTTTACTGTACTACTTTTTTTTTTTTTCAAAGACATTTAATTTTTTTCAATTATTTTCTGCGATCATCTTGTGCGTGCAATAGCTTTTTTTTATTTTTCCGTCGACGTGGTTAAACGACGGCTCATTTTTTTCAGGATGGCCTGTAGTTTCCGTTAGCACCAATTCGCAATACATACGACTTTTTGGTCGCTTTTTATTGTTTTTTTTCTGCGAGACAGGGCAACTGAAAAAGTGCATCCTTGGCGGGGTTTTTTTTCCGGCCGACATTCACCGTGTGGGGTAAATAATGTGCTACTTTGATAGATCGGACTTTTACGGACGTGGCGATACCAAATATGTATTTTTCCTTTATAATTTTTATTATAGTTATGGCAAAAGGGGGGCGATTTAAACTTTTATTACTTTTTTTTTTTTTACAATTAATAAAACTTATTTTTTAACTTTTCTTTTAAGTCCTGGGGGACTACAACATGCGTTGCTTTAATCGCTCCTGCAGTACGACGTAATGCTGTAGCATTACGTCATACTGCATTCTGACAGGCAGCCTATCAAGCCATCCCCTTTCATACGGCCCCCGGCAGCCATGACACCTGCACGGCTCCTCCGATCTCACCTTGGTGGGTCCGTACAGGTCCGTACATTGTTCGGGGGATTTAAATGCCGCAGTCAGAACTGACAGCGGCATTTAAAGAGTTAATAGCCGCGATCGGCCGTACGGCCAATTGCAGCTATTGACCGCGGTTGTCAGCTGTAATAAACAGCTGACGCCCACGCTGTATGAAGAGAGGTCATCCCACGACCTTTCTTCATACATACCCTGACGCCCCAGGACGTAAATGTACGTCCTGGAGCGGGAAGGGGTTAAAAATAGCAAAAGTCATATCTAAAAAGACACAGAAATACAGACAAATATAAAAACACATTTAAATCAAATAAATCCGCACATAATGATACGAGTCCCAGACAGCATAATACAAATAGATGTATACCACTAGATATGTCCAGGGCCATAGCCATCAGTGCAGCTCCAGTATAACCCCCATCCAAGGGGATGGAGTAAAGAGCATATCACAGATAATGCAAAGAGTTTTAAATACCTATAAATGGTGTACGGCATTGTTACCCAACTCCAGTCCTCAGGGACCGCCAACAGGTCATGTTTTCAGGATTTCCTCAGTGTTGCACAGGTGATGTAATTATTACCAGTGCCTCAGACACGGCAACAGGTTTTCTTACCATAGGATACCTTGAAAACATGACCTGTTGGTGGTCTCTGAGGACTGGAGTTGGGGACCCCTGGTTTAGGCTCCCCTGAGTCCCCCCATAATGTGGGGACTTGACCCCGGACGCATGTTTCCGACCAGCCTTCCTCAGAGGCTTTTGTTAAGCTCCATATAAATATATGTATAGTAATTGTCAAGAAATTGTTAAAAACTGGTAATCTGAAAGGCTTTCCTTGGTTTTCCAGAGCTTAAACACTGAAGGCCTATCTTCAGGCCATTGTGGGCACCCCACCCACTCCAGGCAGGGCCAGGTACTGCAATTCAGTATTACTCAGTTCCAGAGCTGCTTCTCTGTGCCCGAAGTTCAAATACTGATGGCCCAAGGATAATGTTTAAAGCGACCCTCCAGTCCTGGACAAATAAACAATGACGGTCGCATCGCTTCTCTGACTACTTGAAATCAATGGGAGCTGGGCCTGTAATTACAAGCGTCAGCCACTACACAGGGTTCGGAGCAGCAGCTTCCAATCCGACTCTGGTGTATCCCGGTACTAACAGGAGACACTGCCTGGAAAACTCTAATACAAAATGTATAATGAAACAGTAATTGGTAGAAACTATGGAAGAATAAAGGGTTTTGCTTACATGCACCACGTAACAAATACTTGCCATACTACTACATACATATGGGTGGTTTCACGGCTGCCCTTGAGGTTTCACTTTCCTACTCCGTTTGGGGAGCAGGGAAAGGGGAATCCCTGGGCCGAATGGCTGTGTCTTAGAATGGAACAGTACGGACCCTATTCTAGTCAATGGGGTCCGCTCGCTTTCTGCTCAGACTTTTAGCCTGAAGAAAAAGCGCTTTTTCGACCGGATCAGTGATGGAACCTTCCCAATGCAGATGTTTCAGGTCCAATTATACATTCTTTTAACCCCTGGGTTTATGAACTTCAGCTTCCATGCTGTAGGAAGAACTTCGCTGTAGAGAATACAAATCTAATATTAGTTTTTCAACCTGCTGAAATAAATTCCTGGTAGGGATTTGACGATGTTGTGCACACATAGGCACACACTTAGGGGCCTCAACATGTGAAGAACGACCAGATTTCAGATGCTAATCTTCCAACATATGCGTAAGGCCCAATGTCCATGGGCGGATTTGAATTGCGGAAGATCCGCAGTTCAAGCTGCCCACAGGGAACCATGGGCGTCTGCACTTGAATTTTGATATGCTCCATTTTAGTGCGGTTCCCGCATGGATGGCTTCCATAGAAACCAATGAAAGCCGCCCGATCCGTGGCCCGTACTGCGCATGTGCAGTGGCGCAGAGACCGATGCTTCCGCACACATCCGCAGTACATACCCGGACAGGTACGCAGGGTTGCCAGCCACGAGCAGGGTCTGATTCCGTTGCGGGCTCCCTCATGCGGAATCCGACCCGCTCGTGGACATGAGGCCTAAAGCAATGTATGTTGAAATTCTGTAATTTCATCTAGGCCAACATCAGTTACCCATGATATGGCTTTTGCAGACGTAGGTTAATGTGTGAAGAATGAACTACTCACAGGGCTTGAGAGTGCAGACACAGTGCTGGCATCAGAGGGGGTGCGGGATACCATCGGGCTAGCTAGCTGGGGTAATGGTCCTCTTGCTACCACCAGTTGTACATAGTCTTTGGCCCTCTGCAGTAAGTTAATGGCTTGATGATGTGTAATGGTCTGATCAAGAGGCTGATCGTTTATGGAGAGAATCTGATCAAACTCCTTCAACCTTCCATCCCTGAAAAGAAGTATATAAAGTTATACAGGACTGACAACCCTACACTGCAGTCTAGTTGTAACTCCAGCTTTCTGTACAAACCTCCCCGGTGTAATATTCACCTAGCAGGGCTTTGCAGACAACACATGTTTCGCAGCTTCAAATTAGAGAGAAATCTCACCTTTGAGTAACACTTCCTTCCTGTATTTCCTGAACAAATATCCCAAGTTCTCCTCGGTTCTCGCTCTTCAGGCCAACAACGCTAAAGCCAAGGTTACCACTTGCAGGCTTCACCATGTCCAAGATTTCAATCTGACGACCCTGTACAACAAAAGGTTATATGAGGTTTACAAAGAATATACATTATATACTATGCGTGTATATACTTATACATCTTTATATGTATATATTAACCCCTTAATGCCACAGGACGCAAGTTTACATCCTGGCTGGGGTGGACTTAACGCAACAGGATGTAAACTTCCAACGGGAGTCAGCAGTAACCGATAGCCAGCCTACCACTGCAACAGCGGGGTGCGAGAACTTCACTCCCTGCTCTTTATCCCTTACATGCTGAAATTGATGTACATCACGGCATGTAAAGGGTTCACAGAGGGAGTGCACAATGTAATCGTGGTGGGCTGATGGGTTGCCATACAGTGGTGTCCAAGCCTGCCATGGACTGCGATCGGTATTGTGAATGATAAGTACAGAAGTACTGGAATGCATTATCATAGCAATCAAAGCTTTCACAGTTCAAGTCCCCTACAGGGACATAAAAAATATGCATAAAACTAGTTTGTTAAAAAAAACAAAAAACTCCATTTTTGAACACTTTCCCATTTGTATAAATAAAAATGTAAACATTTTTTTTTAAAAACCCACTTAAAAATAATTTTGGCATCATCATAATTAGAGATGAGCGAGCATACTCGATAAGGCAAACTACTCAAGCGAGTAGTGCCTTATTCGAGTACCTGCCCGCTCGTCTCTAAAGATTCGGCTGCCGGCGCGGGTGACAGGTGAGTTGCGGCGGTGAGCAGGGGGGGAGCATGGGGGGGGGCGGGGGTAGGGGCGAGGGAGAGATCTCCCCCCCCCCCCCGTTCCTCCCCGCTCTCCCCCACCGCTCCCCGCCCCCTGCCGGCACCCAAATCTTTTGAGACGAGCGGGCAGGTACTCGCATAAGGCACTACTCACTCGAGTAGTTTGCCTTATCGAGTATACTCGCTCATCTCTAATCATAATCATACCAGCCAGCAGAAAAAAATGTATCATGTAATTAATTTATGCTGCATGATTAACGCTGTAAAGAATTAAAAAGAAATAGTAGAATTAATGTAAAATATTTACAATACACTAAAAGTACGAAAAATGTTACCAATAAGGACCACAATTCACCACATAAAAAAAAAAAAAAATCAAACCCTTGTATAGCCTTGACGACTGGAAAAAAAAAAGTGATGGCTTTTGATGCAAATCCCCGTAAAAAAATCATTGAGTCCTTATGGCCAAAATAAGCCGTGCTCCATTCAATCGGACGTCACTGTGGGTGGGTGCAGTGAGCCCCCAGTGACAAGGTGAGGGGGATATGCTGCCCCATTATCAGGATCAGAAGGGGTCTCAGTGGTGAAACCCCGACCAATCAGACTTTTACCATCTATCCTATGGATAGATGATTAAAGTGTATTCTGATACAATCTCTTTAATGACTGGCCATATATGTTCAATGACACCAGAGATTGGACCCCACATCATACATGTATGGCATACCCTTTACTTGCACCATAGAATGTGAATGCATGGGGATGTCAGCCGAGCTAAGTCAGGCAGGTAAACCATTGTTATGCGACTACTTTTTAATAAAATATCAAATATCATGGACTTGTTACTTCATGACGTCACCTACACTTCACTATTTTCTATATGTTAACACATTTTGATGAATATCCCCATAAGAAAAGAAAACTCAGTGCCTCCAGAAAAAAATAAATACATACTTGAGCCATTCGTTTGATGATTTGGTCAAAGTCCTCATTGGCTGGTTTTCCATTGATCTGAGGAAACGAAGATGATGCAAAAGTTTCCTCGGAGTTAAACTGACTCCCATTTTGCTGGGCCAATGGGTACGGCTCCGTCTGTGTGGACAGAGAGCTTGATCCGAATGGAGAAATCTGTGCAAACTCCGTTACTAATGATCCCGTTGGGGTCGTATTCACCTGAAATGAAAAGTTACAATCAAATTGGACCCTCTGAACATCCCATTACTTTCAACTCGACTTCTCTTTCTGGGTTTCACTCCTGCCTTTAGCTAAGCAGGCTGAATCTGAATACAGAACTACAACTCCCAGCATGCCGTTTTGCAACAACTGGGGTGCAGTTTCTAATTACTAAGACAACAGTTAAGCAAATCAAGTTTACAGATACATAACATGTCCCTCTCAGTAGACTGAAGCACGGTTCTTCACATTTATAATTGAAAAGGCATTTTCGAGATAAAAGATAAAATAACATTCAAAAGTAACATATTATATAAGTTTCAGATTTTGCCCTATACTTTCTTATTTCTAAAAATGTAAGGGAAAACAAAAATCTAAAAAAGAAAACTATGACATATATCTGGTGATTACTAATTAAAGGGGGTTGTCAGAGTATAACAAAAGTTTTTGTTTTTTTTAATGGCCGGACATGCTGTAAAATAGCAAAAAAAAACGAACATCAATACTTACCTCTCTTCTCCCCAGGGAATTAGAGGACGGCTCTGACGTATCTTCCACTGTCAGCGCTGGCTGAAAGTCGGATGACTGCTGCGGCCTCTCATTGGTCACCTCCTATTCTCCTGGCATCAGCGCTCAACATCTTGGGTGCCATGATACCCGGAGTTAGGAAGTATACGCTGCAGCTTCTTGATTGGCTGCAGCAGTCACCTGACTTCCAGCCAGCACTGATAGCAGAAGATTTACCAGAGCCACTCCAGGGGAGGCGACTATCAATTCTTTTACTATTTTATAGAATACACGGCCATTTTTTAAAACACTTTTTGGATTTTGACCCCTTTACGGAATTCTTCAATACATGTTAAAGGAGCCGTTTAGCGCCACTTCTGATTGACATGTCATACAAGTGCCACTAATGAGTGTTTTGCATCTAGGAACACAATGTATCATAGGCACTTTCAGATGAAAGTTACAAGAAGTACAGAAACCTCTGAAATAAAGGGGTATTCCCATCTCAAATATTTACCATGGCATATCCACAGGATATACCATAAATGTCTGATAGATACATGTCCACCCTTTATTTTGGAGACCCTGATGTGTCTCCAAAATAAAGACCCCCGAGCTGGCTCATTTCCACAGCCACTGGCTGCCATACACAGTTTCCGTAACTCCCATTCACTTCTATGGGAGCTACAGAAACAGCACAGAACCATCAGCTCAGCTGCTCCCGACTCCCTTACTGGTGGTGGCTGCTGCATTAGGCTAGCTATTTCTACCCCAGTCATGATGGACCGAGGTGAAGATATCCTTTTGATTGACTTCAGTATGAAGTACACCTCTATACCGGGAGCAGGGTGCAGAAACCTTGTTTTATTGTTAAGTGGAAGCAAATCCTGCTGATCGGGACACGATCGATTTGACATAGCCAATGAAGAGGTGAATTGGAGATCATGCAAAAAGGTTTACCTGCTCTCTTATGTGGTGGATTGAAGACTGTAGGTTTAAAATTTGGTTGAAGAGAGGACTTTGTAAGACAGATTTTAACAAACACAACTTTTCCTCATTTGCTATATCCCCACGATCTCGAACCTTGGTCTGGAGTCGGTCTACTGCCTGCAAGGCACGATGGGTATCTGCAACGGAGAGTAAATTCAACATGGCGTTAGGGAACAAAGCAGAGTTTAATTCAAACTTATAATCAATTTTACTAATTAGAGCCCATGGTTCCGTCCAGACTTCCAATCTGAATGCAGTTCTTGGAATGCCGGTACAGAAAGGCTGTGAACTAGAGATGAGCGAACGTGCTCGGCCACGCCCCTTTTTCGCCCGAATACCGCGATTTTCGAGTACTTCCGTACTCGGGCGAAAAAATTCGGGGGGCGCCGTGGCGGCGCGGGGGGTTGCAGCGGGGAGTGGGGGGGAGAGGGAGAGAGAGAGGGCTCCCCCCTGTTCCCCGCTGCTACCCGCCGCACCTCTCCCCGCCCCCCGAATCTTTACGCGTGAGTACTGAAGTACTCGAAAATGGCGGTACTCGGGTGCGTAAGTACTCATTACGAGTACGTTCGCTCATCTCTACTGTGAACCCAACCTTATGTGAGAGAGTATTTATTTAAAACCTTGAGGTCTTTGGCATGTTCCTTAGCCCGCTCCCTCTGTCAGATCACATAGACGGAGCTCTCTCCATCTGTCGGGCTGTTTAAATGCCACTTTCAACATCTAAATTGTTAACCGCTGGGACTGCAGTTATGTCCGGTCCCGCCAACTGGGAGATAGCTAGCAAACACACCGGCAGCATATAGAGCTGTCTCACCTTCTAAAACATATCCACGTACATGAGAGTTGGATGTCACCAAGGGGTTCAATCATTCCTGAACAAGTTTTGCAGTGTGGCATGACTGCTGAAAAAGTTCTGAGTCTCTAGAGAATGCGGTTACCATGAAGTGTACTTGCTATGCAGCAATGTTTAGGTAGGTGGTACGCGTCAAAGTAACAGCAACATGAAGACCTGCACCAGCTTGCTTTCTCACCACTGTGCAACCTGCTGCCATCTTTTCCCCCAGGCATGCGACGTGCAGGCCCCGAGCCATCCACATGATGCAAAAGATTCATCAGACCATGCCTCCTTTTTGCGTTGCTGTGCGTCCAGTTCAGGTTCCCACATATCCACTAAAGCCACTTTTGTTGGTGGACAGTGGGCAGCATCGGTACCCTGAATTTTTATTTTACTTTGTCGCTTTTTTTAACTTCTATTTGTAGCAATTTTTTTTTTTTTTTTACCATCCATGTCCCTTATCATATAAGACCTTCCACTTTTGCTCTATGTAGCATGGGAAAGGGAAGGCTGAAGCGGTGAAAACAAAAAACGCTTCTTCCTTCTCCTCCAGGTCTTCAGCTTGAGGTTTTAATCATGTGTTGTACATACATCTGCTAACGGCCGGCATTAAAGTCCAAGACCAAGCGCCGTATATTTACTGCACTTAGTCCTTAAAAGGTTAACAGGAGATACAATATAAAACATGGACTAACACACATAAGACGCTCTCAATTTTAGCAAATCCTTCTTTAACAACAATTCTGGAGTATCTTTCCTTAGACCTCTGAGTCATATTATTCTGCATGGATGTGGCTCTACATAGTCTGACACTGTCCACACAGCCTAAGGCCTAATGCCCACGGACGGATTTCACCACCACTATTAGGTTCTATTGTACCTAATAGCTCAATGTACACGCTCCGGAATACCACCGCGGAATTCCGTGAAAATAACCCGCGGCATGTCCTATTTGCTGCAGGTATATGCGCGGACGGTTTCAATTGTAGTCAATGGAAGCCGCCCGTCACACTATACTTCCGCGCCCCTACCACGTCATATGACGTTGCCGGCGAATCATGTGACACTGGCGGCGTGTCATAGAACATTGCTGGTGCGTCATGCGCTGTACTGCGCATGTGCGCCAGAGCGTCATGCCGGATTTTGCGCAGCAGATCCGGGAGGTAAGTATAGGGTGTTTGGGGGGCGCCGTGACGGACTCTGCTGCGGTATTCTGCTTTCAGAGCCCATCACGGCCGTGTGCATAAGGCCTTAAAGGGGTTGTCCCAGCAATCAAAAGTTACAATCTAGCCACAGGATAGATGATAAATGTCTGATTTCTGGGGGACCCCACAATTACTACAAACGCACCAGAGGATCGCATTTTCACAGAAGTGATGCAAGGCGCTTTTGAATGAAAAACCCCTTACATCAATGTGAAAAATCGCACGTTGGCAATTGCGATATTGGGCTGGGATTCTCGGCACAATAGCACACTCGCCCGTGAGCCTATATCAGACAACACTGTATATGGTTTACACTCTCTGTACCAGCAGCCTATGATTTACAGCGCTCATTCACCCTTATCGCCACATTCCACGTCCGTTCCCGTTCTGCCCCCGTACTCAGGAATGTAGGCATTCAGCTCATTAATACACAAAGTTTCAAGCAGAAAACAGAATCACTTTGTAATAACCAAAGGAAGTTTAGTACGGTGTGAGCCAGGACTTTGTAATAACCAGTAACACCACAACTTCCAGCTACAGAACAGCTTACTTTGAAGGTACTTACTAGATTGTACAAAGATGTAGAAAACCGTAAACGGACATTATATAAAACATGGAAAACAACGATTATCAAAGTATCTGTTTAATATCTGGTCTGTGAAGGGTTTTATGGGCAGCAGAAGACTCTTAGAAATAGCTTAACACAATAAGAGAAAGAACGCACCAAAAGTTTCCAGCATGGTTGTTCAGAGGATGAGCTTCCTGAAAGAAAAAAGATATATAATTAGTCTTGAGATATGGGCTAAATGTCTCAATTTACAAACTCTTAGATTGCAGTAAGTGACTTTAGGAATAGGATCCACCTTAAAACTATAGGAATTGTCAGTCTCTGGTCTTACCCCTTTAGACTCCATTCACATCAGTGTTTTGTGTTTCAGTTTTCCTGTTCCATCCTAAAAGTGCCTTAAAACCTGCTGATTCCACTGGTAATACTGACCAATAGCAGCACGTCTCATTTTCAAGTTTTTTAACCCCTTAGTGACCATTTTTTTTCGTTTAAAAAAAAAAATCGTAACTCCTTTATCAATTTATCCATCGACGTTGCTGCATGAGGGCTTGTTTTTTGCAGGACGAGTTGTATTTTTCAATGGTACTATTTAATGTACCATATAACGTACTGAAAAAAAATTTTAAGTTCTAAATGGAGTAAAATAAAAAAAAAAAACAACTGAAATTCCGTCTCATTTCTACAGCGCACAAACTGCAACAAAAATGACTTGATAATGTTATTCTATGGGTCGGTAAGAGTCCTACAATACCAAACTTATGCAGTTTTTTGTTTTTTTTGATGTACTCTTTTTTTTTTCCGAAAGACATTTCATTTTTTTTTATTATTTTCTACTGCCATCTTCTGCACACAATAACTTTTTTATTTTTCCGTTCACATAGTTGTGCAAGGGCTAATTTCTTGCAGGACGTCCTGTCGTTTGCGGTAGTACCAGTTTGGCATACATACGATTTTCTGATCACTGTTTATTGCATTTTTTCTTGGAGTCAGAATGAAAAAAATGTGCATTTCTGGCGTTCTTAAGTTTTTTTTCCGGACGACGTTCACCGTGTGGGGTAAATAATGCATTACCTTTATAGATTGGACTTTTATGGACACAGTGATACCAAACATGTATTTTTGTTTTATGATTTTGATTCTTTTATTTAGTCTAACCAATGACCTGTAAAAACCCAGTTCATTAATTACACCTTACTGGTGGATGATCCGCAGTGTTTACGCCACGTGGAAACATACCCTATATGTTACATAAACCTACCCTTATAGTGTTCAGTCAGCGCGCGGTCTGTAAAAGTGATTCTGAAATAGTTGCACAATCACTTTTGTCTTTTTTTTTATTAAGAAAGGTTAATGGCGAGCCGACTGGATTAATTGTATAGGCAGATTTCCAAAAATAGAGTACAGCGGCAATTGGATTACATTATTTCACATAATTGGAAAACCTTATGTGGCAAAAAAAAAGGTTGTCATATTTGAATTCAGCGCACTAAAGTTATTATAAGCCACCTATCCGCTTATCTGTTACAAAAATTGTGTTGCAGTGTAATCTTTTGGTTTAAACGTAAACCAAAGACCGGACAACAAATGAAAATCATGCACTTTTCTCTCATTCAGTTTCAGCAGGACTAGAAATCATCGTTGGCTCTTTCACTTCTCGTTGCGTTTAAACACTGTTCGTTCAGTGTTTCACATTGAAAAGTATATGATTCTCAACAATCATATGCCAGTCTAAAAAGTTTGCACAAGTGCGAACCAGTTAGCCGTGACGTCACTTGCTCGTTCAAATGAGAAACGGCTCATATAAAAGGGGCATAAGAGCAGAAAAACATGAACAAAAAAAAAAAAGGTCCCGGTAAAATTCCCATTGGGAATTTCAGTGGAACTTATTTTGTCTGGTTTCCTTTTTTTCGATAGGAAAAAAATAAACACTTTCCAGTAAGATTTTTTTTCTGTCTAAAATATGGAAACTACATGGAATACGCCTTTCAGGTTATTTTTTTACATTCTACATTTCAAACAACTAATAAACAGATCCGTTAAAAATTGATCATAAAGGATTTTGAGGCCCGTAGGCCTGAGGCTCCGGGTGACTTCCGCAGTTCAGCCCTGTCCTCGCCAGACCAGCATAAGTTGGAGCTGAACTGACCCCGTTGACTACAAAAGGTGTATGTCCGGACCATCATTTTAGTGGATGAAATAGCACAGCATGCTGCACTAATTCGTCCAGGATATTCCGTCAGCCCTACGCCAGAGGAGCCTTTGAAGCAGACGTGTATGTGCGTGCACAGGTGATCATGCGCAGTAAAGGTGTTTTTTGTTTGTTTGTATTTCCTGCACTTTTGCTAAGCAATGATGCAGGTATATCTGCGAGCATGGAGCACAATATCACGGCTTCCGCGGTAAAAAAAATAAAATAAAATACCTAGGACTATCTGTTCCTAGCTCATGTGACCTATATGCAGGTCGTCACAGGTCAAAGGCAGAATGAAGAAGATGGACATCAGATAGGTGAGTATACGGGAAATGGGCTGTGGTGGTTGTGTGGTATTAAAAAATTAATTTGCAAAAACCCCAGTTAAAGGCCCATTTAGACACCACAATTATCACTCACAATTTGCTCAAGACCCATCTTTTGAGTGAAAATCATTGTGTCTAAATGTGCCCATCTTTCAGTTTTCTGCCGTTTTTCAGTTCTGCTTGAAAACCATCATTCCGCAGAACAGCTGATAAGCATGCTGTGTTTGCTGTCCATGGTGCTGAATTCTCCATTGGGAGCTAGAGATTACATTGTTTTCTCTTAGCAGCCCCTGGCTGAACAATGGAGCTAATTACAGAGCTCAGACCTCCTGCTGAGTTCTGTAACAGCTCCTAGAAGCTCGTTTGAATGCAAATAAAGCTGATAAAGTACTAATAGCAATTATTGTCTATTAGTACTTTATGCAAAACGATTGCTGATCCTACAATCCTTTGAAAGATTATCTGTGTGTGTAAATGGGCCTTAAGACAAACTCATTATCAGTTTATGCTAATGTTAGATACAAAACCAGTGTATGCCTAAAGGGCTCTTTTAGACAAGCAGATTATCGTTTGACTGAATGAACGAGCGTGAGCAAGTGACGTCACTGGTAGCTCATTTGCTCTTGTGCACTCTATTTATACCAGCAGATACATCATTGGCTCGTTCAGTCTTTCATATATGCTGTATAAGCGAATGAGAAGGACTGAAGGAGCGCTGTTTAGGTCAAACAATAAGTGAACGAGCCAACACTGACTTTTTTATGTCTGCAGAAAAGGAATGGCGAACGATAAGTGCATGATTATTGTTCGCCATTCGCCCACGTTTAAACCAAACGATTATCGTTCACTCTCGCTTGTTAGTTTTTTTGAATAACCACCATTCCATCTAAAAGCATCCTTTAGTAATTCAGGTTTCTGTGCCTGCAATCACTGCACAAGGTAAGGAGCCATTTGCTTTCTGTCTATACACTCTGATAGTGGCCTGGCAAACAGTTAATCGGCATGGGTCTGGGTTGGTGGACCTTGCCTATCAGCAATTCAGAACACTTGGGAAGAAAAAAATGTTTTTTGATTGTGCCTGGAATTTTAGACTTTATTCTGGGTATTTTTGTATCACCATTTCCAAAAATCCCACTCATTTCGTTCTGGGAGCTCTAGTTTTTGAGATATTTCTGATGTCATTCTCTATTTTTGTTATATGTACTTTATTTTCCCGCCAACATTTGCTTACTATTAGTATATATGGTACATATCGCTACCACTGCCCATCAAACTTGGTTTAATCAAACAATTTGTAAAGACATTGAAGAGGAATGGAACATGTGATGAGCATGGAGAAGCTAAAAGCAGATACATTCGATGGACCACAAACCCGAGAACTCATGAAAGACCAGCGTCTCCAAGATACAGAGGACAACTTTGAGGCGCGTGCGCGGTCGTTGTTTTGTATGGTTGTAAAGCGTTTCCTTGGGAACTAGAAGGCCCCAAACTCCGGTAAACTTGTGGAGAATACGCTCACTTCTGTTTCTGAACACTTGGATGTAACATGAACATCAAATTGCAGTCATTGGGGGCTTTCCAGATTGTCTTGGTGATGTAAGTGATGAACGGGGTGAACTATTTCACCAGTAAATAAGGACTGTGGATGATGGGATACACATATGATGGCGGACTACTAGTGAAACATCCAGCACAAATGTCCAGGAATATCTCATCGCAGGAAATCACAAAAATGTTGTTTCATCGACAGATCTTGGAAACTTGTGTTCATGTTCTAGGCTTCTTGGGATTTATCTTGGTACCTTCAGCTTTTGATTGGCAGTCATTACATGTATAATACAATATGTGTAAATGTACACTCTTATATGGACATATGTCATATCTTGATAAGCAGACCTGATGGAGAAAAACTAATGTCATTTTCAGAATCTTTGACATCTATGGTATCCAAAATACCTCAAAAAAGTTCTAACATCTATCTGGAGGTTAAGGGCTCCTGTCCACGGGCGATAGTTCATTGCGTTACGCGCGGCGATAATCCAGCCGCGACTAACGAAGTGCACGCTTTCCATAGCATCGCTATGGAAAGCAAAGACCCCTGGCCACGAGCAGAGAATCATAGCGATTCTCCGCTCAGGGGACTCACTATGCTCACCGCAGAGAACTGACAGTTCTCCTCCCTGCTCCCCGGTGGCGGAATATCACTAGTGATAGTCTGCTTCGCCCGTGGACGGGGGCCTTAGAATGCATTAGATTTTTTTGCACTGAAAAACCCTTTCAAATCTGGATTTACCGTTTTCGGTTTAGATTCTACTTAGTAGTAAAAGAAATTAAAACTGAATGCAAAAAGACTTATGTTTTCTAGTTAAACAAGTTAGGAATGTTTCTCATCTAAGGAATGCATGTGTAATCTCAGCCAAGCAGCATTTTCCCTCTCATTAGGCCTCATGTGATAACACTGAAACACAAGGCTTCCAGATACTCCAGGTATGTCTTCAGCTGTTCCTCAGCCACATCACTAAACACGTTACCAAATCCGCATTTCTGAGGCTGCTAACGAATGCGTGGAATCTGATTGCTAGAAGTTTAATAAGTCAGCCATCTAAAGTATATGGCCGCTGCTTTAGAGCCTCACGTGCAGAACTGTTATTAGTGGACATACATTGGAGCTGCAGCCCGCATACCGGTCTCTATAAGAGCCACTCAGGACCAGAAGGTACGACATAAGCAGGATGCACACTAGACTACTCGCTTGGCCCTAAGGCCGATTCACATCCCTATCTGTTAGCACATTCTTTGCACGGCATACAAGGTGTGGTATCATGTTAGTGGGGAAAAAAATCTAAGTTTCATACTCTTGTATGAAAAAGACAAAGCTATTTTAATTGGCTAATCAGAAAAATGATCCATGCAAGTCCACAGAACTCAGGAGCTTCTTAATCAAGAGAGCGGAGAGCTAGCAGATACATTTTTTGCTTCATAAGACGCACCTCGGTTTTAGCGGGGGGGGGGGGGGAATACGAAAAATATATTTTGAACTCCTCCAGACGAGGCAGGGAGGGAGGTATTACAGGAGGAATAAAGAGCTGTAGTACCGCCTCGGAATGAAGTATATACCACTAGGTCAACCTGACATTCAGGATCCAGGGACAGCTGAGTGTAAATGTAATGGTAGTCTTAATACTTGTCACCCAGCTTTCCAGGAGTGCTGAATGCCACGTTTGACTAGTTATAGCAATGTATGTTGTATAAATGCTTGCAAAAACTCTGCAGTTGACATTCAGGATCCTAGAAGACCTGAGTGACAATGTAATAAAGATTTCATTAGTTGTCACCCAACTTTCCAGGAACCCTGCATGGCATGTCCCGTTATGGTGAGGTATGGGGTATACATTTCAGCACAACTAGGAACCAATCACCTTTACCTACAGGCAGCTCTTCTGAATTGCTATGGAGCCGGCAGCTGTGTGATAAGGATCGCATGTCTGCTCCAAAGCAGGGAAGGAGAGCCACTCGTAGGTACAGCTGATTGGTGAGCACCGGCGAGAACTGCTGCTGCACGCCTGCCCCACCAATCGTCTGCTAGTACAGGCGGCTCTACTCCCCTGCTATGGATACGGCTCTGGACGGCAGCTGTGTGATAAGGACATGCTATCCTTTTCACACAGCTGCCAGCTAGGTCCGAATTTCGGCACATTCACTTTATAGGGCGCACTGAATTCACCCCCAACCTCCCCACTTTTTGGGGGGGGAAAAAGGTGTGTATTAACCCTTTCCAGTCCAATGTCGGGCCTGCCCCGACATCATTTTCCTCCACAGCTCCGATGTCGGGGCAGGCCCGACACTGCAGTGCAGGAGTGGATCTGCTCCCGATCGTCAGGCACATCGGGTGCAGATGCACTCCTTTACTGGTCGTCATCGAGGACCCCCGAGGAGAAGGCAGAAAGGGTTTTTAACCCTTTCTGCCCACTTCTTTATACATTACATAGCGCTCAATTAGCGCTATGCAATGCATAGATTCCGGCCGGCGATCATGTGACTGCCGGTGTTACCTGACCTCCGGCGGTCACATGAACGCCGAGCCGGGAGCCTGCACCGTGCAAGGACCTGCTTACCTGACCAGCGTCTTGTGCATTCTCCTTCTGTCTCCCGACCCGGCGATCATGTGACCGCCAGGTGTCACCTGACCCCAGCGGTCACATGATCGCCGAGCCGGGAGGCAGAAGGAGAATGCACAAGACGCCGGTCAGGTAAGCAGGTCCCTCCCTGCACCCTCCTGAACTCTGTCAGATCAGGAGGGTGCAGGGAAAATGTATTTTTTCTCACCCATTCTCCCAGCTCCAATTTATTTGGAGCTGGGGAAAATGGGTGAGAAAAAATAAATGGATTGGAAAGGGTTAAAGCAAAAAATATGGTAATTCTTCTGGTTATACAATAAAGGCATCACTTCTATAATACTCTTTTTATATATAAGTGTATTTAAAGATTAGCTGCACTTTTCACAAACTTTTAACATGTAAGAGAGAAATGTCAAAAGTTTTGATCGGTGGGGATCCCGCTGCTGAGACCCCTACTGATCACTAGATTGAGGAGGCTGCAGTGTTCACCTAAGCGTTGTGCCCCATTGGCTGTCTTCACTGCTTTTTGGCTCCTCTCAGCAGTTGAAGAAGCTTTCTATAGACCTCAGGGGGACGTCCACTAATCAAAATTTTTGATATGTCTCTGAAATCTCAAAAGTTTCTGAGAAGTGCAGCTACATTTCAGCACCACACATTTTTTGTACTAGGTATGCTTAATGACTTCACCAACAGAAGTCCAGCCAATACCACAAACCAAGGTACAGCTTGATCTACCAAATGTTGGAGATCTATGATCGTATAATTTAACTCATGACTTTATCAACCAGAACCGACAAACCATTACCAATAAGTCATTCAGAAAGCAGCAGTCTGGTATTTCGAGTATACGGTTATAGCAATAATAATGTAACAGAAGCTATGACTGATTGGTCAACAAGACATATGCTGGCTGGGGGCCTGACCACTGAGAACCTAACCAATCAGAAGACTGGAGAGGCAGCCACCCTCAAGAAAACTACTGCCCCATTCACTGTCTCCAACATAAAGGAGAGCATGAATGACAGGATCGAAAGGTACACAACTCAACATAGCCCATTAAAGGGGCTTTCTGGGCAAAAACTAATCCTCAGGATAAGTCATCAATAGTTATTCGCCATCCCTATGACGCACATCTGGCCTACTGCACTGACAGTGGGCCAGGTGATCACCAGCGATGCTGCGTCACAGGTCCTCAGCATTTAAGGATAGGTCATCAATAGTGTTTGCCTGGAAAACCCCTTTAAGCGATCGGTAGAGATTTAGCAGTGAGCTCTTCAACAATCAGGTTTCCAGGACATGGAAGGGCATGTTCAAACAAGCTATGCAAATATACATAAAGTTTTGATACAATCACATGATCTAGGAGCGTGGTAAAAGTGCAAAACTGTGACACTAACTTTGGAGACGTTGTTACAAAGATTAAGGTGTGACGATGCCTCTAAGATGCTGTCAAGAACCATTTCACTTGGAAGTGTTTATTAAAGGTTGCATCGTAGGGCTGCATACAGCCGGTTGGTCTTTTTGTAGTGTGGCAGAAAATCAACGGAATGCCACAACCGAGGGTCAAATTTGGAGTCAAGGGTCAGCAGAATTAAAACATCATAGTGGGACTGGCACACAGATTGACACAAATCCACAGCTAGCCACATTGTGCAGAGTCTATAAACAGATTTGCATACTCGAATATTAATGAGGACAGCGTTGCATAGACTACCTGAGGCAAGTTTGTGGTCAAGCTGTCTGTTGTGAAGACTGCCCATCCCATTGCGCCATTATCGTGAACACATCGCAATGTCGCTCCAGAGATACCTAGCATGAGAAATGGCATAGTGTGGTGTTCAACAAAGAATCGAATTTCTAAGCAATGATGAACACCGAGCGCGGCTTGGAGGAAATGTAGCATTCTGGATATATGTGTACACACACATAGGAGAAGTAGCGATTCTGGAGATTATCACAGTGTCTGCAGATCTGTCAGCCTGCAGCCTCTGAGTCCACGGTAGCGGCCCTGTAAAGACAGATCCTTCCCCACTGCTAAGGAACCATCTTTATGCTACTACAGAAGCTCTATACTCAACGACAGTGTGGATTGCAGAAAAGTTGGAAGGGAGACCCCTAGTGGCAGCCGCTTAAACGTGATTTAGAGTGATAAAGCAAGAACATTTTTAATATAAAGTATATTACAGAAATGATGAGACTAGCAAAAGGTAGTAGATAAGCATAAATTATGTAATAAGCTAGTGCCCCTTTAATTGTACAAAGTGATTCTTGTGGCACTGCTGCAGTCAACCTTCTAACAAAGCTGATCTTACCGAAGGAATCAAACAAGAAAAATAACAAATGGACTCTTCTAGTGATAGTCAGAAAAGGGCTTTGAAGTTTTAAAAACTTTACAGAAAAAAAGCAACTCAAAGTTTGATGTTTCCAGGATTTTTTTTATATATATTTCAGGGAAAAGTGTTCTTCAGGAGATAAAGAAATAAATGTGCATCTGCAACCCCAGAATCCCATGCGGAAGAAATACAACCTTCTAAACATAGAACACTTGATTCAGTAATAGGCTTTAATGCCATATGTCATTGCCTCACACTTGGATAACACTTGGCAAATGGGCTGTGAAGAGGGCGGTCGTCAACAGGAGCCCTTTAACCATTTAGAGGTTTGTAGCAAGTATCAGGCTAGGCCAGATTCAAAAGGATGGATTTGCGCGTGAAAAATTTGCGCACGCAATATGCAGAGAATAGAAACTGCTGATTCTATGGGATCGTTCACATGTGCGTATCTTGTGTGCAAATTGTGATCGCACACACAAAAATACACAGTGTGCTCCATTTTCCTGCGCATTTGCATGGGAAAAGATCACATATTGAACTAATTACGCTAATGGGCCATCTTAATGGCTGACAGCAACGCTGTGCATTCGCACGCGCAAAAGTACAGGAAGAAAACTGTTGGCGTGCAACTGCGCAAAGTTGGTGCCACCCATTCTGCAAAAACACAGTGCAAAACCGCGTGCAAATACGCATATGCTCATGTGAATCCAATCTTAGGCTGGGCTCACACAAGTGTGCGAGGGCTACAAGATATACGTGCACGGAACACAGCCTGTACGTTAGAAACATTCTTTAAGGGCTGCGGGCCAACCATTGCTGTGTACTATTTTGGCATGTATGCGAGAGTAATATGCTCCAAGATAGGACATGCTAAGGTTTTTCTTCTGCTCAATTCGTGTGAGTGTGAATATGGCCACCCATGGGAGATTGATACAGCATTGTTATGAGGAAACATCAGTAATATGTATGACTCTAATCAAAAGAATCCAGTTGATATTCGCGCAGGTTTTCGGCATCTTGCAATGCTCGTGTGCAAGTAGCCTAAGACCGCCTGCACACGGCACAGCCAGATTCCGCATGCTGGAGCCCACAGCGGAATCCAGCCCTGACAGCAGCGGAATCTGTGAGTACCTATCATTTGCTGTCTTTTAGGGCTCCTTCCCACGGACGGATTTCCGCCACGTTGCCCGCAGCTATTAGGTTCTATTGAACCTAATAGCTCAATGCTCACAGTGCGGAATTCCACCGTGGAATTCCGCACCGTGAAATCACCCGACCTCACCCGCGGCATGCTCTATTTGCGCGGTGTACGCGCTGACAGCTTCCATTGCAGTCAATGCAAACCCGTCCATGAAACTGCTTCCCTGTCCACCGCCAGTTGCGTTATATGACGCGGGGCGGCGTGTCATGTGACGCTGTGGGCGTGTCATATGATGCGGCCGGCGCGTCACGTGACGTTGTGGCACATGCGTGCCGAAGCGTCATGCGGGACGGAAGACGCCGGATCTGCAGGTAAGTATGGGGTCTCTGGGGGGCGCCGTGACGGGCGCTGCCGCGGAATTCCGCGGCGGCGCCCGTCACAACCGCTTGCAGCCGGCCTTATCTGTACTGCGGCTCGCCGTCTGGCATGTGCAGTAGTGTTTTTTTCCCGCGCTGTCGCTAAGCAATGATGCGGAATCCGCAACCTGTCCGCAATTACTTCAATACGCGGACTCCACGTGAAAATGGAGCATGCTGCGATTTTTCCTCCGCTTGTAGAAACAACAATTTGTTTCCGCAAGTGTGCAGAAAAAAGGCATTTTTTGTAACATTTGCTGTGGATCCGCGGTGCCTTATGGTGTACTTTAATGTAAAGAAAACCCCTTTGTAGCAGCGCTGCATTCCAGCAGAGGTTTCTGGCTGACTAGTGAGCGGCCCTGCAATCTCCCCTCCTGACTCAAGAGCGGCCCTGCAATCTCCCCTCCGCCAACATTCTTATCACTAATATCCTCTATATAAACACTTCTAACTACTAGAGTACTCTGCAAACACCAACTCCAGCGAAATAAAGCCACACAGAACAAAGAATACGCATCACATTTACACGCAACGATTATAATAATCAGTCAAACAAACAAATTTGAGCGATAATCGTTAAGTGTAAATGCGGAAAAAAAATACTCACTATTCGTTCGCAGTTGTTTATCGCCGAATTTCAGTCAGCGGAAAAAACTCACCGGCTTTTCGTTTCGTATGAATGCTCCCCGCACGCATACACGCCAAGATAGTGCATGGCGATTGGCGGCTAGTGCGCAAAATCATTGCATCCTTGCTGCGCGCCTTGTGACCGTCTCATGCGGGCAGCAAGCTGTGAATTCCGCTCATGTGAAGCCGCCCTTATTTTACTAGAACATGTCATCAGTCCATGATCCAACTACTGGGGCGCCGCTGATCACCTGACAGAAGGGGTATAAGTCACTCAGCACTTTTGTCCTGTAGAGGGGGGCTGGAAGTCATTAGCCCACCACAATCAGCTCTGTACTCAGAGGACTGCTGGCATGGGACCCCACTGATCAGGAAGTGATAGCATACCTAGGTCATCACTTCTTAGGGCGGGCCCATTAGGAGCGTAATGTAATCACGTATTACGTGGTGGATGGAGTCAGTAAAGGTACGTCGATTTCCACTGACCGCTCACACTAGCAATTTTTTTAATTGTGTATAATATGCAGGTAAAAAAGAACGCAGCAGGTTTTGTTTTACCGCATATTAGGCGTAATAGAGCCCAACTGTTCTCCATGGGCGCGTAATAAATGCTGTACAAACGCAGTCACGTTGAGTATGCGCAGCGTTTATATACAAGGTTGCTAAGCGACAGAGTAGGAAATTTTAAAAAGAAACAAGTCAGATTGCGTGAGGTCCGCTGTCCTGCGCAGTGCAAAAATCACTGCCCCATGCATGCTCACCGCCAGATCACACAGTGGTAGAACGCAGCCCTATGCACGCAGCATTTTACGCATACGCTTTTATGACTCAGCCCTAACGGTGATCCAATTGTTAAACCCTGTTAAATCACCAGAATCGGAGCTAAACTCCATCCCGGTGGTTGCAGGGGGATCGCGGCTGTGGATTTTGCACTGCCGATCTGCTGTGGACACTCCGCAGCCAATGTGCCCTACGTCGGGCTGCGCTTTCCACAGTTAGCCTATGGAGAGCATGTCATGCGAGGTCTGCAGGTGATTAATCGCTGCGGATCTTGCAATGACAACTCGGCCATGGACAGCCAGCCGGTCAATTTGCAGCAGAACGCCCGCAGGGGTATTCAGTTGCAGGTCGGCAGCGGACATGCCGTCTCTAATCCCACACAATTTGGCGCCGTTTTATCGTGTATTTCTGTGCAGAATTCGCCGTTTCATTGAGAAGAGGTGAGCTCCGCAGCGAAAGTGGCAATAAAATGTACATGCTGTGGAACTGAATTCTGCACTCATGTCAATTTCCGCTCGGGTTTTGTGCAGATTATTTCCACAGCTTGTGGACAAGATTTTCTTAATCTTTGCTGCTACTGTAAATTTCGGAGAATTTCCATGGAAATTCTGCAGCACATCCCGCCCGCCTGGACCCCCCTTTCAGTGACCTAGGTGCCTGTACACAGCAAATCCCAGTTGTGGGTAGCACACGCATTTTACCACCAATTGCTGGGCTGCAGCGGTACTTGGAACTGGAAGCAAAGGCGCATACAGGTGCAGCTCAGCAATTAGAGGTAAAATGCATGCGCTACATGCAGCAGGGACGCACCGTGTGCTGCCACCCTTACAATGGAAATGTGTTCTGTTGGTGGCAGGTAATGTAGAACGGTTACTGCTTAAGGCCGCAGTCAGACGAGCGGTTTTTCTGTGCACGAATAGGCGCGCAAAAAGATCGCATCTATTAGAACCAATGCTTTCCTATGAAACTGTTCACATGTACGTTTTTTAGAGGTGCAAAATACTCGCACTTGCCAAAGACAGGACATGCGAGTGCAACTCGCATCTAAAGGTCCGTGGTGCGCGCAAAGATAGGACTAGAGACAAGCGAGCACGCTCGTTTAAGGCTGATGCTCGAGCAAGCATCGATCTTCTCCAGTAACTGATAACTCTCTCTTCCCCCCCCCCCTCCCCCGCATGGTGCTCGGACGAGTAATCAGTTACTCGAGATGACCGATGCTCGCTAGAGCATCAACCTTAAACGAGCGTGCTCACTCATCTCTAGACCTGACCTATCTTTGGAGCATGCTTCCCATAGACTCCTTTGGGAACTGGAAAACACGCACCTCCAATCGTGTGAACGGGCTACTTCAAATAGCTGGGATTCACCCAGGGGCGCAATTTTATTTGCGCTAAAAAAAAAAAAACGCTTGTCTGACCCCGGCTTAAAGTTGTAAAGAAGAAATAGGGAGAGAGCAGCGAGCGGGCGCCAGCAATATGTGCGCCACAAAGTGGTGTATATAAAACACGCAGTCGTAAACATAGCGTTACACCGAATCCACGCACACCTGCCAGGGTCGTCTTTTTCTGTACTGCGGATGGTCCGCACGGCTCGCCGCCGCACATGCGCAGTACAGGTTGTTTTTTTTAACTCCTGCTTTTCCCGTGGAATCTGCGGATCGGTCGGCTTTCAATGGAACCGTGCGGAAATCGCAGGAAAATGGAGCATGCTGCGATTTTTCATTTCCGCTTGAGCGCATGAAGTATCTGTTTTGCATTGCATGCTATGGAGGGTTATTGCTGCGGAATCCGGGGGCGGACGCCCGCTCGGGACCCAGCGGCAAAAATGCGCCCATGTGCGTTGGACCTCAGTCAGCCGCAACAATCAGCTACTGGATACGATGATGCGTAAATACGGTCACACTAATAGAGAAGCATATCTGCGACAACTGCGATTACTCAATGACGTGCTGACAATCCCCATACATATCTTGGCATGTAGGCGCAGGAAATGCGCCCCAAGATAGTGTGTGCCGCCATCTTTTTTGCGGGTCCATTCCACATGGTGCGTGGAGAGGGCAATTGAATTTCAATGTAAAAATTAGTACCACATATTACAAGCGCAAAACCCACGCGCTGCATACGCCCATGCGAGAGGTATAATCCCTCTGCGCCAGAATTCCGTGCGTCGGCGTTAGACGTCTACCAAAATACACGCGTGGAACTAAGACGATGCGCGGCGACATCCTTACAGAACAGATGGTCCCCATCACATTATAACCAATGGGGCGCGATTCCTACGAGCGTATTTGCAAGCGCGATACACAGAGAATAGAATTCAACGGGTTCGTTCACGTTTCCGTATTTCGCACGGGCACCGCGGTCACGCAAAATGTAAAAAAATACAACCTGCTCTATTTTTTTGTATAATTGCACACCAAACGGTCCTCATAGACGTCAATGTGGATGCGCAAATGTGCGTGCAGTGCGCAAGGAGGTGCGTGGAACGCTGCGTAACTCCGCTGGGGAAAAAAACGTATCTGGAGGTAATTAGCTAATCAGCACGCCTCGCGGGCACAGAAAGCACGGTAACATACACCGATGCGCGAGCAAAAAAGCATTGTTGATGTGCGTCCGCTCGTGTGGAGGCGGCCTCCGGACTTGCTCCCATAAGCGCATTTCAGTTGCGGAAAAATACCACGCATTAGCACGCCCAGAATACGTTCACGCACGCATTTTTCAGCCGCCATGCTTTTGTGTGCGCTACATTTGCATACTCAAAAAAAAAAAATCCTGCCTAACATCCCAGAGATGACGGACGTACGTATACACGCAGGGGTCCAGCCTACGTCCTGCACATTTATACACGCGCAACAATTTCAACAGCTTGCGAATGCCCACCAAGATGGCGTCACGCCGCCGATTAATTAATTTGTTAAAAGGTTAAAAAAATACGCTCATTAAAACCAGCGTGCCGTATTTATTGCGTATTCCGTGCGCAGACCCCGCTGGGGTGAACGACCCCACAGCCTCCCACCGCCCTGACAGGGCGACCTATCACATTATAGATGCCCACCAACACTGAGAAGTGACCCCACGCATGGCAGGGCTGTAACGGAATGATGGCGACCCGCCCACCTGTTGTCGGCGCTCCGGTCTGCCGCCGCCGGGGTTCTCCGACGAGCTCCGCTGTGCTGAGGCCGCTGGCGGTCCACGCTCTGTGACGTCACCCCGCTGGCGGCGCTCTGACGTCATGGGCAGTGGGGGCGGCCGGCGGAGGGGAGATGCGGTGGGATGCGGAGGGGGGACAAAGGCGGGAGAGGGAGGGGATGCTGCGCTCTCCTCAGGAGGGAGGAGGTGGGTTAGCGGCCGCTATGGGTCCTCCGCCAGACGGGGGATGCTGCGGGTTACCGGCCGGTCCTCTGACAGACTCGGCGCTGTGCCGGACCGCCGGACGCGTCTGCTGGGTTGGAGCGGAGGAGAAAGATACCAAGTGCTGGACGGCGGACATGGCGGCGTTAACCCCTTAGTGGCCAGCCTGCTCTGGGCCTTAGGGACCAGTGATTTTCATCCTCCCATGATATGAGGTGTCAGGCTGCGTTGGGCCTTCCACTTTTTGCTCCATTCGGAGCCCGTCCGTCTCTGGACGGAACCGAATAGCGCCGGACGGACCCCGTTGACTGTAATGGGGTCAGTCCGCTAGCGGCGCACCACTTTTGCAGTATTCTGAGCCGGGTGTCCGAGGGGGCCACCGAGCGGATGTGGATGTGAAATCGGCTTCATTTGCTGACGTAGTTGTGTGAGGGCTTGTATTTTGGGGCGAGTTGTACTGTATATTCTCATGGCCGCACTCCAGGGTACTGGTAGTGTGGGATAGAATTTGTAATATATTTGGGGGGGGGGGGGGAATGGAAAAAAACGTGCAGAAAATCTGCTGTTTTGGTGTTTTTTTTAAATTTTTGTTGTGTTCACTAATCAGCTAAAATAGTAATATGATTTTCTTCTGTGGATCGGCACGATTGCTGCGATACCAAGTTTATAGACATTTTTTACTACTTTTGCACAGTAAACACACTTTTAATGCCACAGGACGTAAACTTACATCATGGGGGCATGCTATCTGGCGCAACTGGATGTAAGTCTATGTCCTGTGTTTAACGTATCGCCATGTTGACAATCGTGGCAACCCTGTAGTGACGACTTCTAACATAGTTAGCAGCCAATCACTAATTGCTGCGCTAGGGATCGCTGTGATTGGTCAGCCAATCACAGAGCAGCACCCCGAGTTTGCGCTGTTTACAGTGTGATCTCTCTGCAAGCGCCAGTGTGTTTCCAGTGGGTGTAGAGAGACCTGTGTGAAAATAGAGAACCTTTATATTGATCATTGGTGGTGTAGCTATGATCAGTATAGTAGTGTAGTGCAGGTGTAGCTGTGATCAGTATAGTAGTGTAGTGCAGGTGTAGCTGTGATCAGTATAGTAGTGTAGTGCAGGTGTAGCTGTGATCAGTATAGTAGTGCGGTGTAGGTGTAGCGGTGATCAGTATAGTAGTGTAGTGCAGGTGTAGCTGTGATCAGTATAGTAGTGTAGTGCAGGTGTAGCTGTGATCAGTACAGTAGTGTAGTGCAGGTGTAGCTGTGATCAGTATAGTAGTGTAGTGCAGGTGTAGCTGTGATCAGTATAGTAGTGTAGTGCAGGTGTAGCTATGATCAGTATAGTAGTGTAGTGCAGGTGTAGCTGTGATCAGTATAGTAGTGTAGTGCAGGTGTAGCTGTGATCAGTATAGTAGTGTAGTGCAGGTGTAGCTGTGATCAGTATAGTAGTGTAGTGCAGGTGTAGCGGTGATCAGTATAGTAGTGTAGTGCAGGTGTAGCGGTGATCAGTATAGTAGTGTAGTGCAGGTGTAGCTGTGATCAGTACAGTAGTGTAGTGCAGGTGTAGCTGTGATCAGTATAGTAGTGTAGTGCAGGTGTAGCTGTGATCGGTATAGTAGTGTAGTGCAGGTGTAGCTGTGATCAGTAGTGTAGTGTAGTGCAGGTGTAGCTGTGATCAGTATAGTAGTGTAGTGCAGGTGTAGCTGTGATCGGTATAGTAGTGTAGTGCAGGTGTAGCTGTGATCAGTAGTGTAGTGTAGTGCAGGTGTAGCTGTGATCAGTATAGTAGTGTAGTGCAGGTGTAGCTGTGATCAGTATAGTAGTGTAGTGCAGGTGTAGCTGTGATCAGTATGTCAGTGTAGTGCAGGTGTAGCTGTGATCAGTATAGTAGTGTAGTGCAGGTGTAGCTGTGATCAGTATAGTAGTGTAGTGCAGGTGTAGCTGTGATCAGTATAGTAGTGTAGTGCAGGTGTAGCTGTGATCAGTATAGTGTAGTGCAGGTGTAGCTGTGATCAGTATAGTAGTGTAGTGCAGGTGTAGCTGTGATCAGTATAGTAGTGTAGTGCAGGTGTAGCTGTGATCAGTATAGTAGTGTAGTGCAGGTGTAGCTGTGATCAGTCTAGTAGTGTAGTGCAGGTGTAGCTGTGATCAGTCTAGTAGTGTAGTGCAGGTGTAGCTGTGATCAGTCTAGTAGTGTAGTGCAGGTGTAGCTATGATCAGTCTAGTAGTGTAGTGCAGGTGTAGCTGTGATCAGTCTAGTAGTGTAGTGCAGGTGTAGCTGTGATCAGTCTAGTAGTGTAGTGCAGGTGTAGCTGTGATCAGTATAGTAGTGTAGTGCAGGTGTAGCCGTGATCAGTATAGTAGTGTAGTGCAGGTGTAGCCGTGATCAGTATAGTAGTGTAGTGCAGGTGTAGCCGTGATCAGTATAGTAGTGTAGTGCAGGTGTAGCTGTGATCAGTATAGTAGTGTAGTGCAGGTGTTGCGGTGATCAGTATTGTAGTGTAGTGCAGGTGTAGCTGTGATCAGTATTGTAGTGTAGTGCAGGTGTAGCTGTGATCAGTATGTCAGTGTAGTGCAGGTGTAGCTGTGATCAGTATGTCAGTGTAGTGCAGGTGTAGCTGTGATCAGTATGTCAGTGTAGTGCAGGTGTAGCTGTGATCAGTATGTCAGTGTAGTGCAGGTGTAGCTGTGATCAGTATAGTAGTGTAGTGCAGGTGTAGCTGTGATCAGTATAGTAGTGTAGTGCAGGTGTAGCTGTGATCAGTATAGTAGTGTAGTGCAGGTGTAGCTGTGATCAGTATAGTAGTGTAGTGCAGGTGTAGCTGTGATCAGTATATTAGTGTGGTGCAGGTGTAGCTGTGATCAGTATAGTAGTGCAGGTGTAGCTGTGATCAGTATAGTAGTGTAGTGCAGGTGTAGCTGTGATCAGTATAGTAGTGTAGTGCAGGTGTAGCTGTGATCAGTATAGTAGTGTAGTGCAGGTGTAGCTGTGATCAGTAGTGTAGTGCAGGTGTAGCTGTGATCAGTATAGTGTAGTGCAGGTGTAGCTGTGATCAGTAGTGTAGTGTAGTGCAGGTGTAGCTGTGATCAGTAGTGTAGTGTAGTGCAGGTGTAGCTGTGATCAGTAGTGTAGTGCAGGTGTAGCTGTGATCAGTAGTGTAGTGTAGTGCAGGTGTAGCTGTGATCAGTAGTGTAGTGTAGTGCAGGTGTAGCTGTGATCGGTATAGTAGTGTAGTGCAGGTGTAGCTGTGATCGGTTTAGTAGTGTAGTGCAGGTGTAGCTGTGATCAGTATAGTAGTGTAGTGCAGGTGTAGCTGTGATCAGTATAGTAGTGTAGTGCAGGTGTAGCTGTGATCAGTATAGTGTAGTGCAGGTGTAGCTGTGATCAGTATAGTAGTGTAGTGCAGGTGTAGCTGTGATCAGTATGTCAGTGTAGTGCAGGTGTAGCTGTGATCAGTATGTCAGTGTAGTGCAGGTGTAGCTGTGATCAGTATGTCAATGTAGTGCAGGTGTAGCTGTGATCAGTATGTCAATGTAGTGCAGGTGTAGCTGTGATCAGTATGTCAATGTAGTGCAGGTGTAGCTGTGATCAGTATGTCAATGTAGTGCAGGTGTAGCTGTGATCAGTATAGTAGTGTAGTGCAGGTGTAGCTGTGATCAGTATAGTAGTGTAGTGCAGGTGTAGCTGTGATCAGTATAGTAGTGTAGTGCAGGTGTAGCTGTGATCAGTATAGTAGTGTAGTGCAGGTGTAGCTGTGATCAGTATAGTAGTGTGCAGGTGTAGCTGTGATCAGTATAGTAGTGTAGTGCAGGTGTAGCGGTGATCAGTATAGTAGTGTAGTGCAGGTGTAGCGGTGATCAGTATAGTAGTGTAGTGCAGGTGTAGCGGTGATCAGTATAGTAGTGTAGTGCAGGTGTAGCTGTGATCAGTATAGTAGTGTGGTGCAGGTGTAGCTGTGATCAGTATAGTAGTGTGGTGCAGGTGTAGCTGTGATCAGTATAGTAGTGTGGTGCAGGTGTAGCTGTGATCAGTATAATAGTGTGGTGCAGGTGTAGCTGTGATCAGTATAATAGTGTAGTGCAGGTGTAGCTGTGATCAGTATAATAGTGTAGTGCAGGTGTAGCTGTGATCAGTATAATAGTGTAGTGCAGGTGTAGCTGTGATCTGTATAATAGTGTAGTGCAGGTGTAGCTGTGATCAGTATAGTAGTAGTGTCGGTGTAGCTGTGATCAGTATAGTAGTGTAGTGCAGGTGTTGCGGTGATCAGTATAGTAGTGTAGTGCAGGTGTAGCTGTGATCAGTATGTCAGTGTAGTGCAGGTGTAGCTGTGATCAGTATGTCAATGTAGTGCAGGTGTAGCTGTGATCAGTATGTCAATGTAGTGCAGGTGTAGCTGTGATCAGTATGTCAATGTAGTGCAGGTGTAGCTGTGATCAGTATGTCAATGTAGTGCAGGTGTAGCTGTGATCAGTATAGTAGTGTAGTGCAGGTGTAGCTGTGATCAGTATAGTAGTGTAGTGCAGGTGTAGCTGTGATCAGTATAGTAGTGTGCAGGTGTAGCTGTGATCAGTATAGTAGTGTGCAGGTGTAGCTGTGATCAGTATAGTAGTGTGCAGGTGTAGCTGTGATCAGTATAGTAGTGTAGTGCAGGTGTAGCTGTGATCAGTATAGTAGTGTAGTGCAGGTGTAGCTGTGATCAGTATAGTAGTGTAGTGCAGGTGTAGCTGTGATCAGTATAGTAGTGTAGTGCAGGTGTAGCTGTGATCAGTAGTGTAGTGCAGGTGTAGCTGTGATCAGTAGTGTAGTGCAGGTGTAGCTGTGATCAGTCTAGTAGTGTAGTGCAGGTGTAGCTGTGATCAGTCTAGTAGTGTAGTGCAGGTGTAGCTGTGATCAGTCTAGTAGTGTAGTGCAGGTGTAGCTGTGATCAGTCTAGTAGTGTAGTGCAGGTGTAGCTGTGATCAGTCTAGTAGTGTAGTGCAGGTGTAGCTGTGATCAGTCTAGTAGTGTAGTGCAGGTGTAGCTGTGATCAGTCTAGTAGTGTAGTGCAGGTGTAGCTGTGATCAGTATAGTAGTGTAGTGCAGGTGTAGCCGTGATCAGTATAGTAGTGTAGTGCAGGTGTAGCTGTGATCAGTATAGTAGTGTAGTGCAGGTGTTGCGGTGATCAGTATTGTAGTGTAGTGCAGGTGTAGCTGTGATCAGTATTGTAGTGTAGTGCAGGTGTAGCTGTGATCAGTATAGTAGTGTAGTGCAGGTGTAGCTGTGATCAGTATGTCAGTGTAGTGCAGGTGTAGCTGTGATCAGTATGTCAGTGTAGTGCAGGTGTAGCTGTGATCAGTATGTCAGTGTAGTGCAGGTGTAGCTGTGATCAGTATGTCAGTGTAGTGCAGGTGTAGCTGTGATCAGTATAGTAGTGTAGTGCAGGTGTAGCTGTGATCAGTATAGTAGTGTAGTGCAGGTGTAGCTGTGATCAGTATAGTAGTGTAGTGCAGGTGTAGCTGTGATCAGTATAGTAGTGTAGTGCAGGTGTAGCTGTGATCAGTATAGTAGTGTAGTGCAGGTGTAGCTGTGATCAGTATAGTAGTGTAGTGCAGGTGTAGCTGTGATCAGTATAGTAGTGTAGTGCAGGTGTAGCTGTGATCAGTATAGTAGTGTAGTGCAGGTGTAGCTGTGATCAGTATAGTAGTGTAGTACAGGTGTAGCTGTGATCAGTATAGTAGTGTAGTGCAGGTGTAGCTGTGATCAGTATATTAGTGTGGTGCAGGTGTAGCTGTGATCAGTATAGTAGTGCAGGTGTAGCTCTGATCAGTATAGTAGTGTAGTGCAGGTGTAGCTGTGATCAGTATAGTAGTGTAGTGCAGGTGTAGCTGTGATCAGTAGTGTAGTGCAGGTGTAGCTGTGATCAGTATAGTGTAGTGCAGGTGTAGCTGTGATCAGTAGTGTAGTGTAGTGCAGGTGTAGCTGTGATCAGTCTAGTAGTGTAGTGCAGGTGTAGCTGTGATCAGTCTAGTAGTGTAGTGCAGGTGTAGCTGTGATCAGTAGTGTAGTGTAGTGCAGGTGTAGCTGTGATCAGTAGTGTAGTGTAGTGCAGGTGTAGCGGTGATCAGTATAGTAGTGTAGTGTAGTGCAGGTGTAGCTGTGATCAGTATAGTAGTGTAGTGCAGGTGTAGCTGTGATCAGTATAGTAGTGTAGTGCAGGTGTAGCTGTGATCAGTATGTTAGTGTAGTGTAGTGCAGGTGTAGCTGTGATCAGTATGTTAGTGTAGTGCAGGTGTAGCTGTGATCAGTGTAGTGTCCTGTAATCACCTACCTAATAAAAGTTTTTTTCTGAGTGCATAATACATTTTTATAGTACCATAGCACGCAGAAGAAAGCGTACACACTTATTGCAGGCCCCAGATCCCTGACTTGACTGGGAACTCAGGGATATAATTTAATACAGAAGAGCTCAAAGTGTGGGGGGAGGGGCTTTTTTCAGTTTTTTTTCTTTTTCAGATGACTTTATTGCCCACATTGTTGCCCAAACTAATTTATATGCCAAGAATTTTATTCAAGAAAATTACATCTCCAGTTATGCAAGACCCAACAAATGGATCCCTGTGGATGCATTAGAGATCAAAAAATTTTAGAGTCTTGTATAATGTATGGGACTAGTAAATAAGCCAACTAGTAAACAGGCCCACTGGAGCACAGATATTTTGTACCATACCCCCAATAGTCTGCATGCAATGTCAATGATGCGTTTTGAAATTATCATTGAATTCTTGCATTATAATGATAATAACGCAGTGCCCACCCAGCGATCACTTATATGAAATCAAGACGGTAATAGAGCATTTTAATGCTAAGTTTGCCCAGGCATGCACCCCCGAGAAGAATATTTCTGTAGACGAGTCCCTGGTACATTTCAAAGGGAAGCTTAAATTCTGCCAGTACCTGCCCAGTAAGAGGATCGGTAGGTTGTGAAAATGTGCACAGCTTCTACATCAAAGTACATCCATAAGCTCAACATTTCTAAAGGGAAGGACACCAAAATTGAGCCCCCAGAATCCCCCCATCCTCCCCCGTGCTGAGAAATTGCAGAAAAAATTGTATGCAAACTGGTGCTCCCAGTGTTACCATCAGTACATGGATAATTTTTACATAAGTGTTCTGTTATTTCAGAGCCTCGCTTCCAGAAGAACAGTGGCATGTGACAGTGTTAGAAAAAAAAATCAGAAAAGTCTCCCTAAGACGCTGCTTGGGCAAACTCTCAGAAGGGGTGAGAGGCGGACGACTATGCAGCGACAAAGAAATGTGTATCAAGTATAAGAACAAGAGGGATATCCTTATATTGAGTACAATACATGGCCACAGCTGTACCCCCTGCCCAATACGAGGTACCCATACAGAGACCCCCTGTAAGCCAGACTGCATCATTGATTACAATAGGTACACGGGAGGGGTTGACCTGCCTGATCAAGTACTCGGGCTATACATTGCCATGCGAAAAACAAGGGTGTGCTATAAAAAACTGGCTGTGCACATCCTACAGGTGGCTCTGTATAATGCCTACATGCTATATTGATGTGCCGATTAGAGGGGCACCTTCCTTGAATTTCAGGAGGAAGTCATCAAGGCCCTAATATTTGAGGACCAAGAAGTGGGGGAAGCCAGTATTTCTGGAAATGAGGCCACACGTACCAGGGCAACACTTTCCTAGTGAAGTTCCCTCCGCTGGTAAGAAGGAAAGGACCCAAAAGAGGTGCAGAGTTTGCTATAAATGAGGGATAAGGAAGGACATCATTGTGAAAATGTGCTCCACACAACCCAGCCTGTGCATAAAAGATTGTTTCAAAATCTACCGTACATCCCTGGAATTTTATTGTTTTAAATTATCATATGTTTTACCCTGATGTACTCCGCACCGCTTGTACATAAAGCCACATGCGGGTCCTTCCCTTCGGAGCCCTGCCATGTGCCCAAACAACAGTTTATGTCTACATATGGGGGATTTCTGGGCTTGAGTTTTCAACTCAAATTGTTAAAAAAAATATTTCTCAAACACCTGTGGGTTTAAAATGCTCATTACACCTTTTGATAAATTCCCTGAGGGGTTTAGTTTCCAAAACGGGGTCCGTTCTTGGGGGTTTCAATTGTATGGGTACCTTAGGGGCACTGCAAACACTATGATTATTCAGTCATAATATCGTTCCTTTTCTGAGCCCTGCCATGTACCCAAAATGGAGATTCCATCCACATATGGGGCATTTCTAAAAACTACAGAATCAGGGTAATACATTCTGAGTTTTGTTTTTTTTGCCAATTCCGGCTGTGTTATTGAAAAAAAAAGGTTTTAAATTGAAAATCTGCAAAAAAAAAAAAAGAAACTATTCTAATTTCTGATGCATTTTCTTTAATTCATGTAAAACATCTAAAAATCCACATCTGAACTGAATTATTCCTTAAAAAATTCAGCTTTTGAAATGTGCTAGTAAATTTGATAAATTACTGCAGAATTTATATACTTTGTGGAGTCCTAAAAAAAAACACTTAAAGAATTGTTGCAGTGTAAAGTAGGCCTATGTAAAAACTTAAATTATTAACTATTTTGTAGTGTTTGACTATCTGTCTTAGGCTGCATTCCCACGAATGTATATCGGCTCGGTTTTCACGCCGAGCTGATATACGTCGTCCTCATCTGCAGGGGGGGAGGATGGAAGAGCCAGGAGCAGGAACTGAGCTCCTGCCCCCTCTCTGCCTCCTCTCCGCCCCTCTGCACTATTTGCAATGAGAGGAGGCGGGATGGGGTGGGGCTAAGTTCCGAGAATTAGCCCCGCCCTCGTCCCGCCTCTCCTCATTGCAAATAGTAGAGAGGGGGCGGGAGCTCAGTTCCTGCTCCTGGCTCTTCCATCCTCCCCCCCCCCTTGCAGATGAGGACAATGTATATCGGATCGGCGTGCAGGTGAGAGCCGTGCCTGCAGTTACAAGCGCTGGCCAGTACATGGAGGTCGGTGCGGAGGCTTCCACTCTGACTTCTGTGTAGTGGTGGCGCTGACAGAATGCACCTACTCAGCTGATCAGTTGGGGTCCCCAACAACAGACCAGCCAATGAACTATTGATAACTTATCCTGATGATAGCTCATCAAGTTATTTTTCCCTGGAAAACCCCTTACGCTCCATGACGAATACATCAGAAGAGGCATATGACAAGGCACAAACCTGGTGTGATTAATTTGCACTTAACAATACCAGAACAGATGATTAATTTGATCAGAAAGAGCAGAGGAGTAAATAATTAGTCCACTGATAAGGGATTTTTAAAGTTTTATGGTCTTTGAATTTGTGTTAGGGGGTCACCAGGCCAGCATGTTATCTCTGCAACAGATTTCTCATCTTCTCCATTGATGCACGAACCCCCCTCCAAGGTTCATTCTGGTTCTGACAGTGTCATAGGTTGTTATAAAATTGTACTCCCAAATTCTTATGTGATGATGGGATTTGAAATTGTCTTTTAATATAGCGTATATACTTTAGTATAAGCCGAGTTTTTTAGCACATTTTTTTTCATGCTGAAAAAACCTCCCTAGGCTTAAACTCGAATGAGGTAAAAAAAAAGCAACACTCACCTCCCAGCCAGCGTCCATGTCCCCGCCGCGATGCTCCACCCAGCGGTGCAGCAAGCTGTTTAAGAATTCTCCCCACTGTCATCTCCCTGCTCAGCTTTGAATTCCCCTGTTGTCAGCACTGTGGTTGGTTTATCGAGTGCTTGCTGTGATTGGCTGGCGCTCAATCCAATCACAGCGCTGACGGCAGGGGAATTCAAAGCCCAGCAGGGAGAATCACAGCACTTACGTACACAGTGCTGACGGTGGTGGAATTAAAAGCCGAGCGGGGAGGATTCTCAAGCAGCTTGCCGCACTTCCGGGGAGACCATCACGCTGGGGATACAGATGCCGGCTGGGAGGTGAGTATTGCGTTTTTTTTTTTTTACCTAGTATATACTCGAGTATAGCTAGGCTTATACTCAAGTCAATAAGTTTTACAATTTTTGTGGTAAAACTTATTGACTCGGCTTATACTCGGGGCAGCTTATACTCGAGTATATACGGTAATAACTAGAGATGAGCGAGCACCAAAATACTCGGGTGCTCGTTACTCGGGACGAACTTTTCGCGATGCTCGAGGGTTCGTTTCGAGTAACGAACCCCATTGAAGTCAATGGGCGACCCGAGCATTTTTGTATTTCGCCGATGCTCGCTAAGGTTTCCTTGTGTGAAAATCTGGGCAATTCAAGAAAGTGATGGGAACGACACAGCAACGGATAGGGCAGGCGAGGGGCTACATGTTGGGCTGCATCTCAAGGTCACAGGTCCCACTATTAAGCCACAATAGCGGCAAGAGTGGGCCCCCCCCCTCCCAAAAACTTTTACTTCTGAAAAGCCCTCATTAGCATGGCATACCTTAGCTAAGCACCACACTACCTACAACAAAGCACAATCACTGCCTGCATGACACTCCACTGCCACTTCTCCTGGGTTACATGCTGCCCAACCGCCCCCCCTCCCCCCCACAGCGCACACCAAAGTGTCCCTGCGCAGCCTTCAGCTGCCCTCATGCCACACCACCCTCATGTCTATTTAGAAGTGCGTCTGCCATGACGAGGAACCGCAGGCAAACACTGCAGAGGGTTGGCACGGCTAGGCAGCGACCCTCTTTAAAAGGGGCGGGGCGATAGCCCACAATGCTGTACAGAAGCAATGAGAAATAGAATCCTGTGCCACCGCCATCAGGAGCTGCACACGTGGGCATAGCAATGGGGAACCTATGTGCCACACACTATTCATTCTGTCAAGGTGTCTGCATGCCCCAGTCAGACCGGGCTTTTTAATTCATAGACACAGGCAGGTACAACTCCCTATTGTGAAGTCCCTGTCGACCGACAGCATGGGTGGCTCCCTGGAACCCACCGGCGATACACAAAAATATCCCATTGCATTGCCCAACACAGCTGAGGTAGTAATGTCGTGCTTAATGCAGGTGGGCTTCGGCCCACACTGCATGCCCCAGTCAGACTGGGGTTCTTTACAAGTGGAAACAGATGCATTTATAATTCCCTGTGGACCCACAGCATGGGTGGCTCCCTGGAACCCACCGGCGGTACATAGAAATATCCCATTGCATTGCCCAACACAGCTGAGGTAGTAATGTCGTGCTTAATGCAGGTGGGCTTCGGCCCACACTGCATGCCCCAGTCAGACTGGGGTTCTTTACAAGTGGCAACAGATGCATTTATAATTTCCTGTGGACCCACAGCATGGGTGGCTCCCTGGAACCCACCGGCGGTACATAGAAATATCCCATTGCATTGCCCAACACAGCTGAGGTAGTAATGTCGTGCTTAATGCAGGTGGGCTTTGGCCTACACTGCATGCCCCAGTCTGACTGGGGTTCTTTACAAGTGGAAACAGATGCATTTATAATTCCCTGTGGACCCACAGCATGGGTGGGTGCCAGGAAGCCACCGGCGGTACATAGAAATATCCCATTGCATTGCCCAACACAGCTGAGGTAGTAATGTCGTGCTTAAGGGCGCCCACCCACTGGCGTTTGCGATTTTCGTGCGTGAAAAACGCAGCGTTTTCGCGGCGTTTTCCCCGCGTTTTCCGCGGCGTTTTTTGCCGCGTTTTCGCGGCTTTTCCATTAATTTCCATTGACTTTCATGGGTGCATTAGGAGAAAAATAAGGACACATATGCAACTGACAGTTCCCATGTTAAAAAACGCAACGCAACGCAAAAAAAAAACGCCAGTGGACAGGAGTACATTCAATTCTAATTGCTCTAGAGAAAAAACGCAAAACGCAAAGAAAAAAAAATCGCCAGTGGGTGGGCGCCCTTATGCAGGTGGGCTTCGGCCCACACTGCATGCCCCAGTCTGACTGGGGTTCTTTAGATGTGGAAACAGATGCATTTATAATTCTCTGTGGACCCACAGCATGGGTGGGTGCCAGGAAGCCACCGGCGGTACATAAATATATCCCATTGCATTGCCCAACACAGCCGATGTAACGTCAGCTGTAATGCAGGTGGGCTAAAAATTCATTTGATTACACTGTAGGCGAGGGCCCACAAAAATTGCTGTATCAACTGTACTAATGTACATCAGAAAAATTGGCCCTGGCCAACCAAGAGGGCAGGTGAAACCCATTAATCGCTATGGTTAATGTGGCTTAAGTGGTAACTAGGCCTGGAGGCAGCCCAGTTTAACGAAAAATTGCTTCAAGTTAAAGTTTCAACGCTTTTAATAGAATTGAAACATATAAAAATTGTTTAGAAAAATTAGATGAGTGAGCCTTGTGGCACTAAGAAAAATTGCCCGTTCAGCATGATTACGTGAGGTTTCAGGAGGAGGAGCAGGAGGAGGAATATTAGACACAGATTGATGAAGCAGAAATGTCCCCGTTTTGGATGGTGAGAGAGAACGTAGCTTCCATCCGCGGGTGCAGCCTACGTATTGCTTACGTATCGCTGCTGTCCGCTGGTGGAGAAGAGAAGTCTGGGGAAATCCAGGCTTTGTTCATCTTGATGAGTGTTAGCCTGTCGGCACTGTCGGTTGACAGGCGGGTACGCTTATCTGTGATGATTCCCCCAGCCGCACTAAACACCCTCTCCGACAAGACGCTAGCCGCAGGACAAGCAAGCACCTCCAGGGCATACAGCACTAGTTCAGGCCACGTGTCCAGCTTCGACACCCAGTAGTTGTAGGTGGCAGAGGCGTCACGGAGGACGGTCGTGCGATCGGCTACGTACTCCCTCACCATCCTTTTACAGTGCTCCCGCCGACTCAGCCTTGACTGGGGAGCGGTGACACAGTCTTGGTGGGGAGCCATAAAGCTGTCCAGGCCCTTAAAGACTGTTGCACTGTCTGGGCTGTACATGCTGCTCGATCTCCGCACCTCCCCTGCTACCTGGCCCTCGGAACTGCGCCTTCTGCCACTAGCGCTGTCGGATGGGAATTTTACCATCAGCTTGTCCGCCAGGGTCCTGTGGTATAGCAACACTCTCGAACCCCTTTCCTCTTCGGGAATGAGAGTGGGAAGGTTCTCCTTATAGCGTGGGTCGAGCAGTGTGTACACCCAGTAATCCGTAGTGGCCAGAATGCGTGTAACGCGAGGGTCACGAGAAAGGCATCCTAACATGAAGTCAGCCATGTGTGCCAGGGTACCTGTACGCAACACATGGCTGTCCGCACTAGGAAGATCACTTTCAGGATCCTCCTCCTCCGGCCATACACGCTGAAATGATGACAGGCAAGCAGCATGGGTACCGTCAGCAGTGGGCCAAGCTGTCTCTTCCCCCTCCTCCTCATGCTCCTCCTCCTCCTCCTGAACGCGCTGAGATATAGACAGGAGGGTGCTCTGACTATCCAGCGACATACTGTCTTCCCCCGGCTCTGTTTCCGAGCGCAAAGCGGCTGCCTTTATGGTTTGCAGGGAACTTCTCAAGATGCATAGCAGAGGAATGGTGACGCTAATGATTGCAGCATCGCCGCTCACCACCTGGGTAGACTGCTCAAAGTTTCGAAGGATCTGGCAGATGTTCGCCAACCAGGCCCACTCTTCTGAAAAGAATTGAGGAGGCTGACTCCCACTGCGCCGCCCATGTTGGAGTTGGTATTCCACTATAGCTCTACGCTGCTCATAGAGCCTAGCCAACATGTGGAGCGTAGAGTTCCACCGTGTGGACACGTCGCACAGCAGTCGGTGCACTGGCAGATTAAAGCGATGTTGCAGGGTGCGCAGGGTGGCAGCGTCCGTGTGGGACTTGCGGAAATGTGCGCAGAGCCGGAGCACCTTTACGAGCAGGTCTGACAAGCGTGGGTAGCTTTTCAGAAAGCGCTGAACCACCAAATTAAAGACGTGGGCCAGGCATGGCACGTGCGTGAGGCTGCTGAGCTGCAGAGCCGCCACCAGGTTACGGCCGTTGTCACACACGACCATGCCCGGTTGGAGGCTCAGCGGCGCAAGCCAACGGTCGGTCTGCTCTGTCAGACCCTGCAGCAGTTCGTGGGCCGTGTGCCTCCTATCTCCTAAGCTGAGTAGTTTCAGCACGGCCTGCTGACGCTTGCCCACCGCTGTGCTGCCACGCCGCGCGACACCGACTGCTGGCAACGTCCTGCTGCTGCTGACACATCTAGATTGCGAGACAGAGGTTGAGGAGGAGGAGGAGGGTGCTTTAGTGGACGAAGCATACACCGCCGAACATACCACCACCGAGCTGGGGCCCGCAATTCTGGGGGTGGGTAGGACGTGAGCGGTCCCAGGCTCTGACTCTGTCCCAGCCTCCACTAAATTCACCCAATGTGCCGTCAGGGAGATGTAGTGGCCCTGCCCGCCTGTGCTTGTCCACGTGTCCGTAGTTAAGTGGACCTTGCCACTAACCGCATTGGTGAGGGCGCGTACAATGTTGCGGGAGACGTGGTCGTGCAGGGCTGGGACGGCACATCGGGAAAAGTAGTGGCGACTGGGAACTGAGTAGCGCGGGGCCGCCGCCGCCATCATAGCTTTGAAAGCCTCCGTACTTGCGCTTGCGCTCCAACACTTGCGCTAGCGACGGCTGGACTGTGCGGTGCGAGACATTGGTGGATGGGGCCGAGGACAGCGGAGGTGAGGGTGTGGGTGCAGGCCAGGAGACGGTAGTGCCTGTGTCCTGAGAGGGGGGTTGGATCTCAGTGGCAGGTTGGGGCACAGGGGGAGAGGCAGCGGTGCAAACCGGAGGCGGTGAACGGCCTTCGTCCCACCTTGTGGGGTGCTTGGCCATCATATGTCTGCGCATGCTGTTGGTGGTGAGGCTGTTGGTGGTGGCTCCCCGGCTGATCTTGGCGCGACAAAGGTTGCACACCACTGTTCGTCAGGCGTCTCTGTGAAAAACTGCCAGACCTTTGAGCACCTCGGCCTCTGCAGGGTGGCATGGCGCGAGGGGGCGCTTTGGGAAACAGTTGGTGGATTATTCAGTCTGGCCCTGCCTCTACCCCAGGACACCGCACTGCCTCTTGCAACCTGCCCTGCTGCTGCCTCCCCCTCTGAAGACCTGTCCTGAGTAGGCGTTGCACACCAGGTGGGGTCAGTCACCTCATCGTCCAGCTGCTCTTCCTCCGAATCCTCTGTGCGCTCCTCCCTCGCACTTACTGCCCTTACTACTACCTCACTGCAAGACAACTGTGTCTCATCGTCATCGTCCTCCTCACCCACTGAAAGGTCTTGAGACAGTTGGCAGAAGTCCCCAGCCTCATCCCCCGGACCCCGGGAACTTTCCAATGGTTGGGCATCAGTGACGATAAACTCCTCTGGTGGGAGAGGAACCACTGCTGCCCAATCTGAGCAGGGGCCCGAGAACAGTTCCTGAGAGTCTTCCCGCTCCTGAGCATGTGTCATTGTAGTGGAGTGCGGAGGCTGGGAGGAAGGAGGAGCAGCAGACAGAGGATTCGGATTTGCAGCACTGGACGGCGCAGAACTCTGGGTGGATGATAGCTTGCTGGAAGCACTTTCTGCCATCCAGGACAGGACCTGCTCACACTGCTCATTTTCTAATAAAGGTCTCCCGCGTGGACCCATTAATTGTGCGATGAATGTGGGGACGCCAGAAACGTGCCTCTCTCCTAATCGCGCAGCAGTCGGCTGCGACACACCTGGATCAGGAGCTCGGCCTGTGCCCACACCCTCACTTGGGCCTACGCGTCCTCGGCCGCGTCCACGTCCTCTAGCCCTACCCCTACCCCTACCCCTCAGCATGCTGTATTACCAGTGATTTCACAGCCAGGAAATAAATTGGCGCAAGCCTGCAGGCCAAATAGAATTTTTTCCCTGCTTTTTACAAGGAACACCCACACTGCGTGTATTCAATGAATACTAAGTTTAATAACTGTGTTGTGGCCCTGCCAATTTGTCCCAGAACTGCAATGATGCAAAGTAATTCGCTACCTACAGCAGATCAGGGATTTCCCATGCAGGAAAAAAATTGCCGCACGCCTGCGGTAAAACGTAGCTGACTGCGTCTGATTTTTTCTGAACGTTCAGCGCACAGCACACACGTACACAGAGCCCTGAGTACTGTCAGAGGCAGGCCAAATAGAATTTTTTCCCTGCTTTTTACAAGGAACACCCACACTGCGTGTATTCAATGAATACTAAGTTTAATAACTGTGTTGTGGCCCTGCCAATTTGTCCCAGAACTGCAGTGATGCAAAGTAATTCGCTACCTACAGCAGATCAGGGATTTCCCATGCAGGAAAAAAATTGCCGCACGCCTGCGGTAAAACGTAGCTGACTGCGTCTGATTTTTTCTGAACGTTCAGCGCACAGCACACACGTACACAGAGCCCTGATTACTGTCAGAGGCAGGCCAAATAGAATTTTTTCCCTGCTTTTTACAAGGAACACCCACACTGCGTGTATTCAATGAATACTAAGTTTAATAACTGTGTTGTGGCCCTGCCAATTTGTCCCAGAACTGCAGTGATGCAAAGTAATTCGCTACCTACAGCAGATCAGGGATTTCCCATGCAGGAAAAAAATTGCCGCACGCCTGCGGTAAAACGTAGCTGACTGCGTCTGATTTTTTCTGAACGTTCAGCGCACAGCAGACACGTACACAGAGCCCTGAGTACTGTCAGAGGCAGGCCAAATAGAATTTTTTCCCTGCTTTTTACAAGGAACACCCACACTGCGTGTATTCAATGAATACTAAGTTTAATAACTGTGTTGTGGCCCTGCCAATTTGTCCCAGAACTGCAGTGATGCAAAGTAATTCGCTACCTACAGCAGATCAGGGATTTCCCATGCAGGAAAAAAATTGCCGCACGCCTGCGGTAAAACGTAGCTGACTGCGTCTGATTTTTTCTGAACGTTCAGCGCACAGCACACACGTACACAGAGCCCTGATTACTGTCAGAGGCAGGCCAAATAGAATTTTTTCCCTGCTTTTTACAAGGAACACCCACACTGCGTGTATTCAATGAATACTAAGTTTAATAACTGTGTTGTGGCCCTGCCAATTTGTCCCAGAACTGCAGTGATGCAAAGTAATTCGCTACCTACAGCAGATCAGGGATTTCCCATGCAGGAAAAAAATTGCCGCACGCCTGCGGTAAAACGTAGCTGACTGCGTCTGATTTTTTCTGAACGTTCAGCGCACAGCACACACGTACACAGAGCCCTGAGTACTGTCAGAGGCAGGCCAAATAGAATTTTTTCCCTGCTTTTTACAAGGAACACCCACACTGCGTGTATTCAATGAATAATGTATGTCTTCTGGCCTTGCCTACACAATTCTATCCCTGTAGTATTAATGCCGGGTGCAATGCTCTGCACAGCCGGTTTTGAGAAAAAAAAAATATGCAACACTGCTAACAGCAGCCTGGACAGTACTGCACATGGATAGATGTGGCCCTAGAAAGGACCGTTGGGGTTCTTGAAGCCTACACTAACTCCTAACACTCTCCCTGCCCAACCCCCACTTCTGTCCCTATTGCAGGGCGCAATGCTCTGCAGATCCAATTTTGGAAAAAAAAATAAAAAATACTGTGCTAACACAGTACTGCACACTAGTAGATGTGGCCCTAAGAAGGGCCGTTGGGGTTCTTGAAGCCTACACTAACTCCTAACGCTCTCCCTACAGCAGCTCCAGCACGATAGTACTTTCCCTCAGCTAAGTCACAAGGCATGTGTGGCGAGCCGCGGGAGGGGCCGATTTTTATACTCGGGTGACATCTGATCTTTCCAGCCACTCACAGCAGGGGGGTGGTATAGGGCTTGAACGTCACAGGGGGAAGTTGTAATGCCTTCCCTGTCTTTCAATTGGCCAGAAAAGCGCGCTAACGTCTCAGAGAGGAAACTGAAAGTAACCCGAACACCGCGTGGTACTCGTTACGAGTAACGAGCATCCCGAACACCCTAATATTCGCACGAATATCAAGCTCGGACGAGTACATTCGCTCATCTCTAGTAATAACTTTCATATTTTCTATGTTGTGTCCGTGACTAGAAAAATGATTCGCACAAATAATTCTGTCTTTTTCTCTTTTATTATGTGGCAATGAGATCTTATCCTTGCTCTAAGTTTTTGTCCTGTTTCTTCAGCATAAAGGCCCCCAACAGGACATTTAGTGCACAGAATCAGGTACACAACATTGGATGTGGAACATGTGAATGTCCCAGGGAACTTATAGTTCTGCTGTGTGTTGGGGATTTGTATCCTGTCCACGGTCAGTACATGTGAGCAGGTCTGGTTTTCCTTAGTACCTCTAGCTGTGAATTGTAGGTCAATACTAGAGGTATAGGACTGTTTTATTCCTTGTCTGTATATTAGAGTAGTTGATTTTTGGGTATCCTGGTGGCTCTGGTGACTAAGTCATCAACTGAGGTGTAATGGTAGCCCTGATTTAAAAATGTCATTTTTAGATGGTATAGATGTTCCTTTCTGTCTGTTGGGTTGGAGCAGATCCCATTGTATCTAATGGCCTGGCTGTAAACGATGGACTTTTTAATGTGTTTAGGATGGAAACTTTCCCATCTGAGGTTTGTGGGCCGATCAATCAGTTTTCCGTATAGGAATATCTGTATTGACTTGTATGAGATTTTTATGGTGGTATCCAAAAAGTTGATTTCTGTATACAAGTAGCTTAATGTCAGGTTTAGGTTTCTTTTCCACAAGCGTATATCAGCTGTCCGTTTTCACTCTGTTCTGATGCATTGGATTCCAATGCATAGGTACACATGGCTGTATTCCTGAGACGTAAAAGCGCCCTGCCAGCCAATGTAGCACCGCACGCTTTTACGGCGGGCTGAAAAGGTAGTCCCGGAAGTATCTTTTGGGCCGGAATATGTCGGCCGCTGCAATATGATGCTATAGTAAAATTTATAGTACAGTGGTGCCTTGGTTTAAGAGTTTATTTCGTTCTGTGATGGAGCTATTAACCCAAAACACTCGTAAGTCAAATCAATTTTCCCCATTGAAATGAATGGAAAAGCCATTAATCCATTCCGGATTACAAAGCTCTCCCACTGTTTTCAATGGGGCTGCTGTTGCCCCATTGAAAGTGATGGCCTGCCGGCAACCCCTGCAGTGATTTTCGGGGAACAGCTTTAAATATAAGTCCTTCCCTGAAAATCTTCTCTAGTTGTAGGAAAAAATATATACTCACCTATCCACTGCTCCCGGGGCTCAGGCGTGTGTAGCCGCCGCTTGTTCTCCCTGCAATTTTAATCCCCGCCTGCTGAAAAGCTTCAGATAGTGCAGGGAGAACAAGCTAGACACGCCTGAACCCCGGCAGACAGGTGATTATATATTTTTTTAATTTTTTTTACTACAGCTAAGGATGATTTTCAGAGTATCTTGATGTTATTCACTGACTGATGTCATTCACTGAGTGGCTGTGATTGGCTCATCAAGCGCCGGCTGTGATTAGTTGCTGGTGCTCGATAAGCCAATCACAGAGCTCGCTTTGCTGGAGGCAGGGTATTCAAAGCCCCATCACCAGAAAAAAAGCTCAGATAGCAGATGGGGAGGACACTATAGTTTGCCACAGCACCACCGGAGACCATCGGGACACCGGGGACCAGGTGAGTATCGACTTTTCTTTTTTAAATGCTGATTAGTTAGGTCTTATGTTCAGGGGAGGCCTTATATAAGCCTCCCCCGAAACCGAGATAGGTCTCATTATCGGGGTAGGTCCTATTTTTCGGTAAACACAGTTACGTTTAGCTTCGGAATCCAAAAAAGGCCCCACATCAACTTTAAGATACAGGATACTCTTTTTTTTTTTCAAAAGCCATACAAAATGTACATACAATGGAAAATTAAAACATTACCTGAATGTAATGTTTATTTTGAGTTATATTGTCCATACAAAGGATATGTTATTTTTATATATTAAATTGTGCGCCAGTAGTAGAAGTTAAGGTAAAAAGTTACACTTATAGCTTTAACTGGAGTGTTCAATCTGGACAACCTCACCTGATGCACCAACAATAGTTGGTTGCCATCTGTATACCCCATCTGCCCTGATACCATCCCTCCATGACCTTCGAATCTTGGTGAAATCATTCCCCTTTGCTCATCATTGACTGCACCAAGGTTTTCTGGGAAGTTATCAAGACAACTATGCAGAAAATGCACCTTGATTACAGTTGAGCGAACATGCTTGTCCGAACTAGAAGCTCGTTTGAGTATTAGCATACTCGATGGTACTCGTTACTCAAGCGAGTACCACGCCGAGTTTGACCCCTCCCCGTTTTGAGCCCTCACTGCATTACCACTTACTGCTGTGATGTGCCAGCATTCGCACCTCCACAGCAGTATGTGGCTTTGCTGTGAGAGAGAAAGAAAGAAGAAAAAAAAAGCTCGGCACCTGGCGGGTCCAATACAAAAATGCTTGAGTCCCCCATTGACTTTAATGGGGTTCCTTACTCGAATAGAGCTCTCGAATATTACGAAAAGCTCGACTTGAATAACAAGCACCCGAGCATTTTGGTACTTGCTCATCTTTAACCTTGATCCTCATGTTGCAACCAAGCATTTTTGTCTCTGGACAGTTTTGGTGCAACTCTGCTTATTTCCAAGAAAGTCCTTGACAATGTCTTTGAATGATAACCAAGTATTCTTTTGGAGTTATGACATTGCCCCGATGAAATGTTCATCCTTGATGAGTTGCCAAATTTGTGAACCATCAAACACACCAGCTTTTATTTTTTCAAATGACAGGCTAGGATATGCCAAAATGAGGTACTTGAAACAGTCTCCTTCAGTTGGCAAAGTTTTAACGAATTGTTTCATGAGATTTCATTTCATGTGCAGAGATGGAAAAAATAATGTTCTTTCCGTCAACAAGTGGCTCACATAAAATGTTTGGATCACCAAGTTTGAGGTCAGATCTTGGAGGCCAATTCCTTTCTATACCGCTAGTAGCCTGCAGCAGAAACCCCCAGATCTGTGTTTGTAAAAGGAGCTTGTTTTTGCTCCGAAATGCATTGCACTCCATTGGTTTACCCTGTATTGTTGCCTGTGTCTGCACATGTTTGTCTCTTCACCAATAAAAAGTTGAAATGTCCCAGGACTCCCTCATTAGGACGATCCTGGATATAGAAGAGTCTTGCATATAGGGCTCCTCAACAAAAGAAGTCGCACTTCTCACCAGACTCGTACTAACCACACCATCTTAATTGCATAGAATTACAGGGTTCTTTTCTACTTTGTCCACAGTGTTCTTGGCCAAGGTTTTCCCGCCTGCAGGCCCTTCCCTAGATGCTTTCCGTATGGCCTAGGGACCTCACCCTTTCCTGACTGATGGTGTGGACACCTATCCTGTGTCAGATTTGAAAAATAAGAGATTTTATGCAAGGAATACGTTTCACCACAGAACCTATTTTACATGCACTAAAAAACAGCTTCTTAATTTCAAATAAATAGTTCATTTATGATGTGCAGTTGAATAATAGTCCAGAGCAGCGGATGATTTTTCCATTATAGCAATGCTTCAGGCTCGTATGTCCTTTTTCAAACTAGTGAAGAGAGGGGAGGGAGATAACTCTATAAATAAAAGTACACAACCCTACAAAGAACCAAAAAGCAACCATATTAGTTTCTGAAAGCACACAGTTTCTTTGTGGGCTTGTTTACTTTCATTTATGGTGTTGCCCCCCACTTTATGTAATAACTTTTGAATGCTTTTACATATCGTCGTGATTCAGACATAGTGCTGTTTTTGTGACATATTGTATTTTATGTTGGTGGTAAATTTTCAAAAATGTTTGTCTTTATTAACAAAAAAAATTACTGAAAATTTGGAAAAATTAGCAATTTTTAAATTGAGTTTTTCCCTTTGCAAAACCGAGAAAATCTTGCACAAATATAAACCTGATTCTGTTTCCTCCTCATTGTGGGAGGGGAAGTAACCCTTCAGGGAGGAGAACGGGGAACATGGGACCTCCATTCTTGAGATTGGCAGTGGTCTCAGCAGTGAGACCCCGACTGATTAGCTAAATATTTCCTATCCTGCAGATAGGGTATAACTTGCATTCTTGGTACAACCCCTTTCATTTTTTTTGCTGCAACGTCGCCTTCTTTTTATCCTCCCTCCCCAGCAACAGGGTGAAAACAAAATTTTCCAGAAACCTGCAGATAAAAAGGTGGAGCCTTTCTCCATGCATCATTGATTTCCTGTTCTTGGAGGGAGACCTGCAGGCCCTGGTCGCCATGGTAAAAATAAGTAAGATTTCTTATTCTGCTGACAGTGCATTACTTCTCAGGCTCCACGCTCTACATTCCAGTTGCATGTGGCTGTAGCAGAGTGGGTGCTAACTTATCCGGTTAGTGGCAACCGGAAGTGAAGTAGGAGGTTCACTTCCGGGATATTCTTGCATTTCAGCGTCATCTGAGGGGCGGTTTCTTCCAGTAGGATGTGAACAGACTGAAAGTCTGCTGTATATCAGCGTCGGGTTTTTATTATTCTTACCCGCCACTGTTATCCTATTGATTCCAAGCTATTTGGTGTGTTGCTTCCCAGTTGGCATTAGCAATGGAAGACCCAGTGCAGATGACATATGAAAAGAAAGATTCTGTCCCTTCACCAGAAGTTTACTCTGCAGAGAGTGGTATGTGCTGGACCTATGACCCTTTATAATATTTTTCTGATATTCTTTCTTTATTTTTTGTTTTTTTAATGCTTTCCCAGGTCTCTCCTAAAACAAAGAATGTGCCTTGTGTACAAGAAAGTTGTCTGCATCATAGGCTGCCTGCAGATGGGTGGGTCGGATCCGGCGGCGAGAATTCTTGCCGCGGGACCAGATCTGAGAGCCTGCAGGGAGGAGCGCGTACTCACCCGCGCTCGGCGGCCCCGGTTCTTTCATGTGCCGGCTGCCGGGCAGCCGGCGCATGCGCAGACCAGAGTCGGCGGCCGGGTGAGTGACGTTTCTGTGCGAGGCTCTGCGAGCCCCGCACAGAAATAGGACATGCCGCGGTTTCTTTGCCGCACGACGTTTCGCGCGGCCAAACTGCGGCCGTCTGCATAGGAGTGCGTATTGTAATGCACTCCTATGCAGGCTTTCAGTGGCGGAAGTCCGGCGGGAAATCCCACCGTGGGATTTCCGCCCGTGTGCAGGCGGCCTTATAAGAAGAGATTATGCCTTAAATGCATTCAGTAAACTTTATCTGAGGAATCTCCTGCCTTATTTTCTGAGATTAAATCCTTAGTTAGATTGGAGGTACAAAATTCCTTGAAGCCATGTAATTTGATTTAGAAAAGGCCCAGTACGAAGACAACAGTCTTATTCCAGTTCAGAGGAAGAGTTCAGCCCCTTAGAACAATTATCTACCTCATTTTCTGATGAAGGTGAAGGGCGGCTGTGTTTTGCAGCAGATGAAATTGATAAGTTGCTGAAATCCATTGGAGCTAAAGGTCCATTTTCGACACCGCTTATCACTCAAAAGATGTATTTTGAGCGACGTTTAAGTGATAATCATTGTGTGCATGACACAGCAAACGTTGAGCGATCACTTTGCATTCTGAGCGGGGGATGCAGAAAACAAGCAGGGCCGCTTGTCTACTACATCCAGCTGTTCTCTGCTTGGAGCGACCAGCTGTTATACAGCCGAGCGCTCCGAGCGGGGTATGAAGAACACAGCTGGACTGCTCTGTTCTTCATACCCCACCTGTGTTCAGGGAGTGTGATACAGCTGAAACAATAGTATCAGCTGTATCCCGTTGTGAACTGATAAGGCTGATCTTTGTCTTTCAGCATGCTGAAAGACAATGATCAGCAACTGCTTAACGAAAACTGCACCATGTCAGTGCACTTACACACAATGATTATTGCTCAAAAGACTGCTTTTGAGCGATAATTGTGTCTAAATGGGTATTAACTAGAGATGAGCGAGCACCAAAATGCTCGGGTGCTCATTATTCGGGACGAACTTTTCGCGATGCTCGAGGGTTCGTTTCGAGTAACGAACCCCATTGAAGTCAATGGGCGACCCGAGCATTTTTGTATTTCGCCGATGCTCGCTAAGGTTTCCTTGTGTGAAAATCTGGGCAATTCAAGAAAGTGATGGGAACGACACAGCAACGGATAGGGCAGGCGAGGGGCTACATGTTGGGCTGCATCTCAAGTTCACAGGTCCCACTATTAAGCCACAATAGCGGCAAGAGTGGGGCCCCCCCCTCCCAAAAACTTTTACTTCTGAAAAGCCCTCATTAGCAATGCATACCTTAGCTAAGCACCACACTACCTCCAACAAAGCACAATCACTGCCTGCATGACACTCCACTGCCACTTCTCCTGGGTTACATGCTGCCCAACCCCCCCCCCCTCCCCCCCACAGCGCACACCAAAGTGTCCCTGCGCAGCCTTCAGCTGCCCTCATGCCACACCACCCTCATGTCTATTTAGAAGTGCATCTGCCATGACGAGGAACCGCAGGCACACACTGCAGAGGGTTGGCACGGCTAGGCAGCGACCCTCTTTAAAAGGGGCGGGGCGATAGCCCACAATGCTGTACAGAAGCAATGAGAAATAGAATCCTGTGCCACCGCCATCAGGAGCTGCACACGTGGGCATAGCAATGGGGAACCTATGTGCCACAGACTATTCATTCTGTCAAGGTGTCTGCATGCCCCAGTAAGACCGCGGTTTTTAATTCATAGACACAGGCAGGTACAACTCCCTATTGTGAAGTCCCTGTGGACCCACAGCATGGGTGGCTCCCTGGAACCCACCGGCGGTACATAAAAATATCCCATTGCATTGCCCAACACAGCTGAGGTAGTAATGTCGTGCTTAATGCAGGTGGGCTTCGGCCCACACTGCATGCCCCAGTCAGACTGGGGTTCTTTACAAGTGGAAACAGATGCATTTATAATTCCCTGTGGACCCACAGCATGGGTGGGTGCCAGGAAGCCACCGGCGGTACATAGAAATATCCCATTGCATTGCCCAACACAGCTGAGGTAGTAATGTCGTGCTTAATACAGGTGGGCTTCGGCCCACACTGCATGCCCCAGTCAGACTGGGGTTCTTTACAAGTGGACAGATGTAGGTTAAACTCCGTGTGCACCTACAGCATGGGTGGCTCCCTGGAACCCACCGGCGGTACATAAAAATATCCCATTGCATTGCCCAACACAGCTGAGGTAGTAATGTCGTGCTTAATGCAGGTG